>NC_090411.1:8998075-9598075 GCF_036365525.1 Heterodontus francisci | reverse complement strand
ATCAGACCCCCGAGGTGAAGGGCAAGGAGGTAGGGAGGGGGCAAACAATACCAAGGAAAGGCGGGGGGTGGAGTGCCCGTTGCCTTCCCAACGCCATTCAGGGGTGGGCCTTCCCATCCAGAGGCAGTTGAGGCCCTTAATTAATGGCCACTTAAGTGCCTCATCCCGCCACCGTTGGCATTTTACCAGCGGCGGGGGAGCCCTCTACTATCCGGGGATGTTGCCCAGTAAAGCCAGATAGCCTCCTTGTGGGCTGGTTTGGGCTGGGGAGGGGTGCATCCTGCTTGGGCAATCTGTGGCCTGCACAGGGCCCCCGGCCGTAAAGGCCACCCCTGTGCCAACACCTAGTCCCCTGCCCTTAACCCACATGGCCCTCACCCGTTGCCTGGGCCGCCTGCCTGACTGCTCCTGGTCTGGGAACCAGCAGTGGCCACTGCTCCCAGTGGCGCTGTTGGGACTGCTGAGCTTCTGGCTCTCTGATTGGCCAGCAGCTCTTGGAGGCGGAATCCCTGTTCGTAAAGGGATAAGGACTCTGTCGCTGGGTGGTTTATTGCCTATGCATTGTAAAAGGCAGCCTGGGGTCCCCAAAACATCCGCAGCAGGGTTCTCCTTGCCTTTTTAGCCTGGCGTCCAGACTCATGCTGGCTGCATAAAATCCAGCCCTGTTTACAAATTTGCAGGTGCAGGTCATTAATATGCATGAAAAAGAGCAGAGCTCCGAGTACTGATCACTGGTGAACAGCATTATAAACTTCTTCCCACTCTGAAAAACAACCATTCATCACTGCTTTCTGTCCCTCAGCCCATTTCATATCCACGCTGCCACTGTCCCTTTAATCCCATGAGATTTAACTTGGCTAACATGTCTACAATGTGGCACTTTTATCAAAAGATGTATATTAACCCTTTAAATAGCACTGCTGAAACATCCTTCCTGTCTGTAAGCTCCACATTGCTGGGTGAGTTTACTATGGGGCGGGTCAGCCACTGGGGCACCCCAATATCAGAAAAGGGTCCGACAAAAAGCATAGGATCCTTATCTAAATATTTTAATTCATGTTTTTCATAGTTCTCGCATGCACCATAAACACCAAAAGATTCCATGGCACTAATCCAAGAGCAGGGGAACGCTCCCTGCTATTCTGACCAATATTTATCTCCCAGTCAACATCATGAAAACAGATTATCTGGCCATTATTACATTGTTGCTAATGGGATCTTGCTGTGCACAAATTTGCTACATAACAGTTGATACACATTGAAAATATTTCATTGGCTGTAAAGTGCTTAGGGACATCCTGAAGTTGTAAAAGATACCGTACACATGCAAATCATTCTTTTCTTTCTTTCAATCATTATTTGCTGCTTCCTTATTTTTCTTCTCTCCATATATGGACCTCTTTGCGTGAGTTTTGGGGTCAAATCAAGTCTCCAAATCCTCTCTTCCATCTAAAATGAAACCACAGATTCTCTTTAGTCAGGGCTTGGCTTATCCATAACTGAATCTGTGGAAATTCACATGGATGGCTGGCTATGCCAAGGAGGAAGATCTGAGGGATGTGTGTCTCAGGGCAGCTCATCATCCAATGCTATCCAGCCACCCCATTCAAAGGACTCGTGCGGAGCAGCTCAACTGGTACCTGCAACTGCAGGGACATCTTCTGATCCTCTTGGAGAAGGTAATGAGCCAGTTATGGCCCAAGTCCTCAGAGAGAGGCAGCAGCCAACCTCTTCATTTAAGAAGCAATATTAATGATTAATGGACTCTCATCAAGCAGCAGAGCAAGAAATCCTAGGCCACACATGAAGCACAAATATTCCACATGAATAAACTGGTACATTCAGTCTGTAATTTGATGTTGGAAGTTCCTTCATGGTGATGGCTCTGACAGCCGACTCCATGCAATCCTGCAAGAAGGTGTTGGATGCATTTTTAGAAAACTGCAAGATTACGTTTGAAGAAATGTAAGAACTTGCATTATGACCACGTAGTTATGGCCCCCGACATTTACCCGAGGGCTTTTCAGCCCTTGGAAAGGAATCTTTGCCAGATTTTTCCTGGATTGGCTGTGGACGCGAGTGCAGTGGGGCGAGTATGTATTAGCCTGATGGACTTTTCTCATCCAGAGTACATGGAAAGATTTTGGCTGGTGACTGCATGTTCCAAATGCACTGGGCAAGAAATTCATCTACTTACTCCAATTCCCTGGGGATAGGCAGTGCTGTGGGCCATGGCACACTCGGCATTCGGCATTGATATGGCTGCACACAACTGAATATCCTGCGTGTGCCCAAACACACCTGACTTCACACAGCCCAACCGGCTGCTGTGACGCCAGGATACCAGAATTGGGCAACACCGGTCCTGGCAACACCTGCATTGTTCAGCAAGGAAAAAAGAAATGACAAGTATCAAGATGAGCCCTGGAGTAGTGTTATTCAAAGCATCAGGCACCTTGATTGCAGTCAGTCAAATTTATGGAACTTTCAACTGTAAAGTATCTGAAAGTACTCTTGAATGTTTTTGGAGGTGTTTTGTTGTATTTGTCAGAGAGTGTTGCTGCATCCTAAAGGCCTGCTCGGGTATAAAATTAAAACCTGACCCGGGCCCGACCCGACCACAGCCAAACCGAACCCAACTGGAGCCAGAGTCCTTTAATATGTTTTCATGCCTGACCTGACCTGAATATCACTGCAATGTAATAATGCATTTATTTATAAAACACGGAGCCCAACACTTCAGCCCAACCCAACCCGAACCCGAATGCTGGCAACAGAATATAGACCCCACCCCACCCCAACCTGACACATGTAGTCGAGTTCGGGTCGGGCAGCCAGGTTTTACTGCATCCTCACAGGGACGGCAGAGAAGTAGGTGACCTGCGCATACAAAGGCTGCAACAGCAATGGGGGCTGCAGTGCCTCTGGGTTGGCAGCAGAAAGCTCTGTGCCAATCCCTCTGCCAACTTGGAACCAGTCTCCTCGAAGCTCCTTGCCAGTGACAGAGGCTATCTTGTGGGACAGCCATTGCACCCAGCATCTCGGCATGCATGTCCATTAGCGCTCTCCGTATGCCACCCCATTGAGTTCCTCATCTGAGTCCTCTGCAGCAGAACTCATCTATGACTTTGCCTTCAGAAAGCTGACAAACGGAAACATCCTTTATCCCCAAAATAAAAAAAATGTACTGGAAAAACTCTGCAGGTCTGGCAGCATCTTTGCAAAGAGAAACAAAGTTAACATTTCAGGTTGATGACCCTTCCTCAGGGTCATCGACATGAACTAATTCTGTTTCGCATTCCACAGATGCTGTCTGACCCGTTGAGTGTTACCAGAGTTTTCTGTTTCTATTTCAGATTTCCATCATCCGCAGTATTTTGCCTTTGTGTTGGAATGATAGATTTTATGTTGGTTAAGGGTTTCGGGAATATGGAACAAAGGTGGATAAATAGGCTTGAGGGGTACAGATTAGCTAAGAACTAGTTAAATGGCTAAAGAGGTATTTGAACTGGACAACATAAATGAAAAATAGTTTGCAGAAAGAGAAGTCAGGTAAGATCATTCTGTACCATGGCAACACATTGGTTAAATGTTTACCCTGGAAAGTGATAGAAGGAAAGAAAAGGCTCAATTTTATCCTAACTTTGTTTTCATTTTCTGCAACAGGAGTCAGCTAAACTCAGCAACCTATGTTGAGCAATGTACATTGAGTTTGGCTGCTGGGCAGTGATCCATCAATGATGTCACAGAACAGTGACCATTCCTATGATGACATAGATGTCAGGCAGGGATCAGGAAGAGTTACTGCAATGCAAACAGAGCAGGCTCTAGCTATTAGTCATCCACTAACTCAAAGAAAACTACTGGGAGAACCGAAATCAGGAGGAGCTTCAATTCGAATCGATCCACCTTATTTTCTTTAGCAGTCATGAGATAGTGAGCTGGATAAAAGTCCTGGCTGAGTGTAATTTCTACTGTTTTTCTATTCTTTTATTTCCAAAATATACTTTACTCATAAAAATCTGTAAAAAATACATTACCAAACAGTTTCAAACAGCACCAAGTCAAAAAATACAAACAGTGCAAAGGTGATCAGTTTCCTTCAATACGATCATGAGTTGCCTCACCAGCCTTCCATTTCATTTCTCATGCCATATACATTTTTACATTGTACAGCAAACGAAAATTTTCCCGATACAGTTCGAGGGGTTTCCCATGGATCCAGCCCCTCCATTCAGCTTGGTGGGGTGACCTTACACAGTGGTGTAACCTTTGCTGCGGCTGCCCCAAGCTTTAGTGCGTCCCTCAGCACGTAGTCCTGGACCTTGGAATGTGCCAGTCTGCAACATTCGGTCGTGGACAACTCATTGCGCTGAAGACCAGCAGGTTTCGGGCAGACCAAAGGGCGTCTTTCACCGAATTGATAGTCCTCCAGCAGCAGTTGATGTTTATCTCGGTGTGTGTGCCTGGTAACAGCCCGTACAGCACAGACTCCTGTGTTACAGAGCTGCTTGGGATGAACCTCAACAAAAACCACTGCATCTCTTTCCACACCCGCTTTGCAAAGACACATTCCAGAAGGAGGTGGGCAACTGTCTCTTCCCCACCACAGCCACCACGAGGGCATTGTGCGGAGGGGGTGAGACTTCGGGTGTGCAGGAAGGATCTGACGAGGAGGGCTCTTCTCACCACCAGCCAAGCTACATCTTGGTGCTTGTTTGAAAGTTCTGATGATGAGGCATTCTGCCAAATGACTTTGGCGGTCTGCTTGGGGAACCATCCGACAGGATCAACATCTCCTTTTCCCGTAGGCCCTTGAGAACATTCTGTGCAGACCACTGCCTGATGGATCGGTGGTCAAAGGTGTTTTTCCGCAGAAATTGCTCCACGAGGGATAGGTGGTACGGCACAGTCCAACTGGATGGAGCGTTCCGCGGCAATGTGACCAGGCCCATCCTTCGCAACACCGGGGACAGATAGAACCTCAACACGTAGTGACACTTGGAGTTTGCGTACTGGAGATCTACACACAGTTTGATGCAGCCGCACACGAAGGTGGTCCTCAGGATGAGGGCCACGTTGGGTACATTTTTCCCGCCCTTATCCAGAGGTTTGAACATCGTGTTCCTTTGGACCCGGTCCATTTTGGATCCCCAAATGAAGCGGAAAATGGCTCAGGTGACCACCACAGCGCAGGAGTGGGGTATGGGCCAGACCTGCGCCACGAACAGCAACAATGTGAGTGCCTCGCACCTGATGACCAGGTTCTTACCCAGAATGGAGAGAGATTGCTGCTCCCACATGCTCAGCTTGTGTTGTACCTTGGCTACTCACTCCTCCCATGTTTTGGTGCATGCCCCGGCCCTTCCGAACCATATCCCCAGCAACTTCAGGTAGTCTGACCTGACGGTGAAGGAGACAAAGGATCAGTCAGCCCAGTTCCCAAAGAACATGGCCTCGCTCTTGCCGTGGTCAACTTTGGTTCCCGAGACCAGTTCGAACTGGTCGCAGATGCTCATCAGTCTGCGCACAGACAGCGGATCCGAGCAGAAGACGGCGACGTCCTCCATGTACAGGGAGGTTTTAACCTGAGTGCCTCCAATGCCTGGGATTGTCACCCCTCTTATGCTCGCATCCTTCCTAATAGACTCAGCAAAGGGTTCAATACAGCAAACAAACAAGACCGGGGAGAAAGGACAGCCCTATCTGACTCCAGATTGGATCGGGAAACTTTCCGATTCCCACCCATTGATTGAGACTGCGCTACTGATGTTTGTGTAGAGCAGTTTGATCCAATTGCACATTCCCTCCCCAAACCCCATTTTGGAAAGCACGTCCATCATGTAGGTGTGCGATATCCTGTCAAAAGCCTTCTCCTGGTCCAGGCTGATGAGGCAGGTGTCCACCCTCCTGTCCTGTACATAGGCGATCGTATCCCTGAGTAGCGCAAGGCTATCGGAGACCTTCCTGCTGGGTACAGTACAGGTCTGATCAGGATGGGTCACCAATCCAGGAAATGCAAGGATAATCCAAGAAGTTATAGGCCGGTGAGCCTTACGTCAGTGGTAGGGAATTTATTAGAGAGGATTCTTCGGGACAGGATTTACTCCCATTTGGAAACAAACGAACTTATTAGCGAGAGGCAGCATGGTTTTGTGAAGGGGAGGTCGTGACTCACTAATTTGATCGCGTTTTTTGAGGGAGTGACAAAGATGATTGATGAAGGAAGGGCAGTGGATGTTGTCTATTTGGACTTCAGTAAAGCCTTTGACAAGGTCCCTCATGGCAGACTGGTACAAAAGGTGAGGTCACACGGGATCAGAGGTGAGCTGGCAAGATGGATACAGATCTGGCTCAGTCATAGAAGACAGAGGGTAGCAGTGGAAGGGTGCTTATCTGAATGGAGGGATGTGACTAGTGGTGTTCCGCAGGGATCAGTGCTGGGACATTTGCTGTTTGTAGCATAAAAAATGATTTGGAGGAAAATGTAGCTGGTCTGATTTGTAAGTTTGCGGACGACACAAAGATTGGTGGAGTTGCGGATAGTGATGAGGATTGTCAGAGGAGACAGGAGGATATAGATCGGTTGGAGACTTGGGCGGAGAAATGGCAGATGGAGTTTAATCTGGACAAATGTGAGGTAATGCATTTTGGAAGGTCTAATGCAGGTGGGAAGTATACAGTAAATGGCAGAACCCTTAGGAGTATTGACAGGCAGAGAGATCTGCACGTACAGGTCCACAGGTCACTGAAAGTGGCAACGCAGGTGGATAAGGTAGTCAAGAAGGCATACGGCATGCTTGCCTTCATCAGTCGGGGCATAGAGTATAAAAATTGGCAAGTCATGCTGCAGCTGTCCAGAGCTTTAGTTAGGCCACACTGAGAATATTGCATGCAATTCTGGTCGCCACACTACCAGAAGGACGTGGAGGCTTTGGAGAGGGTACAGAGGAGGTTTACCAGGATGTTGCCTGGTCTGGAGGGCATTAGCTATGAGGAGAGGTTGGATAGACTCGGATTGTTTTCACTGGAACGCAGAGGTGGAGGGGCGACATGATAGAGGTTTACAAAGTTATGAGCAGCATGGACAGAGTGGATAGTCAGAAGCTTTCTCCCAGGGTGGAAGAGTCAGTTACTAGGGGACATAGGTTTAAGGTGCGAGGGGCAAAGTTTAGAGGGGATGTGTGAGGCAAGTTCTTTACACAGAGGGTGGTGAGTGCCTGGAACTTGCTGCCGGGGGAGGTGGTGGAAGCAGGTACGATAGCGATGTTTAAGAGGCATCTTGACAAATACATGAATAGGATGGGAATAGAGGGATACGGTCCCCGGAAGTGCAGAAGGTTTTAGTTTAGGCAGGCATCAAGATCGGCGCAGGCTTGGAGGGCCGAATGGCCTGTTCCTGTGCTGTACTGTTCTTTGTTCTTTGTTCTATATTTTATTCATAAAATTTGTAAAAATATATTCAATCATTCAAATTTGACAGCACAAAATGCAATACAGATCATTTTCTTTCAATACAAGACATGAGGTGCCTCACTACACTTGCCATTACTGGTTATATTTACAATGTGTATTTCCATTACATGTTACCATTGTCCACCTCCTTCTTGAATGCGTCTTTGCAAAGCAGGTCTGGAAAGAGCTGCAGTGCTTTTACAAACATACTAATTAGGAACAGAAGTGGGACATTCAGCCCCTCGAGCCTGCTCCACCATTCAATAAGATCATGGGTGGTCTGATTGTGTCTCAAATTCCACACTCTCATCTACATCTGATAACCTATGATTCTCTTGCCTGACAAGTATCTACCTCCGCCTTAAAAATATTCAATGACCTACCTCCACCACCTTCTGGGGCACAGAGATCCAAAGTCGCACAACCCTCAGAAAAAATTTCTCTTCATCTATGTCCTAAAAGGGCAACCGCTAATTTTAAAACAGTGTCCCCTAGTTCTGGACTCACCCACAAGAGGAAACATCCTTTCCACATCCACCTTGTCAAGACCGTTCAGGATCTTATATACGTCAATCAAATCTCCCCTCACTCTTCTAAACTCCAGTGAATACAAGCCCAGTCTGTCCAACTTTTCCCCATAAGACAACTCGCTCATACCAGGTATCAATCTATTAAACCTCCTCTGAACCGCCTCCAATGCATTTACATCCTTCCTTAAATAAGAAGACCAAAACTGCACACAGTTTCTGCCAAGGGGAGAAAGAGAGAAAAAGAGGGAGAACAGACAAAGCAAGAGGGAGGAAGAAAAAAAGAGAAAGAGAGAGGACATTTGTGAAGTCAACTTTCACAAACTTATGACATCCCAAAGCACTTGACAGATAATGAAATATTTCTGAAATGGAATCACTGTTGTGATGTCGGAAAACATCAGCCAATTTGCACACAGCAAAGCCCCACAAACAACAATGTGATAATAAAATCTGCTTCAGTGATGCTGGTTGAAGAATTAATATTGGCCAAGAAATTTGGAGAACTACCCTTCAAAATAGTAATATGGGATCTTTTACCCCCACCTGAGAGGGCAAATGGGGCCTTTAACATTTCATCCAATAGAGGATACCTCTGATAGTGGAAGCTCGAGTTCACTGCTTGGTGTAATGTCTTAAAATGTATAAGCTTAATTAGAAGTGATTATGATAGGCAATAATGCTTTAAAATATTGTTAAAGTAACTATAATATGTGTCAGCTCAGTTAAACATGGTACAAGGCTGAGATGCAAAGCATGATGAAGAATTTAAGCCAACTTGATGTTAAAAGTTAAAAAAAATGAGGAATGTAAAGGTATGTTTGAAACTAACAGATAATGAAAGACAGAGCAATTAATTAATTTACAATGAAAACAGAAAGTTTAAGTTTGCGATCTGTTGTCATTGCTTTCACCCAAGTAACAATTGTTTGGATGAAGCTCCTAGCTAAGGAATAACTATGTTGCAAGAAGATGGAGAAAAAGGGTATAAAAGAACATTTAGTGAACATGAGAAGCAGCATGAAAAACCCAGAGGAAGAAAGAAGAGAATCTTCAGTCAACAGAACACAGCAAGAGAAAGAGAGACCCTACCGCAGTCACTCAGAGGGCTACCGCTGAGGTTCTGAGGGTCAGACTGTGACTATTGTTAAGTATTACTTCTTTGTACTGGCTGTAAACTATTTAATAAATCTGCTATACTTATAACCAACATATACCTGTACCTAAAGGCCTGCTACCGATGACGTGTCGGGTTCGGGTTGGGTCGGGCCAATCTTCCGGGTCCATCTTTCGGGCTCGGTTCGGGACGGGCAGAGTCCAGGTCGTGCTCGGGTCAGATTGGGCCGGACACACACGGTAAGTACTCTACCGGTAAGTATTAATAATAATTTTTTTAAATACCTGAGCTGGGAGTCTGGGACGAAACTTGTCTGCGCAGTGAGCAAGTGTCGTCACTATGACATCATCACGCATGCGCTGCGGCTTCATGGAGCTTCTCAGTCGGAAGGGATGGTTGAGTTGGGCTCGGTTCGGGTCGAGTGGAGTCGGGCTCAGGTCGGGTCAGGTTCGTGTCCGCTGTGGATTGGTCGGGTTCGGGTTGGGTTCTTTTTCCTGACCTAAGCAGACCTTTACCTGTACCCATAGTGGCTTGTTGTCATGGACAAGTCATCCTTGTTGTATTAAACTAAATCCTTAAAGCAGCAGGAAAGCTACAGTAGTGCACTGCTCCTTGAGTTCTGCACTCAACTATCAGCCTGGATTATGTGCTCAAGTCTCTGGAGTGGAACTTGAACCCACAGTGTTCTGATTCAGGGCAAGCGTGCTACCCACTGATCCTGAACTTCTGTGAGACTGAAAAATACTCAGAAACCAGTTTGAGCAAACTGGAGAAAAGTCACCTGGCAGTCAAACTGTGGAATTATAGAGTGATGGGTTCACATACACCAAACTCATTGGAGAAGATTTAGATGTAGCAGGGTCTGCCATTAGACTTGCCCCTTCACCTTTAACTCAAATAAATTTGCCCATAAAGTTGCTGGAAATGTGAGCTGCTAACAGTGCAGTGAGGGATACAGGGCACCGAGAACCCAAGTGAACAGAGCAACCAATAGGATATCTCCTGAACCAAAGAGAAAAAAATATCACTACCCTGTGTCAACTAAAACAAAATAAACATTTGAATCATTTACAAGAAATGAAAAGTAGAGGACCAAATTGTATTATTTTCCTGACGCTGACAAACAGATCATCGGGGTTGTTGATGGAGTTGACATCCACACTGAATGCCTTGCTGGTAACCACATCCACGCTGTATGCTCGGAAGATATCTGTCATGTTGGCAGTTGTCGAGGTTCATCCCGAGCAGCTCTGTAACACAGGAGTCTGTGCTCTGCTGGCTGTGCCCGGGGATGCACACAGAGATAAACATCAACTGCTGCTGGAGGACCATCAACTCGGTGAAAGACGCTCTTTGGTCTGCCTGAAACTTGCTGGTATTCCAGTACAAAGAGTTGTCCTCAACAGAGTGTTGCAGACTGGCACATTCCAAGGTCCAGGACTAAGTGCTGAGGGACGCCTAAAGCTTGGGGGCAGCTGTCGGAAAGGCCACTGTGTAAGGTCCTCCCGCCATAGTATACCGAGGGGCTGGAACCCGTGTAAAACTACTTGGGCTGTATGCACTAAAATGTTTTTGCTGTGTAATGCAAATGTTCATTGCATGTAAAATGGAATGGCAAGAGTTGTGAGGAAACTCACATTCTTTTTCAAAGGAATCTGATTTCTTTTGCACTTTCTGGAATGTCAGATTGTTTTGCAACATAATTTATTGCTGATTTTTATGAATAAAGTCCATTTCTTCTAAAATGTTTTTATTCCCTTCTCAAAGATTATTTTCTTCAAAACTTTAGGAATTTTTCAACCTTAACCAAACTAACAAAACCACATGCATGCACAGCACAGTATCTGTCAGCCTGCACTGATTACCTCTCTCTTCTTTTAATCATCTTTTCAAACTTCAATCAGTCCTGGTGCTGCAGGCTAGGTAAGTGGGGAAAGTGGGATGGGAAAAGAAAGAAACTAACATACAGACGTATTAACCTCGAGGCAGGGAAATGACTTATGTTAGAAAAGTAAAAACTATCCATACTGTAAAACGTCTATCACAAAACTTTGACCTTGAAATACAAAATAGCATGCTGACCTGAGTGTGTGTCACAGTCTTTTCTGTCTATCTCACCCAGCTGTTAGCTTCTTTTGTCTTTTCAGTCAAATGTCCTGGTTTCTTGTGCTTACTACAGTTTTGATGTTCCTCCTGGCAATGCACTAGGTTGGCCTTTTCTTGTGAATGCTCCATTATAGATCAGCGCTCTGTATTTCTGTACTCAGTAGAGGCTGCTAAAGGAGAAACATTTGACCCCTGGACCTTTACCTTAGTAAAATCCAAGTGGAACATAAAATGCTGCCGTTTCTCCCACTCACAACTTCATTTCTTGTCTTTTCTTCAGGTTGGGTTTGAATAAGCATTGCAGCCTCCAGCCACAAACAGATCCCAGGTACAGGAGTGGGGAGAGTCACCCAAGACCTTCACTCTGCCTCTGACTCCCACCCAGCTTCTTATTTGCTAATCATCATTAATTAACTAATTTCTTTTTCCAAAATATACTTTATAATTAATTTGTAAAAATACTTTGCGTAACAGTTCAAATTTGACAGAACAAAGTACAATACAGATCAGTTTCTGGAAACACAGTATGTGGCACTCTGAGGTGCCTCTTACAATTGCACTTACAATTGCAGGTTATATTTATATTTATAAAGTATATTTCATTTGAAACATATAGCCTGAGGGGTTTTACATGGCTTCTCGCCCCTCGGTGGCTGGTGGTGAGAAGGGCCCTCCCTGTCAGATCCTTCCTGTAAGCCTTGAGTCTCACCGCCTCAGCACACTGTCCTCGAGTTGGCTGCGGTGGGGAAAAGACTATTGCCTACCTCCTTCTGGAATGTGTCTTTGCAAAGCAGGTCTGGAAAGAGATGCAGTGGTTTTCGTTGAGGTCAGAGAGAGAAATAAAGTTAACGTTTCAGGTCAATGACCTTTCCTCTGAGTCATGAGTCATTGACCTGAACTAATTCTGTTTCTCACTCCACAGATGCTGTCTGACCCGCTGAGTGTTTCCAGAATTTTGTCGAGGTTCATCCCAAGCAGCTCTGTAACACAGGAGTCTGTGCTCTACGGGCTGTTCCCAGGGACGCACACCGAGACAAACATCAACTGCTGCTGGAGGACTATCAATTCGGTGAAAGACGCCCTTTGGTCTGCCCGAAACTTGCTGGTCTTCCAGCGCAAAGAGTTGTCCACCACCGAATGTTGCAGACTGGCACATTCCAAGGTCCAGGACTACGTGCTGAGGGACGCACTAAAGCTTGGGGCAGCCGCAGCAAAGGCTCAATGGGGAAAGACCACAGTGTAAGGTTCCCCCACCAAGCTGGACTGAGGGGCTGGATCCATGGGAAACCCCTTGAACTGTATCGTTAATATTTTCATTTGCTGTAAATGTAAAACTGTAACTGGCATGACAATTGTGAAATGGAAGGGTTGTGAAGAAACTCATGATAGTATTGAAGGAAACTGATCTCCCTTGCAATGTTTGGATTTTTTGGTGCTGTTTTGAAACTGTTTGGCAATGTAATTTTTACAGATTTTTATGAATAAAGTATATTATGGAAATAAAAAAAAACTGGGAGAGCTGAAATCAGGAGGGTCTTCAATTCCAAAAGATCAACCATATTTTGCTTTGCAGCCATTAGATAGTGAACTGGATCAGAAGTCCTGGCTGTGCTTTTTTTAAAATTCTTTCATGGGAAATAATTGTAAATTAACTGTATTGAATGCTGCTGAGAAATTGGGTTCAATTCACTCCTGTGCACAGACATCACATCCATCCCACAAAGTGCATCTTAATGTCAAAGGAAAAGAAAATTAAGCCTGATGAAAAACAGGCTGCTGATTTACCATGAGCCCATTTTGCACAACTGAGTCGGGGAGAATCATTCCCGTTCCTCCAGCTTGGGTTTTCTGCTGCGCGGAGGCAACTTCATCTCCGAAGTTAAGGAGGTGGTGGGCGGTCGCCTCCTTGCAGCAAAGGTAATGTACAAAAATGCTTCGCTCCGGTTAATCCACGCGTACGCCCTGGTTCGAAGCAGCGAGCGACTGACCGTCTTCCAGCAGCTCCCATTGCTGCTGGTGACATCCAGGCTGGTTATTCTCGGCAGTGACTTCAACTGCATCATCGATGCAGCTGGATGATCCAGCAGTGCCGACAGTCAAATGGACGCCACATCCAGACTCCTGATGGAAACAGTAAAAGATGCTAAACTGCACAACGTCTTCAGCAACCCTGCAAACGGAGCCCAGTGTAGATACACCTGGTCAAGACTGGACGGGTCTGCCTATTCCAGGATTCACTTCCTGTTTGTGCCCCGAGCGTTCACGATCAGATCAACCAACATCAGGCCAATGTTCTTCTCTGACCACTGCCTGTCACCTACAGAATGACCAGAGGGTTGCCAGGCAACATGGAAGCTGAACGTGAAACTGAGAACATTGAGGAATTCAAAATGGATTACAAAGGTTGGAGAACCATAAAATTCCTGAGTCCCTAACACACTGGTAAGAAGTGATCAAGGTGAACATTAACACACCAACCTGCTACGTTGAATGATATTTTTCTTTTAATCCATTGACTGCAGACCTGAATTTAAAGAAATTAATAAAGTAACAGATAAAAGGTGACTTTGCTTGCAGCTTAAGATGGCAACAGCAAGGCCAGTGAGGTTGGAGAGGAAGAGACTGGTCCATCCCAGCAAAAACCAAGGTCCAGGAATTTCAAGAAAACTGCCTGTTCCCTCAGCGAAACATCAAGACGACCACGCTTGAGTCATTGGGTGACTGTCATATGACAACCCACCACAACCAACACCAACCCCCCTCCGCTCCCCCGCCACCACATCTGTTTTTTACGCTGGCATTTCTCTGCAGCAGGCCGACAAGCATCTGGACTCCGACACGTGCAGTCCCAAGTAGGCGCACCTCCTTTCTCTCTCTCTCCATTCCAGCTTGCAAGTTTCGAACCCTGCCTGCTGACTGACCACCTCTGCATACTCCGGTTATAACCAGAAACCCTTTGGTGGAAATAATCTGCACCGCTGTCTCCATGAGACCCACCGAAACTGCCATCTGTCTCTTCAAGCTGAAAGTCTCAGGACCACTGAATTCAGCTAGAAGCCAGCTGAATCAAAGTCCACAGAATGTCCACCTCTTCTTTTCTATGGACTCGACCAATCTACCCTTTCCACTTGAATCTATTTGTGTGTGAACCGAGAGTGTGAGAGGGGGAAGAGAGTGAGAGAGAAAAAAGTATGTTGGAGCGTAGTTTATTATTTCACTTAGTTTGGTTTAAATACAATAAAGTGAACCTCTTTCTTCGTTAAACTCAAGAAAACCTGTCGGATTATTTACATGTTATAATAAGAACCAAACATCTACAGAATTGGCCAGTACATCCACTTTAAAAAAAGAATTAAACCTGTTCGTCAAACGAGAGGGAAAAGAGGGAAGCCCTTCAACCCCTCCTCATCTGACCGTAACACCTCAAAGGTGTGCAGAGGGCGAAAGACAGAGGGAAATGTCCAGAACAGAATTTGCTCCTGCTGCAGTCGATGGGAGTCAAGGTTAAGGAGGATCTCCAATAGGTGAAGAGCCAGCAGGCCTCATTGTTTACTGTAGAGGCTTCCAAGATCATCTTCCAGTCCAGAGTCCGCTCCGTTGAGCAGGATGAGACGTGCTTGCGCTTTTTCTTCCGAAAGGTACACAGAGAGAGCTCTGGGATCAGCAGCCTGAAGGAAGAGGACGGCTCGGTAACATCATGGCAGCCTAATATACTGAGGATCAGTAAATCTTTTAATGCTGGGCTGTACAACGTGAAGCCCAAGACAGCACAGCCTCCCAGTCCTTCCTGTTCTCTATCACAGAGGTCATAGATGACAAAAAACGGGAGAGTCTGCACAAATTGCTAACTCTTGACGAACTGACAAAGGCCATCAGGTCGAGACGCAGAAAAACTCCTGGAAGTCACAGCTTACTGGCCTGCTTGTATTCGACTCTGTGGGACTGGATCGGCCCAGACCTGCTGGAAGTGTATGAGAGTATGCTTCTGGCCAGCAGCATGTCAGAATCCATGAGGAAAGGCATCACCACCCTCATCTACAAGCAAAGAGGGAGAGGGAGGAAATCAGAAATTGGAGGCTCATCTCACTCCTGAATGTGAACGACAAAATTCTGCCCATGGTCATCGCCAATCGGGTCAAATCTGCTCTGGAGTTGGTGATTCACCCCGAACAGACCTGTACTGTACCCGGCAGGAAGATCTCCGATAGCCTCGCACTACTCAAGGATTCGTCACCTATGTTCAGGACAGGGAGGTGGACACCTGCCTCATCAGCTTGGACCAGAAGACGACTTTAGACAGAATATTACACACATACATGATGGACGTGCTCTCCAAAATGGGGTTTGGGAGGAAATCCACAATTGGATCCATCTGCTCCACACAAACATCAGGAACGCATTCTCAATCAATGGATGGGAATCAAAGTTTCCCAATCAAATCTTGAGTCAGACAGGGTGGTCCTCTCTCCCGTCTTATTTGTTTGCTGTATGGAACCTGATTCCTTCAGGAAGAATGTTGGCATTAGTAGGTGACAATCCCAGGCAGCAGAGGCACTCCGGTCACAGGCCGATGAGCATCAGCAACCAGTTTGAACTGGCGCTGGGAGCCAAAGTAAATCACGGCAAGAATGAGGCTATGTTCTTTGGGAACTGGGCCGATCAATCCTTCGTTCTGTTCACCATCAGGTCAGGCTATCTGAAGGTGCTGGAGATATGGGGCTGAATTTTACCGGCCCCTCAACACCGGGTCACTGTGCGGGAACCGGTAAAATTCTGCCTGGAGAAGCCCACCTTGAACCCCAACGTCGAGAAGGGCCCACCACGTTACCGTCGACCGGGGGGACCTCAGTGCGGGCAACTCCCAAACCCTCGACGGCAGCACCCCAATTACCATATTCAAAACACTACTTACCTCTCCCGATTGCGCAGCCTGCTCCCTCTCAATGTACACTTCAGCATTTTACAGTGAACGGGCGGCAGTCATGTGCCGTCCCATTCACGAATAGAAAAGCCGACGGGACATCGGAGTCAGATGTTTTCGCCAGCGAAGGCAAGTCCAGATCTTCAGGGGTGTTACTGAAGAGGTGTTGGGAACCATTATGATTCCACCCTCCGTAAAGGTTGGCAGCTCTGTGCCATTGATTGCCTGTTAATGAAGGAACAATAGCTCTCAAGGCACCCTATATTTGGAGAGAGTGCCAGAGATGGTAAGCGTGTGAAGCTTATATGCCTTGTGGGCCAATCGATGCAACTTGTGCAATCTTTATGTGGTCATGTGGTGCCATTCTTAGTGGGAGCTAAGATGGGCAATGCCATGCCATGCCACATAACTGCTACACGAAAGCACCTGATGTACCACTCAACATCATTCTCTGCCCTGTCAGGAACCTTGGAAGAATTGAAGGAACTGAGTTGAATTGCAACTTGACGATGGGGATGGTTCACCCGATATTAATTGATATGCTACTTGAGAGGATCCATATGTACCGCAGTTGTAGCCCACACAGAGGCCCGTCCTGGTCACGAGCAGCAGCACCCAAGGAGAGCTCGCCACTACAAATCACCGACCATCTACAGATCCCGCATGACAGACCTGTAGATGTCAGAGTGCCAGTGTCAGAGATGACAGCGGATGTCAAGAGAGGCAGTGACATATCTCTGCGCCCTGCTGAATGACGACCTGCAGCCCAGGGGCTTCAGGGGACATCCTGTGCCTGTGGCACTCTCGGTGACAGAGGCTCTCAATTTTTACACCTCTGCATCATTTCAGGGGCTCGTCGGAGACCTTTTTGGGGTCACACAGTCAGCAGTTCACCATTGCATCAGGGAGGTCACCGATGCCCGGTACCAGATGGTTGGTGACTATATCCGTTTCATGACAGACCCTGAAAGCCAAGCCCAGAGGGCCACCGGTGTCGTCTCCAATGCTGAATTCCCACAGGTACAAGGAGTTATAGATTGCACCTATGTGGCCATCAAGGCTCCCGACGGGCGACCAGCTGAATATCTAAATCATAAAGGCTTCCACTCAATGTGCAGCTTGCATGTGATCACCAGAAACGATTCATGCAAATCTGTGCCCGCTTTCCAGGCAGCTGCCATGATGCCTTCATCCTGCGCCAGTCCCAGCTGCCATTGCTGTTCAATGAAATGGCTCAGATGGAGGGGTGGCTTCTTGGAGACAAGGGCTCCGCCTTGCATACATGGCCCCTGACACCAATAAAAAACCCCACCACTGCTGCAGAAGAGAGATACAACGTCAGCCACAGAGCTACAAGAGCCATCACTGAGCAGGCGATCGGCATGCTGAAAATGTGATTCCGCTGCCTGGATAGATCGGGTGGTGCCCTGCAGTACAAGCTGGAAAGGGTAGCTCGCTTTGTTGCTGTCTGCTGTGCTCTGCACAACTACACACTCAATAGGGGGGAGGGCTTGCAGGATGAGCAGAGACATGAGCAGGACTCATGTGGCAGACTTTTAAGGAGATATTTAATAACTCTCAAAGATTTATCTCAGTGAGAAAGACTGAGAAGGATGCCTCATTGTGGCTAAATAAGGAAGTTAAGGATAGTATCAGATTGGAAGAAAAACTGCACAATTCTGCAAAGATTAGTGGCAAGTCAGAAGTTTGGACAGATAAGAACCAGCAAAGGATGATTAAAAAAATGGCGAGGGTGAAATTACAATAGAAGCGAAAGCTTGCTTGGAAAACAAAACCAGATACTAAGTTTCTACAAGTATTTATAAAGGAAAGAGTAACTAAAACAAGTGATAGTCCTCTAGAGAGTCAATCTGGGGAATTAATAATGGAAAACAAGGAACTGGCAGAAGGTTAAACAGGTATTTTGCACCGTCATCACTGTAGAAGACTTCCCAAAGATACTTAATAATCAAGAGGTGAAAGGGAGGGAGAAACTTTAAACAAACAATCACCAAGGAAAGGGTACCGGGAAAACTATTAAACCTAATAAACCAGGACCTGATGGCTTTAGAACATTTTAGAACATTAGAACATTACAGCGCAGTACAGGCACTTCGGCCCTCGATGTTGCGCCGACCTGTGAAACCATCTGACCTACACTATTCCATTTTCATCCATATGTCCATCCAATGACCACTTAAATGCCCTTAAAGTTGGCGAGTCTACTACTGTTGCAGGCAGGGCGTTCCACGCCCCTACTACTCTCTGAGTAAAGAAACTACCTCTGACATCTGTCCTATATCTATCACCCCTCAACTTAAAGCTATGTCCTCTCGTGTTTGCCATCACCATCCGAGGAAAAAGACTCTCACTATCCACCCTATCTAACCCTCTGATTATCTTATATGTCTCTATTAAGTCACCTCTCCTCCTCCTTCTATCCAACGAAAACAACCTCAAGTCCCTCAGCCTTTCCTCGTAAGACCTTCCCTCCATACCAGGCAACATCCTAGTAAATCTCCTCTGCACCCTTTCCATAGCTTCCACATCCTTCCTATAATGCGGTGACCAGAACTGCACGCAATACTCCAGGTGCGGTCTCACCAGAGTTTTGTACAGCTGCAGCATGACCTCGTGGCTCCGAAACTCGATCCCCCAACTAATAAAAGCTGACACACCATATGCCTTCTTAACAGCCCTATTAACCTGGTAGCAACCTTCAGAGATTTATGCACCTGGACACCAAGATCTCTCTGTTCATCTACACGACCAAGAATCTTCCCATTAGCCCAGTACTCTGCATTCCTGTTACTCCTTCCAAAGTGAATCACCTCGCACTTTTCCGCATTAAACTCCATTTGCCATCTCTCAGCCCAACTCTGCAGCCTATCTATGTCCCTCTGTACCCTACAACATCCTTCGGCACTATCCACAACTCCACCGACCTTAGTGTCATCCGCAAATTTACTAACCCACCCTTCTACACCCTCTTCCAGGTAATTTATAAAAATGACAAACAGCAGTGGCCCCAAAA
The DNA here is from genome assembly GCF_036365525.1 of Heterodontus francisci. Lineage (NCBI taxonomy): Eukaryota > Metazoa > Chordata > Chondrichthyes > Heterodontiformes > Heterodontidae > Heterodontus > Heterodontus francisci. Next base: position 9,578,915 of record NC_090411.1, on the reverse strand, counting down.
CAGATCCTTGCGGTACACCACTAGTAACTAAACTCCAGGATGAACATTTGCCATCAACCACCACCCTCTGTCTTCTTTCAGCTAGCCAATTTCTGATCCAAAGCTCTAAATCACCTTCAACCCCATACTTCCGTATTTTCTGCAATAGCCTACCATGGGGAACCTTATCAAACGCCTTACTGAAATCCATATACACCACATCCACTGCTTTACCCTCATCCACCTGTTTGGTCACCTTCTCGAAAAACTCAATAAGGTTTGTGAGGCACGACCTACCCGTCACAAAACCGTGCTGACTATCGCTAATGAACTTATTCTTTTCAAGATGATTATAAATCCTGTCTCTTATAACCTTTTCCAACATTTTACCCACAACCGAAGTAAGGCTCACAGGTCTATAATTACCAGGGCTGTCTCTACTCCCCTTCTTGAACAAGGGGACAACATTTGCTATCCTCCAGTCTTCCGGCACTATTCCTGTCGACAATGACGACATAAAGATCAAGGACAAAGGCTCTGCGATCTCCTCCCTAGCTTCCCAGAGAATCCTAGGATAAATCCCATCTGGCCCAGGGGACTTATCTATTTTCACACTTTCCAAAATTGATAACACCTCCTCCTTGTGAACCTCAATCTCATCTAGCCTAGTGGCCTGAATCTCAGTATTCTCCTCGACAACATTTTCTTTCTCTACTGTAAATACTGACGCAAAATATTCATTTAACACTTCCCCTACCTCCTCTGATTCCACACACAACTTCCCACTACTATCCTTGATTGGCCCTAATCTAACTCTAGTCATTCTTTTATTCCTGATTTTCCTATAGAAAGCCTTAGGGTTTTCCCTGATCCTATCCGCCAATGACTTCTCGTGTCCTCTCCTTGCTCGTCTTAGCTCTCCCTTTAGATCCTTCCTGGCTAGCTTGTAACTCTCAAGCGCCCTAACTGAGCCTTCACGTCTCATCCTAACATAAGCCTTCTTCTTCCTCTTGACAAGCGCTTCAACTTCTTTAGTAAACCACGGCTCCCTCGCTCGACAACTTCCTCCCTGCCTGACAGGTACATACTTATCAAGGACACGCAGTAGCTGCTCCTTGAATAAGCTCCACATTTTGATTGTTCCCATCCCCTGCAGTTTCCTTCCCCATCCTCCGCATCCTAAATCCTGCCTAATCGCATCATAATTTCCTTACCCCCAGCTATAATTCTTGCCCTGCGGTATATACCTGTCCCTGCCCATCGCTAAGGTAAACCTAACCGAATTGTGATCACTATCACCAAAGTGCTCACCTACATCTAAATCTAACACCTGGCCGGGTTCATTACCCAGTACCAAATCCAATGTGGCATCGCCCCTGGTTGGCCTGTCTACATACTGTGTCAGAAAACCCTCCTGCACACACTGGACAAAAACTGACCCATCTAAAGTACTCGAACTATAGTATTTCCAGTCGATATTTGGAAAGTTAAAGTCCCCCATAACAACTACCCTGTTACTCTCGCCCCTGTCGAGAATCATCTTCGCTATCCTTTCCTCTACATCTCTGGAACTATTTGGAGGTCTATAAAAGACTCCTAACAGGGTGACCTCACCTCTCCTGTTTCTAACCTCGGCCCATACTACCTCCGTAGACGTGTACTCAAACGTCCTTTCTGTCGCTGTAATACTGTCCTTGATTAACAATGCCACACCCCCCTCTTTTACCATCTTCTCTGTTCTTACTGAAACATCTAAATCCCGGAACCTGCAACATCCATTCCTGCCCCTGCTCTACCCATGTCTCCGAAATGGCCACTACATCGAGATCCCAGGTACCAACCCATGCTGCAAGCTCACCCACCTTATTCCGGATGCTCCTGGCGTTGAAGTAGACACACTTTAAACCAGGTTCTTGCTTGCCAGTGCCCTCTTGCGTCCTTGTAACCTTATCCCTGACCTCACTACTCTCAACATCCTGTACACTGGCACTACATTTTAGGTTCCCATTCCCCTGCTGAATTAGTTTAAACCCCCCGAAGAGCACTAGCAAATCTCCCCCCCAGGATATTGGGTCCCCTCTGGTTCAGGTGAAGACCATCCTGTTTGTAGAGGTCCCACCTACCCCAGAAAGAGCCCCAATTATCCAGGAAACCAAAACCCTCCCTGCTACACCATCCCTGCAGCCACGTGTTCAACTCCTCTCTCTCCCTATTCCTCGCTTCGCTAGCACGTGGCACGGGCAACAACCCAGAGATAACAACTCTGTTTGTTCTCGCTCTAAGCTTCCACCCTAGCTCCCTGAATTTCTATCTTAAATCCCCATCTCTCTTCCTACCTATGTCGTTGGTGCCTATGTGGACCACGACTTGGGGCTGCTCCCCCTCCCCCTTAAGGATCCCAAAAACACGATCCGAGACATCACGAACCCTGGCACCTGGGAGGCAACATACCAACCGTGAGTCTCTCTCGTTCCCACAGAACCTCCGATCTGTTCCCCTAACTATGGAGTACCCAATGACTAATGCTCTGCTCCTCTTCCCCCTTCCCTTCTGAGCAACAGGGACAGACTCTGTGCCAGATACCTGTACCCCATTGCTTACCCCTGGTAAGTCGTCCCCCGCAACAGTATCCAAAACGGTATACCTGTTGTTGAGGGAAACGGCCACAGGGGATCCCTGCACTGCCTGCTGGTTCCCTCTCCTTCCCCTGACGGTAACCCATCTACCTATTTCTTTTTACCTGAGGTGTGACTACCTCCCCATAACTCCTCTCAATAACCCCCTCCGCCTCCCTAATGATCCGAAGTTCATCCAGCTCCAGCTCCAGTTCCCTAACGCGGTTCTCGAGGAGCTGGAGTTGGGTTCACTTCCCGCAGATTCAGTCAGCAGGGACACTCTTGGCGACCCTTACCTCCCACATTCTGCAGGAGGAACATTAATCTGCCTTAACTTCCATTCCCTCTATTCTAAATTCCCAACAAATCTACTGAAAAACCAAAAAAAAATGTCAAAACTTGTAAGGTTAGCAATCCAACGGACAGAACTTCTTAAATAAAAAGCTTACCTTATCAACACAACAGAGTCCTTTATTTTGGTTAGAGGAGGAGGGTGGGTGGGAGGCACTACACGTGTAGTGTCTCGGGTACAGCCACCACCCAAATATATAGTTTTTCCTTACCCAGCAGTCCCTGGTCCCAGCGGTCCCTGGTCCTCCGAAAACAAAAGGGAATTAACTTTTAAACTTCCACTGAAATTGACTTCCCAGCTGTCAGCTCGCTCTCGCACCTTCGCTACTGTCAAAGCTGCAGTCACCAAAACTAAAAGGCTTGCATCCTCGGGTCTGAAAAGAAGTGACTGCAGAGATAGTAGTGGCATTGGTTATAATCTTTCAAAATTCCTTAGAGTCTAGAAGGGTCCCAGCAAATTGGAAATCACAAATATAATACCTTCATTCAAGAAAGGAAGGAGACAGAAAGCAGGAAACTCAAGGCCAGTTAGCCCAAAGAAAGAATCTATTATTGAGGTGGTTATAGTGTGATGAAACAAAGGCATAATAGTCTTCATGAGGTAGAATTTGGATATAACTAATACATTCTACCTTTTAGAATTTAAGATTGAATAAAATGGTCAGTTTTCAAGACGCACTGAAATTCCCTTTTAAGGGCAGAGTTAAAAATTCATAAACATCCCTGTTACAATAGAATGTGAACCAGAAACACCTTTTAAGTTTAAAAAATCCATTCCAAGGTCTTCTGTTACAATGGAATTAGAAGATGAAATATACCGAAACATGCTATATGAAGTCCATACTGGTAACTATAATTTTAATCAGTTGGTAGTGTTAGTGATATAGACAGACTGACTTCAGAGGATGGGACAAAGTACCATCAATGGACCATCACAGATGATCAGTCACAAAATGGAAAGGTAATTACAAAAACAGATGCCATGTAAACCCAATTACAAACATTTTGACCAGGTAAAAGCTCAACTTCAAGAGAAGGGAATTCTCAGCAAATAATTAAGTGGGAATGGTCGCTCATGATATTACCATATATGGATAACAAAAGGAAAAACACACAGAAAGATAACACTTACATTCCAAAAGATGAGATGATAGATTAGAAACAGTATAAACGCGAGTTTTGAATCGAAATACCAGAAGTATTGAATTCCTCATCAATGCTTTTCAACCTATGGTAAGAACAGCTGACTGCATGACAAGAGAATTCTGCTCTTAACCGAGTGTTTTGTCTTGTTAAGCAGGAGGCTTACTCGGGGAATTTAAGGTAACAGTTTACTTTGAATTTTGATGGCTATTCTAAGATATTTTGCTGTAACATTGTCAAGGTTGAACTTTTGGAATCTATTTTAGAAATAAGATCATGTTTTAGTATACTTAGTCGCTTAAAATGTATTACATGTTCAACTCGAATAAATACATAAAAGTTAATAAATCATCTCATGTTGTATACAGAATGCTACAAGAATCCCCTCTCTGTATCTCCTTCAGTGGGGAGATACTTATTTAGAGTTTCCCAGACCCTTATAATATCTGGAATATTTATGACAGTGATAATTATTAAAATTTGGCTATCCGAAAGATAGTCATATTCTGTTAGTTTTCTTTCTTTGAGGGAAGACTAGTTCAGTTCTTCAGACCCAAACAAGTGTCTAACGGAATCTGTCTAGAACAAACAACAAAAAACAATACAGCACAGGAACAGACCATTCGGCCCTCCAAGCCTGCATCGATCTTGATGCCTGCCTAAACTAATACCTTCTGCACTTCCGGGGCCCATATCCCTCTATTCCCTTCCTATTCATATACTTGTCAAGATGTCTCTTAAACGTCGCTATCGTATCTGCTTCCATCACCTCCCCTGGCAGCATGTTCCAGGCACTCACCACCCTCTGTGTAAAAAACTTGCCTCGCACATCCCCTCTAAACTTTGCCCCTCGCACCTTAAACCTATGTCCCCTAGTAACTGACTCTTCCACCCTGGGAAAAAGCTTCTGACTATCCACTCTGTCCATGCCACTCATAACTTTGTAAACCTCCATCATGTCGCCCCTCCACCTCCGTCATTCCAGTGAAAACAATCCGAGTTTTTCCAACCTCTCCTCATAGCTAATGCCCTCCAGACCAGGCAACATCCTGGTAAACCTCCTCTGTACCCTCTCCAAAGCCTCCACGTCCTTCTGGTAGTGTGACGACCAGAATTGCACGCAATATTCCAAGTGTGGCCTAACTAAAGTTCTGTGCAGCTGCAGCATGACTTGCCAATTTTTATACTCTATGCCCCGACCGATGAAGGCAAACATGCCGTATGCCTTCTGGACTACCTTATCCACCTGCGTTGCCACTTTCAGTGACCTGTGGACCTAGTTTGAACTTAATTAAAAGGAGACTCATAGGGATGTATGCCTGATTTGGTTTAGTCCGTATATATGATTAAAGTCACAAATCATTTCAATAGGGTACTTAGAAAAGCAACAGGATCAGGCAGAGTCAGCATGGTTTTGTGAAAGGGAAATTGTGTCTGAACTAAGTTATTTGAGTTCTTTGAGGAATTAACAAGCATGGTAGATAAAGGGAAATCTGTAGATGTGGTGCACTTGGATTTCCAAAAAGCATTTGTTAAGGTGCCACATCCAAAGGTTATTACACAAGCAAAGAGCTCATGGTGTAATGGGGGGTGCGGGGGGGGGGTAACACTGATAAAAGGACTGGCTCGCTAACAAGACGCAGCGAGTGGGGATAAATGGGGCAATTTCAGATTGACAAGCTGTAAATTTGTGGAGTGCCACAAGGGTCAGTGCGGGGCCTTAACTATTTACAATCTATATCAATGACTTAGATGAAAGGACCAAATGTATGATAGTTATATTTGCCAACATCCCAAGATAGGTAGGAAAGTAAGTTGTCAAGAGGAGGTCCAGAGTCTACAAAGGGAGAGAGATAGGTTACTTTTGGCAGATGGGGTATAATGTGGGAGAATGTGAACTTATTTACTTCAGCAGAAAGAATAGAAAAGCAGAATACTATTAAAATGGGGAGAGATTGCAGAACTCTGCGGCACAGAGGGATCTGGGTGTCCTGGTACATGAACCACAAAAAGTTAGTATGCAGTATTCTCGATGCAGAATTAAACAAGCGCATGGGAAAGGATTCCTCTGCTATGTCCAGACTGGCCAAGAGAGTGTGGGAAAATGGCGCACTGACACAGAACACAAATGTCCAAGTGTATCAAGCCTGTGTCCTCAGTACCTTGCTCTACGGCAGCGAGGCCTGGACAAAGTACCTCAGCCAAGAGCGACGTCTCAATTCATTCCATCTTTGCTGCCTCCGGAGAATCCTTGGCATCAGGTGGCAGGACCGTATCTCCAACACAGAAGTCCTCGAGGCGGCCAACATCCCCAGCTTATGCACCCTACTAAGCCAGCGGCGCCTGAGATGGCTTAGCCATGTGAGCCGCATGGAAGTTGGCAGGATCCCCAAGTACACATTGTACAGCGAGCTTGTCACTGGTACCAGACCAACTGGCCATCCATGTCTCTGCTTTAAAGACGTCTGCAAACACGACATGAAGTCCTGTGACATTGATCACAAGTCATGGGAGTCAGTTGCCAGTGATCGCCAGAGTTGGCGGGCAGCCATAAAGGCGGGGCTAAAGCGTGGCGAGTCGAAGAGACTTGGCAGTTTGGCAGGAAAAAAGACAGAAGCGCAAGGAGAGAGCCAAGTGTGGAGCCAACAACCAATTTTATCTACAGCACCTGTGGAAGAATCTGTCACTCTGGAATTGGCCTTTATAGCCACTCCAGGCGCTGCTTCACAAACCACTGACAACCTCCAGGCGCTTACCCATTGTCTCTCGAGACAAGGAGGCCAAAGACGAGTATGCAGGTACAGCGAGTGTTTGGGAAGGCAAATGGAATGTTGGAGTTTATTGCAAGGGGAATGGAATATAAAAGTAAAGAGTTTTACTGCAGCTGCAGGGCCTAGGTAAGACCACAGCTGGAGTACTGTGTACAGTTTTGGTGTCCTTATTTTAAAAAGGATATAATTGCATCAGAGGCAGTTCAGATAAGGTTCACTCGACTCATTCATAACTAAGTCCTTCATCCCAGGAAGAAAGGTTGAACAGGTTGGGCCTTTACCCATTGGAGTTTAGAAAAATGAGAGGCGACCTTATTGAAACATATAAGATCCTGAGGGGTTTGATAGGGTGGATACCAGGAAGATGTTTCCTCTTGTGGGGGAGACTAGAACAAGGGGACAGAGTTTAAGAAGAAGAGGTTTCCCTTTTAAGACTGAGATGAGAATTTTTTTTGCCTCTGAGGGTTGTTAGTCTGTGGAATTCTCTTCCCCAGAAACAGCAGAGGCTCAGTCATTGAATTTATTCAAGGCAGAGTTAGAAAGATTTTTGAGGGGTCAAGGGTTATGGGGGGTGCCGACAGGACAGTGGAGTTGAGACCACAATCAGTTCAGCGATGAACTTATCGAATGGTTTGAAGGGCCAAATGGCCTATCCTGCTCCTGTGTTCCTGGAATGGACAGATGTGGTCAGGTTGATGAAGGTCTCTAGATGACCTGGCAGGGGAGAGGCCTTGATTCCGCAGGAGGATGTTGTGTTTCTGTGGGTTTTGGTTTCTCGGTGTGGATTTCAGCATTTTCATTCTTTTGGTGTTCGAGTTCTCCTGTGGTTGTTTTCATGCTGGTTTGGATCTTGGTCCCTGTCCTGTGAAGACCGAGCATAATGGCTGCAACCAACAATAGAGCTCCAGGCCAGGCAGTGTGTAACACAGTTAGGGTGGTAGTGAAAAACAGCAAAGGAGGTGCACACATGGACCATACCTCCGTCGTTAAGCAAGTCCTTTTCTAATGCTGTGGTTTCGAGATTTAAAGCTGCTGACATCTTCTGCCTGCAGGACATCTGTAGCAGTTGTTACTTTGATGTGACGTTCAAGAACATAGCAGGATGCATCAAGTTCCTGAAGGTCTTCAAGGAGAGAGGAAACCAGGCGCCGCTGTCAATCCTCACGGCGGAGCTACTGTTTACGCTGCCATTGCAATGAACCGGGTAGTGACCATCACCTCTACAACCCCTATGTTCATGTCGTGAATGTGCTCACTTTCCTCGCCAGGTACTGCACTCTGGTCCAGGACCTGTTTGGGATTTGGACCAGCAAGCTGCAGATCCAGGTCACCTTGAAGGTAGATGCCAATCGAACCATCCTTCACTCTGCCTCCAGCTTCGCTATCAGGGGAAGTTGAGGCTTCTTGGTCCACACGGGGCAGCCCAGGGTTTGTCGTACCTGTGGCAAATCCGGTCATGTGGTGGCCAGCTGCAGCACAGTCAATTATAGGAACTGCAAGCAGAGTAAGTGCTGCAACCTGTTCGGTGGGGCAGGCCACCTCGACAAGACCTGCCCAAAATACTCCCTCAGTTATGGACAGGGAGCAAGAACCAAGGAAAGGTATGGGGGAAAGGACAGTGAACGTGGCTGGTGCCGAGAAGGAGACCAGAAACCCTCCCCCCAGTGAGGAAAATCTGTCTCAGGAAGACAAGGAGAGGGAGCTGCAGAAAGCTAACAAATGCCGACCTTGTTACCTGAACCTCCCTATCAACAGACAGCATCAATGGAGGAGCAGCCAGGAGAGGGACAACTGGGTGAGTGGCAAGTGGTTAAGAGGAAAACCACAAAGACCACCCAGAAAAAAAAGGAACAGGCCACCACCCAAACCAGTGGCAAGAGGTGGTTTACGGACTACAGCAACTGCTCCTCATCACATGAGGAAGGGCCAGAAAGATGGCACCTTGCAAAAGCAATAAAATGCAAAGAAGCTAGAAGAGAAAGCCCCCCAGCTTCAAAACACTAGATGCAGCCAAGGGCACAGTGCTCCCTAACCCCAAATCAGCCAGCGCAGTGAGACACACAGCGCAGCCCAGCTCCGGGAAACCGGAAGCAGCAACGTCCTCGATGAGGAACAAAGGGAAAAACACCACCAGCAGAGAACAGTCAAAACCTGGCTGTTTACAAGATGCCGCCCCATCTCCCCGCCCCTGCCAAGTTGTCACCCGGGCAAACAAACCCCCTGTGATTGACCAGGAATGTTGCAGACCGAGTTTTGCAGACTGGCATATTCCAAGGTCCAGAACTACGTGCTGAGGGGTGCACTAAAGCTTGGGGCAGCCGCCACAAAGGCTCAATGCAGAAAGACAACAGTGTAAGGTCCTCCCGCCATAGCGAACTGAGCTGCTGGAACCTGTTTAAAACCCCATGTGCTGTTTGCACCAAAATGTTTTTTACTATGTAATACCAATGTACATTGCATTTAAAATGAAATGGCAAGAATTGTGAAGTATTTCATCTTTTCCTGCATCAAAAAAATCTCATCTTCCGAACTGGGAACATTGAACTGTTTGGTAAAGAATTTTCGCATATTTTTATGAATATGCTGTATTGTTGGAGAAAAAAGTTGGCTCCCGTGTCAGGAACGGTTCCTTTCTATGATTCTCCTCCTTGTTCTCCAATATATCCATCCACACACTCTCCATGGCGAGGACAAGGAAATTGGGGGAGTGACGAGGACGTCGGGGTCGAGCGAGGCTGTGTGCCTCTTTACAACCTGCTTCATCGTGACTATTCACTCCAAACCGCAAAGATAAATTCAATGTTCAGGAACGTGTTTGGTGACTGCACAACCCCTACTTGACATACTATTGGCACATGCGCAAATGAAGCCTCACTGGCTGAGACCTCCTCCCCAATGGCCACTTCCTCCTGCCTCCCCAGCTACTTCCTCCCATGGCCACTTCCTCGCCCCCCCACCACCCGCCTCCTCCACCACCCACCCCACCAGCCGCCTCCTCCCACAGCTGCTTCCTCCTCTTTCTTTTCATATAAAAGATGCCTTTGAGACGACAATCCTTCCTGGTGTCTGAAACTCAAGGACAGCATTCAAGCAACGAAGGCAGTGCAGGAGAAGACACAGAAGGATAATCTTAGCCTGCAGTATCATGGTAAATACTGGAGACATGAGTGCTGCAGATTGACAGTGACAAGCTGCTTGGTCTAAATTTTGAACCATGCTTTATTGTTGCTTTAAATGGTTTTAATCTAATTTGCCAAGTGTGACATAATTTGGTATTAAATTTGCAGTGTTACTGAAGAGGAGCCCAGATTCAACCTCGATTTTTGGTTGGAATAAGCACCAGCAGGGGGTAAGTGAGATTTTCCACTTTCCATTGATATCTGCTGAGAAGCAGGACTGGATATGAGAACAATTCTTAATTGTCTTTGGTTTTTCTTCCAGGGGAAGTGTGGGAGAGAGGTCCAGTGTAGAACAGCGCATGAAATAGGATCAATGCACAGAGCAACCGTTTCATTCTCTGAAATTTGTCACCATCTGAAAATGAAACTTGCATTTTATGAATGAAGTGGACATTGGGATGCTTCTTCTCTAGCCCAGCAACTATACAAATGCCAAAAGATTCTGGTGAATTCTCAGACTTTGCGTTCTTCACATGGACAATAAACTAGTGGATTTCATTCGCCGCATGGCGCTCCACAGGAACAATCTCTTCGGTTCTGCAAACAAGAATCTCGGCCTGTTCCTTTTGCAAGAATTTTGGCAAAGCAAAATTCATCTACTCAAACAGAGCAGTGTTTCAAATGGTTTGACACAGCAATGGGGATGTTTAAATTCATGCTCTTGTGTTTGTCTTTACTTAATACTCCATTAAACTCAGAAATGCTGAAAATGTTGAGGTTACTCTGTTGATATTGCTCCCTACTTTTCAATTGCACTTGCAATATTCCAACTGTCTAGTGCCTGCTTTTGCGTACCCCTACAGGCAGTTGCAACACAGCACCACAAATCAGGACACCCACTCCGGAGAGTTCTGGAAGGTACCTCCAGAGTAGTCAAGGCACCAGAACCTTTACCTCAGCACCCTAATGGTCTGCTCAAAACCGTGATTCTCATGACAGCATTGGTTTCATTATGAGTGCTGGCCACAAGTTTGTTGGAGGGGAGACATTAGCCAGGTGTACAGCAGATATCTCATCCTCCAGCATCCGTTCTCTGGTTTGACATGGTGACTGAAAGACATCATACTGTTTCCAGGATAACTGGCATTCACCACCGATGATGAGCTGGGCAGGGTTGTAGGCCAACTGTAGTGCAGTAGCCTCTACTGAGCAAATGGAGTCTCGGACTGGAATTTTACCTGCTCAAAACGGGCGTCCGAGGTGAAAAATGGCAGTCGATATCAGGTCCCCGACATTATTACTCCCAATCACCATTTGACATGGGTCGGACGGGGGGAGAGATTGAGGTGCTGATCGCTGTCCACTTTGCAGCAATTAAGGGCCAATTGAGATAGTCTAGAATTCAATTGACAGCCATTTTACGTCAGCTGTCACATTTTGTGCCTGGCAAACGAGTCAAACGGGGAGTTGGGAACTCGGCAGCTTTGAAAGAGCGGCAACCAGTGTATCTGTGAAGGAGTTGGAGGTACTGTTTTTTTATTACACTTTGATAGATTTGTGTGCTGTTTTGAAGGTTGGGACTGTTTTTGCTGGTTCACCAGGGTTCACCTGAGTGATTGAAACTCCTGGTTGGGCCACAGCATCACTGATTTATTCTGTGTAGGAGAGGGGGGGTTCTGAGTGCCTGTCCTTGCAGCAGACTGCAAATACCTGTCCTCAGAACATCTTTGGGACACTGCAGCCATGGGAATTGTCCGCTCTGGAGGCAGCTCACCTCTTGAGGAAGACTTCGCCACAAAGAGGGACAGGAGGGCAAATGTCCAGTGAAATCAGCAATCTGCTGGCCAAGTGCAGCCTGGTAATGGGGGAGGGGCAGAAGGTCACAGAGTGCGCCAGGAGCAACCACCTGTGAGGAAATGAGCCTACCCAGCAGGCAGGGTCTATTGCCCGCGATTGAGCCTTCTTCAAATGTCACAGCGCCAGTGCCGAAGACATCACCTGTCCCGAGAGACTGTCACATCCCTGAGATGCTGGCAGCAGAGGTCGCTTCCAACTGCGTGGGTGGCCATCCAACGGCAGCCCCACTGAAGCTAACAGTCACTCTGAACTTCTATGCATCAGGTCCTTCCTGGCCTCATCAGGAGTGTGCAATCATCAGCGCATCACTACATTGCTACATTACCACTGCAGGTGGTAACTGATACCATATTCAGGCATGCCAACAGGTTCATCAGGTTCCAGACAGACTCCGCCAGTCAGGCTGAGAGCACCAGAGGATTCAGCACCGTCGCTGGGTTCCCCGTGGTCCAAGGAGTCATTGATTGCACACATGTGGCCATTCGAGCACCTACAGATCAATCAGGGCCTTCATTAATCGAAAGGGGTTTCATTCAATGAATGTGCAACTTGTCTGTGATCACTGTATATTGCAAGTGTGTGCTCGTTATCCTGGAAGCAGTCACGGTGCATTCATTCTCCAGAACTCCCAGGCACCAGCACTATTCAGCACCCCTCCACCCAGCCCCCCCGAGTGCCTGCAAGGATGGATACTTGGTGACAGGGGATACCCGCTGACGACATGGCTGATGACACCAGTGAGGAACCCACAGAATGAAGCAGAGGAACGGTACAATGCAAGCCATGCGACCACCAGAGTCACGATTGAGCAGACCATGGGTCTTCTGAAAATGAGATTTAAGTATCTCAATCGCTCAGGTGGTGCCCTACAGTACTCGCCAGCAAGGGTATGTTGCATTGTTGTCGTCTGCTGTGCCTTACATAACCTGGTGCTGCAGTGGAGGGGGAGGGGGGGAAGAGGGGAAGAGACCCTGGAAGATGACGACGACGTTGTTCAGCGCGAGGCATCCTCAGACGAGGATGTTGAAACAGCTGAGGATGAGGAGTAGGGGGCACAGCCACCTGAATAGCAGGGGGAGGGAACTGGAGGTTTGCAGGAGTTGAGTAGCTCTATTCCTTCTTCTAATATGCTGCTCCGCCAAACATCCTACTTGCTGCAGGTAAGCCTCTCAGAGCCAGTGAGGTTGCTGAAAGTCCTTTTAAATGGCTTTCAGCACCTTCTTCCGGCTCCAGCTCCGCCCCCGACACTCACCCTCCCACCCGTGCCCTTTTCTGTCATTGGTATTCTTTCAGGTTGTCCTGATGAGTGCAAGAAGAAAAGCTTCGACAAAATGTCTCTGTCTTCTTCAACCGTTTAATGTGGCTTCTCCTCACATCATTTACCGGCTATGTGGACAATGATCATACTGCAGAGAGTAAGATAGATTGCAAAGCCAGACTTAAACAAAGGGAGGTGGGTTTGCTCCCTTTGGGAAACCGGTGAAATATTTCAAGCAAAGGCAGTGAATGTGACAAGTGAGGAAGACTTGACGGCCAGAACTCGCTCCCTACGTCCCTATTGGTGTTGAGGTGCAAAACGTGAAAAGTGCTTTTTCGAAGGCATCAGATTGTGAACGGTGTTTGAAAGGAAGAGAAGCCAAGCATGTCCTTCCTTTGTTTGCAATGTCTACGTCTAGGGATTTCTTTCCGGAAAACGCCTCGCGGCCTGAAGGAGAATGGCATGGAAGTTGGTTCTGTGAAGAGTCAAGAGAGCCGGGAAATGTTGGCCGAGATCAGCCCAGAGGAAGAGGACGAAGCGCCGGAGGAGGTGACTTTCAGCAGCGCCCGGGAGGAAGCTGAAAAGAGCATGAAAGCGCCGCTGGAGAGCGTGAGGAGAGACAAAGCTTTGCTGAAGGAGAAAAGAAGAAGAAAGGAGCAATTATTCAAAGAGCAAAAGAAGCGCAAGTCGCTTCCAGATGGCATTCTTTAAGAGATTACTTCAGTCCGAGAAAAGAATGACCAGGCACCTGACTCAAGTAAAGAAGGTGATGATTGTAATTCTGTGCAGCAACCTGAGGAAGATAGTGGATTGAAGGAAGATGTTGAAGAATGTGTGGATACCAGATGGAAGGAGAGCTCCATGGCCATTCCATTAAAGGATCAAGGCCAAACAAAGCAGCAGGTTGAAAATGCCAGATTAATGATCGACTGTATGGCCCAGGCAGCAGGAGAGGCAGTGTCAATGAATACTTCTCACTTGCAAACAAGAAAGCTCAACAGAAAAAACCAGCAATGCAGTTTGTCAACAAATCCTGGGGAGCAGAACTTCAACAAAAATCTGGAAAGTTTCGAAAGTTGTAGATTCAGCATCATGGTGTGACTGCAAGATGAGAGAATGGAACTCGTGAGAAAACTAAAATCTACACGGGCTCTTAAACAGATGAAATGGGAGGTTTCTTTGGCTGGAAGCAAACTCTGAATTTAGTACATTAATGCTAACCTTCAAGAGGAAGCTCTTTGTCATTTGTGCAGTTAATAGTCCATTGGTTTGAACCGTGTCTTTTGTTATTATACTCAAGGACAGCTGTTAAGATTTGTTTCTGTATAAAGAAGGAAGATTGCTTGAGACTGTTCTAATGTATATAATCTCTAATCTTTCTAAAATATTTAATGGACATGAAAAAAAAGCCTCGCGGCCTGAAGAAAGGCAGCTGAGGGAGGGGGAGGGTGCTGATTTCCTATTAAGGGCATTATGCAAATAGCATTGCAGGCTCTGGATCCGTGCGGCATTTTGTCGGAAGGTGTAATGAATGATAGAGTGCAATATTTGCCAAGAACTGACATGTGCGAAGAGCAGCAGATTGTGAATGGAGTGTCAAGGTGATGTGTAAAAACGGAGTGTTTGAGACCGTAAGAGGTGGTGTGTGATGTCAGGTGGCAGTGTGTGATGCTATTTAGCATACTTACCTGGCAGGGGAGAGACCATGATCAAGAAGGTGGTTCTCCCAGGACGAGGCTAGCCCATTGCACTTCGGGTGTGCTGACGCCTGCGATGTCCCCAAATGCGGGATACTCGACTGCAAAATTTGTGGTAGTGGGGGACTGCGTTCGCGCTCTCCCCTGGTTTTACAAAGCAAAATTAGATTTTACTGTGTTTTGCTCTATTTCCGACGTGGTTGTTTTTTCTTCTTGTTTTAATAATTCCCTAATCTTTTCTGTTCGCCACGCGTTCAGCACGTCGTATCAGCATTCTTTCTCTCCATTGTGCCCAGCGACCTGCTCATCAGCTGCCACATGCTCACGTTCTTACTCGAAATGCTTCCCCACTCCTGCCCTGCGCCACGCTGCTCACCCGTCCTTCTTGCACTTTATCGCCACGTACAAAATGGACCCTGTCTGCACAGACACCATCTTCAAACCTCGACATGAAGCTTGCCCCACTTTTCTGTGCCAAGTCTCACTACCTGCTCACCTTCTATCTGGCCCCCATCTTGCCAGGGATGGGTCTGGTCTGCCCACATTGCCCCAGAATGCTCCATCCACTTCCACTCCGCCCTACCACCTCTCCTTCGTGGAAAAGTGCAGACAGGGTCCATTTTGTACGTGGCGATAAAGTGCAAGATGGGTCGGGTGAGCAGTGTGGCGCAGGGTAGGAGTGGGGAAGCATAGCAGGTTGCTAGGCACAATGGAGAGAAAGAATGCTGATACGACAGGCTGAACGCGTGGCGAACAGATAAGAGTTTCTTTTGGGCCTCCTTATCTCGAGAGACAATGGATATGCGCCTGGAGGTGGTCAGTGGTTTGTGGAGCAGCGCCTGGAGTGGCTATAAAGGCCAATTCTGGAGTGACAGGCTCTTCCACAGGTGCTGCAGAGAAATTTGTTTGTTGGGGCTGTTGCACAGTTGGCTCTCCCCTTGCGCCTCTGTCTTTTTTCCTGCCAACTACTAAGTCTCTTCGACTCGCCACAATTTAGCCCTGTCTTTATGGCTGCCCGCCAGCTCTGGCGAATGCTGGCAACTGACTCCCACGACTTGTGATCAATGTCACACGATTTCATGTCACGTTTGCAGACGTCTTTATAACGGAGACATGGACGGCCGGTGGGTCTGATACCAGTGGCGAGCTCGCTGTACAATGTGTCTTTGGGGATCCTGCCATCTTCCATGCGGCTCACATGGCCAAGCCATCTCAAGCGCCGCTGACTCAGTAGTGTGTATAAGCTGGGGGTGTTGGCCGCTTCAAGGACTTCTGTGTTGGAGATATAGTCCTGCCACCTGATGCCAAGTATTCTCCGAAGGCAGCGAAGATGGAATGAATTGAGACGTCGCTCTTGGCTGGCATACGTTGTCCAGGCCTCGCTGCCGTAGAGCAAGGTACTGAGGACACAGGCCTGATACACTCGGACTTTTGTGTTCCGTGTCAGTGCGCCATTTTCCCACACTCTCTTGGCCAGTCTGGACATAGCAGTGGAAGCCTTACCCATGCGCTTGTTGATTTCTGCATCTAGAGACAGGTTACTGGTGATAGTTGAGCCTAGGTAGGTGAACTCTTGAACCACTTCCAGAGCGTGGTCGCCAATATTGATGGATGGAGCATTTCTGACATCCTGCCCCATGATGTTCGTTTTCTTGAGGCTGATGGTTAGGCCAAATTCATTGCAGGCAGACGCAAACCTGTCGATGAGACTCTGCAGGCATTCTTCAGTGTGAGATGTTAAAGCAGCATCGTCAGCAAAGAGGAGTTCTCTGATGAGGACTTTCCGTACTTTGGACTTCGCTCTTAGACGGGCAAGGTTGAACAACCTGCCCCCTGATCTTGTGTGGAGGAAAATTCCTTCTTCAGAGGATTTGAACGCATGTGAAAGCAGCAGGGAGAAGAAAATCCCAAAAAGTGTGGGTGCGAGAACACAGCCCTGTTTCACACCACTCAGGATAGGAAAGGGCTCTGATGAGGAGCCACCATGTTGAATTGTGCCTTTCATATTGTCATGGAATGAGGTGATGATACTTAGTAGCTTTGGTGGACATCCGATCTTTTCTAGTAGTCTGAAGAGACCACGTCTGCTGACGAGGTCAAAGGCTTTGGTGAGATCAATGAAAGCAATGTAGAGGGGCATCTGTTGTTCACGGCATTTCTCCTGTATCTGACGAAGGGAGAACAGCATGTCAATAGTCGATCTCTCTGCACGAAAGCCACACTGTGCCTCAGGGTAGACGCGCTCGGCCAGCTTCTGGAGCCTGTTCAGAGCGACTCGAGCAAAGACTTTCCCCACTATGCTGAGCAGGGAGATTCCACGGTAGTTGTTGCAGTCACCGCGGTCACCTTTGTTTTTATAGAGGGGGTGATGATGTTGGCATCGCGCATGTCCTGGGGTACTGCTCCCTCGTCCCAGCACAGGCATAGCAGTTCATGTAGTGCTGAGAGTATAGCAGGCTTGGCACTCTTGATTATTTCAGGGGTAATGCTGTCCTTCCCAGGGGCTTTTCCGCTGGCTAGGGAATCAATGGCATCACTGAGTTCCGATTTGGTTGGCTGTACGTCCAGCTCATCCATGACTGGTAGAGGCTGGGCTGCATTGAGGGCAGTCTCAGTGACAGCATTCTCCCTGGAGTACAGTTCTAGGTAGTGCTCAACCCAGCGGTCCATCTGTTTGCGTTGGTCAGTGATTATGTCCCCCGATTTAGATTTGAGGGGGGTGATCTTCTTGATGGTTGGCCCAAGAGCTCTCTTCATGCCATCATACATTCCTCTGATGTTTCCGGTGTCTGAGGCCAGCTGAATATGACTGCATAGGTGTTGCCAGTAGTCGTTTGCGCAACGCCTAGCTGTCCTTAGTGCAGTACTTCTGGCTGCTTTAAGTGCTGCGGATGTTAAATCGCTGGGGGCTTTCTTGTAGTTCAAAAGTGCAATGCGCTTAGCGGCTATGACAGGTTCCAGCTCTTCAGTATGAGATTGAAACCAGTCTGCATTTCTCTTCGCACTTTTGCCGTAGGTGGTCAAAGCTGACTCAAATATGGCGTCTCTGATGTGGGCCCACTTGGTCTCAGCATCCCCTGTGGGAGTGTTTTGAAGGGCTGTTATAAGTGAGTAGGGAATTATAAAAACAAAAAGAAAAAAAACAACCACGTCGGAAATAGAGCAGAACACAGTAAAATCTAATTTTGCTTTGTAAAACCAGGGGAGAGCGCGAACGCAGTCCCCCACTACCACAAATTTTGCAGTCGAGTATCCCGCATTTGGGGACATCGCAGGCGTCAGCACACCCGAAGTGCAATGGACTAGCCTCGTCCTGGGAGAACCACCTTCTTGATCATGGTCTCTCCCCTGCCAGGTAAGTATGCTAAATAGCATCACACACTGCCACCTGACATCACACACCACCTCTTACGGTCTCAAACACTCCGTTTTTACACATCACCTTGACACTCCATTCACAATCTGCTGCTCTTCGCACATGTCAGTTCTTGGCAAATATTGCACTCTATCATTCATTACACCTTCCGACAAAATGCCGCACGGATCCAGAGCCTGCAATGCTATTTGCATAATGCCCTTAATAGGAAATCAGCACCCTCCCCCTCCCTCAGCTGCCTTTCTTCAGGCCGCGAGGCTTTTTTTTCATGTCCATTAAATATTTTAGAAAGATTAGAGATTATATACATTAGAACAGTCTCAAGCAATCTTCCTTCTTTATACAGAAACAAATCTTAACAGCTGTCCTTGAGTATAATAACAAAAGACACGGTTCAAACCAATGGACTATTAACTGCACAAATGACAAAGAGCTTCCTCTTGAAGGTTAGCATTAATGTACTAAATTCAGAGTTTACTTCCAGCCAAAGAAACCTCCCATTTCATCTGTTTAAGAGCCCGTGTAGATTTTAGTTTTCTCACTAGTTCCATTCTCTCATCTTGCAGTCACACCATGATGCTGAATCTACAACTTTCGAAACTTTCCAGATTTTTGTTTAAGCTCTGCTCCCCAGGATTTGTTGACAAACTGCATTGCTGGTTTTTTCTGTTGAGCTTTCTTGTTTGCAAGTGAGAAGTATTCATTGACACTGCCTCTCCTGCTGCCTGGGCCATACAGTCGATCATTAATCTGGCATTTTCAACCTGCTGCTTTGTTTGGCCTTGATCCTTTAATGGAATGGCCATGGAGCTCTCCTTCCATCTGGTATCCACACATTCTTCAACATCTTCCTTCAATCCACTATCTTCCTCAGGTTGCTGCACAGAATTACAATCATCACCTTCTTTACTTGAGTCAGGTGTCTGGTCATTCTTTTCTCGGACTGAAGTAATCTCTTAAAGAATGCCATCTGGAAGCAACTTGCACTTCTTTTGCTCTTTGAATAATTGCTCCTTTCTTCTTCTTTTCTCCTTCAGCAAAGCTTTGTCTCTCCTCACGCTCTCCAGCGGCACTTTCATGCTCTTTTCAGCTTCCTCCCGGGCGCTGCTGAAAGTCACCTCCTCCGGCGCTTCGTCCTCTTCCTCTGGGCTGATCTCGGCCAACATTTCCCGGCTCTCTTGACTCTTTACAGAACCAACTTCCATGCCATTCTCCTTCAGGCCGCGAGGCGTTTTCCGGAAAGAAATCCCTAGACGTAGACATTGCAAACAAAGGAAGGAAATGCTTGGCTTCTCTTCCTTTCAAACACTGTTCACAATCTGATGCCTTCGAAAAAGCACTTTTCAAGTTTTGCACCTCAACACCAATAGGGACGTAGGGAGCGAGTTCTGGCCGTCAAGTCTTCCTCACTTGTCACATTCGCTGCCTTTGCTTGAAATATTTCACCGGTTTCCCAAAGGGAGCAAACCCACCTCCCTTTGTTTAAGTCTGGCTTTGCAATCTATCTTACTCTCTGCAGTATGATCATTGCCCACATAGCCGGTAAATGATGTGAGGAGAAGCCACATTCAAAGGTTGAAGAAGACAGAGACATTTTAGATTAGATTAGATTAGAGATACAGCACTGAAACAGGCCCTTCGGCCCACCGAGTCTGTGCCGAACATCAACCACCCATTTATACTAATCCTGCACTAATCCCCTATTCCTACCAAACATCCCCACCTGTCCCTATATTTCTCTACCACCTACCTATACTAGTGACAATTTATAATGGCCAATTTACCTATCAACCTGCAAGTCTTTTGGCTTGTGGGAGGAAACCGGAGCACCCGGAGAAAACCCACGCAGACACAGGGAGAACTTGCAAACTCCACACAGGCAGTACCCGGAATCGAACCCGGGTCCCTGGAGCTGTGAGGCTGCAGTGCTAACCACTGCGCCACTGTGCCGCTTTTCTTCTTGCACTCATCAGGACAACCTGAAAGAATACCAATGTAAGGGAAGCAACAAATTAATACTGTATAAGAAGAGACTGCTGATCGGTTGGCAAGTGGACTCTGATTGGTAGAGGCGTTGACAGTTTTATGGTGACTGACAGTTAACTGCCAAGCTTTGTTTGAAATTTGTGTGGCGCATTTGCATGTACTGGAAGCTACATATATTAATACACAGGGCCCTGTTCTTTGCAGACAGAAAGAACATGTATACACACTGCGCCTATTTCAGGTAAACAAAATATGTGACAGCCATTTGCTGCTTCATTCCTCAGGGCAATGCCTTGACCAATCAGAGTCAACCTGCCCGCTTTAAATTTCAAACAAAGCTTGGCAGTTAACTGTCAGTCACCATAAACTGGTGCATTCTGCACGGCAACGCCTCTACCAATCACAGTCCACTTGCCAACCAATCAGCACTCTCTGCTCATACAGTATAAATTTGTTGCTTCCCTTATGCTTGCGAGTTGTCCTGATGAGTGCAAGACGAAAAGCTTTGACAAAATTTCTCTGTTTTCAGCAATATTCAGGTTGTAGACACGCATGGGAAATAACCCGCACCAACAGAACAGGCGACAGAGCCAACGTGTTGCTGTCCATTGCTGCATCCAGGAGGTGACTGAGGCCGGAATTTTACTTGTCCCGGTGGGTCCACGTTCCCGGAGGCAGAAGCAGGTGCCAAGGTTGCTCCCACTCCGCGCTCAGCTGCCACGGCGATCGAGCGCTAAGTGACCAATTAGTGGCTCGGCAGTGTATTTATGACAGAAAAGGGCACGGGTGGGAGGGTGAGTGTCGGGGGCGGAGCTGGAGCCGGAAGAAGGTGCTGAAAGCCATTTAAAAGGGCTTTCAGCAACCTCACTGGCTCTGAGAGGCTTACCTGCAGCAAGTAGGATGTTTGGAGGAGCAGCATATTAGAAGAAGGTATACAGCTGCCTGAGGGTGAAAGGAGTGCAACAGGAATTAAAGGGGTCACCCCTCCAGTAAACATGAATATACCAGAGAGAGACCAGAACCCGCTTGCGGCAATGGCAGAGAGATGCCACCGCATGGCACCTAGGTTCTCTGAAGACTCCCTGCATGTCCTCCTCCAGGGGGCTGAGGCAAGGCAGGAGGTCCTCTTCCCATCAGACGGAAGGAGGAGGCCTCCCCAAGTCACCAAGAAGGCGTGGCTGGAGGTAGCGGAGGGGGTCAGCAGCCGCGGAGTAGTGAGGACACGGCTCCAGTGCCGCAAGCGGGTCAATGACTTCTGTGCTCTGCCAGGGTAAGGGGCATTCCGCAGTCATCGCAGCTTTTAACTGATACGGGAGGGTCACTGGGTGCTGATGCTGCAAAGTCAAAGCCATCCATCTTCAGTGATTGGCTGCATCCCTGCCTTGGGCCGTATACTGGGCACATCTGAGATACACATTGATGCAGAGGTGTGCCATCCATGCACCTCAATGGCATTGGTTCCAGATGCAGCATGCAGCACGAGGGGTGAGTGGGTGCTCTTTCAAGTCAAGGGACTGAACTAATTGCCAAGTGTCTCCACAGGAGAAGAGGGCCCGGACCGATGGCGGGGTGGCCAACCCAACATCCCTCTGAGGTCAGCAGGGAGGCCAAATCGAGCTTTAAGAGGGCACAGGAGCAACAGCAGAATGCATATGGGGACTCCTCTCCGGGCACTCCTGATACATTCCGAAGCTCTTTGTCCCTCAGCCAGTGACGACATCACCTCATAATCTCAGGGTGTCTGAGGGTGGTCCTGAGACTGCTCAGGGTCACCTCAACAGGCCAGGGCCCTCACGACCTCGGGCAGGCAGAGGACACCCGCCAAAGTCATCCAAAGCCACAGGGCAGCCTGAACAGCCACCTGCCTCTGCCGTGACTGGCTGCGAGGGGTCGTCCACATGTGTGAGCACTCGCAAACGTTTCAAACTATCAGAACGGCGGTGTCACAATTTGTAAATATTTATTTGCTGTTATACTTCATGGAAAATTGTTACATTTTTCACTTGGCATTTTCATCTGTCATAAGTCGACGCTGATGTTTTAGGCCATCTTGTTCTGCATGAGATGGAGACTTGGGGAGGTGGTGTATTCGGGCCTTGTGGTGTTTGAGGGAAAGGCAGGCCATTGCAGCTGAGATTTCCACCAGCAGGTGAGTGCTTCTGTGCTTCCAGCTGATGAGAATGCCTCATTTCACACGGACATGTCAGTCACTGGGTGACGAGCCTCCGTTCAGGAAAAACTCCTGAGTATTAGAGCCTCCTGGGACTCCCTTGTACTCAACTCCTGCAAACCTCCAGCTCCCTCCCCCTGCTATTCAGGTGGCTGTGCCCCCTCCTCCTCATCCTCAGCCATTTCAACATCCTCGTCTGAGGATGCCTCGCGCTGAACAACGTCGTCGTCATCTTCCAGCGTCTCTTCCCCTCTTCCCCCCGCTCCCCCTCCACTGCAGAACCAGGTTATGTAAGGCACAGCAGACGACAACAATGCAACATACCCTTGCTGGCGAGTACTGTAGGGCACCACCTGTGCGATTGAGATACTTAAATCTCATTTTCAGAAGACCCATGGTCTGCTCAATCGTGACTCTGGTGGTCGCATGGCTTGCATTGTTCCGTTCCTCTGCTTCATTCTGTGGGTTCCTCACTGGTGTCATCAGCCATGTCTTCAGCGGGTATCCCCTGTCACAAAGTATCCATCCTTGCAGGCACTCGGGGGGGCTGGGTGGAGGGGTGCTGAATAGTGCTGGTGCCTGGGAGTTCTGGAGAATGAATGCACCGTGACTGCTTCCAGGATAACGAGCACACACTTGCAATATACAGTGATCACAGACAAGTTGCACATTCATTGAATGAAACCCCTTTCGATTAATGAAGGCCCTTATTGACCTGTAGGTGCTCGAATGGCCACATGTGTGCAATCAATGACTCCTTGGACCACGGGGAACCCAGCGACGGTGCTGAATCCTCTGGTGCTCTCAGCCTGACTGGCGGAGTCTGTCTGGAACCTGATGAACCTGTTGGCATGCCTGAATATGGTATCAGTTACCACCTGTAGTGGTAATGTAGCAATGTAGTGATGCGCTGATGATTGCACACTCCTGATGAGGCCAGGAAGGACCTGATGCATAGAAGTTCAGAGCGACTGTTAGCTTCAGTGGGGCTGACGTTGGATGGCCACCCACGCAGTTGGAAGCGACCTCTGCTGCCAGCATCTCAGGGATGTGCCAGTCTCTCGGGACAGGTGCAGTTTTGGGAACTGGTGCTCTGACATTTGAAGAAGGCTCAATCGCGGGCAATAGACCCTGCCTGCTGGGTAGGCTCATTTCCTCACAGGTGGTTGCTCCTGGCGCACTCTGTGACCTTCTGCCCCTCCCCCATTACCAGGCTGCACTTGGCCAGCAGGTTGCTGATTACACTGGACATTTGCCCTCCTGTCCCTCTTTGTGGCGTAGTCTTCCTCAAGAGGTGAGCTGCCTCCAGAGTGGACAATTCCCATGGCTGCAGTGTCCCAAAGATGTTCTGAGGACAGGTATTTGCAGTCTGCTGCAAGGACAGGCACTCAGAACCCCCCCTCTCCTACACAGAATAAATCAGTGATGCTGTGGCCCTACCAGGAGTTTCAATCACTCAGGTGAACCCTGGTGAACCAGCAAAAACAGTCCCAACCTTCAAAACAGCACACAAATCTATCAGAGTGTAATAAAAAAACAGTACCTCCAACTCCTTCACAGATACACTGGTTGCCGCTCTTTCAAAGCTGCCGAGTTCCCAACTCCCCGTTTGACTCGTTTGCCAGGCACAAAATGTGACAGCTGACGTAAAATGGCTGTCAATTGAATTCTAGACTATCTCAATTGGCCCTTAATTGCTGCAAAGTGGACAGCGATCAGCACCTCAATCTCTCCCACCGTCCGACCCATGTCAAATGGTGATTGGGAGTAATAATGTCGGGGACCTGATATCGACTGCCATTTTTCGCCTCGGACGCCCGTTTTGAGCAGGTAAAATTCCAGTCCGAGACTCCATTTGCCCAGTAGAAGCTACTGCACTACAGTTGGCCTACAACCCTGCCCAGCTGATCATAGGTGGTGAATGCCAGTTATCATGGAAACATTATGATGTCTTTCAGTCACAATGTCAAACCAGAGAACGGATGCTGGAGGATGAGACATCTGCTGTACACCTGGCTAATGTCTCCCCTCCAACAATAGTGGGAATGGAAGTTAAGGCAGTTGTATGTTCCTCCTGCAGAATGTGGGAGGTAAGGGTCGCCAAGAGTGTCCCTGCTGACTGCATCTGCGGGAAGTGCACCCAACTCCAGCTCCTCGAGAACCGCGTTAGGGAACTGGAGCTGGATGAACTTCGGATCATTCGGGAGGCGGAGGGTGTTATTGAGAGGAGTGAAAGGGAGGTAGTCACACCTCAAGTAAAAGAAGTAGGTAGATGGGTTACCGTCAGGGGAAGGAGAGGGAACCAGCAGGCAGTGCAGGGATCCCCTGTGGCCGTTTCCCTCAACAACAGGTATATCGTTTTGGATACTGTTGGGGGGGGGGACTTACCAGGGGTAAGCAATGGGGTACAGGTCTCTGGCACAGAGTCTGTCCCTGTTACTCAGAAGGGAAGGGGGAAGAGGAGCAGAGCATTAGTCATTGGGGACTCCATAGTTAGGGGAACAGATAGGAGGTTCTGTGGGAACGAGAGAGACTCACGGTTGGTGTGTTGCCTCCCAGGTGCCAGGGTTCGTGATGTCTCGGATCGTGTTTTTGGGATCCTTAAGGGGGAGGGGGAGCAGCCCCAAGTCGTGGTCCACATAGACACCAACGACATAGGTAGGAAGAGAGATGGGGATTTAAGGCTGAAATTCAGGGAGCTAGGGTGGAAGCTTAGAGCGAGAACAAACAGAGTTGTTATCTCTGGGTTGTTGCCCGTGCCACGTGCTAGCGAAGCGAGGAATAGGGAGAGAGAGGAGTTGAACACGTGGCTGCAGGGATGGTGTAGCAGGGAGGGTTTTGGTTTCCTGGATAATTGGGGCTCTTTCTGGGGTAGGTGACACCTCTACAAACAGGATGGTCTTCACCTGAACCAGAGGGGTACCAATATCCTGGGGGGGTGGGATTTGCTAGTGCTCTTCGGGGGGGTTTAAACTAATTCAGCAGGGGAATGGGAACCTAAATTGTAGTTCCAGTGTACAGGATGTTGAGAGTAGTGAGGTCAGGGATAAGGTTACAAGGACGCAAGAGGGCACTGGCAAGCAAGAACTTGGTTTAAAGTGTGTCTACTTCAACGCCAGGAGCATCCGGAATAAGGTGGGTGAGCTTGCAGCATGGGTTGGTACCTGGGATCTCGATGTTGTGGCCATTTCGGAGACATGGGTAGAGCAGGGGCAGGAATGGATGTTGCAGGTTCCGGGATTTAGATGTTTCAGTAAGAACAGAGAAGATGGTAAAAGAGGGGGGGGGTGTGGCATTGTTAATCAAGGAGAGTATTACGGCGGCAGAAAGGACGTTTGAGGACTCGTCTACTGAGGTGGTATGGGCCGAGGTTAGAAACAGGAGAGGAGAGGTCACCCTGTTGGGAGTTTTCAATAGACCTCCGAATAGTTCCAGCGATGTAGAGGAAAGGATAGCGAAGATGATTCTCGACAGGGGCGAGAGTAACAGGGTAGTTGTTATGGGGGACTTTACTTTCCAAATATTGACTGGAAATACTATAGTTCGAGTACTTTAGATGGGTCAGTTTTTGTCCAGTGTGTGCAGGAGGGTTTTCTGACACAGTATGTAGACAGGCCAACCAGGGGAGATGCCACATTGGATTTGGTACTAGGTAATGAACCCGGCCAGGTGTTAGATTTAGATGTAGGTGAGCACTTTGGCGATAGTGATCACAATTCGGTTAGGTTTACCTTAGCGATAGGCAGGGACAGGTATGTACCGCAGGGCAAGAATTATAGCTGGGGAAAAGGAAATTATGATGCGATTAGGCAAGATTTAGGATGCGTAGGATGGGGAAGGAAACTGCAGGGGATGGGCACAATCGAAATGTGGAGCTTATTCAAGGAGCAGCTACTGCGTGTCCTTGATAAGTATGTACCTGTCAGGCAGGGAGGAAGTTGTCGAGCGAGGGAGCCGTGGTTTACTAAAGAAGTTGAAGCACTTGTCAAGAGGAAGAAGAAGGCTTATGTTAGGATGAGACATGAAGGCTCAGTTAGGGCGCTTGAGAGTTACAAGCTAGCCAGGAAGGATCTAAAGGGAGAGCTAAGAAGAGCAAGGAGAGGTCACGAGAAGTCATTGGCGGATAGGATCAAGGAAAACCCTAAGGCTTTCTATAGGTATATCAGGAATAAAAGAATGACTAGAGTTAGATTAGGGCCAATCAAGGATAGAAGTGGCAAGTTGTGTGTGGAATCAGAGGAGATAGGGGAAGCGTTAAATGAATATTTTTCGTCAGTATTTACAGTAGAGAAAGAAAATGTTGTCGAGGAGAATACTGAGATTCAGACTACTAGGCTAGATGGGATTGAGGTTCATAAGGAGGAGGTGTTGCAATTTTGCAAAGTGTGAAAATAGATAAGTCCCCTGGGCCAGATGGGATTTATCCTAGGATTCTCTGGGAAGCCAGAGAGGAGATTGCAGAGCCTTTGTCCTTGATCTTTATGTCGTCATTGTCGACAGGAATAGTGCCGGAAGACTGGAGGATAGCAAATGTTGTCCCCTTGTTCAAGAAGGGGAGTAGAGACAGCCCTGGTAATTATAGACCTGTGAGCCTTACTTCGGTTGTGGGTAAAATGTTGGAAAAGGTTATAAGAGATAGGATTTATAATCATTTTGAAAAGAATAAGTTCATTAGCGATAGTCAGCACGGTTTTGTGACGGGTAGGTCGTGCCTCACAAACCTTATTGAGTTTTTCGAGAAGGTGACCAAACAGGTGGATGAGGGTAAAGCCGTGGATGTGGTGTATATGGATTTCAGTAAGGCGTTTGATAAGGTTCCCCATGGTAGGCTATTGCAGAAAATACGGAAGTATGGAGTTGAAGGTGATTTCGAGCTTTGGATCAGAAATTGGCGAGCTGAAAGAAGACAGAGGGTGGTGGTTGATGGCAAATGTTCATCCTGGAGTTTAGTTACTAGTGGTGTACCGCAAGGATCTGTTTTGGGGCCACTGCTGTTTGACATTTTTATAAATTACCTGGAAGAGGGTGTAGAAGGGTGGGTTAGCAAATTTGCAGATGACACTAAGGTCGGTGGAGTTGTGGATAGTGCCGAAGGATGTTGTCGGGTACAGAGGGACATAGATAGGCTGCAGAGCTGGGCTGAGAGATGGCAAATGGAGTTTAATGCGGAAAAGTGCGAGGTGATTCACTTTGGAAGGAGTAACAGGAATGCAGAGTACTGGGCTAATGGGAAGATTCTTGGTAGTGTAGATGAACAGAGAGATCTTGGTGTCCAGGTGCATAAATCCCTGAAGGTTGCTACCCAGGTTAATAGGGCTGTAAAGAAGGCATATGGTATGTTAGCTTTTATTAGTAGGGGGATCGAGTTTCGGAGCCACGAGGTCATGCTGCAGCTGTACAAAGCTCTGGTGAGACCGCACCTGGAGTATTGCGTGCAGTTCTGGTCACCGCATTATAGGAAGGATGTGGAAGCTATGGAAAGGGTGCAGAGGAGATTTACTATGATATTGCCTGGTATGGAGGGAAGGTCTTACGAGGAAAGGCTGAGGGACTTGAGGTTGTTTTCGTTGGAGAGAAGGAGGAGGAGAGGTGACTTAATAGAGACATATAAGATAATCAGAGGGTTAGATAGGGTGGATAGTGAGAGTCTTTTTCCTCGGATGGTGATGGCAAACACGAGGGGACATAGCTTTAAGTTGAGGGGTGATAGATATAGGACAGATGTCAGAGGTAGTTTCTTTACTCAGAGAGTAGTAGGGGCGTGGAACGCCCTGCCTGCAACAGTAGTAGACTCGCCAACTTTCAGGGCATTTAAGTGGTCATTGGATAGACATATGGATGAAAATGGAATAGTGTAGGTCAGATGGTTTCACAGGTCGGCGCAACATCGAGGGCCGAAGTGCCTGTACTGCGCTGTAATGTTCTAATGTTCTAAAGCCATCAGGTCCTGGTTTATTAGGTTTAATAGTTTTCCCGGTACCCTTTCCTTGGTGATTGATTGTTTAAAGTTTCTCCCTCCCTTTCGCCTCTTGATTATCAAGTATCTTTGCGAACTCTTCTATAGTGATGACGGTGCAAAATACCTGTTTAACGCTTCTGCCAGTTCCTTGTTTTCCATTATTAATTCCCCAGATTCACTCTCTAGAGGACCATCACTTGTTTTAGTTACTCTTTCCTTTATAAATACTTGTAGAAACTTAGTATCTGGTTTTGTTTTCCTCGCTAGCTTTCGCTTCTATTGTAATTTCACCCTCACCATTTTTTTAATCATCCTTTGCTGGTTCTTATCTGTCCAAACTTCTGACTTGCCACAAATCTTTGCAGAATTGTGCAGTGTTTCTTCCAATTTGATACTATCCTTAACTTCCTTATTTAGCCACAATGAGGCATCCTTCTCAGTCTTTCTCACTGGGATAAATCTTTGAGAGTTATTAAATATCTCCTTAAAAGTCTGCCACTGCATCTCGACTGGGTGATACAAGAATGTTGAAGGGCTGAAAACAAAATCGTCTTCACTAACGTGCGTTGCTTTTACTGTGTGAATGAAGTGTGCCAGCATGTACCGATCTTG
This sequence comes from Heterodontus francisci, assembly GCF_036365525.1. Lineage (NCBI taxonomy): Eukaryota > Metazoa > Chordata > Chondrichthyes > Heterodontiformes > Heterodontidae > Heterodontus > Heterodontus francisci. Next base: position 9,550,022 of record NC_090411.1, on the reverse strand, counting down.
GCTCCTTCCATTATATCATTGGTCTTTCAGAACTGCCAATGTATGGAGTAACATCATTGCTATGCCAGTATCACTCATGTACATCTCCACGGATGTAGTAATATGGACAATAGCTCAGTAGTCTGCTGCCAGTAATGTTGGACACAAAAGTGTTGCAGATGCAGACTGCTGCACAACAGGTGAACGAGGGTGCTGTGTGGCATGCAGAGCCCACAGTGGTTCCTATAGCATGAAGAACCCTGCTGTGCATTCCTAGCTCACTGCTCGCCCTGCATGCGGTGCCTGGATGCTCTCTGTCCTCCCGTGTGCCTTTCCTGCTGTAAGTCCTTAGCATCCTCATCATCTGAGGATGAGTCCTGCTCATGTCTCTGCTCATCCTGCAAGCCCTTCCCCCTATTGAGTGTGTAGTTGTGCAGAGCACAGCAGACAGCAACAATGCAAGCTACCCTTTCCAGCTTGTACTGCAGGGCACCACCCGATCTATCCAGGCAGCGGAATCACATTTTCAGCATGCCGATCGCCTGCTCAGTGATGGCTCTTGTCGCTCTGTGGCTGGCGTTGTATCTCTCTTCTGCAGTGGTGGGGTTTTTTATTGGTGTCAGGGGCCATGTATGCAAGGCGGAGCCCTTGTCTCCAAGAAGCCACCCCTCCATCTGAGCCATTTCATTGAACAGCAATGGCAGCTGGGACTGGCGCAGGATGAAGGCATCATGGCAGCTGCCTGGAAAGCGGGCACAGATTTGCATGAATCGTTTCTGGTGATCACATGCAAGCTGCACATTGAGTGGAAGCCTTTATGATTTAGATATTCAGCTGGTCGCCCGTCGGGAGCCTTGATGGCCACATAGGTGCAATCTGTAACCCCTTGTACCTGTGGGAATTCAGCATTGGAGATGACACCGGTGGCCCTCTGGGCTTGGCTTTCAGGGTCTGTCATGAAATGGATATAGTCACCAGCCATCTGGTACCGGGCATCGGTGACCTCCCTGATGCAATGGTGAACTGCTGACTGTGTGACCCCAAAAAGGTCTCCGGAGAGCCCCTGAAATGATGCAGAGGTGTAAAAATTGAGAGCCTCTGTCACCGAGAGTGCCACAGGCACAGGATGTCCCCTGAAGCCCCTGGGCTGCAGGTCGTCATTCAGCAGGGCGCAGAGATATGTCACTGCCTCTCTTGACATCCGCTGTCATCTCTGACACTGGCACTCTGACATCTATAGGTATGTCATGTGGGATCTGTAGATGTCCGGTGATTTGTAGTGGCGAGCTCTCCTTGGGTGCTGCTGCTCGTGACCAGGGGGGGCCTCTGTGTGGGCTACAACTGCGGTACATATGGATCCTCTCAAGAAGCATATCAATTAATATCGGGTGAACCATCCCCATCATCAAGTTGCAATTCAACTCAGTTCCTTCAATTCTTCCAAGGTTCCTGACAGGGCAGAGAATGATGTTGAGTGGTACATCAGGTGCTTTCGTGTAGCAGTTATGTGGCATGGCATTGCCCATCTTAGCTCCCACTAAGAATGGCACCACATGACCACATAAAGATTGCACAAGTTGCATCGATTGGCCCACAAGGCATATAAGCTTCACACGCTTACCATCTCTGGCACTCTCTCCATATACAGGGTGCCTTGAGAGCTATTGTTCCTTCATTAACAGGCAATCAATGGCACAGAGCTGCCAACCTTTACGGAGGGCAGAATCGTAATGGCTCCCAACACCTCTTCAGTGAGACCCCTGAAGATCTGAACTTGCCTTCGCTGGCGAAAACATCTGACTCCGATGTCCCGTCGGCTTTTCTATTCGTGAATGGGACGGCACATGACTGCCGCCCATTCACCGTAAGATGCTGAAGTGTACATTGAGAGGGAGCAGGCTGCGCAATCGGGAGAGGTAAGTAGTGTTTTGAATATGGTAATTGGGGTGCTGCCGCCGAGGGGTGGGAGTTGCCCGCACTGAGGTCCCCCCGGTCGATGGTAACGTGGTGGGCCCTTCTCGACGTTGGGGTTCGAGGTGGGCTTCTCCAGGCGGAATTTTACCGGTTCCCGCACAGTGACCCGTGGTGTTGAGGGGCCGGTAAAATTCAGCCCCATATCTCCAGCACCTTCAGATAGCCTGACCTGACGGTGAACAGAACAAAGGATTCATCGGCCCAGTTCCCAAAGAACATTGCCTCGTTCTTGCCGTGATTTACTTTGGCTCCCAGCGCCAGTTCAAACTGGTTGCAGATGCTCATCGGCCTGTGACCGGAGTGCCTCCGCTGCCTGGGATTGTCACCTACTAATGCCAACATTCTTCCTGATGGAATCAGGTTCCATACAGCAAACAAATAAGACGGGAGAGAGGACCACCCTGTCTGACTCAAGATTTGATTGGGAAACTTTGATTCCCATCCATTGATTGAGAATGCGTTCCTGATGTTTATGTGGAGCAGATGGATCCAATTGTGGATTTCCTCCCAAACCCCATTTTGGAGAGCACGTCCATCATGTATGTGTGTAATATTCTGTCTAAAGTCGTCTTCTGGTCCAAGCTGATGAGGCAGGTGTCCACCTCCCTGTCCTGTACATAGGTGACGAATCCTTGAGTAGTGCGAGGCTATCGGAGATCTTCCTGCCGGGTACAGTACAGGTCTGTTCGGGGTGAATCACCAACTCCAGAGCAGATTTGACCCGATTGGCGATGACCATGGGCAGAATTTTGTCGTTCACATTCAGGAGTGAGATGAGCCGCCAATTTCTGATTTCCTCCCTCTCCCTCTTCGCTTGGAGATGAGGATGGTGATGCCTTTCCTCATGGATTCTGACATGCTGCTGGCCAGAAGCATACTCTCATACACTTCCAGCAGGTCTGGGCCGATCCAGTCCCACAGAGTCGAATACAAGCAGGCCAGTAAGCTGTGACTTCCAGGAGTTTTTCTGCATCTCGACCTGATGGCCTTTGTCAGTTCGTCAAGAGTTAGCAGTTTGTGCAGACTCTCCCGTTTTTTGTCATCTATGACCTCTGTGATAGAGAACAGGAAGGACTGGGAGGCTGTGCTGTCTTGGGCTTCACGTTGTACAGCCCAGCATTAAAAGATTTACTGATCCTCAGTATGTTAGGCTGCCATGATGTTACCGAGCCGTCCTCTTCCTTCAGACTGCTGATCACAGAGCTCTCTCTGTGTACCTTTCGGAAGAAAAAGCGCAAGCACGTCTCATCCTGCTCAACGGAGCGGACTCTGGACTGGAAGATGATCTTGGAAGCCTCTACAGTAAACAATGAGGCCTGCTGGCTCTTCACCTATTGGAGATCCTCCTTAACCTTGACTCCCATCGACTGCAGCAGGAGCAAATTCTGTTCTGGACATTTCCCTCTGTCTTTCGCCCTCTGAACATCTTTGAGGTGTTACGGTCAGATGAGGAGGGGTTGAAGGGCTTCCCTCTTTTCCCTCTCGTTTGACGAACAGGTTTAATTCTTTTTTTAAAGTGGATGTACTGGCCAATTCTGTAGGTGTTTGGTTCTTATTATAACATGTAAATAATCCGACAGGTTTTCTTGAGTTTAACGAAGAAAGAGGTTCACTTTATTGTATTTAAACCGAACTAAGTGAAATAATAAACTATGCTCCAACATACTTTTTTCTCTCTCACTCTCTTCCCCCTCTCACACTCTCGGTTCACACACAAATAGATTCAAGTGGAAAGGGTAGATTGGTCGAGTCCATAGAAAAGAAGAGGTGGACATTCTGTGGACTTTGATTCAGCTGGCTTCTAGCTGAATTCAGTGGTCCTGAGACTTTCAGCTTGAAGAGACAGATGGCAGTTTCGGTGGGTCTCATGGAGACAGCGGTGCAGATTATTTCCACCAAAGGGTTTCTGGTTATAACCGGAGTATGCAGAGGTGGTCAGTCAGCAGGCAGGGTTCGAAACTTGCAAGCTGGAATGGAGAGAGAGAGAAAGGAGGTGCGCCTACTTGGGACTGCACGTGTCGGAGTCCAGATGCTTGTCGGCCTGCTGCAGAGAAATGCCAGCGTAAAAAACAGATGTGGTGGCGGGGGAGCGGAGGGGGGTTGGTGTTGGTTGTGGTGGGTTGTCATATGACAGTCACCCAATGACTCAAGCGTGGTCGTCTTGATGTTTCGCTGAGGGAACAGGCAGTTTTCTTGAAATTCCTGGACCTTGGTTTTTGCTGGGATGGACCAGTCTCTTCCTCTCCAACCTCACTGGCCTTGCTGTTGCCATCTTAAGCTGCAAGCAAAGTCAACTTTTATCTGTTACTTTATTAATTTCTTTAAATTCAGGTCTGCAGTCAATGGATTAAAAGAAAAATATCATTCAACGTAGCAGGTTGGCGTGTTAATGTTCACCTTGATCACTTCTTACCAGTGTGTCAGGGACTCAGGAATTTTACGGTTCTCCAACCTTTGTAATCCATTTTGAATTCCTCAATGTTCTCAGTTTCACGTTCAGCTTCCATGTCGCCTGGCAACCCTCTGGTCATTCTGTAGTGGTCAGAGAAGAATATTGGCCTGATGTTGGTTGATCTGATCGTGAACGCTCGGGGCACAAACAGGAAGTGAATCCTGGAATGGGCAGACCCGTCCAGTCTTGACCAGGTGTATCTACACTGGGCTCCGTTTGCAGGGTTGCTGAAGACGTTGTGCAGTTTAGCATCTTTTACTGTTTCCATCAGGAGTCTGGATGTGGCGTCCATTTGACTGTCGGCACTGCTGGATCATCCAGCTGCATCGATGATGCAGTTGAAGTCACTGCCGAGAATAACCAGCCTAGATGTCACCAGCAGCAGTGGGAGCTGCTGGAAGATGGTCAGTCGCTCGCTGCATTGAACCAGGGCGTACGCGTGGATTAACCTGAGTGAAGCATTTTTGTACATTACCTTTGCTGCAAGGAGGCGACCGCCCACCACCTCCTTAACTTTGGAGATGAAGTTGCCTCCGCGCAGCAGAAAACCCAGGCTGGAGGAACGGGAATCATTCTCCCCGACTCAGTTGTGCAAAATGGGCTCATGGTAAATCAGCAGCCTGTTTTTCATCAGGCTTAATTTTCTTTTCCTTTGACGTTAAGATGCACTTTGTGGGATGGATGTGACGTCTGTGCACAGGAGTGAATTAAACCCAATTTCTCAGCAGCATTCAATACAGTTAATTTACAATCATTTCCCATGAAAGAATTTTAAAAAAAAGCACAGCCAGGACTTTCTGATCCAGCTCACTATCTAATGGCTGCAAAGCAAAATATGGTTGATCTTTTGGAATTGAAGATCCTCCTGATTTCGGCTCTCCCAGTTTTTTTTAATTTCCAAAATATACTTTATTCATAAAAATCTGTAAAAATTACATTGCCAAACAGTTTCAAAACAGCACCAAAAAATACAAACATTGCAAGGGAGATCAGTTTCCTTCAATACTATCATGAGTTTCTTCACAACCCTTCCATTTCACAATTGTCATGCCAATTACAGTTTTACATTTACAGCAAATGAAAATATTAACGATACAGTTCAAGGGTTTCCCATGGATCCAGCCCCTCAGTTCAGCTTGGTGGGGGGACCTTACACTGTGGTCTTTCCCCATTGAGCCTTTGCTGCGGCTGCCCCAAGCTTTAGTGCGTCCCTCAGCACGTAGTCCTGGATCTTGGAATGTGCCAGTCTGCAACATTCGGTGGTGGACAACTCTTTGCGCTGGAAGACCAGCAAGTTTCGGGCAGACCAAAGGGCGTCTTTCACCGAATTGATAGTCCTCCAGCAGCAGTTGATGTTTGTCTCGGTGTGCGTCCCTGGGAACAGCCCGTAGAGCACAGACTCCTGTGTTGCAGAGCTGCTTGGGATGAACCTCGACAAAGTTCTGGAAACACTCAGCGGGTCAGGCAGCATCTGTGGAGTGAGAAAGAGAATTAGTTGAGGTCAATGACTCATGACTCAGAGGAAAGGTCATTGACCTGAAACGTTAACTTTATTTCTCTCTCTGACCTCAACTAAAACCGCTGCATCTCTTTCCAGACCTGTTTTGCAAAGGCACATTCCAGAAGGAGGTAGGCAATGGTCTTTTCCCCACTGCAGCCAACTCGAGGACAGTGTGCTGAGGCGGTGAGACTCAAGGCTTACAGGAAGGATCTGACAGGGAGGGCCCTTCTCACCACCAGCCACCGAGGGGCGAGAAGCCATGTAAAACCCCTCAGGCTGTATGTTTCAAATGAAATATACTTTATAAATATAAATATAACCTGCAATTGTAAGTGCAATTGTAAGAGGCACCTCAGAGTGTCACATACTGTGTTGCCAGAAACGAAAAAGAAATTAGTTAATTAATGATGATTAGCAAATAAGAAGCTGGGTAGGAGTCAGAGGCAGAGTGAAGGTCTTGGGTGACTCTCCCCACTCCTGTACCTGGGATCTGTTTGTGGCTGGAAGCTGCAATGCTTATTCAAACCCAACCTGAAGAAAAGACAAGAAATGAAGTTGTGAGTGGGAGAAACGGCAGCATTTAATGTTCCACTTGGATTTTACTAAGGCAAGGGCCCAGGGGTCAAATGTTTCTCCTTTCGCAGCCTCTACTGAGTACAGAAATACAGAGCGCTGATCTATAACGGAGCATTCACAAGAAAAGGACAACCTAGTGCATTGCCAGGAGGAACATCAAAACTGCAGTAAGCACAAGAAACCGGGACATTCGACTGAAAAGACAAAAGAAGCTAACAGCTGGGTGAGATAGACAGAAAAGTCTGTGACACACACTCAGGTAAGCATGCTATTTTGTATTTCAAGGTCAAAGTTTTGTGATAGACGTTTTACAGTATGGATAGTTTTTACTTTTCTAACATAAGTCATTTCCCTGCCGAGAGGTTAATACATCTGTATGTTAGTTTCTTTCTTTTCCCATCCCACTTTCCCCACTTACCTAGCCTGCAGCACCAGGACTGATTGAAGTTTGAAAAGATGACTAAAAGAAGAGAGAGGTAATCAGTGCAGGCTGACAGATACTGTGCTGTGCATGCATGTGGTTTTGTTAGTTTGGTTAAGGTTGAAAAATTCCTAAAGTTTTGAAGAAAATAATCTTTGAGAAGGGAATAAAAACATTTTAGAAGAAATGCCATTTTTTCCCAAAATAGACTTTATTCATAAAAATCAGCAATAAATTATGTTGCAAAACAATCTGCCATTCCAGAAAGTGCAAAAGAAATCAGATTCCTTAGAAAAAGAATGTGCGTTTCCTCACAACTCTTGCCATTCCATTTTACATGCAATGAACATTTGCATTACACAGCAAAAACATTTTAGTGCAAACAGCCCAAGTAGTTTTACACGGGTTCCAGCCCCTCGGTATACTATGGCGGGAGGACCTTACACAGTGGCCTTTCCGACAGCTGCCCCCAAGCTTTAGGCGTCCCTCAGCACTTAGTCCTGGACCTTGGAATGTGCCAGTCTGCAACACTCTGTTGAGGACAACTCTTTGTACTGGAATACCAGCAAGTTTCAGGCAGACCAAAGAGCGTCTTTCACCGAGTTGATGGTCCTCCAGCAGCAGTTGATGTTTATCTCTGTGTGCATCCCCGGGCACAGCCAGCAGAGCACAGACTCCTGTGTTACAGAGCTGCTCGGGATGAACCTCGACAACTGCCAACATGACAGATATCTTCCGAGCATACAGCGTGGATGTGGTTACCAGCAAGGCATTCAGTGTGGATGTCAACTCCATAGAACAACCCCGATGATCTGTTTGTCAGCGTCAGGAAAATAATACAATTTGGTCCTCCACTTTTCATTTCTTGTACGTGATTCAAATGTTTATTTTGTTTTAGTTGACACAGGGTAGTGATATTTTTTTCTCTTTGGTTCAGGAGATATCCTATTGGTTGCTCTGTTCACTTGGGTTCTAGGTGCCCTGTTTCTCTTACTGCAGTGTTAGCAGCTCACATTTCCAGCAACTTTATGGGCAAATTTATTTGAGCTAAAGGTGGAGGGGCAAGTCTAATGGCAGACCCTGCTACATCTAAATCTTCTCCAATGAGTTTGGTGTATTTGAACCCATCACTCTATAATTCCACAGTTTGACTGCCAGGTGACTTTTCTCCAGTTTGCTCAAACTGGTTTCTGAGAATTTTTCAGTCTCACAGAAGTTCAGGATCAGTGGGTAGCACGCTTGCCCTGAATCAGAACACTGTGGGTTCAAGTTCCACTCCAGAGACTTGAGCACATAATCCAGGCTGATAGTTGAGTGCAGAACTCAACTGTGGCTTTCCTGCTGCTTTAAGGATTCAGTTTAATACAACAAGGATGACTTGTCCATGACAACAAGCCACTATGGGTACAGGTAAAGGTCTGCTTAGGTCAGGAAAAAGAACCCAACCCGAACCCGACCAATCCACAGCGGACACGAACCTGACCCGACCTGAGCCCGACTCCACTCGACCCGAACCGAGCCCGAAAGATGGACCCGGAAGATTGGCCCGACCCAACCCGAACCCGACACATGTCATCGGTAGCAGGCCTTTAGGTACAGGTATATGTTGGTTATAAGTATAGCAGATTTATTAAATAGTTTACAGCCAGTATAAAGAAGTAATACTTAACAATAGTCACAGTCTGACCCTCAGAACCTCAGCGGTAGCCCTCTGAGTGACTGCGGTAGGGTCTCTCTTTCTCTTGCTGTGTTCTGTTGACTGAAGATTCTCTTCTTTCTTCCTCTGGGTTTTTCATGCTGCTTCTCATGTTCACTAAATGTTCTTTTATACCCTTTTTCTCCATCTTCTTGCAACATAGTTATTCCTTAGCTAGGAGCTTCATCCAAACAATTGTTACTTGGGTTAAAACAATGACAACAGATCGCAAACTTAAACTTTCTGTTTTCATTGTAAATTAATTATTTGCTCTGTCTTTCATTATCTGTTAGTTTCAAACATACCTTTACATTCCTCATTTTTTTTAACTTTTAACATCAAGTTGGCTTAAATTCTTCATCATGCTTTGCATCTCAGCCTCGTACCATGTTTAACTGAGCTTACACATATTATAGTTACTTTAACAATATTTTAAAGCATTATTGCCTATCATAATCACTTCTAATTAAGCTTATACATTTTAAGACATTACACCAAGCAGTGAACTCGAGCTTACACTATCAGAGGTATCCTCTTTTGGATGAAATGTTAAAGACCCCATTTGCCCTCTCAGGTGGGGGTAAAAGATCCCATATTACTATTTTGAAGGGTAGTTCTCCAAGTTTCTTGGCCAATATTAATTCTTCAACCAGCATCACTGAAGCAGATTTTATTATCACATTGTTGTTTGTGGGGCTTTGCTGTGTGCAAATTGGCTGATGTTTTCCGACATCACAACAGTAATTCCATTTCAGAAATATTTCATTATCTGTCAAGTGCTTTGGGATGTCATAAGTTTGTGAAAGTTGACTTCACAAATGTCCTCTCTCTTTCTCTTTTTTTCTTCCTCCCTCTTGCTTTGTCTGTTCTCCCTCTTTTTCTCTCTTTCTCCCCTTGGCAGAAACTGTGTGCAGTTTTGGTCTTCTTATTTAAGGAAGGATGTAAATGCATTGGAGGCCGTTCAGAGGAGGTTTAATAGATTGATACCTGTTATGAGCGAGTTGTCTTATGGGGAAAAGTTGGACAGACTGGGCTTGTATTCACTGGAGTTTAGAAGAGTGAGGGGAGATTTGATTGACGTATATAAGATCCTGAATGGTCTTGACAAGGTGGATGTGGAAAGGATGTTTCCTCTTGTGGGTGAGTCCAGAACTAGGGGACACTGTTTTAAAATTAGCGGTTGCCCTTTTAGGACATAGATGAAGAGAAATTTTTTCTGAGGGTTGTGCGACTTTGGATCTCTGTGCCCCAGAAGGTGGTGGAGGTAGGTCATTGAATATTTTTAAGGCGGAGGTAGATACTTGTTAGGCAAGGGAATCACAGGTTATCAGATGTAGATGAGAGTGTGGAATTTGAGACACAATCAGATCACCAATGATCTTATTGAATGGTGGAGCAGGCTCGAGGGGCTGAATGTCCCACTTCTGTTCCTAATTAGTCTTTCTTTCTTTCTTTCTTTTGGGCCTCCTTATCTCGAGAGACAATGGATACGCGCCTGGAGGTGGTCAGTGGTTATGGAGTGACCTCTCCATGGCGCATGCCTGGGCAAATTTATGGAGGTTGAGAGTTGCCCAGTCGTCAAAACCCCCCTCTCGGCCTTTCTGGTGGGGTCCAAAGGAGTGCAGGACACGACGTTTGGCACCAGTATGGCTGCAGGAACTGCCGGAAACATGCCAAAGGTGACACATGACCGCCTACGGGGTTCCGCTCCGGATTTTCTGTTAGGGTTTACTCCCTTAGCCTTGGTCTCTCCCGAGACGCCCACAAGGCAGGTACATACATAAACGTAAAACGATAGAAATCATTTGTAGGACTAGGCATAGGAACCAAGTAATGATTACGAAAGCGACTAGAAACACGGGCACTGGATGCATCCATTCCTTTTCTATGCCTGTCATACACACATTCATTACGGACCTACAAACAGGGTGATCAAGGTTAATAACCTGGCAAGGTTAAAATACCCAACGCGTCCACTGGAACAAGTGCTGATAGGTCATTCCTAAAATTAAACCTCGAGAAAAAATTAGGAACAAAACGTACTGACGGCAGTACCACAAACCACAACACGTGTTTGTATTGGAAGAGTGACGGATAACTCACACGTGCAGTTACAGATATGTTTTTCTTGTGAATGCTCCATTATAGATCAGCGCTCTGTATTTCTGTATTCAGTAGAGGCTGCGAAAGGAGAAACATTTGACCCCTGGGCCCTTGCCTTAGTAAAATCCAAGTGGAACATAAAATGCTGCCGTTTCTCTCACTCACAACTGCATTTCTTGTCTTTTCTTCAGGCTGGGTTTGAATAAGCATTGCAGCCTCCAGCCACAAACAGATCCCAGGTACAGGGGCGGGGGCTGGGGAGAGGTCACCCAACATCTTGACTCCGCCCCCTGACTCCTACCCCAGAGACTAATTCTCTCTCCAGCTTATTTGCTAATGATCATTAACTGATTTTTTCCAAAAATATACTTTATTCATCTTTTCTCTTTCTCTTTTGGGCCTCCTTATCTCGAGAGACAATGGATACGCGCCTGGAGGTGGTCAGTGGTTTGTGAAGCAGCGCCTGGAGTGGCTATAAAGTATGTTTGTAAAAACACTGCAGCTCTTTCCAGACCTGCTTTGCAAAGACACATTCAAGAAGGAGGTGAACAATGGTAACATGTAATGTAAATACACATTGTAAATATAACCAGTAATGGCAAGTGTTGTGAGGCACCTCATGTCTTGTATTGAAAGAAAATGATCTGTATTGCATTTTGTGCTGTCAAATTTGAATGATTGAATATATTTTTACAAATTTTATGAATAAAATATAGAACAAAGAACAAAGAACAGTACAGCACAGGAACAGGCCATTCGGCCCTCCAAGCCTGCTCCGATCTTGATGCCTGCCTAAACTAAAACCTTCTGCACTTCCGGGGACCGTATCCCTCTATTCCCATCCTATTCATGTATTTGTCAAGATGCCTCTTAAACATCGCTATCGTACCTGCTTCCACCACCTCCCCCGGCTGCAAGTTCCAGGCACTCACCACCCTCTGTGTAAAGAACTTGCCTCACACATCCCCCCTAAACTTTTCCCCTCGCACCTTAAACCTATGTCCCCTAGTAACTGATTCTTCCACCCTGGGAAAAAGCTTCTGACTATCCACTCTGTCCATGCTGCTCACAACTTTGTAAACCTCCATCTTGTCGCCCCTCCACCTCTGTTGTTCCAGTGAAAACAATCTGAGTCTATCCAACCTCTCCTCATAGCTAATGCCCTCCAGACCAGGCAACATCCTGGTAAACCTCTTCTGTACCCTCTCCAAAGCCTCCACGTCCTTCTGGTAGTGTGGCGACCAGAATTGCACGCAATATTCTCAGTGTGGCCTAACTAAAGTTCTGTACAGCTGCAGCATGACTTGCTAATTTTTATACTCTATGCCCCGACCGATGAAGGCAAGCATGCCGTATGCCTTCTTGACTACCTTGTCCACCTGCGTTGCCACTTTCAGCGACCTGTGGACCTGTACGTGCAGATCTCTCTGCCTGTCAATACTCCTAAGGGTTCTGCCATTTACTGTAAACTTCCCACCTGCATTAGACCTTCCAAAATGCATTACCTCACATTTGTCCAGATTAAACTCCATCTGCCATTTCTCCGTCCAAGTCTCCAACCGATCTATATCCTCCTGTCTCCTCTGACAATCCTCATCACTATCCGCAACTCCACCAACCTTTGTGTCGTCCGCAAACTTACAAATCAGACCAGCTACATTTTCCTCCAAATCATTTATATATACTACAAACAGCAAAGGTCCCAGCACTGATCCCTGCGGAACACCACTAGTCACATCCCTCCATTCAGAAAAGCACCCTTCCACTGCTACCCTCTGTCTTCTATGACTGAGCCAGATCTGTATCCATCTTGTCAGCTCACCTCTGATCCTGTGTGACTTCACCTTTTGTACCAGTCTGCCATGAGGGACCTTGTCAAAGGCTTTACTGAAGTCCATATAGACAATATCCACTGCCCTTCCTTCATCAATCATCTTTGTCACTTCCTCAAAAAACGCGATCAAATTAGTGAGGCACGACCTCCCCTTCACAAAACCATGCTGCCTCTCGCTAATACTTTCGTTTGTTTCCAAATGGGAGTAAATTCTGTCCCGAAGAAACCTCTCTAATAATTTCCCTACCACTGACGTAAGGCTCACCGGCCTATAATTTCTTGGATTATCCTTGCATTTCCTGGATTATCCTTATTATCCGGTTTCTGGGTTGCATATTCTATGTCGTTCTATATAATGAATTTAAATTATGTTTTTCTTATTCTATTATTGTCTCCTTGTAAAGCTCACACATCATATTCCTATACTGGGATGCAATCACAAGGACCGATACCCGCTGTTGAATGAAGGTGGAGCTGCAGGAATGCCAGCAACATATGAGGAGACATCTGTTGGATGAAGCTGGAATGTCAATACATCACCAGTAATTTGCAAGTTCACACCTTTCTGTGGAGAAAGTAAATACGTTTTCCTATCTTCATCTACTTAGAAATATTGTTCTTACATCGGTGTCTATAACAGACATAGAAACACTTTGGTATTTCTGGTGAACTCCATTTGAGGACAGAGGGGGTGAAATTGATCTTCACCAATTGTGCAAAATGGACTGACTGCAAATGGGCAGCCTGTTTTTCATCATGCTTCATTTTCTTTTCCATTGAAGTTAAGGTGCACTTTGTGGGATGGATGTGACGTCTGCGCAAAGGAGTGAACCGAACCCAAGAAGATGTTCAGCTGAGTCAACAAAAATATGATGACAAACAGGAATGACATTGAAGACTGTGACTGCGGTACATTAACCCTCCTTGTCCTCCTCAATTTCTCAAAAGTGTTCAATACAGTTAATTTACAAGCATGAAAGAATAGAAAAAGGGGGAGAGGACAGAAATCAGAAATTGGCGGCACATCTCACTGCTTAATGTTGACTACAAGATTCTGTCAAATGTCATAGCCAGTCGAGTCAAGTCTGCTCTAGAGTTGGTGACCCACCCTGATCAGACCTGTACTGTACCCAGCAGGAAGATCTCTGATAGTCTCGCGCTACTCAGGGATACGATCGCCTATGTACAGGACAGGAGGGTGGACACCTGCCTCATCAGCCTGGACCAGGAGAAGGCTTTTGACAGGATATCGCACACCGACATGATGGACGTGCTTTCCAAAATGGGGTTTGGGGAGGGAATCTGCAATTGGATCAAACTGCTCTACACAAACATCAGTAGCGCAGTCTCAATCAATGGGTGGGAATCGGAAAGTTTCCCGATCCAATCTGGAGTCATACAGGGCTGTCCTCTCTCCCCGGTCTTGTTTGTTTGCTGTATTGAACCCTTTGCTGAGTTTATTAGGAAGGATGCGAGCATAAGAGGGGTGACAATCCCAGGCATTGGAGGCACTCAGGTTAAAACCTCCCTGTACATGGATGACGTCGCCGTCTTCTGCTTGGATCCGCTGTCCGTGCGCAGACTGATGAGCATCTGCGACCAGTTCGAACTGGTCTCGGGAACCAAAGTTGACCACGGCAAGAGCAAGGCCATGTTCTCTGGCAACTAGGCTGACCGATCCTTTGTCTCCTTCACCGTCAGGTCAGACTACCTGAAGTTGCTGGGGATATGGTTCGGAAGGGCCGCGGCGTGCACCAAAACATGGGAGGAGCGAGTAGCCAAGGTACAACACAAGTTGAGCATGTGGGGGCAGCGATCCCTCTCCATTGTGGGTAAGAACCTGGTCATCAGGTGCGAGGCACTCACATTGTTGCTGTACGTGGCACAGGTCTGGCCCATACCCCACTCCTGCGCTGTGGTGGTCACTTGAGCCATTTTCCGCTTATTCTGGGGATCCAAAATGGACCGGGTCCAAAGGAACACGATGTTCAAACCTCTGGATAAGACGGGAAAAATGCACCCAACGTGGCCCTCATCCTGATGACCACCTTCGTGTGCGGCTGCATCAAACTGTGTGTAGATCTCCAGTACGCAAACTCCAAGTGTCACTACGTGCTGAGGTTCTATCTGTCCCCGGTGTTGCGAAGGATGGGCCTGGTCACATTGCCGCGGAACGCTCCATCCAGTTGGACTGTGCTGTACCACCTATCCTTCGTGGAGCAATTTCTGCGGAAAAACACCTTTGACCACCGATCCATCAGGCAGTGGTCTGCACGTAATGTTCTCAAGGCCCTACGGGAAAAGGAGATGCTGATCCTGTCGGATGGTTCCCCAAGCTGACCGCCACAGTCATTTGGCGGAATGCCTCGTCACCAGAACTTTCAAACAAGCACCAACATGTATCTTGGCTGGTGGTGAGAAGAGCCCTCCTCGTCAGATCCTTCCTGCACACCCGAAGTCTCACCCCCTCCGCACAATGCCCTCGTGGTGGCTGTGGTGGGGAAGAGACGGTTGCCCACCTCCTTCTGGAATGTGTCTTTGCAAAGCGGGTGTGGAAAGAGATGCAGTGGTTTTTGTCGAGGTTCATCCCAAGCAGCTCTGTAACACAGGAGTCTGTGCTCTACGGGCTGTTACCAGGCACACACACCGAGATAAACATCAACTGCTGCTGGAGGACTATCAATTCGGTGAAAGATGCCCTTTGGTCTGCCCGAAACTTGCTGGTCTTCAGCGCAATGAGTTGTCCACCACCGACTGTTGCAGACTGGCACATTCCAAGGTCCAGGACTACGTGCTGAGGGACGCACTAAAGCTTGGGGCAGCCGCAGCAAAGGTTCAATGGGCAAAGACCACTGTGTAAGGTCCCCCCACCAAGCTGAATGGAGGGGCTGGATCCATGGGAAACCCTCGAACTGTATCGGGAAAATTTTCGTTAGCTGTATAATGTAAAAATGTATATGGCATGAGAAAAGAAATGGAAGGCTGGTGAGGCAACTCATGATCGTATTGAAGGAAACTGATTACCTTTGCACTATTTGTATTTTTTGACTTGGTACTGTTTGAAACTGTTTGGTAATGTATTTTTTACAGATTTTTATGAGTAAAGTATATTTTGGAAATAAAAGAATAGAAAAACAGTAGAAATTACACTCAGCCAGGACTTTTATCCAGCTCACTATCTCATGACTGCTGAAGAAAATAAGGTGGATCGTTTCGAATTGAAGCTCCTCCTGATTTCGGTTCTCCCAGTAGTTTTCTTTGAGTTAGTGGATGACTAATAGCTAGAGCCTGCTCTGTTTGCATTGCAGTAACTCTTCCTGATCCCTGCCTGACATCTCTGTCATCATAGGAATGGTCACTGTTCTGTGACATCATTGATGGATCACTGCCCAGCAGCCAAACTCAATGTACATTGCTCAACATAGGTTGCTGAGTTTAGCTGACTCCTGTTGCAGAAAATGAAAGCAAAGTTAGGATAAAATTGAGCCTTTTCTTTCCTTCTATCACTTTCCAGGCAAACATTTAACCAATGTGTTGCCATGGTACAGAATGATCTTACCTGACTTCTCTTTCTGCAAACTATTTTTCATTTATGTTGTCCAGTTCAAATACCTCTTTAGCCATTTAACTAGTTCTTGGCTAATCTGTACCCCTCAAGCCTATTTATCCACCTTTGTTCCATATTCCCAAAACCCTTATCCAACATAAAATCTATCATTCCAACACAAAGGCAAAATACTGCGGATGATGGAAATCTGAAATACAAACAGAAAACGCTGGTTACACTCAGCGGGTCAGGCAGCATCTGTGGAATGAGAAACAGCATTAGTTCATGTCGATGACCCTGAGGAAGGGTCACCAAACTGAAATGTTAACTTTGTTTCTCTTTGCAAAGATGCTGCCAGACCTGCAGAGTGTTTCCAGTACATTTTTTTTTATTTTGGGGATAAAGGATGTTTCCGTTTGTCAGCTTTCTGAAGGGCAAAGTCATAGATGAGTTCTGCTGCAGAGGACTCAGATGAGGAACTCAATGGGGTGGCATACGGAGAGCGATAATGGACATGCATGCCGAGATGCTGGGTGCAATGGCTGTCCCACAAGATAGCCTCTGTCACTGGCAAGGAGCTTCAAGGAGACTGGTTCCAAGTTGGCAGAGGGATTGGCACAGAGCTTTCTGCTGCCAACCCAGAGGCACTGCAGCCCCCATTGCTGTTGCAGCCTTTGTATGCGCAGGTCACCTACTTCTCTGCCGTCCCTGTGAGGATGCAGTAAAACCTGGCTGCCCGACCCGAACTCGACTACATGTGTCAGGTTGGGGTGGGGTCGGGTCTATATTCTGTGCCCAGCATTCGGGTTCGGGTTGGGTTGGGCTGAAGTGTTCTGGCTCCGTGTTTTATAAATAAATGCATTATTACATTGCAGTGATATTCAGGTCAGGTCAGGCATGAAAACATATTAAAGGACTCTGGCTCCAGTCAGGTTCGGTTTGGCTGTGGTCGGGTCGGGCCCGGGTCAGGTTTTAATTTTATACCCGAGCAGGCCTTTAGGATGCAGCAACACTCTCTGACAAATACAACAAAACACCTCCAAAAACATTCAAGAGTACTTTCAGATACTTTACAGTTGAAAGTTCCATAAATTTGACTGACTGCAATCAAGGTGCCTGATGCTTTGAATAACACTACTCCAGGGCTCATCTTGATACTTGTCATTTCTTTTTTCCTTGCTGAACAATGCAGGTGTTGCCAGGACCGGTGTTGCCCAATTCTGGTATCCTGGCGTCACAGCAGCCGGTTGGGCTGTGTGAAGTCAGGTGTGTTTGGGCACATGCAGGATATTCAGTTGTGTGCAGCCATATCAATGCCGAATGCCGAGTGTGCCATGGCCCACAGCACTGCCTATCCCCATGGAATTGGAGTAAGTAGATGAATTTCTTGCCCAGTGCATTTGGAACATGCAGTCACCAGCCAAAATCTTTCCATGTACTCTGGATGAGAAAAGTCCATCAGGCTAATACATACTCGCCCCACTGCACTCGCGTCCACAGCCAATCCAGGAAAAATCTGGCAAAGATTCCTTTCCAAGGGCTGAAAAGCCCTCGGGTAAATGTCGGGGGCCATAACTACGTGGTCATAATGCAAGTTCTTACATTTCTTCAAACGTAATCTTGCAGTTTTCTAAAAATGCATCCAACACCTTCTTGCAGGATTGCATGGAGTCGGCTGTCAGAGCCATCACCATGAAGGAACTTCCAACATAAAATTACAGACTGAATGTACCAGTTTATTCATGTGGAATATTTGTGCTTCATGTGTGGCCTAGGATTTCTTGCTCTGCTGCTTGATGAGAGTCCATTAATCATTAATATTGCTTCTTAAATGAAGAGGTTGGCTGCTGCCTCTCTCTGAGGACTTGGGCCATAACTGGCTCATTACCTCCTCCAAGAGGATCAGAAGATGTCCCTGCAGTTGCAGGTACCAGTTGAGCTGCTCCGCACGAGTCCTTTGAATGGGGTGGCTGGATAGCATTGGATGATGAGCTGCCCTGAGACACACATCCCTCAGATCTTCCTCCTTGGCATAGCCAGCCATCCATGTGAATTTCCACAGATTCAGTTATGGATAAGCCAAGCCCTGACTAAAGAGAATCTGTGGTTTCATTTTAGATGGAAGAGAGAATTTGGAGACTTGATTTGACCCCAAAAGTCACGCAAAGAGGTCCATATATGGAGAGAAGAAAAATATAGAAGCAGCAAATAATGATTGAAAGAAAGAAAAGAATGATTTGCATGTGTACGGTATCTTTTACAACTTCAGGATGTCCCTAAGCACTTTACAGCCAATGAAGTATTTTCAATGTGTATCAACTGTTATGTAGCAAATTTGTGCACAGCAAGATCCCATTAGCAACAATGTAATAATGGCCAGATAATCTGTTTTCATGATGTTGACTGGGAGATAAATATTGGCCAGAATAGCAGGGAGCGTTCCCCTGCTCTTGGATTAGTGCCATGGAATCTTTTGGTGTTTATGGTGCATGCGAGAACTATGAAAAACATGAATTAAAATATTTAGATAAGGATCCTATGCTTTTTGTCGGACCCTTTTCTGATATTGGGGTGCCCCAGTGGCTGACCCGCCCCATAGTAAACTCACCCAGCAATGTGGAGCTTACAGACAGGAAGGATGTTTCAGCAGTGCTATTTAAAGGGTTAATATACATCTTTTGATAAAAGTGCCACATTGTAGACATGTTCGCCAAGTTAAATCTCATGGGATTAAAGGGACAGTGGCAGCGTGGATATGAAATGGGCTGAGGGACAGAAAGCAGTGATGAATGGTTGTTTTTCAGAGTGGGAAGAAGTTTATAATGCTGTTCACCAGTGATCAGTACTCGGAGCTCTGCTCTTTTTCATGCATATTAATGACCTGCACCTGCAAATTTGTAAACAGGGCTGGATTTTATGCAGCCAGCATGAGTCTGGACGCCAGGCTAAAAAGGCGAGGAGAACCCTGCTGCAGATGTTTTGGGGACCCCAGGCTGCCTTTTACAATGCATAGGCAATAAACCACCCAGCGACAGAGTCCTCATCCCTTTACGAACAGGGATTCCGCCTCCAAGAGCTGCTGGCCAATCAGAGAGCCAGAAGCTCAGCAGTCCCAACAACGCCACTGGGAGCAGTTCCCAGACCAGGAGCAGTCAGGCAGGCGGCCCAGGCAACGGGTGAGGGCCATGTGGGTTAAGGGCAGGGGACTAGGTGTTGGCACAGGGGTGGCCTTTACGGCCGGGGGCCCTGTGCAGGCCACAGATTGCCCAAGCAGGATGCACCCCTCCCCAGCCCAAACCAGCCCACAAGGAGGCTATCTGGCTTTACTGGGCAACATCCCCGGAGAGTAGAGGGCTCCCCCGCCGCTGGTAAAATGCCAACGGTGGCGGGATGAGGCACTTAAGTGGCCATTAATTAAGGGCCTCAACTGCCTCTGGATGGGAAGGCCCACCCCTGAATGGCGTTGGGAAGGCAACGGGCACTCCACCCCCTGCCTTTCCTTGGTATTGTTTGCCCCCTCCCCACCTCCTTGCCCTTCACCTCGAGGGGCTGATAAAATTCAGCCCAAAGTTTGCAGGTGACACAAGCTCAGAAATGTAGAAACAATTTGGAGAATAGTAACAGGAGGACATGATATACAAAATTTATTGCTGAGAAGTATGAAATGTTACCAGTAGGTAACATAGTGCAGTGACAGCCCCCTTTGTGAAGAGATGATGCTTCACACATTGCTCCACAAAGAAGTTGAAGCAGGAGACGTGACTTTTTTAAATTTCCAAAATATACTTTATTCATAAAAATCTGTAAAAAATGCATTATAAAACAGTTCCAAACAGCACCAAGTCAAAAAATACAAAGAGTGCAAAGGAGATCAGTTTCCTTCAATACAGGAGTGAGCTGCCTCACCACCCTTCCATTTTTATTTTTCATTCCATGTACATTTTACAGCAAACAAATATTTTCCAGATACAGTTCGAGGGGTTTTCCATGGATCCAGCCCCTCAATTCACTTCGATGGGAGGACCTTACACAGTAGACTTTCCCCATTGAGCCTTCACAGCGTCTGCCCCAAGCTTCAGTGCGTCCCTCAGCACGTAGGCCTGGACCTTGGAATGTGCCAGTCTGCAACATTCGGTCGTGGACAACTCTTTGCACTGGAAGACCAGCAGGTTTCGGGTAGACCAAAGGGCATCTTTCACTGAATTGATAGTCCTCCAGTAGCAGTTGATGTTTATCTCGGTGTGTGTGCCTGGTAACAACCCGTAGAGTACAGACTCCTGTGTTGCAGAGCTGCTTGGGATGAACTTTGACAAAAACCATTGCATCTCTTTCCACACGTGCTTAGCAAAGACATTCCAGAAGGAGGTGGGCAACCATCTCTTCCCCACCACAACCAGCTCGAGGGTATTGTGCGGAGGGGGCCAGACTTCAGGCGTGCAGGAAGGATCTGACAGGGGAGGGCTCTTCTCACCACCAGCCAAGCAACATCTTGGTGCTTGTTTAAAAGTTCTGGTGATGATGCATTCCGACAAATGACTTTGACGGTCTGCTCGGGGAACCATCTGACAGGATCCACCATCTCTTTTTCCCGTAGGGCCTTGAGGACATTCTGTGCAGACCACTGCCTGATGAATTGGTGGTCAAAGGTGTTTTCCCGCAGAAACTGCTCCACGAAGGATAGGTGGTATGGCACAGTCCAAATGGATGGCGCATTCCGCGGAAATGTGACCAGGCTCATCCTTCGCAACACTGGGGACAGATAGAACCTCAGCACGTAGTGACACTTGGAGTTTGCGTACTGGAGGTCTACACACAGCTTGATGCAGCCGCACGCGAAGGCAGTCATCAGGATGAGGGCGATGTTGGGTACATTTTTTCCGCTCTTATCCAGAGGTTTGAACATCGTGTTCCTCCAGACCCGGTCCATTTTGGATCCCCAGATGAGGCGGAAAATGGCTTGGGTGACTGCCACAGTGCAGGAGTAGGTATGGGCCAGACCTGCGCCACGTACAGCAACAACGTGAGCACCTCGCACCTGATGACCAGTTTCTTACCCATAATGGAGAGAGAATGCTGCTCCCACATGCACAGCTTCTGTTGTACCCTGGCTACTCGCTCCTCCCAGGTTTTGGTGCACGCCCCGGCCCTTCCGAACCGTATCCCCAGCACCTACAGGTAATCTGACCGAACGGTGAAGGGGCCAAAGGATCCGTCAGCCCAGTTCCAAAAGAACATGGCCTCGCTCTTGCCGTGTTGAACTTTGGCTCCCGAGGCCTGTTCAAACTGGTTGTAGATGTTCATCAGTCTGCGCACAGACAGCGGGTCCGAGCAGAAGACGTCGACGTCATCCGTGTACAGGGAGGTTTTAACTTGAGTGCCTCCACTGCCTGGGATTGTCACCCCTCTTCTGCTCCCATCCTTCCTAATAGACTCAGCAAAGGGTTCAATACAGCAAGCAAACAAGACAGGGGAGAGAGGACAGCCCTGTCTGACTCCAGATTGGATTGGGAAACTTTCTGATTTCCATCCATTGATTGAGACTGCGCTACTGATGTTTGTGGAGAGCAGTTTGATCCAATTGCAGATTCTCTCCCCAAACCCCATTTTGGAAAGCACATCCATCATGTCGGTGTGCAATATCCTGTCAAAAGCCTTCTCCTGGTCCAGGCTGATGAGGCAGGTGTCCACCCTCCTGTCCTGTACATAGGCGATCGTATCCCTGAGTAGCGCGAGACTATCAGAGAATTTCCTGCCGGGTACAGTACAGGTCTGATCGGGGTGGATCACCAACTCCAGAGCAGACTTGACTCGACTGGCTATGACTTTGGACAGAATCTTGTAGTCGGCATTAAGCAGTGAGATGGGCCGCCAATTTCTGATTTCTGCCCTCTCCCCCTTCCGCTTGTAGATGAGGGTGATGGTGCCTTTCCTCATGGATTCTGACATGCTGCCGGCCAGGAGCATACTCTCGTGTACTTCCAGCAGGTTCAGTCCCACAGGGCCGAATACAACTCAACTGGTAAGCCATCGCTTCCGGGAGTTTTACTCGCCTCGAAGCCCTGACGGTGTTTGTCAGCTGAAGCAGGAGATCTGATCTTCGTATAAACTGCGGCACGGAGCCATTTACCTCCCTACAGGGTGAACTGCTTCTACTGTTTCCTGAGTTTGCTGCTCCCCTTTGTCCTCCAGCCACAATGGGAACCCTTGCAGAGCACCCATGAGAGCCATACAACAGCTGTGAATAAAGCCAATAACACCAATGAAACCTCTTCTCAGCGGTCAGGATTAAGGTTTTAGAGTCAGAAAACAGACCATAAAACATCCAGCAGCCTCAAATGACAAAGCAGAAACTAAGCCTTTTAAATTCCCTTACTGAAACATCCTTCCCGCCTGTTCATGCCAAGTTTATGACGCGGTCTAATATCAGAAAGGAGTTTGACAACAAGCCTCAGGCTCTTATCTAAATCTTTTAATTCATGAGTCGGTGACACTGAAGGAACAGTGACATATGTCCAAGTCAGAACAGAGCAGAATGTATATTTGAGTAAATTGAAAGAGTAAATGCAGAACATTTGCAATATTTAAAAAATATTTTTAAGTTTAAAAAATGGATTAATTTGACAACTTGGTATTTATTTCTCAAAGTAATGAGGGGAGACCACTGTAAGAGAGTGAAATTCTTTTCCTTCCTTGGTCATGAACAACTCTATGGAAAAGCACTGTCTAAAACCCTCATGTCATAGTATGTTTTTTTCTAAAAATATACTTGAATATATTTTTACAAATTTTATGCCTATAGAAAAGTTCAAACTTGACATTATATCAAGTGCAATACAGGTGCCTCACTACACTTATCTTTACAGGTTACATTTACAATGTACATTTACATTCCATATTAAACATTCTCTGGTGAATGCAGTCCAAGGGGTTTAACATGGGTTCTTCTTTCTTTTGGGCCTCCTTATCTCGAGAGACAATGGATACGCGCCTGGAGGTGGTCAGTGGTTATGGAGTGACCTCTCCATGGCGCATGCCTGGGCAAATTTATGGAGGTTGAGAGTTGCCCAGTCGTCAAAACCCCCCTCTCGGCCTTTCTGGTGGGGTCCAAAGGAGTGCAGGACACGACGTTTGGCACCAGTATGGCTGCAGGAACTGCCGGAAACATGCCAAAGGTGACACATGACCGCCTACGGGGTTCCGCTCCGGATTTTCTGTTAGGGTTTACTCCCTTAGCCTTGGTCTCTCCCGAGACGCCCACAAGGCAGGTACATACATAAACGTAAAACGATAGAAATCATTTGTAGGACTAGGCATAGGAACCAAGTAATGATTACGAAAGCGACTAGAAACACGGGCACTGGATGCATCCATTCCTTTTCTATGCCTGTCATACACACATTCATTACGGACCTACAAACAGGGTGATCAAGGTTAATAACCTGGCAAGGTTAAAATACCCAACGCGTCCACTGGAACAAGTGCTGATAGGTCATTCCTAAAATTAAACCTCGAGAAAAAATTAGGAACAAAACGTACTGACGGCAGTACCACAAACCACAACACGTGTTTGTATTGGAAGAGTGACGGATAACTCACACGTGCAGTTACAGATATGTTTTTCTTGTGAATGCTCCATTATAGATCAGCGCTCTGTATTTCTGTATTCAGTAGAGGCTGCGAAAGGAGAAACATTTGACCCCTGGGCCCTTGCCTTAGTAAAATCCAAGTGGAACATAAAATGCTGCCGTTTCTCTCACTCACAACTGCAACATGGGTTCTAGTCATTTGGTATGTGCCAGTGTGCAACACTCTGTCGTGGACAACTGTGCACTAGAAGATCCACAAGATTCGGGCAGACCAAAGAGAGTTGATGGTCCTCCAGCAGTAGTTGATGTTTGCTTCGATGTGCATCCCTGGGAACAGCCCACAGAGCACAGAGTCCTGCTCTGGATGAACCTCAACAAAAAACCACTGCATCTCTTTCCAGACCTGCTTTGCAAAGGCACATTCCAGAAGGAGGTGGGCAACGGTTTTTTCCCCACCGCAGCCAACTCGAGGACAGTGTGCTGAGGCAGTGAGACTCCAGGCTTGCAGGAAGGATCTGACAGGGAGGGCCCTTCTTACCACCAGCCACTGAGGGGTTGGAACTCATGTAAAACCCCTCATGCTGTATGTTTCAAATGAAATATACTTTATAAATATAACCTGCAATTGTAAGTGTAGTGAGACACCTCCAGAGTGCCACATACTGTGTTGCCAGAAACTGATCTGTATTGTACTTTATGTAATGTCAAATTTGAACTGTTATGTAATGTATTTTTACAAACTTTGAGCTGGCGGGCAGCCATGAAGACAGGGCTAAATTGTGGCGAGTCGAAGAGACTTAGTAGTTGGCAGGAAAAAAGACAGAGGCGCAAGGGGAGAGCCAACTGTGCAACAGCCCCAACAAACAAATTTCTCTGCAGCACCTGTGGAAGAGCCTGTCACTCCAGAATTGGCCTTTATAGCCACTCCAGGCGCTGCTTCACAAACCACTGACCACCTCCAGGCGCGTATCCATTGTCTCTCGAGATAAGGAGGCCCAAAAGAGAAAGAGAAAAGATGAATAAAGTATATTTTTGGAAAAAATCAGTTAATGATCATTAGCAAATAAGCTGGAGAGAGAATTAGTCTCTGGGGTAGGAGTCAGGGGGTGGAGTCAAGATGTTGGGTGACCTCTCCCCAGCCCCCGCCCCTGTACCTGGGATCTGTTTGTGGCTGGAGGCTGCAATGCTTATTCAAACCCAGCCTGAAGAAAAGACAAGAAATGCAGTTGTGAGTGAGAGAAACGGCAGCATTTTATGTTCCACTTGGATTTTACTAAGGCAAGGGCCCAGGGGTCAAATGTTTCTCCTTTCGCAGCCTCTACTGAATACAGAAATACAGAGCGCTGATCTATAATGGAGCATTCACAAGAAAAACATATCTGTAACTGCACGTGTGAGTTATCCGTCACTCTTCCAATACAAACACGTGTTGTGGTTTGTGGTACTGCCGTCAGTACGTTTTGTTCCTAATTTTTTCTCGAGGTTTAATTTTAGGAATGACCTATCAGCACTTGTTCCAGTGGACGCGTTGGGTATTTTAACCTTGCCAGGTTATTAACCTTGATCACCCTGTTTGTAGGTCCGTAATGAATGTGTGTATGACAGGCATAGAAAAGGAATGGATGCATCCAGTGCCCGTGTTTCTAGTCGCTTTCGTAATCATTACTTGGTTCCTATGCCTAGTCCTACAAATGATTTCTATCGTTTTACGTTTATGTATGTACCTGCCTTGTGGGCGTCTCGGGAGAGACCAAGGCTAAGGGAGTAAACCCTAACAGAAAATCCGGAGCGGAACCCCGTAGGCGGTCATGTGTCACCTTTGGCATGTTTCCGGCAGTTCCTGCAGCCATACTGGTGCCAAACGTCGTGTCCTGCACTCCTTTGGACCCCACCAGAAAGGCCGAGAGGGGGGTTTTGACGACTGGGCAACTCTCAACCTCCATAAATTTGCCCAGGCATGCGCCATGGAGAGGTCACTCCATAACCACTGACCACCTCCAGGCGCGTATCCATTGTCTCTCGAGATAAGGAGGCCCAAAAGAAACAAGAAAAGGACAACCTAGTGCATTGCCAGGAGGAACATCAAAACTGCAGTAAGCACAAGAAACTGGGACATTCGACTGAAAAGGCAAAAGAAGCTAACAGTTGGGTGAGATAGACAGAAAAGACTGTGACACACACTCAGGTAAGCATGCTATTTTGCATTTCAAGTTCAAAGTTTTGTGACAGACGTTTTTACAGTTTGGATAGTTACTTTTGTAGGGTTAATCAGTTCCCTGCCTAGAGGTTAATACGTATGTTAGTTCTTTCTCTTCCCATTTCGCTCTCCCCAATTACCTAGCCTACAGCACCAGGACTGATTGAAGTTTGAAAAGATGATTGAAAGAAAAGGGAGAGAGGAAATCAGTGCAGGTTGACGTACTGTCCTGTGCATCCATGTGGTTTTGTTAGTTTGTTTAAGGCTGAAAAATTCCTCAAGTTTGAAAGAAAATAATCTTTGAGAAGGGAATAAAACATTTTAAAAGAAATGCCATGTCTAGTAATTGTGCAGACAACAATGGTGCAAAGACTTTAAAGATAAGTGCTTGTCTCAATGTGGAATGAATTGCAGGTATTCACACTTCGATGATCACCATTATTCACTGGCCAGGAGCTGTGCATTGTGTTGCAGGTTTTGTATTTTTTTTAGAATTAGAATTAGAATTAGAATATTACAGCGCAGTACAGGCCCTTCGGCCCTCGATGTTGCGCCGATCATCTGACCTACACTATTCCATTTACATCCATATGTCTATCCAATGACCACTTAAATGCCCTTAAAGTTGGCGAGTCTACTACTGTTGCAGGCAGGGCGTTCCACGCCCCTACTACTCTCTGCGTAAAGAAACTACCTCTGACATCTGTCCTATATCTTTCACCCCTCAACTTAAAGCTATGTCCCCTCGTGTTTGCCATCCTCATCCGAGGAAAAAGACTCTCACTATCCACCCTATCTAACCCTCTGATTATCTTGTATGTCTCTATTAAGTCACCTCTCCTCCTCCTTCTCTCCAACGAAAACAACCCCAAGTCCCTCAGCCTTTCCTCGTAAGACCTTCCTTCCATACCAGGCAACATCCTAGTAAATCTCCTCTGCACCCTTTCCAAAGCTTCGACATCCTTCCTATAATGCGGTGACCAGAACTGCACGCAATACTCCAGGTGCGGCCTCACCAGAGTTTTGTACAGCTGCATCATGACCCCGTGGCTCTGAAACTCGATCCCCCTACTAATAAAGGCTAACACACCATATGCCTTCTTAACAGCCCTATTAACCTGGGTAGCAACTTTCAGGGATTTATGTACCTGGATACCAAGATCTCTCTGCTCATCTACACTACCAAGAATCTTCCCATTAGCCCAGTACTCTGCATTGCTGTTACTCCTTCCAAAGTGAATCACCTCACACTTCTCCGCATTAAACTCCATTTGCCATCTCTCAGCCCAGCTCTGCAGCCTATCTATGTCCCTCTGTACCCTACAACACCCTTCGACACTATCCACAACTCCACCGACCTTCGTGTCATCCGCAAATTTACTAACCCACCCTTCTACACCCTCATCCAGGTCGTTTATAAAAATGACAAACAGCAGTGGCCCCAAAACAGAACCTTGCGGTACACCACTAGTAACTAAACTCCAGGATGAACATTTGCCATCAACCACCACCCTCTGTCTTCTTTCAGCTAGCCAATTTCTGATCCAAAGCTCTAAATCACCTTCAACCCCATACTTGCGTATTTTCTGCAATAGCCTACCGTGGGGAACCTTATCAAACGCCTTACTGAAATCCATATACACCACATCCACGGCTTTACCCTCATCCACCTGTTTGGTCACCTTCTCGAAAAACTCAATAAGGTTTGTGAGGCACGACCTACCTTTCACAAAACCGTGCTGACTATCGCAAATGAACTTATTCTTTTCAAGATGATTATAAATCCTGTCTCTTATAACCTTTTCCAACATTTTACCCACAACCGAAGTAAGGCTCACAGGTCTATAATTACCAGGGCTGTCTCTACTCCCCTTCTTGAACAAGGGGACAACATTTGCTATCCTCCAGTCCTCCGGCACTACTCCTGTCGACAATGACGACTTGAAGATCAACAACAACGGCTCTGCAATCTCCTCCCTGGCTTCCCAGATTTTTTTCAGATTGAATGGTCAGCATTAAACCATTTGTTTTAATAGTTTACTGTCAATCCTACAATTAGCATTAGATAGCAAGGAGCCAGACTGCAGTTGGCATGTTTGGGGCAGAAACTCAACAGAAACTCAACCCCAGCACACCCCAACCCAGTTCAGTTTCTATCAAATAGTGGGATTTAAAATTACCCAGTTCAGATGGATTGGACAGTTTCTGATCAATCCCACTCTTTCTGATGAGAAATTTTGTTAATGGTTCCCGGACAGTGATATTTATGAATTCAGATTTAGAACCTGTTTTAGATCATTTGATCGGTTTGTCTTGTGGCGAAGGAGGAATTTCCCTCATTTTTACCACTTCAGTTTCTGCTGGGGCTCTGAGTCAACAAACAGGCATTCATTCCTGTTTCTGCTCATTGCTGGATGTCCCAAAGCACTTTCGACAATTAACTGCTTTGGAACTGCTCAAATTTGTTTTGCTGCTGGAAATGTGGCAGCCAATTTGTGCACAGCAAAGTCCAATATACAGCAATAAGATAATGACAAATAATGTTTGAACTAATGTTGGTTGAGGGATAAAAATTGACCAGGAAACCAGGGAGAACTCGACCTTGAATAATGCCAGAGGATCTTTTCCATCGGCTTGAGAAAGCCTCGAATTAACATCTAACATCACTGTCAGCTGGGTTATGTGCTCAAGTTTCTGGGGTGAGATTTGATCCCTTGCCCTCTTGATTAAGAGGCTAAAGTGCGACAAACTAAACCACAGAAAACCGGAAGCTAAAGATGTGAGTTTGGAGCTATATTTATAGAAGTCAAAATACTTTTGGTCACTTTAATGGACTGTCTCTTTAAAGCTCTGGGCAGTTCTACACCCTTTTCACAAACAGTTTGTTTGCTGGGAGCTGATTTGCTACTTGGGTTTAGACCCCACCCTGTTGGAATTTTCTGTTTTAATTTCAGGCTTTAGCTGCAAGATCTCTCTTTCAATTTCTCACCTCCGAGCGTTGCATGTCTTCTTTGTTTTGCTAATGTCTTGGATTTCTTTAATGCTTCAGTGCATTACCTGATGTAAAAATTATGTCAGCCACCTGCCGGGGTAGTTTCATTTTGACAGTAATCTGGATATTGTGCCCAACTAGTGCTTAAAATTGCACTGGTTAGGTGAGGCTTCAAGTTAGCATTAATTAAATTATGTAATTGCAAATGTAAAATCTACCATGATCTAAGGCAATCAGGCAGAGTATTAGAGTCATCTTTTTACATGAGAGGCATTCCTCGAGGTCTTTGAATGTTAGAATGTTGGAAACAATAGTCAGGGAATATATCAACAGACACAGAGAGGTTTGAGTTAACTAAGAAAAGCCAGCATAGATTTGTAAAAGGCATGGTTTATGCTTGACGAATTGAATTTTTTGATGAAGTAACAGAGAAGGTTGATGAAGGAAATGTGGTGGATGTCATTCCTTTGGATTTTAAGAAAGTATTTGTTCAGGTACCATACAAAAGGCTGGTAAATAAAATTGAGGCTCATGGAACAGGAGGGTCAGTGCCCGACTGGATCAAAAATTGGCTTTCGGACAGGAGTGATGTAAGGGTCTTTGGGATTTCCTGGGTGGGGAGGTTGATGAAAGGGTCTTTGGGATTTCCTGGGGGTAGGCGGATGAATGGGTCTTTCGGATTTGCTGGGGGGGGTGGTAGCGTGATGAAAGGGTCCTTGGGATTTCCTGGGGGGGGAGGGTGATGAAGGGGTCTTTGGGATTTCCTGGGTGGCGGGGGGGGAAAGTGATGAAAGGGTCTTTGGAATTTCCTGGGGGGAGGGTGATGAAAGGGTCTTTGGGATTTCCTGGAGGGGAGAGTGATGAAAGGGTCTTTGGGATTCCGTGGGAGGGGTGGGTGATGAAAGGGTCTTTGGGATTTCCTCGGGCGTTGGGTGATGAAAGAGTCTTTGGGATTTCCTGGGGGGGGTGGGGAGAGTGATGAAAGGGTCCTTGGGATTTCCTGGGGGGGGAGGGTGATGAAGGGGTCTTTGGGATTTCCTGAGTGGGACAGAGATGAAAGGGTCTTTGGGATTTCCTGGGTGGGAGGGTGATGAAAGGGTCTTTGGGATTTCCTGACGGGGAAGGTGATGAAAAGGTCATTGGGATTTCCTGGAGGGGAGAGTGATGAAAGGGTCTTTGGGATTTCCTGGTGGTGGGGGAGGGGGATGAAAGGGTCTTTGGGATTTCCTGGGTGGGAGGGTGATGAAAGGGTCTTTGGGATTTCCTGAGGGGGAGAGTGATGAAAGGGTCTTTGGGATTCCATGGGAGGGGTGGGTGATGAAAGGGTCTTAGGGATTCTGTGGGAGGGGTGGGTGATGAAAGGGTCTTTGGGATTTCCTGGGTGGGAGGGTGATGAAAGGGTCTTTGGGATTTCCTGAGTGGGAGAGTGATGAAAGGCTCTTTGGGATTCCGTGGGAGGGGTGCGTGATGAAAGGGTCTTTGGGATTTCCTGGGTGGGAGGGTGATGAAAGGGTCTTTGGGATTTCCTGAGGGGGAGAGTGATGAAAGGGTCTTTGGGATTTCCTGGGTGGGAGGGTGATGAAAGGGTCTTTGGGATCTCCTGAGGGGGAGAGTGATGAAAGGGTCTTTTGGATTTCCTATGGGGGGAGGATGATGAAATGATCTTTGGGATTTCCTGGGCGGGGAGGCTGATGAATGGGTCTTTGGGTTTTCCTGGGGGGGTTTGGGTAGCGTAATGAAAGGGTCCTTGGGATTTCCTGGGAGGGAGGGTGATGAAGGGGTCTTTGGGATTTCCTGAGGGGGAGAGTGATGAAAGGGTCTTTGGGATTCCTCGGGAGGGGTGGGTGATGAAAGGGTCTTTGGGATTTCCTGGGTGGGAGGGTGATGAAAGGGTCTTTGGGATTTCCTGAGGGGGAGAGTGATGAAGGGGTCTTTGGGATTCCGTGGGAGGGGTGGGTGATGAAGCGGTCTTTGGGATTTCCTTGGGGGAGGGTAATGAAAGAGTCTTTGGAATTACATGGGGGGGCGAGGGTGATGAAAGTGTCTTTGGGATTTCCAGGGGGGTGCGGTGGGAGGGTGATGAAAGGGTCTTTGGGATTTCCTGGGTGGGGATGTTGATGAAAGGGTCTTTGGGATTTCCTGGGGGTAGGCTGATGAATGGGTCTTTCGGATTTCCTGGGGGTGGTGGTAGCGTGATGAAAGGGTCCTTGGGATTTCCTGTGGGGGAGGGTGATGAAGGGGTCTTTGGGATTTCCTGAGGGGGAGAGTGATGAAAGGGTCTTTGGGATTCCGTGGGAGGGGTGGGTGATGAAAGGGTCTTTGGGATTTCCTGAGGGGGAGAGTGATGAAAGTGTATTTGGGATTTCTTGGGTGGGAGGGTGATGAAAGGGTCTTTGGGATTTCCTGAGGGGGAGAGTGATGAAAGGGTCTTTGGGATTTCCTGGGCAGGGAGGGTGATGAAAGGGGCTTTGGGATTTCCTGGGGGGGGAGGGTGAAAAAAGGGTCTTTGGGATTTCCTCGGTGGAGTATGATGAAGGGGTCTTTGGGATTTCCTCGGGCGTTGGGTGATGAAAGAGTCTTTGGGATTTCCTGACGGGGAGGGTGATGAAAGGGTCATTGGGATTTCCTGGAGGGGAGAGTGATGAAAGGGTTTTTGAGATTTCCTGGTGGTGGGGGAGGGTGATGAAAGGGTCTTTGGGATTTCCTGGGTGGGGAGGTTGATGAAAGGGTCTTTGGGATTTCCTGGGGTAGGCGGATGAATGGGTCTTTCGGATTTGCTGGGGGGGCGGGTGGTAGCGAGATGAAAGGGTCCTTGGGATTTCCTGGGGGGGGGTTGGGTGATGAAGGGGTCTTTGGGATTTCCTGAGGGGGAGAGTGATGAAAGGGTCTTTGGGATTCCGTGGGAGGGGTGGGTGATGAAAGGGTCTTTGGGATTTCCTGGGTGGGAGGGTGATGAAAGGGTCTTTGGGATTTCCTGAGGGGGAGAGTGATGAAAGGGTCTTTGGGATTCCTCGGGAGGGGTGGGTGATGAAAGGGTCTTTGGGATTTCCTGGGTGGGAGGGTGATGAAAGGGTCTTTGGGATTTCCTGCGGGGGAGAGTGATGAAAGGGTCTTTTAGATTTCCTATGGGGGGAGGATGATGAAAGAGTCTTTGGGATTTCCTGACGGGGAGGGTGATGAAAGGGTCATTGGGATTTCCTGGAGGGGAGAGTGATGAAAGGGTTTTTGAGATTTCCTGGTGGTGGGGGAGGGTGATGAAAGGGTCTTTGGGATTTCCTGGGTGGGGAGGTTGATGAAAGGGTCTTTGGGATTTCCTGAGGGGGAGAGTGATGAAAGGGTCTTTGGGATTTCCTGGGTGGGAGGGTGATGAAAGGGTCTTTGGGATTTCCTGATGGGGAGAGTGATGAAAGGGTCTTTGGGATTCTGTGGGAGGGGTGGGTGATGAAAGGGTCATTGGGATTCTGTGGGAGGGGTGGGTGATGAAAGGGTCTTTGGGATTTCCTGGGTGGGAGGGTGATGAAAGGGTCTTTGGGATTTCCTGAGTGGGACAGTGATGAAAGGGTCTTTGGGATTTCCTGGGTGGGAGGGTGATGAAAGGGTCTTTGGGATTTCCTGAGGGGGAGAGTGATGAAAGGGTCTTTTGGATTTCCTATGGGGGGAGGATGATGAAATGATCTTTTGGATTTCCTGGGCGGGGAGGGTGATGAAAGGGTCTTTGGGATTTCCTGAGGGGGAGAGTGATGAAAGGGTCTTTGGAATTACATGGGGGACGAGGGTGATGAAAGTGTCTTTGGGATTTCCAGGGGGGTGCGGTGGGAGGGTGATGAAAGGGTCTTTGGGATTTCCTGGGTGGGGAGGTTGATGAAAGGGTCTTTGGGATTTCCTGGGGGTAGGCTGATGAATGGGTCTTTCGGATTTCCTGGGGGTGGTGGTAGCGTGATGAAAGGGTCCTTGGGATTTCCTGGGGGGGAGGGTGATGAAGGGGTCTTTGGGATTTCCTGAGGGGGAGAGTGATGAAAGGGTCTTTGGGATTCCGTGGGAGGGGTGGGTGATGAAAGGGTCTTTGGGATTTCCTGAGGGGGAGAGTGATGAAAGGGTCTTTGGGATTCCGTGGGAGGGGTGGGTGATGAAGCGGTCTTTGGGATTTCCTTGGGGGAGGGTAATGAAAGAGTCTTTGGAATTACATGGGGGGCGAGGGTGATCAAAGTGTCTTTGGGATTTCCAGGGGGGTGCGGTGGGAGGGTGATGAAAGGGTCTTTGGGATTTCCTGGGTGGGGAGGTTGATGAAAGGGTCTTTGGGATTTCCTGGGGGTAGGCTGATGAATGGGTCTTTCGGATTTCCTGGGGGTGGTGGTAGCGTGATGAAAGGGTCCTTGGGATTTCCTGGGGGGGAGGGTGATGAAGGGGTCTTTGGGATTTCCTGAGGGGGAGAGTGATGAAAGGGTCTTTGGGATTCCGTGGGAGGGGTGGGTGATGAAAGGGTCTTTGGGATTTCCTGAGGGGGAGAGTGATGAAAGTGTCTTTGGGATTTCTTGGGTGGGAGGGTGATGAAAGGGTATTTGGGATTTCCTGAGGGGGAGAGTGATGAAGGGGTCTTTGGGATTTCCTGGGCAGGGAGGGTGATGAAAGGGTCTTTGGGATCTCCTGGGGGGGAGGGTGATGAAGGGGTCTTTGGGATTTCCTGGGTGGGAGGGTGATGAAAGGGTCTTTAGGATTTCCTGGGAGCAGGGTGATGAAAGGGTCTTTGGGATTTCCTGAGGGGGAGAGTGATGAAAGGGTCTTTTGGATTTCCTGGGTGGGAGGGTGATGAAAGGGTCTTTGGGATTTCCTGGGTGGGAGGGTGATGAAAGGGTCTTTGGGATTTCCTGAGTGGGAGAGTGATGAAAGGGTCTTTGGGATTTCCTGGGTGGGAGGGTGATGAAAGGGTCTTTGGGATTTCCTGAGGGGGAGAGTGATGAAAGGGTCTTTTGGATTTCCTATGGGGGGAGGATGATGAAATGATCTTTGGGATTTCCTGGGCGGGGAGGGTGATGAAAGGGGCTTTGGGATTTCCTGGGGGGAGGCTGATGAATGGGTCTTTGGGTTTTCCTGGGGGGGTTTGGGTAGCGTAATGAAAGGGTCCTTGGGATTTCCTGGGAGGGAGGGTGATGAAGGGGTCTTTGGGATTTCCTGAGGGGGAGAGTGATGAAAGGGTCTTTGGGATTCCGTGGGAGGGGTGGGTGATGAAAGGGTCTTTGGGATTTCCTGGGTGGGAGGGTGATGAAAGGGTCTTTGGGATTTCCTGAGGGGGAGAGTGATGAAGGGGTCTTTGGGATTCCGTGGGAGGGGTGGGTGATGAAGCGGTCTTTGGGATTTTCTTGGGGGAGGGTAATGAAAGAGTCTTTGGAATTACATGGGGGGGCGAGGGTGATGAAAGTGTCTTTGGGATTTCCAGGGGGGTGCGGTGGGAGGGTGATGAAAGGGTCTTTGGGATTTCCTGGGTGGGGATGTTGATGAAAGGGTCTTTGGGATTTCCTGGGGGTAGGCTGATGAATGGGTCTTTCGGTTTTCCTGGGGGTGGTGGTAGCGTGATGAAAGGGTCCTTGGGATTTCCTGTGGGGGAGGGTGATGAAGGGGTCTTTGGGATTTCCTGAGGGGGAGAGTGATGAAAGGGTCTTTGGGATTCCGTGGGAGGGGTGGGTGATGAAAGGGTCTTTGGGATTTCCTGAGGGGGAGAGTGATGAAAGTGTCTTTGGGATTTCTTGGGTGGGAGGGTGATGAAAGGGTCTTTGGGATTTCCTGAGGGGGAGAGTGATGAAAGGGTCTTTGGGATTCCGTGGGAGGGGTGGGTGATGAAAGGGTCTTTGGGATTTCCTGGGTGGGAGGGTGATGAAAGGGTCTTTGGGATTTCCTGAGGGGGAGAGTGATGAAAGGGTCTTTGGGATTCCTCGGGAGGGGTGGGTGATGAAAGGGTCTTTGGGATTTCCTGGGTGGGAGGGTGATGAAAGGGTCTTTGGGATTTCCTGCGGGGGAGAGTGATGAAAGGGTCTTTTAGATTTCCTATGGGGGGAGGATGATGAAATGGTCTTTGGGATTTCCTGGGCGGGGAGGGTGATGAAAGGGGCTTTGGGATTTCCTGGGGGGGGAGGGTGAAAAAAGGGTCTTTGGGATTTCCTCGGGGGAGAATGATGAAGGGGTCTTTGGGATTTCCTCGGGTGTTGGGTGATGAAAGAGTCTTTGGGATTTCCTGACGGGGAGGGTGATGAAAGGGTCATTGGGATTTCCTGGAGGGGAGAGTGATGACAGGGTTTTTGAGATTTCCTGGTGGTGGGGGAGGGTGATGAAAGGGTCTTTGGGATTTCCTGGGTGGGGAGGTTGATGAAAGGGTCTTTGGGATTTCCTGAGGGGGAGAGTGATGAAAGGGTCTTTGGGATTTCCTGGGTGGGAGGGTGATGAAAGGGTCTTTGGGATTTCCTGATGGGGAGAGTGATGAAAGGGTCTTTGGGATTCCGTGGGAGGGGTGGGTGATGAAAGGGTCATTGGGATTCTGTGGGAGGGGTGGGTGATGAAAGGGTCTTTGGGATTTCCTGGGTGGGAGGGTGATGAAAGGGTCTTTGGGATTTCCTGAGTGGGACAGTGATGAAAGGGTCTTTGGGATTTCCTGGGTGGGAGGGTGATGAAAGGGTCTTTGGGATTTCCTGAGGGGGAGAGTGATGAAAGGGTCTTTTGGATTTCCTATGGGGGGAGGATGATGAAATGATCTTTTGGATTTCCTGGGCGGGGAGGGTGATGAAAGGGTCTTTGGGATTTCCTGAGGGGGAGAGTGATGAAAGGGTCTTTGGAATTACATGGGGGACGAGGGTGATGAAAGTGTCTTTGGGATTTCCAGGGGGGTGCGGTGGGAGGGTGATGAAAGGGTCTTTGGGATTTCCTGGGTGGGGAGGTTGATGAAAGGGTCTTTGGGATTTCCTGGGGGTAGGCTGATGAATGGGTCTTTCGGATTTCCTGGGGGTGGTGGTAGCGTGATGAAAGGGTCCTTGGGATTTCCTGGGGGGGAGGGTGATGAAGGGGTCTTTGGGATTTCCTGAGGGGGAGAGTGATGAAAGGGTCTTTGGGATTCCGTGGGAGGGGTGGGTGATGAAAGGGTCTTTGGGATTTCCTGAGGGGGAGAGTGATGAAAGGGTCTTTGGGATTCCGTGGGAGGGGTGGGTGATGAAGCGGTCTTTGGGATTTCCTTGGGGGAGGGTAATGAAAGAGTCTTTGGAATTACATGGGGGGCGAGGGTGATCAAAGTGTCTTTGGGATTTCCAGGGGGGTGCGGTGGGAGGGTGATGAAAGGGTCTTTGGGATTTCCTGGGTGGGGAGGTTGATGAAAGGGTCTTTGGGATTTCCTGGGGGTAGGCTGATGAATGGGTCTTTCGGATTTCCTGGGGGTGGTGGTAGCGTGATGAAAGGGTCCTTGGGATTTCCTGGGGGGGAGGGTGATGAAGGGGTCTTTGGGATTTCCTGAGGGGGAGAGTGATGAAAGGGTCTTTGGGATTCCGTGGGAGGGGTGGGTGATGAAAGGGTCTTTGGGATTTCCTGAGGGGGAGAGTGATGAAAGTGTCTTTGGGATTTCTTGGGTGGGAGGGTGATGAAAGGGTCTTTGGGATTTCCTGAGGGGGAGAGTGATGAAGGGGTCTTTGGGATTTCCTGGGCAGGGAGGGTGATGAAAGGGTCTTTGGGATCTCCTGGGGGGGAGGGTGATGAAGGGGTCTTTGGGATTTCCTGGGTGGGAGGGTGATGAAAGGGTCTTTAGGATTTCCTGGGAGCAGGGTGATGAAAGGGTCTTTGGGATTTCCTGGGGGGTGGGTGATGAAGGGGTCGTTCAGATTTCCTGTGGGGGGAGGGTGTTGAAAGGGTCTTTGGGATTTCCTGAGGGGGAGAGTGATGAAAGGGTCTTTTGGATTTCCTGGGTGGGAGGGTGATGAAAGGGTCTTTGGGATTTCCTGGGTGGGAGGGTGATGAAAGGGTCTTTGGGATTTCCTGAGTGGGAGAGTGATGAAAGGGTCTTTGGGATTTCCTGGGTGGGAGGGTGATGAAAGGGTCTTTGGGATTTCCTGAGGGGGAGAGTGATGAAAGGGTCTTTTGGATTTCCTATGGGGGGAGGATGATGAAATGATCTTTGGGATTTCCTGGGCGGGGAGGGTGATGAAAGGGGCTTTGGGATTTCCTGGGGGGAGGCTGATGAATGGGTCTTTGGGTTTTCCTGGGGGGGTTTGGGTAGCGTAATGAAAGGGTCCTTGGGATTTCCTGGGAGGGAGGGTGATGAAGGGGTCTTTGGGATTTCCTGAGGGGGAGAGTGATGAAAGGGTCTTTGGGATTCCGTGGGAGGGGTGGGTGATGAAAGGGTCTTTGGGATTTCCTGGGTGGGAGGGTGATGAAAGGGTCTTTGGGATTTCCTGAGGGGGAGAGTGATGAAGGGGTCTTTGGGATTCCGTGGGAGGGGTGGGTGATGAAGCGGTCTTTGGGATTTTCTTGGGGGAGGGTAATGAAAGAGTCTTTGGAATTACATGGGGGGGCGAGGGTGATGAAAGTGTCTTTGGGATTTCCAGGGGGGTGCGGTGGGAGGGTGATGAAAGGGTCTTTGGGATTTCCTGGGTGGGGATGTTGATGAAAGGGTCTTTGGGATTTCCTGGGGGTAGGCTGATGAATGGGTCTTTCGGATTTCCTGGGGGTGGTGGTAGCGTGATGAAAGGGTCCTTGGGATTTCCTGTGGGGGAGGGTGATGAAGGGGTCTTTGGGATTTCCTGAGGGGGAGAGTGATGAAAGGGTCTTTGGGATTCCGTGGGAGGGGTGGGTGATGAAAGGGTCTTTGGGATTTCCTGAGGGGGAGAGTGATGAAAGTGTCTTTGGGATTTCTTGGGTGGGAGGGTGATGAAAGGGTCTTTGGGATTTCCTGAGGGGGAGAGTGATGAAAGGGTCTTTGGGATTTCCTGGGGGGGGGAGGGTGAAAAAAGGGTCTTTGGGATTTCCTCGGTGGAGTATGATGAAGGGGTCTTTGGGATTTCCTCGGGCGTTGGGTGATGATAGAGTCTTTGGGATTTCCTGACGGGGAGGGTGATGAAAGGGTCATTGGGATTTCCTGGAGGGGAGAGTGATGAAAGGGTTTTTGAGATATCCTGGTGGTGGGGGAGGGTGATGAAAGGATCTTTGGGATTTCCTGGGTCTGGAGGTTGATGAAAGGGTCTTTGGGATTTCCTGGGGTAGGCGGATGAATGGGTCTTTCGGATTTGCTGGGGGGGCGTGTGGGAGCGAGATGAAAGGGTCCTTGGGATTTCCTGGGGGGGGTTGGGTGATGAAGGGGTCTTTGGGATTTCCTGAGGGGGAGAGTGATGAAAGGGTCTTTGGGATTCCGTGGGAGGGGTGGGTGATGAAAGGGTCTTTGGGATTTCCTGGGTGGGAGGGTGATGAAAGGGTCTTTGGGATTTCCTGAGGGGGAGAGTGATGAAAGGGTCTTTGGGATTCCTCGGGAGGGGTGGGTGATGAAAGGGTCTTTGGGATTTCCTGGGTGGGAGGGTGATGAAAGGGTCTTTGGGATTTCCTGCGGGGGAGAGTGATGAAAGGGTCTTTTGGATTTCCTATGGGGGGAGGATGATGAAATGGTCTTTGGGATTTCCTGGGCGGGGAGGGTGATGAAAGGGGCTTT
Source organism: Heterodontus francisci (assembly GCF_036365525.1). Lineage (NCBI taxonomy): Eukaryota > Metazoa > Chordata > Chondrichthyes > Heterodontiformes > Heterodontidae > Heterodontus > Heterodontus francisci. The sequence continues at coordinate 9,511,497 of NC_090411.1, read as the reverse complement.
GGGATTTCCTGGGGGGGGAGGGTGAAAAAAGGGTCTTTGGGATTTCCTCGGGGGAGAATGATGAAGGGGTCTTTGGGATTTCCTCTGGTGTTGGGTGATGAAAGAGTCTTTGGGATTTCCTGACGGGGAGGGTGATGAAAGGGTCATTGGGATTTCCTGGAGGGGAGAGTGATGAAAGGGTTTTTGAGATTTCCTGGTGGTGGGGGAGGGTGAGGAAAGGGTCTTTGGGATTTCCTGGGTGGGGAGGTTGATGAAAGGGTCTTTGGGATTTCCTGGGGTGGGGAGGGTGATGAAAGTGTCTTTGGGATTTCCAGGGAGGTGAGGGTGATGAAAGGGTCTTTGGGATTTCCTGAGGGGGAGGCTGATGAAAGGGACTTTGGGATTTCCTGGAGGGAGGCTGATGAATGGGTCTTTGCGATTTCCTGGGTGGGAGGGTGATGAAAGGGACTTTGGGATTTCCTGGAGGGGAGAGTGATGAAAGGGTCTTTGGGATTCCGTGGGAGGGGTGGGTGATGAAAGGGTCTTTGGGATTTCCTCGGTGGGAGGGTGATGAAAGGGTCTTTGGGATTTCCTGAGGGGGAGAGTGATGAAAGGGTATTTTGGATTTCCTATGGGGGGAGGATAATGAAATGGTCTTTGGGATTTCCTGGGCGGGGAGTGTGATGAAAGGGGCTTTGGGATTTCCTGAGGGGGAGAGTGATGAAAGGGTATTTTGGATTTCCTCGGGGGAGAATGATGAAGGGGTCTTTGGGATTTCCTCGGGCGTTGGGTGATGAAAGAGGCTTTGGGATTTCCTGACGGGGAGGGTGATGAAAAGGTCATTGGGATTTCCTGGAGGGGAGAGTGATGAAAGGGTCTTTGGGATTTCCTGGTGGTGGGGGAGGGGGATGAAAGGGTCTTTGGAATTTCCTGGGTGGGAGGGTGATGAAAGGGTCTTTGGGATTTCCTGAGGGGGAGAGTGATGAAAGGGTCTTTGGGATTCCATGGGGGGGTGGGTGATGAAAGGGTCTTAGGGATTCTGTGGGAGGGGTGGGTGATGAAAGGGTCTTTGGGATTTCCTGGGTGGGAGGTGGATGAAAGGGTCTTTGGGATTTCCTGAGTGGGAGAGTGATGAAAGGCTCTTTGGGATTCCGTGGGAGGGGTGCGTGATGAAAGGGTCTTTGGGATTTCCTGGCTGGGAGGGTGATGAAAGGGTCTTTGGGATTTCCTGAGGGGGAGAGTGATGAAAGGGTCTTTGGGATTTCCTGGGTGGGAGGGTGATGAAAGGGTCTTTGGGATTTCCTGATGGGGAGAGTGATGAAAGGGTCTTTGGGATTCCGTGGGAGGGGTGGTTGATGAAAGGGTCATTGGGATTCTGTGGGAGGGGTGGGTGATGAAAGGGTCTTTGGGATTTCCTGGGTGGGAGGGTGATGAAAGGGTCTTTGGGATTTCCTGAGTGGGTCAGTGATGAAAGGGTCTTTGGGATTTCCTGGGTGGGAGGGTGATGAAAGGGTCTTTGGGATTTCCTGAGGGGGAGAGTGATGAAAGGGTCTTTTGGATTTCCTATGGGGGGAGGATGATGAAATGATCTTTGGGATTTCCTGGGCGGGGAGGGTGATGAAAGGGTCTTTGGGATTTCCTGAGGGGGAGAGTGATGAAAGGGTCTTTGGAATTACATGGGGGGCGAGGGTGATGAAAGTGTCTTTGGGATTTCCAGGGGGGTGCGGTGGGAGGGTGATGAAAGGGTCTTTGGGATTTCCTGGGTGGGGAGGTTGATGAAAGGGTCTTTGGGATTTCCTGGGGGTAGGCTGATGAATGGGTGTTTCGGATTTCCTGGGGGTGGTGGTAGCGTGATGAAAGGGTCCTTGGGATTTCCTGGGGGGGAGGGTGATGAAGGGGTCTTTGGGATTTCCTGAGGGGGAGAGTGATGAAAGGGTCTTTGGGATTCCGTGGGAGGGGTGGGTGATGAAAGGGTCTTTGGGATTTCCTGAGGGGGAGAGTGATGAAAGGGTCTTTGGGATTCCGTGGGAGGGGTGGGTGATGAAGCGGTCTTTGGGATTTCCTTGGGGGAGGGTAATGAAAGAGTTTTTGGAATTACATGGGGGGCGAGGGTGATGAAAGTGTCTTTGGGATTTCCAGGGGCGTGCGGTGGGAGGGTGATGAAAGGGTCTTTGGGATTTCCTGGGTGGGGAGGTTGATGAAAGGGTCTTTGGGATTTCCTGGGGGGAGGCTGATGAATGGGTCTTTAGGATTTCCTGGGGGTGGTGGTAGCGTGATGAAAGGGTCCTTGGGATTTCCTGGGGGGGAGGGTGATGAAGGGGTCTTTGGGATTTCCTGAGGGGGAGAGTGATGAAAGGGTCTTTGGGATTCCGTGGGAGGGGTGGGTGATGAAAGGGTCTTTGCGATTTCCTGAGGGGGAGAGTGATGAAAGTGTCTTTGGGATTTCTTGGGTGGGAGGGTGATGAAAGGGTCTTTGGGATTTCCTGAGGGGGAGAGTGATGAAGGGGTCTTTGGGATTTCCTGGGAGGGGGAGGGTGATGAAAGGGTCTTTGGGATCTCCTGGGGGGGAGGGTGATGAAGGGGTCTTTGGGATTTCCTGGGTGGGAGGGTGATGAAAGGGTCTTTAGGATTTCCTGGGAGCAGGGTGATGAAAGGGTCTTTGGGATTTCCTGGGGGGTGGGTGATGAAGGGGTCGTTCAGATTTCCTGTGGGGGGAGGGTGTTGAAAGGGTCTTTGGGATTTCCTGGGAGGGGAGTGTGATGAAAGCGTCTTTTGGATTTCCTGGGTGGGGGTGGGTGATGAAAGGGTCTTTGGGATTTCCTGGTGGGGGGGGGAGTTTTATAAAAGGGTCTTTGGGATTTCCTGGGGGGGTTGATGAAAGAGCCTTTGGATTTTCCTGAGGGGGTGGGAGGGTGATGAAAGGGTCTTCGGGATTTCCTGGGGTGGGGAGTGTGATGAAAGGGTCTTTGGGATTTCCTGGGGGGGAGGGTGATGAAAGGGTCTTTGGGATTTCCTTGGGGGAGGGTAATGAAAGAGTCTTTGGAATATCATGAAGGGGGAAGGTGATGAAAGAGTCTTTGGGATTTTCTGAGGGGGGTGGAGTGTGATGAAAGGGACTTTGGGATTTCCTGGTGAGGGGGAGGGTGATGAAAGAGTCTTTGGAATTTCATGGGTTGGGGTGGGTGATGAATGGGTCTTTGGGATTTCCTGGGGTGGGGGGGAGTGTGATGAAAGGGACTTTGGGATTTCCTGGTGGCGGGGATGGTGACAAAAGGGTCTTTTGGGATTTCCTGCTGGGGTGGGTGATGAAAGGGTATTTGGGAATTCCTGGTGGGTGTGAGTTTAATGAAAGGGTCTTTGGGATTTCCTGGTGTGTGGGAGGGTGATGAATGGGTCTTTGGGATTTCCTGGGGGGAGGGTGATAAAAGGTTCTTTGGGATTTCCTGGGGGGCAGGGTGATGAAGGGGTCTTTGGGATTTCCTGGGGGAGGTGGTGGGTGATGAAGGGGTGTTTGGGATTTCCTGGGTGGGGAGGTTGATGAAAGGGTCTTTGGGATTTCCTGGGGGGAGGCTGTTGAAAGGGTCGTTGGGATTTCCTGGGGGGGGGAGGGTGATGAGAGGGTCTTTGGGATTTCCAGTGGGGGAGGGTGACGAAGGGTTCTTTGGGGTTTCCTGAGGGGGAGAGTGATGAAAGGGTATTTTGGATTTCCTGTGGGGGGAGGGTGATGAAATGGTCTTTGGGATTTCCTGGGGGGGGTGGTTGATGAAAGGGTCTTTGGGATTTCCTGGGTGGGAGGGTGAAGAAAGGGTCTTTTGGATTGCCTGGGGGGGAGGGTGATGAAAGGGTCTTTGTTATTTCCTGAGAGGGAGGATGAATAAAGGGTCTTTGGGATTTCCTGGGGGGAGAATGATGAAGGGGTCTTTGGGATTTCCTCGGGCGTTGGGTGATGAACGAGTCTTTGGGATTTCCTGAGTGGGAGTGTGATGAAAGGGTCTTTGGGATTTCCTGGAGGGGAGAGTGATGAAAAGGTCTTTGGGATTTCCTGGGGCGGGGGAGGGGAGGGTGATGGAAGGGTCTTTGGAATTTCTTGGGGGGGAGGGTGATGAAAGGGTCTTTGGGATTTCCTGATGGGGAGAGTGATGAAAGGGTCTTTGGGATTCCGTGGGAGGGGTGGGTGATGAAAGGGTCATTGGGATTCTGTGGGAGGGGTGGGTGATGAAAGGGTCTTTGGGATTTCCTGGGTGGGAGGGTGATGAAAGGGTCTTTGGGATTTCCTGAGTGGGACAGTGATGAAAGGGTCTTTGGGATTTCCTGGGTGGGAGGGTGATGAAAGGGTCTTTGGGATTTCCTGAGGGGGAGAGTGATGAAAGGGTCTTTTGGATTTCCTATGGGGGGAGGATGATGAAATGATCTTTTGGATTTCCTGGGCGGGGAGGGTGATGAAAGGGTCTTTGGGATTTCCTGAGGGGGAGAGTGATGAAAGGGTCTTTGGAATTACATGGGGGACGAGGGTGATGAAAGTGTCTTTGGGATTTCCAGGGGGGTGCGGTGGGAGGGTGATGAAAGGGTCTTTGGGATTTCCTGGGTGGGGAGGTTGATGAAAGGGTCTTTGGGATTTCCTGGGGGTAGGCTGATGAATGGGTCTTTCGGATTTCCTGGGGGTGGTGGTAGCGTGATGAAAGGGTCCTTGGGATTTCCTAGGGGGGAGGGTGATGAAGGGGTCTTTGGGATTTCCTGAGGGGGAGAGTGATGAAAGGGTCTTTGGGATTCCGTGGGAGGGGTGGGTGATGAAAGGGTCTTTGGGATTTCCTGAGGGGGAGAGTGATGAAAGGGTCTTTGGGATTCCGTGGGAGGGGTGGGTGATGAAGCGGTCTTTGGGATTTCCTTGGGGGAGGGTAATGAAAGAGTCTTTGGAATTACATGGGGGGCGAGGGTGATCAAAGTGTCTTTGGGATTTCCAGGGGGGTGCGGTGGGAGGGTGATGAAAGGGTCTTTGGGATTTCCTGGGTGGGGAGGTTGATGAAAGGGTCTTTGGGATTTCCTGGGGGTAGGCTGATGAATGGGTCTTTCGGATTTCCTGGGGGTGGTGGTAGCGTGATGAAAGGGTCCTTGGGATTTCCTGGGGGGGAGGGTGATGAAGGGGTCTTTGGGATTTCCTGAGGGGGAGAGTGATGAAAGGGTCTTTGGGATTCCGTGGGAGGGGTGGGTGATGAAAGGGTCTTTGGGATTTCCTGAGGGGGAGAGTGATGAAAGTGTCTTTGGGATTTCTTGGGTGGGAGGGTGATGAAAGGGTCTTTGGGATTTCCTGAGGGGGAGAGTGATGAAGGGGTCTTTGGGATTTCCTGGGCAGGGAGGGTGATGAAAGGGTCTTTGGGATCTCCTGGGGGGGAGGGTGATGAAGGGGTCTTTGGGATTTCCTGGGTGGGAGGGTGATGAAAGGGTCTTTAGGATTTCCTGGGAGCAGGGTGATGAAAGGGTCTTTGGGATTTCCTGGGGGGTGGGTGATGAAGGGGTCGTTCAGATTTCCTGTGGGGGGAGGGTGTTGAAAGGGTCTTTGGGATTTCCTGAGGGGGAGAGTGATGAAAGGGTCTTTTGGATTTCCTGGGTGGGAGGGTGATGAAAGGGTCTTTGGGATTTCCTGGGTGGGAGGGTGATGAAAGGGTCTTTGGGATTTCCTGAGTGGGAGAGTGATGAAAGGGTCTTTGGGATTTCCTGGGTGGGAGGGTGATGAAAGGGTCTTTGGGATTTCCTGAGGGGGAGAGTGATGAAAGGGTCTTTTGGATTTCCTATGGGGGGAGGATGATGAAATGATCTTTGGGATTTCCTGGGCGGGGAGGGTGATGAAAGGGGCTTTGGGATTTCCTGGGGGGAGGCTGATGAATGGGTCTTTGGGTTTTCCTGGGGGGGTTTGGGTAGCGTAATGAAAGGGTCCTTGGGATTTCCTGGGAGGGAGGGTGATGAAGGGGTCTTTGGGATTTCCTGAGGGGGAGAGTGATGAAAGGGTCTTTGGGATTCCGTGGGAGGGGTGGGTGATGAAAGGGTCTTTGGGATTTCCTGGGTGGGAGGGTGATGAAAGGGTCTTTGGGATTTCCTGAGGGGGAGAGTGATGAAGGGGTCTTTGGGATTCCGTGGGAGGGGTGGGTGATGAAGCGGTCTTTGGGATTTCCTTGGGGGAGGGTAATGAAAGAGTCTTTGGAATTACATGGGGGGGCGAGGGTGATGAAAGTGTCTTTGGGATTTCCAGGGGGGTGCGGTGGGAGGGTGATGAAAGGGTCTTTGGGATTTCCTGGGTGGGGATGTTGATGAAAGGGTCTTTGGGATTTCCTGGGGGTAGGCTGATGAATGGGTCTTTCGGATTTCCTGGGGGTGGTGGTAGCGTGATGAAAGGGTCCTTGGGATTTCCTGTGGGGGAGGGTGATGAAGGGGTCTTTGGGATTTCCTGAGGGGGAGAGTGATGAAAGGGTCTTTGGGATTCCGTGGGAGGGGTGGGTGATGAAAGGGTCTTTGGGATTTCCTGAGGGGGAGAGTGATGAAAGTGTCTTTGGGATTTCTTGGGTGGGAGGGTGATGAAAGGGTCTTTGGGATTTCCTGAGGGGGAGAGTGATGAAAGGGTCTTTGGGATTTCCTGGGGGGGGGAGGGTGAAAAAAGGGTCTTTGGGATTTCCTCGGTGGAGTATGATGAAGGGGTCTTTGGGATTTCCTCGGGCGTTGGGTGATGATAGAGTCTTTGGGATTTCCTGACGGGGAGGGTGATGAAAGGGTCATTGGGATTTCCTGGAGGGGAGAGTGATGAAAGGGTTTTTGAGATATCCTGGTGGTGGGGGAGGGTGATGAAAGGATCTTTGGGATTTCCTGGGTCTGGAGGTTGATGAAAGGGTCTTTGGGATTTCCTGGGGTAGGCGGATGAATGGGTCTTTCGGATTTGCTGGGGGGGCGTGTGGGAGCGAGATGAAAGGGTCCTTGGGATTTCCTGGGGGGGGGTTGGGTGATGAAGTGGTCGTTCAGATTTCCTGTGGGGGGAGGGTGTTGAAAGGGTCTTTGGGATTTCCTGAGGGGGAGAGTGATGAAAGGGTCTTTTGGATTTCCTGGGTGGGAGGGTGATGAAAGGGTCTTTGGGATTTCCTGGGTGGGAGGGTGATGAAAGGGTCTTTGGGATTTCCTGAGTGGGAGAGTGATGAAAGGGTCTTTGGGATTTCCTGGGTGGGAGGGTGATGAAAGGGTCTTTGGGATTTCCTGAGGGGGAGAGTGATGAAAGGGTCTTTTGGATTTCCTATGGGGGGAGGATGATGAAATGATCTTTGGGATTTCCTGGGCGGGGAGGGTGATGAAAGGGGCTTTGGGATGTCCTGGGGGGAGGCTGATGAATGGGTCTTTGGGTTTTCCTGGGGGGGTTTGGGTAGCGTAATGAAAGGGTCCTTGGGATTTCCTGGGAGGGAGGGTGATGAAGGGGTCTTTGGGATTTCCTGAGGGGGAGAGTGATGAAAGGGTCTTTGGGATTCCGTGGGAGGGGTGGGTGATGAAAGGGTCTTTGGGATTTCCTGGGTGGGAGGGTGATGAAAGGGTCTTTGGGATTTCCTGAGGGGGAGAGTGATGAAAGGGTCTTTGGGATTCCTCGGGAGGGGTGGGTGATGAAAGGGTCTTTGGGATTTCCTGGGTGGGAGGGTGATGAAAGGGTCTTTGGGATTTCCTGCGGGGGAGAGTGATGAAAGGGTCTTTTGGATTTCCTATGGGGGGAGGATGATGAAATGGTCTTTGGGATTTCCTGGGCGGGGAGGGTGATGAAAGGGGCTTTGGGATTTCCTGGGGGGGGAGGGTGAAAAAAGGGTCTTTGGGATTTCCTCGGGGGAGAATGATGAAGGGGTCTTTGGGATTTCCTCTGGTGTTGGGTGATGAAAGAGTCTTTGGGATTTCCTGACGGGGAGGGTGATGAAAGGGTCATTGGGATTTCCTGGAGGGGAGAGTGATGAAAGGGTTTTTGAGATTTCCTGGTGGTGGGGGAGGGTGATGAAAGGGTCTTTGGGATTTCCTGGGTGGGGAGGTTGATGAAAGGGTCTTTGGGATTTCCTGGGGTGGGGCGGGTGATGAAAGTGTCTTTGGGATTTCCAGGGAGGTGAGGGTGATGAAAGGGTCTTTGGGATTTCCTGAGGGGGAGGCTGATGAAAGGGACTTTGGGATTTCCTGGAGGGAGGCTGATGAATGGGTCTTTGCGATTTCCTGGGTGGGAGGGTGATGAAAGGGTCTTTGGGATTTCCTGGAGGGGAGAGTGATGAAAGGGTCTTTGGGATTCCGTGGGAGGGGTGGGTGATGAAAGGGTCTTTGGGATTTCCTCGGTGGGAGGGTGATGAAAGGGTCTTTGGGATTTCCTGAGGGGGAGAGTGATGAAAGGGTATTTTGGATTTCCTATGGGGGGAGGATAATGAAATGGTCTTTGGGATTTCCTGGGCGGGGAGTGTGATGAAAGGGGCTTTGGGATTTCCTGAGGGGGAGAGTGATGAAAGGGTATTTTGGATTTCCTCGGGGGAGAATGATGAAGGGGTCTTTGGGATTTCCTCGGGCGTTGGGTGATGAAAGAGGCTTTGGGATTTCCTGACGGGGAGGGTGATGAAAAGGTCATTGGGATTTCCTGGAGGGGAGAGTGATGAAAGGGTCTTTGGGATTTCCTGGTGGTGGGGGAGGGGGATGAAAGGGTCTTTGGGATTTCCTGGGTGGGAGGGTGATGAAAGGGTCTTTGGGATTTCCTGAGGGGGAGAGTGATGAAAGGGTCTTTGGGATTCCATGGGGGGGTGGGTGATGAAAGGGTCTTAGGGATTCTGTGGGAGGGGTGGGTGATGAAAGGGTCTTTGGGATTTCCTGGGTGGGAGGTGGATGAAAGGGTCTTTGGGATTTCCTGAGTGGGAGAGTGATGAAAGGCTCTTTGGGATTCCGTGGGAGGGGTGCGTGATGAAAGGGTCTTTGGGATTTCCTGGCTGGGAGGGTGATGAAAGGGTCTTTGGGATTTCCTGAGGGGGAGAGTGATGAAAGGGTCTTTGGGATTTCCTGGGTGGGAGGGTGATGAAAGGGTCTTTGGGATTTCCTGATGGGGAGAGTGATGAAAGGGTCTTTGGGATTCCGTGGGAGGGGTGGTTGATGAAAGGGTCATTGGGATTCTGTGGGAGGGGTGGGTGATGAAAGGGTCTTTGGGATTTCCTGGGTGGGAGGGTGATGAAAGGGTCTTTGGGATTTCCTGAGTGGGTCAGTGATGAAAGGGTCTTTGGGATTTCCTGGGTGGGAGGGTGATGAAAGGGTCTTTGGGATTTCCTGAGGGGGAGAGTGATGAAAGGGTCTTTTGGATTTCCTATGGGGGGAGGATGATGAAATGATCTTTGGGATTTCCTGGGCGGGGAGGGTGATGAAAGGGTCTTTGGGATTTCCTGAGGGGGAGAGTGATGAAAGGGTCTTTGGAATTACATGGGGGGCGAGGGTGATGAAAGTGTCTTTGGGATTTCCAGGGGGGTGCGGTGGGAGGGTGATGAAAGGGTCTTTGGGATTTCCTGGGTGGGGAGGTTGATGAAAGGGTCTTTGGGATTTCCTGGGGGTAGGCTGATGAATGGGTGTTTCGGATTTCCTGGGGGTGGTGGTAGCGTGATGAAAGGGTCCTTGGGATTTCCTGGGGGGGAGGGTGATGAAGGGGTCTTTGGGATTTCCTGAGGGGGAGAGTGATGAAAGGGTCTTTGGGATTCCGTGGGAGGGGTGGGTGATGAAAGGGTCTTTGGGATTTCCTGAGGGGGAGAGTGATGAAAGGGTCTTTGGGATTCCGTGGGAGGGGTGGGTGATGAAGCGGTCTTTGGGATTTCCTTGGGGGAGGGTAATGAAAGAGTTTTTGGAATTACATGGGGGGCGAGGGTGATGAAAGTGTCTTTGGGATTTCCAGGGGCGTGCGGTGGGAGGGTGATGAAAGGGTCTTTGGGATTTCCTGGGTGGGGAGGTTGATGAAAGGGTCTTTGGGATTTCCTGGGGGGAGACTGATGAATGGGTCTTTAGGATTTCCTGGGGGTGGTGGTAGCGTGATGAAAGGGTCCTTGGGATTTCCTGGGGGGGAGGGTGATGAAGGGGTCTTTGGGATTTCCTGAGGGGGAGAGTGATGAAAGGGTCTTTGGGATTCCGTGGGAGGGGTGGGTGATGAAAGGGTCTTTGCGATTTCCTGAGGGGGAGAGTGATGAAAGTGTCTTTGGGATTTCTTGGGTGGGAGGGTGATGAAAGGGTCTTTGGGATTTCCTGAGGGGGAGAGTGATGAAGGGGTCTTTGGGATTTCCTGGGAGGGGGAGGGTGATGAAAGGGTCTTTGGGATCTCCTGGGGGGGAGGGTGATGAAGGGGTCTTTGGGATTTCCTGGGTGGGAGGGTGATGAAAGGGTCTTTAGGATTTCCTGGGAGCAGGGTGATGAAAGGGTCTTTGGGATTTCCTGGGGGGTGGGTGATGAAGGGGTCGTTCAGATTTCCTGTGGGGGGAGGGTGTTGAAAGGGTCTTTTGGATTTCCTGGGAGGGGAGGGTGATGAAAGCGTCTTTTGGATTTCCTGGGTGGGGGTGGGTGATGAAAGGGTCTTTGGGATTTCCTGGTGGGGGGGGAGTTTTATAAAAGGGTCTTTGGGATTTCCTGGGGGGGTTGATGAAAGAGTCTTTGGATTTTCCTGAGGGGGTGGGAGGGTGATGAAAGGGTCTTCGGGATTTCCTGGGGTGGGGAGTGTGATGAAAGGGTCTTTGGGATTTCCTGGGGGGGAGGGTGATGAAAGGGTCTTTGGGATTTCCTTGGGGGAGGGTAATGAAAGAGTCTTTGGAATATCATGAAGGGGGAAGGTGATGAAAGAGTCTTTGGGATTTTCTGAGGGGGGTGGAGTGTGATGAAAGGGACTTTGGGATTTCCTGGTGAGGGGGAGGGTGATGAAAGAGTCTTTGGAATTTCATGGGTTGGGGTGGGTGATGAATGGGTCTTTGGGATTTCCTGGGGTGGGGGGGAGTGTGATGAAAGGGACTTTGGGATTTCCTGGTGGCGGGGATGGTGACAAAAGGGTCTTTTGGGATTTCCTGCTGGGGTGGGTGATGAAAGGGTATTTGGGAATTCCTGGTGGGTGTGAGTTTAATGAAAGGGTCTTTGGGATTTCCTGGTGTGTGGGAGGGTGATGAATGGGTCTTTGGGATTTCCTGGGGGGAGGGTGATAAAAGGTTCTTTGGGATTTCCTGGGGGGCAGGGTGATGAAGGGGTCTTTGGGATTTCCTGGGGGAGGTGGTGGGTGATGAAGGGGTGTTTGGGATTTCCTGGGTGGGGAGGTTGATGAAAGGGTCTTTGGGATTTCCTGGGGGGAGGCTGTTGAAAGGGTCGTTGGGATTTCCTGGGGGGGGGAGGGTGATGAAAGGGTCTTTGGGATTTCCAGTGGGGGAGGGTGACGAAGGGTTCTTTGGGGTTTCCTGAGGGGGAGAGTGATGAAAGGGTATTTTGGATTTCCTGTGGGGGGAGGGTGATGAAATGGTCTTTGGGATTTCCTGGGGGGGGTGGTTGATGAAAGGGTCTTTGGGATTTCCTGGGTGGGAGGGTGAAGAAAGGGTCTTTTGGATTGCCTGGGGGGGAGGGTGATGAAAGGGTCTTTGTTATTTCCTGAGAGGGAGGGTGAATAAAGGGTCTTTGGGATTTCCTGGGGGGAGAATGATGAAGGGGTCTTTGGGATTTCCTCGGGCGTTGGGTGATGAACGAGTCTTTGGGATTTCCTGAGTGGGAGTGTGATGAAAGGGTCTTTGGGATTTCCTGGAGGGGAGAGTGATGAAAAGGTCTTTGGGATTTCCTGGGGCGGGGGAGGGGAGGGTGATGGAAGGGTCTTTGGAATTTCTTGGGGGGGAGGGTGATGAAAGGGTCTTTGGGATTTCCTGAGGGGGAGGGTGATGAAAGGGTCTTTGGGATTTCCTGGGGTGGGGAGTGTGATGAAAGTGTCTTTGGGATTTCCTGGGGGTGTGGAGGGTGATGACAGGGTCTTTGGGGGAGAGGGTGATGAAGGGGACTTTGGGATTTCCGTCGGGGGGAGGCTGATGAAGGGGTTTTTGGGATTTCCTGGGTGGGAGCATGATGAAAGGATCTTTGGTATTTCCTGGGGGCAGGGTGATGAAAGGGTCTTTGGGATATCCTGGGGGGTGGGTGATGAAGGGGGCGTTCGGATTTCCTGGGAGGGGAGGGTGATGAAAGCGTCTTGTGGATTTCCTGGGTGAGGGTGGGTGATGAAAGGGTCTTTGCGATTTCCAGGTGGGGGGGGGGAGTTTGATAAAAGGTTCTTTGGGATCTCCTGGGGACAGGGTGATGAAAGGGTCTTTGGGATTTCCTGGGGGGTGGGTGATGAAGGGGGCGTTCGGATTTCCTGGGAGGGGAGGGTGATGAAAGCGTCTTTTGGATTTCCTGGGAGGGGAGGGTGATGAAAGAGTCTTTGGAATATCATGAAGGGGGAAGGTGATGAAAGAGTCTTTGGAATTTCCTGGTGGGGGTGTGGGTGGTGAAAGGGTCTTTGGGATTTCCTGGTGGGGGGGAGGGTGATGAAAGGGTCTTTGGGATCTCCTGGGGGGGAGGGTGATGAAAGGGTCTTTGGGATTTCCTGGGGGTTGGGGGGGACAGTGATGAAAGTGTCTTTGGGATTTCCTGGGGGGGTGGGGGGTGGAAGGGTGATGAAGGGGTCTTTGGGATTTCCTGGGTGGGAGGGTGATGAAAGGGTCTTTAGGATTTCCTGGGAGCAGGGTGATGAAAGGGTCTTTGGGATTTCCTGGGGGGTGGGTGATGAAGGGGTCGTTCAGATTTCCTGTGGGGGGAGGGTGTTGAAAGGGTCTTTGGGATTTCCTGGGAGGGGAGGGTGATGAAAGCGTCTTTTGGATTTCCTGGGTGGGGGTGGGTGATGAAAGGGTCTTTGGGATTTCCTGGTGGGGGGGGAGTTTTATAAAAGGGTTTTTGGGATTTCCTGGGGTGGGGAGGGTGATGAAAGGGTCTTTGGAATATCATGAAGGGGGAAGGTGATGAAAGAGTCTTTGGTATTTCATGGGGGCGTGGTGGGTGATGACTGGGTCTTTGGGATTTCCTGGTGGCGGGGATGGTGACAAAAGGGTCTTTTGGGATTTCCTGCTGGGGTGGGTGATGAAAGGGTATTTGGGAACTTCTGGTGGGTGTAAGTGTAATGAAAGGGTCTTTGGGATTTCCTGGTGGGTGGGAGGGTGATGAATGCGTCTTTGGGATTTCCTGGGGGGAGGGTGATAAAAGGTTCTTTGGGATTTCCTGGGGAGCAGGGTGATGAAGGGGTCTTTGGGATTTCCTGGGGGGGCGGTGGTGGGTGATGAAGGGTTGTTTGGGATTTCCTGGGTGGGGAGGTTGATGAAAGGGTCTTTGGGATTTCCTGGGGGGAGGCTGTTGAAAGGGTCTTTGGGATTTCCTGGGGGGGGAGGAGGGTGATGAAAGGGTCTTTGGGATTTCCTGTGGGGGAGGGTGACGGAGGGTTCTTTGGGGTTTCCTGAGGGGGAGAGTGATGAAAGGGTCTTTTGGATTTCCTGTGGGGGGAGGGTGATGAAATGGTGTTTGGGATTTCCTGGAGGGGTGGGTGATGAACGAGTCTTTGGGATTTCCTGAGTGGGAGTGTGATGAAAGGGTCTTTGGGATTTCCTGGAGGGGAGAGTGATGAAAAGGTCTTTGGGATTTCCTGAGGGGGAGAGTGATGAAAGTGTCTTTTGGATTTCCTGTGAGGGGAGGGTGATGAAATGGTCTTTTGGATTTCCTGGGGGGGAGGGTGATGAAAGGGTCTTTGTTATTTCCTGAGAGGGAGGGTGAATAAAGGGTCTTTGGGATTTCCTGGAGGGGAGGGTGATGAAAGGGTCTTTGGGATTTCGTGAGGGGGAGGGTGATGAAAGGGTCTTTGGGATTTCCTGGGGTGGGGAGTGTGATGAAAGTGTCTTTGGGATTTCCTGGGTGGGAGGGTGATGAAAGGGTCTTTGGGATTTCCTGAGGGGGAGAGTGATGAAAGTGTCTTTTGGATTTCCTGTGAGGGGAGGGTGATGAAATGGTCTTTTGGATTTCCTGGGGGGGAGGGTGATGAAAGGGTCTTTGTTATTTCCTGAGAGGGAGGGTGAATAAAGGGTCTTTGGGATTTCCTGGAGGGGAGGGTGATGAAAGGGTCTTTGGGATTTCCTGGGGCGGGGGAGGGGAGGGTGATGGAAGGGTCTTTGGAATTTCCTGGGGGGGAGGGTGATGAAAGGGTCTTTGGGATTTCCTGAGGGGGGAGGGTGAGAAAGGGTCTTTGGGGGAGAGGGTGATGAAGGGGACTTTGGGATTTCCGTGGGGGGGAGGGTGATGAAAGGGTCTTTGGGATTTCCTGGGTGGGAGCATGATGAAAGGATCTTTGGGAGTTGCTGGGGGCAGGGTGATGAAAGGGTCTCTGGGATTTCCTGGGCGGTGGGTGATGAAGGGGGCGTTTGGATTTCCTGGGGGGTGGGTGATGAAGGGGGCGTTCGGATTTCCTGGGAGGGGTGGGTGATGAAAGGGTCTTTGGGATTTCCAGGTGGGGGGGGGGTAGTTTGATAAAAGGTTCTTTGGGATCTCCTGGGGACAGGGTGATGAAAGGGTCTTTGGGATTTCCTGGGGGGTGGGTGATGAAGGGGGCGTTCGGATTTCCTGGGAGGGGAGGGTGATGAAAGCGTCTTTTGGATTTCCTGGGAGGGGAGGGTGATGAAAGAGTCTTTGGATTTTTCCTGAGGGGTGGGGGTGTGGGTGATGAAAGGGTCTTTGGGATTTCCTGTTGGGGGGGAGGGTGATGAAAGGGTCTGAGGGAATTCCTGGGAGGGGGAGGGTGATGAAAGGGTCTTTGGGATCTCCTGGGGTGGAGGGTGATGAAAGGGTCTTTGGGATTTCCTTGGGGGAGTGTAATGAAAGAGTCTTTGGAATTTCATGGGGCGGGAGTGCGATGAAAGGGTCTTTGGGATTTCCTGGTGTGGGGGGAGTTTGATAAAAGGTTCTTTGGGATCTCCTGGGGACAGGGTGATGAAAGGGTCTTTGGGATTTCCTGGGGGGTGGGTGATGAAGGGGGCGTTCGGATTTCCTGGGAGGGGAGGGTGATGAAAGCGTCTTTTGGATTTCCTGGGAGGGGAGGGTGATGAAAGAGTCTTTGGATTTTTCCTGAGGGGTGGGGGTGTGGGTGATGAAAGGGTCTTTGGGATTTCCTGGTGGGGGGGAGGGTGATGAAAGGGTCTTAGGGAATTCCTGGGAGGGGGAGGGTGATGAAAGGGTCTTTGGGATCTCCTGGGGGGGACAGTGATGAAAGGGTCTTTGGGACCTCCTGGGGGGGTGGGGGGTGGGAGGGTGATGAAGGGGTCTTTGGGATTTCCTGGGAGCAGGGTGATGAAAGGGTCTTTGGGATTTCCTGGGGGGTGGGTGATGAAGGGGTCGTTCAGATTTCCTGTGGGGGGAGGGTGTTGAAAGGGTAATTGGGATTTCCTGGGAGGGGAGGGTGATGAAAGCGTCTTTTGGATTTCCTGGGTGGGGGTGGGTGATGAAAGGGTCTTTGGGATTTCCTGGTGGGGGGGATGGTGACAAAAGGGTCTTTTGGGATTTCCTGCTGGGTGTGAGTGTAATGAAAGGGTCTTTGGGATTTCCTGGTGGGTGGGAGGGTGATGAATGGGTCTTTGGGATTTCCTGGGGGGAGGGTGATAAAATGTTCTTTGGGATTTCCTGGGGGCAGGGTGATGAAGGGGTCTTTGGGATTTCCTGGGGGGGGGGGGTGGTGGGTGATGAAGGGGTGTTTGGGATTTCCTGGGTGGGGAGGTTGATGAAAGGGTCTTTGGGATTTCCTGGGGGGAGGCTGTTGAAAGGGTCTTTGGGATTTCCTGGGCGGGGGGAGGGTGATGAAAGGGTCTTTGGGATTTCCTGTGGGGGAGGGTGACGAAGGGTTCTTTGGGGTTTCCTGAGGGGGAGAGTGATGAAAGGGTCTTTTGGATTTCCTGTGGGGGGAGGGTGATGAAATGGTCTTTGGGATTTCCTGGGCGGGTGGTTGATGAAAGGGTCTTTGGGATTTCCTGGGTGGGAGGTGATGAAAGGGTCTTTGGGATTTCCTGAGGGGGAGAGTGATGAAAGTGTCTTTTGGAGTTCCTGTGGGGGAGGGTGATGAAATGGTCTTTGTTATTTCCTGAGAGGGAGGGTGAATAAAGGGTCTTTGGGATTTCCTGGGGGGAGACTGATGAAGGGGTCTTTGGGATTTCCTCAGGCGTTGGGTGATGAACGAGTCTTTGGGATTTCCTGAGTGGGAGTGTGATGAAAGGGTCTTTGGGATTTCCTGGAGGGGAGAGTGATGAAAGGGTCTTTGGGATTTCCTGGGGCGGGGGAGGGGAGGGTGATGGAAGGGTCTTTGGAATTTCCTGGGGGGAGGGTGATGAAAGGGTCTTTGTTATTTCCTGAGAGGGAGGGTGAATAAAGGGTCTTTGGGATTTCCTGGAGGGGAGGGTGATGAAAGGGTCTTTGGGATTTCCTGGGGCGGGGGAGGGGAGGGTGATGGAAGGGTCTTTGGAATTTCCTGGGGGGGAGGGTGATGAAAGGGTCTTTGGGATTTCCTGAGGGGGGAGGGTGAGAAAGGGTCTTTGGGGGAGAGGGTGATGAAGGGGACTTTGGGATTTCCGTGGGGGGGAGGGTGATGAAAGGGTCTTTGGGATTTCCTGGGTGGGAGCATGATGAAAGGATCTTTGGGAGTTGCTGGGGGCAGGGTGATGAAAGGGTCTCTGGGATTTCCTGGGCGGTGGGTGATGAAGGGGGCGTTTGGATTTCCTGGGGGGTGGGTGATGAAGGGGGCGTTCGGATTTCCTGGGAGGGGTGGGTGATGAAAGGGTCTTTGGGATTTCCAGGTGGGGGGGGGGTAGTTTGATAAAAGGTTCTTTGGGATCTCCTGGGGACAGGGTGATGAAAGGGTCTTTGGGATTTCCTGGGGGGTGGGTGATGAAGGGGGCGTTCGGATTTCCTGGGAGGGGAGGGTGATGAAAGCGTCTTTTGGATTTCCTGGGAGGGGAGGGTGATGAAAGAGTCTTTGGATTTTTCCTGAGGGGTGGGGGTGTGGGTGATGAAAGGGTCTTTGGGATTTCCTGTTGGGGGGGAGGGTGATGAAAGGGTCTGAGGGAATTCCTGGGAGGGGGAGGGTGATGAAAGGGTCTTTGGGATCTCCTGGGGTGGAGGGTGATGAAAGGGTCTTTGGGATTTCCTTGGGGGAGTGTAATGAAAGAGTCTTTGGAATTTCATGGGGCGGGAGTGCGATGAAAGGGTCTTTGGGATTTCCTGGTGTGGGGGGAGTTTGATAAAAGGTTCTTTGGGATCTCCTGGGGACAGGGTGATGAAAGGGTCTTTGGGATTTCCTGGGGGGTGGGTGATGAAGGGGGCGTTCGGATTTCCTGGGAGGGGAGGGTGATGAAAGCGTCTTTTGGATTTCCTGGGAGGGGAGGGTGATGAAAGAGTCTTTGGATTTTTCCTGAGGGGTGGGGGTGTGGGTGATGAAAGGGTCTTTGGGATTTCCTGGTGGGGGGGAGGGTGATGAAAGGGTCTTAGGGAATTCCTGGGAGGGGGAGGGTGATGAAAGGGTCTTTGGGATCTCCTGGGGGGGACAGTGATGAAAGGGTCTTTGGGACCTCCTGGGGGGGGTGGGGGGTGGGAGGGTGATGAAGGGGTCTTTGGGATTTCCTGGGAGCAGGGTGATGAAAGGGTCTTTGGGATTTCCTGGGGGGTGGGTGATGAAGGGGTCGTTCAGATTTCCTGTGGGGGGAGGGTGTTGAAAGGGTAATTGGGATTTCCTGGGAGGGGAGGGTGATGAAAGCGTCTTTTGGATTTCCTGGGTGGGGGTGGGTGATGAAAGGGTCTTTGGGATTTCCTGGTGGGGGGGATGGTGACAAAAGGGTCTTTTGGGATTTCCTGCTGGGTGTGAGTGTAATGAAAGGGTCTTTGGGATTTCCTGGTGGGTGGGAGGGTGATGAATGGGTCTTTGGGATTTCCTGGGGGGAGGGTGATAAAATGTTCTTTGGGATTTCCTGGGGGCAGGGTGATGAAGGGGTCTTTGGGATTTCCTGGGGGGGGGGGGTGGTGGGTGATGAAGGGGTGTTTGGGATTTCCTGGGTGGGGAGGTTGATGAAAGGGTCTTTGGGATTTCCTGGGGGGAGGCTGTTGAAAGGGTCTTTGGGATTTCCTGGGCGGGGGGAGGGTGATGAAAGGGTCTTTGGGATTTCCTGTGGGGGAGGGTGACGAAGGGTTCTTTGGGGTTTCCTGAGGGGGAGAGTGATGAAAGGGTCTTTTGGATTTCCTGTGGGGGGAGGGTGATGAAATGGTCTTTGGGATTTCCTGGGCGGGTGGTTGATGAAAGGGTCTTTGGGATTTCCTGGGTGGGAGGTGATGAAAGGGTCTTTGGGATTTCCTGAGGGGGAGAGTGATGAAAGTGTCTTTTGGAGTTCCTGTGGGGGGAGGGTGATGAAATGGTCTTTGTTATTTCCTGAGAGGGAGGGTGAATAAAGGGTCTTTGGGATTTCCTGGGGGGAGACTGATGAAGGGGTCTTTGGGATTTCCTCAGGCGTTGGGTGATGAACGAGTCTTTGGGATTTCCTGAGTGGGAGTGTGATGAAAGGGTCTTTGGGATTTCCTGGAGGGGAGAGTGATGAAAGGGTCTTTGGGATTTCCTGGGGCGGGGGAGGGGAGGGTGATGGAAGGGTCTTTGGAATTTCCTGGGGGGAGGGTGATGAAAGGGTCTTTGGGATTTCCTGAGAGGGGAGGGTGATGAAAGGGTCTTTGGGGGAGAGGGTGATGAAGGGGACTTTGGGATTTCCGTGGGGGGGAGGGTGATGAAGGGGTCTTTGGGATTTCCTGGGTGGGAGCATGATGAAAGGATCTTTGGGAGTTGCTGGGGGCAGGGTGATGAAAGGGTCTCTGGGATTTCCTGGGGGGTGGGTGATGAAGGGGGCGTTTGGATTTCCTGGGAGGGGAGGGTGATGAAAGCGTCTTTTGGATTTCCTGGCTGGGGGTGGGTGATGAAAGGGTCTTTGGGATTTCCAGGTGGGGGGGTGAGTTTTATAAAAGGGTCTTTGGGATTTCCTGGTGGCGGGGATGGTGACAAAAGGGTCTTTTGGGATTTCCTGCTGGGTGTGAGTGTAATGAAAGGGTCTTTGGGATTTCCTGGTGGGTGGGAGGGTGATGAATGGGTCTTTGGGATTTCCTGGGGGGAGGGTGATAAAATGTTCTTTGGGATTTCCTGGGGGGCAGGGTGATGAAGGGGTCTTTGGGATTTCCTGGGGGGCGAAGGTGTTGAAACGGTCTTTGGGATTTCCTGTTCGGGGAGGGTGATGAAAGGGTCTTTGGGATTTCCTAAGGGGGAGAGTGATGAAAGGGTGTTTGGGATTTCCTGGGGGGAGGATGATGAAAGGGTCTTTGGGATTTCCTGGGGGGAGGGTGATGAAAGGGTCTTTGGGATTTGCTGGGGGGTGTGTGATGAAGGGGTCTTTCGGATTTCCTGGGGGGCAGGGTGATGAAGGGGTCTTTGGGATTTCCTGGGGCAGGGAGGGTGATGAAAGGGTCCATGGGATTTCCTGGGGGGGAGGGTGATGAAGGGATCTTTGGGATTTCCTGAGCGGGAGCGTGATGAAAGGGTCTTTAGGATTCCGTGGGAGGGGTGGGTGATGAAAGGGTCTTTGGGATTTCCTGAGGGGGAGAGTGATGAAAGTGTCTTTTGGATTTCCTGTGGGGGGAGGGTGATGAAATGGTCTTTGGGATTTCCTGCGGGGGAGGGTGATGAAAGGGTCTTTGGGATTTCCTGAGAGGGAGGATGATTGCAGGGTCTTTGGGATTTCCTGGGCCGGGAGGGTGATGAAAGGCGCTTTGGGATTTCCTTGGGGGGGAGGGTGAAAAAAGGGTCTTTGGGATTTCCTGGGGGGAGAATGATGAAGGGATCTTAGGGATTTCCTTCGGCGTTGGGTGATGAAAGAGTCGTTGGGATTTCCTGAGGGGGAGTGTGATGAAAGGGTCTATGGGATTTCCTGAGGGGGGAGGGTGATGAAAGGGTCTCTGGGATTTCCTGGAGGGGAGAGTGATGAAAGGGTCTTTGGGATTTCCTGGGGGGGAGGGTGATGAAGGGGAATTTGGAATTTCCGTGGGGGGGGAGGGTGATGAAGAGGTCTTTGGGATTTCCTGGGTGGGAGGGTGATGAAAGGGTCTTTGGGATTCCGTGGGAGGGGTGGGTGATGAAAGGGTCTTTGGGATTTCCTGGGTGGGAGGGTGATGAAAGGGTCTTTGGGATTTCCTGAGGAGGAGAGTGATGAAAGGGTCTTTTGGATTTCCTCGGGGGGAGGGTGATGAAATGGTCTTTGGGATTTCCTGGGGGGGAGGGTGATGAAAGGGTCTTTGGGATTTCCTGAGAGGGAGGGTGATTGAAGGGTCTTTGGGATTTCCTGGATGTGTGAGTGATGAAAGAGTCTTTGGGATTTCCTGAGGGGGAGGGTGATGAAAGGGTCTTTGGGATTTCCTGGAGGGGAGAGTGATGAAAGGGACTTTGGGATTTCCTGGGGTGGGGAGTGTGATGAAAGTGTCTTTGGGATTTCCTGGGGCGGGGGGAGGGTGATGAAAGGGTCTTTGGGATTTCCTGCGGGGGAGGGTGATGAAGGGGAATTTGGGATTTCCGTGGGGGTGGATGGTGATGAAGAGGTCTTTGGGATTTCCTGGGTGGGAGGGTGATGAAAGGGTCTTTGGGATTTCCTGGGTGGGAGGGTGATGAATGGGTCTTTGGGATTTCCTGAGG
Source organism: Heterodontus francisci (assembly GCF_036365525.1). Lineage (NCBI taxonomy): Eukaryota > Metazoa > Chordata > Chondrichthyes > Heterodontiformes > Heterodontidae > Heterodontus > Heterodontus francisci. Next base: position 9,490,727 of record NC_090411.1, on the reverse strand, counting down.
GGGAGAGTGATGAAAGGGTCTTTTGGATTTCCTGTGGGGGGAGGGTGATGAAAGGGTCTTTTGGATTTCCTGTGGGGGGGAGGGTGATGAAAGGGTCTTTGGGATTTCCTGAGGGGGGAGGGTGATGAAAGGGTCTTTGGGATTTATTGGGGGGGAGGGTGATGAAAGAGTCTTTGGGATATCCTGAGGGGGGAGGTTGATGAAAGGGTCTTTGGGATTTATTGGGGGGGAGCGTGATGAAAGGGTCTTTGGGATTTCCTGAGGAGGAGTGGTTGATGAAAGCGTCTTTGGGATTTCCTGGGTGGGAGGGTGATGAAAGGGTCTTTGGGATTTCCTGAGGGGGAGAGTGATGAAAGGGTCTTTTGGATTTCCTGTGGGGGGAGGGTGATGAAAGGGTCTTTGGGATTTCCTGGGGGGGAGGGTGATGAAAGGGTCTTTGGGATTTCCTGGAGGTGAGAGTGATGAAAGGGACTTTGGGATTTCCCAGGGGGGGGAGGGTGATGAAAGGGGCTTTGCAATTTATTGGGGGGGAGGGTGATGAAATGGTCTTTGGGATTTCCTGAGGGGGGGAGGGTGATGAAAGGGTCTTTGGGATTTCCTGGTGTGGGGCGTGTGATGAAAGTGTCTTTGGGATTTCCTGGGGCGGGGGGAGGATGATGAAATGGTGTTTGGATTTCCTGGGGGGGAAGGTTATGAAGGGGAATTTGGGATTTCCGTGGGAGGGGAGGGTGATGAAGAGGTCTTTGGGATTTCCTGGGTGGGAGGGTGATGAAATGGTCTTTGGGATTTCCTGGGTGGGAGGGTGATGAAAGGGTCTTTGGGATTTCCTGAGAGGGAGGGTGTTTGAAGGGTCTTTGGGATTTCCTGGGATTGGAGGGTGATGAAAGGCGCTTTGGGATTTCCTTGGTGGGGAGGGTGCAAAAAGGGTCTTTGGGATTTCCTGGGGGGTGTGTGATGAAGGGGTCTTTCGGATTTCCTGGGGGGCGAAGGTGTTGAAACGGTCTTTGGGATTTCCTGTTAGGGGAGGGTGATGACAGGGTCTTTGGGATATCCTAAGGGGGAGAGTGATGAAAGGGTGTTTGGGATTTCCTGGGGGGAGGATGATGAAAGGGTCTTTGGGATTTCCTGGGGGGAGGGTGATGAAAGGGTCTTTGGGATTTGCTGGGGGTGTGTGATGAAGGGGTCTTTCGGATTTCCTGGGGGGCAGGGTGCTGAAGGGGTCTTTGGGATTTCCTGGGGCAGGGAGGGTGATGAAAGGGTCCATGGGATTTCCTGGGGGGGAGGGTGATGAAGGGATCTTTGGGATTTCCTGAGCGGGAGCGTGATGAAAGGGTCTTTGGGATTCCGTGGGAGGGGTGGGTGATGAAAGGGTCTTCGGGATTTCCTGAGGGGGAGAGTGATGAAAGTGTCTTTTGGATTTCCTGTGGGGGGAGGGTGATGAAATGGTCTTTGGGATTTCCTGCGGGGGAGGGTGATGAAAGGGTCTTGGGATTTCCTGAGAGGGAGGGTGATTGAAGGGTCTTTGGGATTTCCTGGGCCGGGAGGGTGATGAAAGGCGCTTTGGGATTTCCTTGGGGGGGAGGGTGATGAAATGGTCTTTGGGATTTCCTTCGGCGTTGGGTGATGAAAGAGTCGTTGGGATTTCCTGAGGGGGAGGGTGATGAAAGGGTCTTTGGGATTTCCTGAGGGGGGAGGGTGATGAAAGGGTCTCTGGGATTTCCTGGAGGGGAGAGTGATGAAAGGGTCTTTGGGATTTCCTGGGGGGGAGGGTGATGAAGGGGAATTTGGGATTTCCGTGGGGGGGGGGAGGGTGATGAAGAGGTCTTTGGGATTTCCTGGGTGGGAGGGTGATGAAAGGGTCTTTGGGATTCCGTGGGAGGGGTGGGTGATGAAAGGGTCTTTGGGATTTCCTGGGTGGGAGGGTGATGAAAGGGTCTTAGGGATTTCCTGAGGGGGAGAGTGATGAAAGGGTCTTTTGGATTTCCTGTGGGGGGAGGGTGATGAAATGCTCTTTGGGATTTCCTGGGGGGGAGGGTGATGAAAGGGTCTTTGGGATTTCCTGAGAGGGAGGGTGATTGAAGGGTCTTTGGGATTTCCTGGAGGTGTGAGTGATGAAAGAGTCTTTGGGATTTCCTGAGGGGGAGGGTGATGAAAGGGTCTTTGGGATTTCCTGGAGGGGAGAGTGATGAAAGGGACTTTGGGATTTCCTGGGGGGGAGGGTGATGAAAGGGTCGTTGGAATTTATTGGGGGGGAGGGTGATGAAAGGGTCTTTGGGATTTCCTGAGGGGGGAGGGTGATGAAAGGGTCTTTGGGATTTCCTGGGGTGGGGAGTGTGATGGAAGTGTCTTTGGGATTTCCTGGGGCGGGGGGAGGGTGATGAAAGGGTCTTTGGGATTTCCTGGGGGGGAGGGTGATGAAGGGGAATTTGGGATTTCCGTGGGGGTGGAGGGTGATGAAGAGGTCTTTGGGATTTCCTGGGTGGGAGGGGGATGAAAGGGTCTTTGGGATTCCGTGGGAGGGGTGGGTGATGAAAGGGTCTTTGGGATTTCCTGGGTGGGAGGGTGATGAAAGGGACTTTGGGATTTCCTGAGGGGGAGAGTGATGAAAGGGTCTTTTGGATTTCCTGTGGGGGGAGGGTGATGAAAGGGTCTTTGGGATTTCCTGAGGGCAGAGGGTGATGAAAGGGTCTTTGGGATTTATTGGGGGGGAGGGTGATGAAAGAATCTTTGTAATATCCTGAGGGGGGAGGGTGATGAAAGGGTCTTTTGGATTTCCTGTGGGGGGAGGGTGATGAAAGGGTCTTTGGGATTTCCTGGTTGGGAGGGTGATGAAAGGGTCTTTGGGATTTCCTGAGGTGGAGAGTGATGAAAGGGTCTTTTGGATTTCCTGTGGGGGGAGGGTGATGAAAGGGTCTTTGGGATTTCCTGAGGGGGGAGGGTGATGAAAGGGTCTTTGGGATTTATTGGGGGGGAGGGTGATGAAAGAGTCTTTGGGATATCCTGAGGGGGGAGGGTGATGAAAGGGTCTTTGGGATTTATTGGGGGGGAGCGTGATGAAAGGGTCTTTGGGATTTCCTGAGGAGGAGTGGTTGATGAAAGGGTCTTTGGGATTTCCTGGGTGGGAGGGTGATGAAAGGGTCTTTGGGATTTCCTGAGGGGGAGAGTGATGAAAGGGTCTTTTGGATTTCCTGTGGGGGGAGGGTGATGAAAGGGTCTTTGGGATTTCCTGGGGGGGAGGGTGATGAAAGGGTCTTTGGGATTTCCTGAGAGGGAGGGTGATTGAAGGGTCTTTGGGATTTCCTGGAGGTGAGAGTGATGAAAGGGACTTTGGGATTTCCCGGCGGGGGGGGGGGAGGGTGATGAAAGGGGCTTTGGGATTTCCTGAGGGGGGGAGGGTGATGAAAGGGTCTTTGGGATTTCCTGGTGTGGGGCGTGTGATGAAAGTGTCTTTGGGATTTCCTGGGGCGGGGGGAGGGTGATGAAATGGTGTTTGGATTTCCTGGGGGGGAAGGTTATGAAGGGGAATTTGGGATTTCCGTGGGAGGGGAGGGTGATGAAGAGGTCTTTGGGATTTCCTGGGTGGGAGGGTGATGAAATGGTCTTTGGGATTTCCTGGGTGGGAGGGTGATGAAAGGGTCTTTGGGATTTCCTGAGAGGGAGGGTGTCTGAAGGGTCTTTGGGATTTCCTGGGATTGGAGGGTGATGAAAGGCGCTTTGGGATTTCCTTGGTGGGGAGGGTGCAAAAAGGGTCTTTGGGATTTCCTGGGGGGTGTGTGATGAAGGGGTCTTTCGGATTTCCTGGGGGGCGAAGGTGTTGAAACGGTCTTTGGGATTTCCTGTTCGGGGAGGGTGATGACAGGGTCTTTGGGATATCCTAAGTGGGAGAGTGATGAAAGGGTGTTTGGGATTTCCTGGGGGGAGGATGATGAAAGGGTCTTTGGGATTTCCTGGGGGGAGGGTGATGAAAGGGTCTTTGGGATTTGCTGGGGGTGTGTGATGAAGGGGTCTTTCGGATTTCCTGGGGGGCAGGGTGATGAAGGGGTCTTTGGGATTTCCTGGGGCAGGGAGGGTGATGAAAGGGTCCATGGGATTTCCTGGGGGGGAGGGTGATGAAGGGATCGTTGGGATTTCCTGAGCGGGAGCGTGATGAAAGGGTCTTTGGGATTCCGTGGGAGGGGTGGGTGATGAAAGGGTCTTTGGGATTTCCTGAGGGGGAGAGTGATGAAAGTGTCTTTTGGATTTCCTGTGGGGGGAGGGTGATGAAATGGTCTTTGGGATTTCCTGCGGGGGAGGGTGATGAAAGGGTCTTGGGATTTCCTGAGAGGGAGGGTGATTGAAGGGTCTTTGGGATTTCCTGGGCCGGGAGGGTGATGAAAGGCGCTTTGGGATTTCCTTGGGGGGGAGGGTGATGAAATGGTCTTTGGGATTTCCTTCGGCGTTGGGTGATGAAAGAGTCGTTGGGATTTCCTGAGGGGGAGGGTGATGAAAGGGTCTTTGGGATTTCCTGAGGGGGGAGGGTGACGAAAGGGTCTCTGGGATTTCCTGGAGGGGAGAGTGATGAAAGGGTCTTTGGGATTTCCTGGGGGGGAGGGTGATGAAGGGGAATTTGGGATTTCCGTGGGGGGGGGAGGGTGATGAAGAGGTCTTTGGGATTTCCTGGGTGGGAGGGTGATGAAAGGGTCTTTGGGATTCCGTGGGAGGGGTGGGTGATGAAAGGGTCTTTGGGATTTCCTGGGTGGGAGGGTGATGAAAGGGTCTTAGGGATTTCCTGAGGGGGAGAGTGATGAAAGGGTCTTTTGGATTTCCTGTGGGGGGAGGGTGATGAAATGGTCTTTGGGATTTCCTGGGGGGGAGGGTGATGAAAGGGTCTTTGGGATTTCCTGAGAGGGAGGGTGATTGAAGGGTCTTTGGGATTTCCTGGAGGTGTGAGTGATGAAAGAGTCTTTGGGATTTCCTGAGGGGGAGGGTGATGAAAGGGTCTTTGGGATTTCCTGGAGGGGAGAGTGATGAAAGGGACTTTGGGATTTCCTGGGGGGGAGGGTGATGAAATGGTCGTTGGAATTTATTGGGGGGGAGGGTGATGAAAGGGTCTTTGGGATTTCCTGAGGGGGGAGGGTGATGAAAGGGTCTTTGGGATTTCCTGGGGTGGGGAGTGTGATGGAAGTGTCTTTGGGATTTCCTGGGGCGGGGGGAGGGTGATGAAAGAGTCTTTGGGATTTCCTGGGGGGGAGGGTGATGAAGGGGAATTTGGGATTTCCGTGGGGGTGGAGGGTGATGAAGAGGTCTTTGGGATTTCCTGGGTGGGAGGGGGATGAAAGGGTCTTTGGGATTCCGTGGGAGGGGTGGGTGATGAAAGGGTCTTTGGGATTTCCTGGGTGGGAGGGTGATGAAAGGGACTTTGGGATTTCCTGAGGGGGAGAGTGATGAAAGGGTCTTTTGGATTTCCTGTGGGGGGAGGGTGATGAAAGGGTCTTTGGGATTTCCTGAGGGCAGAGGGTGATGAAAGGGTCTTTGGGATTTATTGGGGGGGAGGGTGATGAAAGAATCTTTGTGATATCCTGAGGGGGGAGGGTGATGAAAGGGTCTTTTGGATTTCCTGTGGGGGGAGGGTGATGAAAGGGTCTTTGGGATTTCCTGGTTGGGAGGGTGATGAAAGGGTCTTTGGGATTTCCTGAGGTGGAGAGTGATGAAAGGGTCTTTTGGATTTCCTGTGGGGGGAGGGTGATGAAAGGGTCTTTGGGATTTCCTGAGGGGGGAGGGTGATGAAAGGGTCTTTGGGATTTATTGGGGGGGAGGGTGATGAAAGAGTCTTTGGGATATCCTGAGGGGGGAGGGTGATGAAAGGGTCTTTGGGATTTATTGGGGGGGAGCGTGATGAAAGGGTCTTTGGGATTTCCTGAGGAGGAGTGGTTGATGAAAGGGTCTTTGGGATTTCCTGGGTGGGAGGGTGATGAAAGGGTCTTTGGGATTTCCTGAGGGGGAGAGTGATGAAAGGGTCTTTTGGATTTCCTGTGGGGGGAGGGTGATGAAAGGGTCTTTGGGATTTCCTGGGGGGGAGGGTGATGAAAGGGTCTTTGGGATTTCCTGAGAGGGAGGGTGATTGAAGGGTCTTTGGGATTTCCTGGAGGTGAGAGTGATGAAAGGGACTTTGGGATTTCCCGGGTGGGGGGGGGAGGGTGATGAAAGGGGCTTTGGGATTTCCTGAGGGGGGGAGGGTGATGAAAGGGTCTTTGGGATTTCCTGGTGTGGGGCGTGTGATGAAAGTGTCTTTGGGATTTCCTGGGGCGGGGGGAGGGTGATGAAATGGTGTTTGGATTTCCTGGGGGGGAGGGTGATGAAGGGGAATTTGGGATTTCCGTGGGGGGGGAGGGTGATGAAGAGGTCTTTGGGATTTCCTGGGTGGGAGGGTGATGAAATGGTCTTTGGGATTTCCTGGGTGGGAGGGTGATGAAAGGGTCTTTGGGATTTCCTGAGAGGGAGGGTGTTTGAAGGGTCTTTGGGATTTCCTGGGATTGGAGGGTGTTGAAAGGCGCTTTGGGATTTCCTTGGTGGGGAGGGTGAAAAAAGGGTCTTTGGGATTTCCTGGGGGGAGAATGATGAAGGGATCTTAGGGATTTCCTTCGGCGTTGGGTGATGAAAGAGTCCTTGGGATTTCCTGAGGGGGAGAGTGATGAAAGGGTCTTTGGGATTTCCTGGGGGGGAGGGTGATGAAAGGGTCTTTGGAATTTATTTGGGGGGAGGATGATGAAAGGGTCTTTGGGATTTCCTGAGGGGGGAGGGTGATGAAAGGGTCTTTGGGATTTCCTGGGGTGGGGAGTGTGATGAAAGTGTCTTTGGGATTTCCTGGGGCGGGGGGAGGGTGATGAAAGAGTCTTTGGGATTTCCTGGGGGGGAGGGTGATGAAGGGGAATTTGGGATTTCCGTGGGGGTGGAGGGTGATGAAGAGGTCTTTGGGATTTCCTGGGTGGGAGGGTGATGAAAGGGTCTTTGGGATTTTCTGGTGGCAGTGTGATGAAATGGTCTTTGGGATTTCCTGGGGGGTGTGTGATGAAGGGGTCTTTCGGATTTCCTGTGGGGGGAGGGTGTTGAAACGGTCTTTGGGATTTCCTGGGAGGGGAGGGTGATGAAAGGGTCTTTGGGATTTCCTAAGGGGGAGAGTGATGAAAGGGTCTTTGGGATTTTCTAGGGGACGGGAGTGCGATGAAAGGGTCTTTGGGATTTGCTGGTGGTGGGGAGAGTGATGAGAGGGTCTTTGGGAATTCCTAGTGGGGGTGAGTGTGATGAAAGGGTCTTTGCGATTTCCTGGGGGGGAGGATGATGAATGGGTCTTTGGGATTTCCTGGTGAGGGGGAGGGTGATGAAAGAGTCTTTGGAATTTCATGAGGGGTGGTGGTTGATGAAAGGGTCTTTGGGATTTCCTGTGGTGAGGGGGAGAGTGATGAAAGGGACTTTGGGATTTCCTGGTGGCGGGGTGGGTGATGAAAGGGTCTTTTGGGATTTCCTTCGGCGTTGGGTGATGAAAGAGTCGTTGGGATTTCCTGAGGGGGAGGGTGATGAAAGGGTCTTTGGGATTTCCTGAGGGGGAGGGTGATGAAAGGGTCTTTGGGATTTCCTGAGGGGGGAGGGTGACGAAAGGGTCTCTGGGATTTCCTGGAGGGGAGAGTGATGAAAGGGTCTTTGGGATTTCCTGGGGGGGAGGGTGATGAAGGGGAATTTGGGATTTCCGTGGGGGGGGGAGGGTGATGAAGAGGTCTTTGGGATTTCCTGGGTGGGAGGGTGATGAAAGGGTCTTTGGGATTCCGTGGGAGGGGTGGGTGATGAAAGGGTCTTTGGGATTTCCTGGGTGGGAGGGTGATGAAAGGGTCTTAGGGATTTCCTGAGGGGGAGAGTGATGAAAGGGTCTTTTGGATTTCCTGTGGGGGGAGGGTGATGAAATGGTCTTTGGGATTTCCTGGGGGGGAGGGTGATGAAAGGGTCTTTGGGATTTCCTGAGAGGGAGGGTGATTGAAGGGTCTTTGGGATTTCCTGGAGGTGTGAGTGATGAAAGAGTCTTTGGGATTTCCTGAGGGGGAGGGTGATGAAAGGGTCTTTGGGATTTCCTGGAGGGGAGAGTGATGAAAGGGACTTTGGGATTTCCTGGGGGGGAGGGTGATGAAATGGTCGTTGGAATTTATTGGGGGGGAGGGTGATGAAAGGGTCTTTGGGATTTCCTGAGGGGGGAGGGTGATGAAAGGGTCTTTGGGATTTCCTGGGGTGGGGAGTGTGATGGAAGTGTCTTTGGGATTTCCTGGGGCGGGGGGAGGGTGATGAAAGAGTCTTTGGGATTTCCTGGGGGGGAGGGTGATGAAGGGGAATTTGGGATTTCCGTGGGGGTGGAGGGTGATGAAGAGGTCTTTGGGATTTCCTGGGTGGGAGGGGGATGAAAGGGTCTTTGGGATTCCGTGGGAGGGGTGGGTGATGAAAGGGTCTTTGGGATTTCCTGGGTGGGAGGGTGATGAAAGGGACTTTGGGATTTCCTGAGGGGGAGAGTGATGAAAGGGTCTTTTGGATTTCCTGTGGGGGGAGGGTGATGAAAGGGTCTTTGGGATTTCCTGAGGGCAGAGGGTGATGAAAGGGTCTTTGGGATTTATTGGGGGGGAGGGTGATGAAAGAATCTTTGTGATATCCTGAGGGGGGAGGGTGATGAAAGGGTCTTTTGGATTTCCTGTGGGGGGAGGGTGATGAAAGGGTCTTTGGGATTTCCTGGTTGGGAGGGTGATGAAAGGGTCTTTGGGATTTCCTGAGGTGGAGAGTGATGAAAGGGTCTTTTGGATTTCCTGTGGGGGGAGGGTGATGAAAGGGTCTTTGGGATTTCCTGAGGGGGGAGGGTGATGAAAGGGTCTTTGGGATTTATTGGGGGGGAGGGTGATGAAAGAGTCTTTGGGATATCCTGAGGGGGGAGGGTGATGAAAGGGTCTTTGGGATTTATTGGGGGGGAGCGTGATGAAAGGGTCTTTGGGATTTCCTGAGGAGGAGTGGTTGATGAAAGGGTCTTTGGGATTTCCTGGGTGGGAGGGTGATGAAAGGGTCTTTGGGATTTCCTGAGGGGGAGAGTGATGAAAGGGTCTTTTGGATTTCCTGTGGGGGGAGGGTGATGAAAGGGTCTTTGGGATTTCCTGGGGGGGAGGGTGATGAAAGGGTCTTTGGGATTTCCTGAGAGGGAGGGTGATTGAAGAGTCTTTGGGATTTCCTGGAGGTGAGAGTGATGAAAGGGACTTTGGGATTTCCCGGGTGGGGGGGGGAGGGTGATGAAAGGGGCTTTGGGATTTCCTGAGGGGGGGAGGGTGATGAAAGGGTCTTTGGGATTTCCTGGTGTGGGGCGTGTGATGAAAGTGTCTTTGGGATTTCCTGGGGCGGGGGGAGGGTGATGAAATGGTGTTTGGATTTCCTGGGGGGGAGGGTGATGAAGGGGAATTTGGGATTTCCGTGGGGGGGGAGGGTGATGAAGAGGTCTTTGGGATTTCCTGGGTGGGAGGGTGATGAAATGGTCTTTGGGATTTCCTGGGTGGGAGGGTGATGAAAGGGTCTTTGGGATTTCCTGAGAGGGAGGGTGTTTGAAGGGTCTTTGGGATTTCCTGGGATTGGAGGGTGTTGAAAGGCGCTTTGGGATTTCCTTGGTGGGGAGGGTGAAAAAAGGGTCTTTGGGATTTCCTGGGGGGAGAATGATGAAGGGATCTTAGGGATTTCCTTCGGCGTTGGGTGATGAAAGAGTCCTTGGGATTTCCTGAGGGGGAGAGTGATGAAAGGGTCTTTGGGATTTCCTGGGGGGGAGGGTGATGAAAGGGTCTTTGGAATTTATTTGGGGGGAGGATGATGAAAGGGTCTTTGGGATTTCCTGAGGGGGGAGGGTGATGAAAGGGTCTTTGGGATTTCCTGGGGTGGGGAGTGTGATGAAAGTGTCTTTGGGATTTCCTGGGGCGGGGGGAGGGTGATGAAAGAGTCTTTGGGATTTCCTGGGGGGGAGGGTGATGAAGGGGAATTTGGGATTTCCGTGGGGGTGGAGGGTGATGAAGAGGTCTTTGGGATTTCCTGGGTGGGAGGGTGATGAAAGGGTCTTTGGGATTTTCTGGTGGCAGTGTGATGAAATGGTCTTTGGGATTTCCTGGGGGGTGTGTGATGAAGGGGTCTTTCGGATTTCCTGTGGGGGGAGGGTGTTGAAACGGTCTTTGGGATTTCCTGGGAGGGGAGGGTGATGAAAGGGTCTTTGGGATTTCCTAAGGGGGAGAGTGATGAAAGGGTCTTTGGGATTTTCTAGGGGACGGGAGTGCGATGAAAGGGTCTTTGGGATTTGCTGGTGGTGGGGAGAGTGATGAGAGGGTCTTTGGGAATTCCTAGTGGGGGTGAGTGTGATGAAAGGGTCTTTGCGATTTCCTGGGGGGGAGGATGATGAATGGGTCTTTGGGATTTCCTGGTGAGGGGGAGGGTGATGAAAGAGTCTTTGGAATTTCATGAGGGGTGGTGGTTGATGAAAGGGTCTTTGGGATTTCCTGTGGTGAGGGGGAGAGTGATGAAAGGGACTTTGGGATTTCCTGGTGGCGGGGTGGGTGATGAAAGGGTCTTTTGGGATTTCCTGCTGGGGAGGGTGCTGAAAGGGTATTTGGGAATTCCTGGTGGGGGTGAGTGTGATGAAAGGGTCTTTGGGATTTCCTGGTGGGGGGGAGGGTGATACAAGGGTCTTTGGGATTTCCTGGGGGGAGGGTGATAAAATGTTCTTTGGGATTTCCTGGGGGGCAGGGTGATGAAGGGGTCTTTGGGATTTCCTGGGGGTGGTGGAGGGTGATGAAGGGGTGTTTGGGATTTCCTGGGTGGGGAGGTTGATGAAAGGGTCTTTGGGATTTCCTGGGGGGAGGCTGTTGAAAGGGTCTTTGGGATTTCCTGGGGTGGGGGGGTGGGGCGGGTGATGGAAGGGTCTTTGGAATTTCCTGGGGGGGAGGGTGATGAAAGGGTCTATGGGATTTCCTGAGGGGGGAGGGTGATGAAAGGGTCTTTGGGATTTCCTGGGGTGGGGAGTGTGATGAAAGTTTCTTTGGGATTTCCTGGGGGTGTGGAGGGTGATGAAATGGTCTTTGGGATTTCCTGGGGGGGAGGGTGATGAAGGGGACTTTGGGATGTCTGTGGGTGGGAGGGTGATGAAGGGGTCTTTGGGATTTCCTGGGTGGGAGCATGATGAAAGGATCTTTGGGATTTCCTGGGGGGTGGGTGATGAAGGGGGCGTTCGGATTTCCTGGGAGGGGAGGGTGATGAAAGCGTATTTTGGATTTCCTGGGTGGGGGTGGGGGATGAAAGGGTCTTTGGGATTTCCAGGTGGGGGGGAGTTTGATAAAAGTTTCTTTGGGATCTCCTGGGGGCAGGGTGATGAAAGGGTCTTTGGGATTTCCTGGGGGGTGGGTGATGAAGGGGGCGTTCGGATTTCCTGGGAGGGGAGGGTGATGAAAGCGTCTTTTGGATTTCCTGGGAGGGGAGGGTGATGAAAGAGTCTTTGGATTTTTCCTGAGGGGTGGGGGCGTGGGTGATGAAAGGGTCTTTGGGATTTCCTGGTGGGGGGGAGGGTGATGTAAGGGTCTTAGGGAATTCCTGGGAGGGGGAGGGTGATGAAAGGGTCTTTGGGATCTCCTGGGGGGGAGGGTGATGAAAGGGTCTTTGGGATTTCCTTGGGGGAGTGTAATGAAAGAGTCTTTGGAATTTCATGGGGGGGGTGGGTGATGAAAGGGTCTTTGGGATTTTCTAGGGGACGGGAGTGCGATGAAAGGGTCTTTGGGATTTGCTGGTGGTGGGGAGGGTGATGAAAGGGTCTTTGGGAATTCCTAATGGGGGTGAGTGTGATGAAAGGGTCTTTGCGATTTCCTGGGGGGGAGGATGATGAATGGGTCTTTGGGATTTCCTGGTGAGGGGGAGGGTGATGAAAGAGTCTTTGGAATTTCATGAGGGGGGGTGGGTGATGAAAGGGTCTTTGGGATTTCCTGGGGTGGGGGGGAGAGTGATGAAAGGGACTTTTGGGATTTCCTGCTGGGAAGGGTGATGAAAGGGTATTTGGGATTTCCTGGTGGGTGGGAGGGTGATGAATGGGTCTTTGGGATTTCCTGGGGGGAGGGTGATAAAATGTTCTTTGGGATTTCCTGGGGGGCAGGGTGATGAAGGGGTCTTTGGGATTTCCTGGGGGTGGGGGGGGGTTGGGTGATGAAGGGGTGTTTGGGATTTCCTGGGTGGGGAGGTTGATGAAAGGGTCTTTGGGATTTCCTGGGGGGAGGCTGTTGAAAGGGTCTTTGGGATTTCCTGGGCGGGGGGAGGGTGATGAAAGGGTCTTTGGGATTTCCTGTGGGGGAGGGTGACGAAGGGATCTTTGGGGTTTCCTGAGGGGGAGAGTGATGAAAGGGTCTTTTGGATTTCCTGTGGGGGGAGGGTGAAGAAATGGTCTTTGGGATTTCCTGGGCGGGTGGTTGATGAAAGGGTCTTTGGGATTTCCTGGGTGGGAGGTGATGAAAGGGTCTTTGGGATTTCCTGAGGGGGAGAGTGATGAAAGTGTCTTTTGGAGTTCCTGTGGGGGGAGGGTGATGAAATGGCCTTTGTTATTTCCTGAGAGGGAGGGTGAATAAAGGGTCTTTGGGATTTCCTGGGGGGAGACTGATGAAGGGGTCTTTGGGATTTCCTCAGGCGTTGGGTGATGAACGAGTCTTTGGGATTTCCTGAGTGGGAGTGTGATGAAAGGGTCTTTGGGATTTCCTGGGGCGGGGGAGGGGAGGGTGATGGAAGGGTCTTTGGAATTTCCTGGGGGGAGGGTGATGAAATGGTCTTTGGGGGAGAGGGTGATGAAGGGGACTTTGGGATTTCCGTGGGGGGGAGGGTGATGAAGGGGTCTTTGGGATTTCCTGGGTGGGAGCATGATGAAAGGAGCTTTGGGAGTTGCTGGGGGCAGGGTGATGAAAGGGTCTCTGGGATTTCCTGGGGGGGTGGGTGATGAAGGGGGCGTTTGGATTTCCTGGGAGGGGAGGGTGATGAAAGGGTCTTTGGGATTTCCTGGGGGGGAGGGTGATGAAAGGGGCTTTGGGATTTCCTGGGGGGAGGCTGATGAATGGGTCTTTGGGATTTATTGGGGGGGAGGGTGATGAAAGGGTCTTTGGGATTTCCTGAGGAGGGGTGGGTGATGAAAGGGTCTTTGGGATTTCCTGGTTGGGAGGGTGATGAAAGGGTCTTTGGGATTTCCTGAGGGGGAGAGTGATGAAAGGGTCTTTTGGATTTCCTGTGGGGGGAGGGTGATGAAAGGGTCTTTGGGATTTCCTGAGGGGGGAGGGTGATGAAAGGATCTTTGGGATTTATTGGGGGGGAGGGTGATGAAAGAGTCTTTGGGATATCCTGAGGGGGGAGGGTGATGAAAGGGTCTTTGGGATTTATTGGGGGGGAGCGTGATGAAAGGGTCTTTGGGATTTCCTGAGGAGGAGTGGTTGATGAAAGGGTCTTTGGGATTTCCTGGGTGGGAGGGTGATGAAAGGGTCTTTGGGTTTTCCTGAGGGGGAGAGTGATGAAAGGGTCTTTTGGATTTCCTGTGGGGGGAGGGTGATGAAAGGGTCTTTGGGATTTCCTGGGGGGGAGGGTGATGAAAGGGTCTTTGGGATTTCATGAGAGGGAGGGTGATTGAAGGGTCTTTGGGATTTCCTGGAGGTGAGAGTGATGAAAGGGACTTTGGGATTTCCCGGGGGGGAGGGTGATGAAAGGGGCTTTGGGATTTCCTGAGGGGGGGAGGGTGATGAAAGGGTCTTTGGGATTTCCTGGTGTGGGGCGTGTGATGAAAGTGTCTTTGGGATTTCCTGGGGCGGGGGGAGGGTGATGAAATGGTGTTTGGATTTCCTGGGGGGGAGGGTGATGAAGGGGAATTTGGGATTTCCGTGGGGGGGGGGGATTGTGATGAAGAGGTCTTTGGGATTTCCTGGGTGGGAGGGTGATGAAATGGTCTTTGGGATTTCCTGGGTGGGAGGGTGATGAAAGGGTCTTTGGGATTTCCTGAGAGGGAGGGTGTTTGAAGGGTCTTTGGGATTTCCTGGGATTGGAGGGTGATGAAAGGCGCTTTGGGATTTCCTTGGTGGGGAGGGTGAAAAAAGGGTCTTTGGGATTTCCTGGGGGGAGAATGATGAAGGGATCTTAGGGATTTCCTTCGGCGTTGGGTGATGAAAGAGTCCTTGGGATTTCCTGAGGGGGAGAGTGATGAAAGGGTCTTTGGGATTTCCTGGGGGGGAGGGTGATGAAAGGGTCTTTGGAATTTATTTGGGGGGAGGATGATGAAAGGGTCTTTGGGATTTCCTGAGGGGGGAGGGTGATGAAAGGGTCTTTGGGATTTCCTGGGGTGGGGAGTGTGATGAAAGTGTCTTTGGGATTTCCTGGGGCGGGGGGAGGGTGATGAAAGAGTCTTTGGGATTTCCTGGGGGGGAGGGTGATGAAGGGGAATTTGGGATTTCCGTGGGGGTGGAGGGTGATGAAGAGGTCTTTGGGATTTCCTGGGTGGGAGGGTGATGAAAGGGTCTTTGGGATTTTCTGGTGGCAGTGTGATGAAATGGTCTTTGGGATTTCCTGGGGGGTGTGTGATGAAGGGGACTTTCGGATTTCCTGGGGGTGGAGGGTGTTGAAACAGTCTTTGGGATTTCCTGGGAGGGGAGGGTGATGAAAGGGTCTTTGGGATTTCCTAAGGGGGAGAGTGATGAAAGGGTCTTTGGGATTTTCTAGGGGACGGGAGTGCGATGAAAGGGTCTTTGGGATTTGCTGGTGGTGGGGAGAGTGATGAGAGGGTCTTTGGGAATTCCTAGTGGGGGTGAGTGTGATGAAAGGGTCTTTGCGATTTCCTGGGGGGGAGGATGATGAATGGGTCTTTGGGATTTCCTGGTGCGGGGGAGGGTGATGAAAGAGTCTTTGGAATTTCATGAGGGGTGGTGGTTGATGAAAGGGTCTTTGGGATTTCCTGTGGTGAGGGGGAGAGTGATGAAAGGGACTTTGGGATTTCCTGGTGGCGGGGTGGGTGATGAAAGGGTCTTTTGGGATTTCCTGCTGGGGAGGGTGCTGAAAGGGTATTTGGGAATTCCTGGTGGGGGTGAGTGTGATGAAAGGGTCTTTGGGATTTCCTGTTGGGGGGGAGGGTGATGCAAGTGTCTTTGGGATTTCCTGGGGGGAGGGTGATAAAATGTTCTTTGGGATTTCCTGGGGGGCAGGGTGATGAAGGGGTCTTTGGGATTTCCTGGGGGTGGTGGAGGGTGATGAAGGGGTGTTTGGGATTTCCTGGGTGGGGAGGTTGATGAAAGGGTCTTTGGGATTTCCTGGGGGGAGGCTGTTGAAAGGGTCTTTGGGATTTCCTGGGGTGGGGGGTTGGGGCGGGTGATGGAAGGGTCTTTGGAATTTCCTGGGGGGGAGGGTGATGAAAGGGTCCATGGGATTTCCTGAGGGGGGAGGGTGATGAAAGGGTCTTTGGGATTTCCTGGGGTGGGGAGTGTGATGAAAGTTTCTTTGGGATTTCCTGGGGGTGTGGAGGGTGATGAAATGGTCTTTGGGATTTCCTGGGGGGGAGGGTGATGAAGGGGACTTTGGGATGTCTGTGGGGGGGAGGGTGATGAAGGGGTCTTTGGGATTTCCTGGGTGGGAGCATGATGAAAGGATCTTTGGGATTTCCTGGGGGGTGGGTGATGAAGGGGGCGTTCGGATTTCCTGGGAGGGGAGGGTGATGAAAGCGTATTTTGGATTTCCTGGGTGGGGGTGGGGGATGAAAGGGTCTTTGGGATTTCCAGGTGGGGGGGAGTTTGATAAAAGTTTCTTTGGGATCTCCTGGGGGCAGGGTGATGAAAGGGTCTTTGGGATTTCCTGGGGGGTGGGTGATGAAGGGGGCGTTCGGATTTCCTGGGAGGGGAGGGTGATGAAAGCGTCTTTTGGATTTCCTGGGAGGGGAGGGTGATGAAAGAGTCTTTGGATTTTTCCTGAGGGGTGGGGGCGTGGGTGATGAAAGGGTCTTTGGGATTTCCTGGTGGGGGGGAGGGTGATGAAAGGGTCTTAGGGAATTCCTGGGAGGGGGAGGGTGATGAAAGGGTCTTTGGGATCTCCTCGGGGGGAGGATGATGAAAGGGTCTTTGGGATTTCCTTGGGGGAGTGTAATGAAAGAGTCTTTGGAATTTCATGGGGGGGTGGGTGATGAAAGGGTCTTTGGGATTTTCTAGGGGACGGGAGTGCGATGAAAGGGTCTTTGGGATTTGCTGGTGGTGGGGAGGGTGATGAAAGGGTCTTTGGGAATTCCTAGTGGGGGTGAGTGTGATGAAAGGGTCTTTGCGATTTCCTGGGGGGGAGGATGATGAATGGGTCTTTGGGATTTCCTGGTGAGGGGGAGGGTGATGAAAGAGTCTTTGGAATTTCATGAGGGGGGGTGGGTGATGAAAGGGTCTTTGGGATTTCCTGGGGTGGGGGTGAGAGTGATGAAAGGGACTTTGGGATTTCCTGGTGGCGGGGTGGGTGATGAAAGGGTCTTTTGGGATTTCCTGCTGGGGAGGGTGATGAAAGGGTATTTGGGATTTCCTGGTGGGTGGGAGGGTGATGAATGGGTCTTTGGGATTTCCTGGGGGGAGGGTGATAAAATGTTCTTTGGGATTTCCTGGGGGGCAGGGTGATGAAGTGGTCTTTGGGATTTCCTGGGGGTGGGGGGGGGTTGGGTGATGAAGGGGTGTTTGGGATTTCCTGGGTGGGGAGGTTGATGAAAGGGTCTTTGGGATTTCCTGGGGGGAGGCTGTTGAAAGGGTCTTTGGGATTTCCTGGGCGGGGGGAGGGTGATGAAAGGGTCTTTGGGATTTTCTGTGGGGGAGGGTGACGAAGGGTTCTTTGGGGTTTCCTGAGGGGGAGAGTGATGAAAGGGTCTTTTGGATTTCCTGTGGGGGGAGGGTGATGAAATGGTCTTTGGGATTTCCTGGGCGGGTGGTTGATGAAAGGGTCTTTGGGATTTCCTGGGTGGGAGGTGATGAAAGGGTCTTTGGGATTTCCTGAGGGGGAGAGTGATGAAAGTGACTTTTGGAGTTCCTGTGGGGGGAGGGTGATGAAATGGTCTTGGTTATTTCCTGAGAGGGAGGGTGAATAAAGGGTCTTTGGGATTTCCTGGGGGGAGACTGATGAAGGGGTCTTTGGGATTTCCTCAGGCGTTGGGTGATGAACGAGTCTTTGGGATTTCCTGAGTGGGAGTGTGATGAAAGGGTCTTTGGAATTTCCTGGGGGGGAGGGTGATGAAAGGGTCTTTGGGATTTCCTGAGGGGGGAGGGTGATGAAATGGTCTTTGGGGGAGAGGGTGATGAAGGGGACTTTGGGATTTCCGTGGGGGGGAGAGTGATGAAGGGGTCTTTGGGATTTCCTGGGTGGGAGCATGATGAAAGGATCTTTGGGAGTTGCTGGGGGCAGGGTGATGAAAGGGTCTCTGGGATTTCCTGGGGGGTGGGTGATGAAGGGGGCGTTTGGATTTCCTGGGAGGGGAGGGTGATGAAAGCGTCTTTTGGATTTCCTGGCTGGGGGTGGGTGATGAAAGGGTCTTTGGGATTTCCAGGTGGGGGGGTGAGTTTTATAAAAGGGTCTTTGGGATTTCCTGGTGGCGGGGATGGTGACAAAAGGGTCTTTTGGGATTTCCTGCTATGTGTGAGTGTAATGAAAGGGTCTTTGGGATTTCCTGGTGGGTGGGAGGGTGATGAATGGGTCTTTGGGATTTCCTGGGGGGAGGGTGATAAAATGTTCTTTGGGATTTCCTGGGGGGCAGGGTGATGAAGGGGTCTTTGGGATTTCCTGGGGGGGTGGTGGGTGATGAAGGGGTGTTTGGGATTTCCTGGGTGGGGAGGTTGATGAAAGGGTCTTTGGGATTTCCTGGGCGGGGGGAGGGTGATGAAAGGGTCTTTGGGGTTTCCTGAGGGGGAGAGTGATGAAAGGGTCTTTTGGATTTCCTGTGGGGGGAGGGTGATGAAATGGTCTTTGGGATTTCCTGGGCGGGTGGTTGATGAAAGGGTCTTTGGGATTTCCTGGGTGGGAGGGTGATGAAAGGGTCTTTGGGATTTCCTGAGGGGGAGAGTGATGAAAGTGTCTTTTGGAGTTCCTGTGGGGGGAGGGTGATGAAATGGTCTTTGTTATTTCCTGAGAGGGAGGGTGAATAAAGGGTCTTTGGGATTTCCTGGGGGGAGACTGATGAAGGGGTCTTTGGGATTTCCTCGGGTGTTGGGTGATGAACGAGTCTTTGGGATTTCCTGGGTGGGAGCATGATGAAAGGATCTTTGGGAGTTGCTGGGGGCAGGGTGATGAAAGGGTCTCTGGGATTTCCTGGGCGGTGGGTGATGAAGGGGGCGTTTGGATTTCCTGGGAGGGGAGGGTGATGAAAGCGTCTTTTGGATTTCCTGGCTAGGGGTGGGTGATGAAAGGGTCTTTGGGATTTCCAGGTGGAGGGGGGGAGTTTGATAAAAGGTTCTTTGGGATCTCCTGGGGACAGGGTGATGAAAGGGTCTTTGGGATTTCCTGGGGGGTGGGTGATGAAGGGGGCGTTCGGATTTCCTGGGAGGGGAGGGTGATGAAAGCGTCTTTTGGATTTCCTGGGAGGGGAGGGTGATGAAAGAGTCTTTGGATTTTTCCTGAGGGGTGGGGGTGTGGGTGATAAAAGGGTCTTTGGGATTTCCTGGTGGGGGGGAGGGTGATGAAAGGGTCTTAGGGAATTCCTGGGAGGGGGAGGGTGATGATAGGGTCTTTGGGATTTCCTGAGGGGGAGAGTGATGAAAGTGTCTTTTGGAGTTCCTGTGGGGGGAGGGTGATGAAATGGTCTTTGTTATTTCCTGAGAGGGAGGGTGAATAAAGGGTCTTTGGGATTTCCTGGGGGGAGACTGATGAAGGGGTCTTTGGGATTTCCTCGGGCGTTGGGTGATGAACAAGTCTTTGGGATTTCCTGAGTGGGAGTGTGATGAAAGGGTCTTTGGGATTTCCTGGAGGGGAGAGTGATGAAAGGGTCTTTGGGATTTCCTGGGGCGGGGGAGGGGAGGGTGATGGAAGGGTCTTTGGAATTTCCTGGGGGGGAGGGTGATGAAAGGGTCTTTGGGATTTCCTGAGGGGGGAGGGTGATGAAAGGGTCTTTGGGGGAGAGGGTGATGAAGGGGACTTTGGGATTTCCGTGGGGGGGAGGGTGATGAAGGGGTCTTTGGGATTTCCTGGGTGGGAGCATGATGAAAGGATCTTTGGGAGTTGCTGGGGGCAGGGTGATAAAAGGGTCTCTGGGATTTCCTGGGCGGTGGGTGATGAAGGGGGCGTTTGGATTTCCTGGGAGGGGAGGGTGATGAAAGGGTCTTTGGGATTTCCAGGTGGAGGGGGGGAGTTTGATAAAAGGTTCTTTGGGATCTCCTGGGGACAGGGTGATGAAAGGGTCTTTGGGATTTCCTGGGGGGTGGGTGATGAAGGGGGCGTTCGGATTTCCTGGGAGGGGAGGGTGATGAAAGCGTCTTTTGGATTTCCTGGGAGGGGAGGGTGATGAAAGAGTCTTTGGATTTTTCCTGAGGGGTGGGGGTGTGGGTGATAAAAGGGTCTTTGGGATTTCCTGGTGGGGGGGAGGGTGATGAAAGGGTCTCAGGGAATTCCTGGGAGGGGGAGGGTGATGAAAGGGTCTTTGGGATCTCCTGGGGTGGAGGGTGATGAAAGGGTCTTTGGGATTTCCTTGGGGGAGTGTAATGAAAGAGTCTTTGGAATTTCATGTGGGGGAGGGTGATGAAAGGGTCTTTGGGATTTTCTAGGGGGCGGGAGTGCGATGAAAGGGTCTTTGGGATTTCCTGGTGGTGGGGAGGGTGATGAAAGGGTCTTTGGGATTTCCTGGTGAGGGGGAGGGTGATGAAAGAGTCTTTGGAATTTCATGTGGGGGGGGGTGGGTGATGAAAGTGTCTTTGGGATTTCCTGGGGTGGCGGGGAGAGTGATGAAAGGGACTTTTGGATTTCCTGGTAGCGGGGAGGGTGATGAAAGGGTCTTTTGGGATTTCCTGCTGGGGAGGGTGATGAAAGCGCATTTGGGAAAACCTGGTGAGGGAGAATGTGATGAAAGGGTCTTTGGGATTTCCTGGTGGGGGGGAGGGTGATGAAAGGGTCTTTGGGATTTCATGGGGGGAGGGTGATAAAATGTTCTTTGAGATTTCCTGGGGGGCAGGGTAATGAAGGGGTCTTTGGGATTTCCTGGGGGGTGGTGGAGGGTGATGAAGGGGTGTTTGCGATTTCCTGGGTGAGGAGGTTGATGAAAGGGTCTTTGGGATTACCTCGGGGGAGGCTGCTGAAAGGGTCTTTGGGATATCCTGGGGCGGGGAGGGTGATGAAAGTGTCCATGGGATTTCCTGAGGGGGAGAGTGACGAAAGGGTCTTTGGGATTCTGTGGGAGGGGTGGGTGATGAAAGGGTCTTTGGGATTTCCTGGGTGGGAGGGTGATGAAAGGGTCTTTGGGATTTCCTGAGGGGGAGAGTGATGAAAGGGTCTTTTGGATTTCCTGTGGGGGGAGGGGGATGAAATGGTCTTTGGGATTTCCTGGGGGGGAGGGTGATGAAAGGGTCTTTGGGATTTCCTGGGGGGTGGTGGAGGGTGATGAAGGGGTGTTTGCGATTTCCTGGGTGAGGAGGTTGATGAAAGGGTCTTTGGGATTTCCTCGGGGGAGGCTGCTGAAGGGGTCTTTGGGATTTCCTGGGGCGGGGAGGGTGATGAAAGTGTCCATGGGATTTCCTGGGCGGGGAGGGTGATGAAAGGCGCTTTGGGATTTCCTTGGGGGGGAGGGTGAAAAAAGGGTCTTTGGGATTTCCTGGGGGGAGAATGATGAAGGGATCTTCGGGATTTCCTTCGGGGGTGGTGGAGGGTGATGAAGGGGTGTTTGCGATTTCCTGGGTGAGGAGGGTGATGAAAGGGTCTTTGGGATTTCATGAGAGGGAGGGTGATTGAAGGGTCTTTGGGATTTCCTGGGCGGGGAGGGTGATGAAAGGCGCTTTGGGATTTCCTTGGGGGGGAGGGTGAAAAAAGGGTCTTTGGGATTTCCTGGGGGGAGAATGATGAAGGGATCTTCGGGATTTCCTTCGGGGGTGGTGGAGGGTGATGAAGGGGTGTTTGCGATTTCCTGGGTGAGGAGGGTGATGAAAGGGTCTTTGGGATTTCATGAGAGGGAGGGTGATTGAAGGGTCTTTGGGATTTCCTGGGCGGGGAGGGTGATGAAAGGCGCTTTGGGATTTCCTTGGGGGGGAGGGTGAAAAAAGGGTCTTTGGGATTTCCTGGGGGGAGAATGATGAAGGGATCTTCGGGATTTCCTTCGGGGGTGGTGGAGGGTGATGAAGGGGTGTTTGCGATTTCCTGGGTGAGGAGGGTGATGAAAGGGTCTTTGGGATTTCATGAGAGGGAGGGTGATTGAAGGGTCTTTGGGATTTCCTGGGCGGGGAGGGTGATGAAAGGCGCTTTGGGATTTCCTTGGGGGGGAGGGTGAAAAAAGGGTCTTTGGGATTTCCTGGGGGGAGAATGATGAAGGGATCTTCGGGATTTCCTTCGGGGGTGGTGGAGGGTGATGAAGGGGTGTTTGCGATTTCCTGGGTGAGGAGGGTGATGAAAGGGTCTTTGGGATTTCATGAGAGGGAGGGTGATTGAAGGGTCTTTGGGATTTCCTGGGCGGGGAGGGTGATGAAAGGCGCTTTGGGATTTCCTTGGGGGGGAGGGTGAAAAAAGGGTCTTTGGGATTTCCTGGGGGGAGAATGATGAAGGGATCTTCGGGATTTCCTTCGGGGGTGGTGGAGGGTGATGAAGGGGTGTTTGCGATTTCCTGGGTGAGGAGGGTGATGAAAGGGTCTTTGGGATTTCATGAGAGGGAGGGTGATTGAAGGGTCTTTGGGATTTCCTGGGCGGGGAGGGTGATGAAAGGCGCTTTGGGATTTCCTTGGGGGGGAGGGTGAAAAAAGGGTCTTTGGGATTTCCTGGGGGGAGAATGATGAAGGGATCTTCGGGATTTCCTTCGGGGGTGGTGGAGGGTGATGAAGGGGTGTTTGCGATTTCCTGGGTGAGGAGGTTGATGAAAGGGTCTTTGGGATTTCCTCGGGGGAGGCTGCTGAAGGGGTCTTTGGGATTTCCTGGGGCGGGGAGGGTGATGAAAGTGTCCATGGGATTTCCTGAGGGGGAGAGTGACGAAAGGGTCTTTGGGATTCTGTGGGAGGGGTGGGTGATGAAAGGGTCTTTGGGATTTCCTGGGTGGGAGGGTGATGAAAGGGTCTTTGGGATTTCCTGAGGGGGAGAGTGATGAAAGGGTCTTTTGGATTTCCTGTGGGGGGAGGGTGATGCAATGGTCTTTGGGATTTCCTGTTAGGGGAGGGTGATGAAAGGGTCTTTGGGATTTCATGAGAGGGAGGGTGATTGAAGGGTCTTTGGGATTTCCTGGGCGGGGAGGGTGATGAAAGGCGCTTTGGGATTTCCTTGGGGGGGAGGGTGAAAAAAGGGTCTTTGGGATTTCCTGGGGGGAGAATGATGAAGGGATCTTCGGGATTTCCTTCGGCGTTGGGTGGTGAAAGAGTCTTTGGGATTTCCTGAGGGGGAGGGTGATGAAAGGGTCTTTGGGATTTCCTGGAGGGGACAGTGATGAAAGGGACTTTGGGATTTCCTGGGGGGGAGGGTGATGAAAGGGACTTTGGGATTTCCCGGTGGGGGGGGGGGGCGGTGATGAAAGGGTCTTTGGGATTTCCTGTGGGGGTAGGGTGATGAAAGGGTCTTTGGGATTTTCTGGGGGCAGGGTGATGGAAGGGTCTTTGGGATTTCCTGGGGGGTGTGTGATGAAGGGGTCTTTCGGATTTCCTGGGGGGCGAAGGTGTTGAAACGGTCTTTGGGATTTCCTGTTCGGGGAGGGTGATGAAAGGGTCTTTGGGATTTCCTAAGAGGGAGAGTGATGAAAGGGTGTTTGGGATTTCCTGGGGGGAGGATGATGAAAGGGTCTTTGGGATTTCCTGGGGGGAGGGTGATGAAAGGGTCTTTGGCATTTGCTGGGGGGTGTGTGATGAAGGGGTCTTTGGGATTTCCTGGGGGGCAGGGTGATGAAGGGGTCTTTGGGATTTCCTGGGGCAGGGAGGGTGATGAAAGGGTCCATGGGATTTCCTGGGGGGGAGGGTGATGAAGGGATCTTTGGGATTTCCTGAGCGGGAGCGTGATGAAAGGGTCTTTGGGATTCCGTGGGAGGGGTGGGTGATGAAAGGGTCTTTGGGATTTCCTGAGGGGGAGAGTGATGAAAGTGTCTTTTGGATTTCCTGTGGGGGGAGGGTGATGAAATGGTCTTTGGGATTTCCTGCGGGGGAGGGTGATGAAAGGGTCATTGGGATTTCCTGAGAGGGAGGGTGATTGAAGGGTCTTTGGGATTTCCTGGGCCGGGAGGGTGATGAAAGGCGCTTTGGGATTTCCTTGGGGGGGGAGGGTGAAAAAAGGGTCTTTGGGATTTCCTGGGGGGAGAATGATGAAGGGATCTTAGGGATTACCTTCGGCGTTGGGTGATGAAAGAGTCGTTGGGATTTCCTGAGGGGGAGGGTGATGAAAGGGTCTATGGGATTTCCTGAGGGGGGAGGGTGATGAAAGGGTCTCTGGGATTTCCTGGAGGGGAGAGTGATGAAAGGGTCTTTGGGATTTCCTGGGGGGGAGGGTGGTGAAGGGGAATTTGGGATTTCCGTGGGGGGGGGGGAGGGTGATGAAGAGGTCTTTGGGATTTCCTGGGTGGGAGGGTGATGAAAGGGTCTTTGGGATTCCGTGGGAGGGGTGGGTGATGAAAGGGTCTTTGGGATTTCCTGGGTGGGAGGGTGATGAAAGGGTCTTTGGGATTTCCTGAGGAGGAGAGTGATGAAAGGGTCTTTTGGATTTCCTCGGGGGGAGCGTGATGAAATGGTCTTTGGGATTTCCTGGGGGGGAGGGTGATGAAAGGGTCTTTGGGATTTCCTGAGAGGGAGGGTGATTGAAGGGTCTTTGGGATTTCCTGGAGGTGTGAGTGATGAAAGCGTCTTTGGGATTTC
Organism: Heterodontus francisci; assembly: GCF_036365525.1. Classification (NCBI taxonomy): domain Eukaryota; kingdom Metazoa; phylum Chordata; class Chondrichthyes; order Heterodontiformes; family Heterodontidae; genus Heterodontus; species Heterodontus francisci. Next base: position 9,466,683 of record NC_090411.1, on the reverse strand, counting down.
CTGAGGGGGAGGGTGATGAAAGGGTCTTTGGGATTTCCTGGAGGGGAGAGTGATGAAAGGGACTTTGGGATTTCCTGGGGGGGAGGGTGATGAAAGGGTCTTTGGAATTTATTGGGGGGGGGGTGATGAAAGGGTCTTTGGGATTTCCTGAGGGGGGAGGGTGATGAAAGGGTCTTTGGGATTTCCTGGGGTGGGGAGTGTGATGAAAGTGTCTTTGGGATTTCCTGGGGCGGGGGGAGAGTGATGAAAGGGTCTTTGGGATTTCCTGGGGGGGAGGGTGATGAAGGGGAATTTGGGATTTCCGTGGGGGTGGAGGGTGATGAAGAGGTCTTTGGGATTTCCTGGGTGGGAGGGTGATGAAAGGGTCTTTGGGATTTCCTGGGTGGGAGGGTGATGAAAGGGTCTTTGGGATTTCCTGAGGGGGAGAGTGATGAAAGGGTCTTTTGGATTTCCTGTGGGGGGAGGGTGATGAAAGGGTCTTTTGGATTTCCTGTGGGGGGAGGGTGATGAAAGGGTCTTTGGGATTTCCTGAGGGGGGAGGGTGATGAAAGGGTCTTTGGGATTTATTGGGGGGGAGGGTGATGAAAGAGTCTTTGGGATATCCTGAGGGGGGAGGTTGATGAAAGGGTCTTTGGGATTTATTGGGGGGGAGCGTGATGAAAGGGTCTTTGGGATTTCCTGAGGAGGAGTGGTTGATGAAAGGGTCTTTGGGATTTCCTGGGTGGGAGGGTGATGAAAGGGTCTTTGGGATTTCCTGAGGGGGAGAGTGATGAAAGGGTCTTTTGGATTTCCTGTGGGGGGAGGGTGATGAAAGGGTGTTTGGGATTTCCTGGGGGGGAGGGTGATGAAAGGGTCTTTGGGATTTCCTGAGAGGGAGGGTGATTGAAGGGTCTTTGGGATTTCCTGGAGGTGAGAGTGATGAAAGGGACTTTGGGATTTCCCGGGGGGGTGGGAGGGTGATGAAAGGGGCTTTGCAATTTATTGGGGGGGAGGGTGATGAAATGGTCTTCGGGATTTCCTGAGGGGGGGAGGGTGATGAAAGGGTCTTTGGGATTTCCTGGTGTGGGGCGTGTGATGAAAGTGTCTTTGGGATTTCCTGGGGCGGGGGGAGGGTGATGAAATGGTGTTTGGATTTCCTGGGGGGAAGGTGATGAAGGGGAATTTGGGATTTCCGTGGGGGGGGAGGGTGATGAAGAGGTCTTTGGGATTTCCTGGGTGGGAGGGTGATGAAATGGTCTTTGGGATTTCCTGGGTGGGAGGGTGATGAAAGGGTGTTTGGGATTTCCTGAGAAGGAGGGTGTTTGAAGGGTCTTTGGGATTTCCTGGGATTGGAGGGTGATGAAAGGCGCTTTGGGATTTCCTTGGTGGGGAGGGTGAAAAAAGGGTCTTTGGGATTTCCTGGGGGGTGTGTGATGAAGGGGTCTTTCGGATTTCCTGGGGGGCGAAGGTGTTGAAACGGTCTTTGGGATTTCCTGTTAGGGGAGGGTGATGACAGGGTCTTTGGGATATCCTAAGGGGGAGAGTGATGAAAGGGTGTTTGGGATTTCCTGGGGGGAGGATGATGAAAGGGTCTTTGGGATTCCGTGGTAGGGGTGGGTGATGAAAGGGTCTTTGGGATTTCCTGAGGGGGAGAGTGATGAAAGTGTCTTTTGGATTTCCTGTGGGGGGAGGGTGATGAAATGGTCTTTGGGATTTCCTGCGGGGGAGGGTGATGAAAGGGTCTTTGGGATTTCCTGAGAGGGAGGGTGATTGAAGGGTCTTTGGGATTTCCTGGGCCGGGAGGGTGATGAAAGGCGCTTTGGGATTTCCTTGGGGGGGAGGGTGAAAAAAGGGTCTTTGGGATTTCCTGGGGGGAGAATGATGAAGGGATCTTAGGGATTTCCTTCGGCGTTGGGTGATGAAAGAGTCGTTGGGATTTCCTGAGGGGGAGGGTGATGAAAGGGTCTTTGGGATTTCCTGAGGGGGGAGGGTGATGAAAGGGTCTCTGGGATTTCCTGGAGGGGAGAGTGATGAAAGGGTCTTTGGGATTTCCTGGGGGGGAGGGTGATGAAGGGGAATTTGGGATTTCCGTGGGGGGGGGGGGGAGGGTGATGAAGAGGTCTTTGGGATTTCCTGGGTGGGAGGGTCATGAAAGCGTCTTTGGGATTTCCTGAGGGGGAGAGTGATGAAAGGGTCTTTGGGATTCCGTGGGAGGGGTGGTTGATGAAAGGGTCTTTGGGATTTCCTGGGGGGTGTGTGATGAAGGGGTCTTTCGGATTTCCTGGGGGGGGAGGTTGTTGAAAGAGCCTTTGGGATTTCCTGCGTGGGGAGGGTGATGAAAGGGTCTTTGGGATTTCCTAAGGGGGAGAGTGATGAAAGGGTCTTTGGGATTTCTTGGGGGTAGGATGATGAAAGGGTCCTTGGGATTTCCTGGGGGGAGGGTGATGAAAGGGTCTTTGGGATTTCCTGGGGGGTGTGTGATGAAGGGGTCTTTGGGATTTCCTGGGGGGCAGGGTGATGAAGGGGTCTTTGGGATTTCCTGGGGGGGAGGGGTGGAGGGTGATGAAGGGGTGTTTGGGATTTCCTGGGGGGAGGCTGTTGAAAGGGTCTTTGGGATTTCCTGGGGCGGGGAGCGTGATGAAAGGGTCCATGGGATTTCCTGGGGGGGAGGGTGACGAAGGGGTCTTTGGGATTTCCTGAGGGGGAGAGTGATGAAAGGGTCTTTGGGATTTCCTGGAGGGGAGAGTGATGAAAGGGACTTTGGGATTTCCTGGTGGGGAGGGTGATGAAAGGGTGTTTGGAATTTATTGGGGGGGAGGGTGATGAAAGGGTGTTTGGGATTTCCTGAGGGGGGAGGGTGATGAAAGGGTCTTTGGGATTTATTGGGGGGGAGGGTGATGAAAGGGTCTTTGGGATTTCCTGAGGAGGGGTGCGTGATGAAAGGGTCTTTGGGATTTCCTGGGTGGGAGGGCGATGAAAGTGTCTTTGGGATTTCCTGAGGGGGAGAGTGATGAAAGGGTCTTTTGGATTTCCTGTGGGGGGAGGGTAATGAAAGGGTCTTTGGGATTTCCTGGGGGGGAGGGTAATGAAAGGGTCTTTGGGATTTCCTGAGAGGGAGGGTGATTGAAGGGTCTTTGGGATTTCCTGGGCGGGGAGGGTGATGAAAGGCGCTTTGGGATTTCCTTGGGGGGGAGGGTGAAAAAAGGATCTTTGGGATTTCCTGGGGGGAGAATGACGAAGGGATCTTAGGGATTTCCTTCGGCGTTGGGTGATGAAAGAGTCCTTGGGATTTCCTGAGGGGGAGAGTGATGAAAGGGTCTTTGGGATTTCCTGGGGGGGAGGGTGATGAAAGGGTCTTTGGAATTTATTTGGGGGGAGGGTGATGAAAGGGTCTTTGGGATTTCCTGAGGGGGGAGGGTGATGAAAGGGTCTTTGGGATTTCCTGGGGTGGGGAGTGTGATGAAAGTGTCTTTGGGATTTCCTGGGGCGGGGGGAGGGTGATGAAAGAGTCTTTGGGATTTCCTGGGGGGGAGGGTGATGAAGGGGAATTTGGGATTTCCGTGGGGGTGGAGGGTGATGAAGAGGTCTTTGGGATTTCCTGGGTGGGAGGGTGATGAAAGGGTCTTTGGGATTTTCTGGTGGCAGTGTGATGAAATGGTCTTTGGGATTTCCTGGGGGGTGTGTGATGAAGGGGTCTTTCGGATTTCCTGGGGGGGGAGGGTGTTGAAACGGTCTTTGGGATTTCCTGGGAGGGGAGGGTGATGAAAGGGTCTTTGGGATTTCCTAAGGGGGAGAGTGATGAAAGGGTCTTTGGGATTTCCTGGGGCGGGGGGAGGGTGATGAAAGGGTCTTTGGGATTTCCTGGGGGGGGAGGGTGATGAAGGGGAATTTGGGATTTCTGTGGGGGTGTCGGGTGATGAAGAGGTCTTTGGGATTTCCTGGGTGGGAGGGGGATGAAAGGGTCTTTGGGATTCCGTGGGAGGGGTGGGTGATGAAAGGGTCTTTGGGATTTCCTGGGTGGGAGGGTGATGAAAGGGTCTTTGGGATTTCCTGAGGGGGAGAGTGATGAAAGGGTCTTTTGGATTTCCTGTGGGGGGAGGGTGATGAAAGGGTCTTTGGGATTTCCTGAGGGGGGAGGGTGATGAAAGGGTCTTTGGGATTTATTGGGGTGGAGGGTGATGAAAGAGTCTTTGGGATTTCCTGAGGGGGGAGGGTGATGAAAGGGTCTTTGGGATTTATTGTGGGGGAGGGTGATGAAAGGGTCTTTCGGATTTCCTGAGGAGGAGTGGGTGATGAAAGGGTCTTTGGGATTTCCTGGGTGTGAGGGTGATGAAAGGGTCTTTGGGATTTCCTGAGGGGGAGAGTGATGAAAGGGTCTTTTGGATTTCCTGTGGGGGGAGGGTGATGAAAGGGTCATTGGGATTTCCTGGGGGGGAGGGTGATGAAAGGGTCTTTGGGATTTCCTGAGAGGGAGGGTGATTGAAGGGTCTTTGGGATTTCCTGGAGGTGAGAGTGATGAAAGGGACTTTGGGATTTCCCGGGGGGGAGGGTGATGAAAGGGTCTTTGCAATTTATTGGGGGGGAGGGTGATGAAAGGGTCTTTGGGATTTCCTGAGGGGGGGAGGGTGATGAAAGGATCTTTGGGATTTCCTGGTGTGGGGCGTGTGATGAAAGCGTCTTTGGGATTTCCTGGGGCGGGGGGAGGGTGATGAAAGGGTGTTTGGATTTCCTGGGGGGGAGGGTGATGAAGGGGAATTTGGGATTTCCGTGGGGGGGGGGAGGGTGATGAAGAGGTCTTTGCGATTTCCTGGGTGGGAGGGTGATGAAAGGGTCTATGGGATTTCCTGGGGGGAGGGTGATGAAAGGGACTTTGGGATTTCCTGGGGGTGAGGGTGATGAAAGGGACTTTGGAATTTATTGGGGGGGAGGGTGATGAAAGGGTCTTTGGGATATCCTGAGGGGGGAGGGTGATGCAAGGGTCTTTGGGATTTCCTGGGATGGGGAGTGTGATGAAAGTGTCTTTGGGATTTCCTGGGGCGGGGGGAGGGTGATGAAAGGGTCTTTGGGATTTCCTGGGGGGAAGGGTGATGAAGGGGAATTTGGGATTTCCGTGGGGGTGGAGGGTGATGAAGAGGTCTTTGGGATTTCCTGGGTGGGAGGGTGATCAAAGGTTCTTTGGGATTTTCTGGTGGCAGGGTGATGAAAGGGTCTTTGGGATTTCCTGGGGGGTGTGTGATGAAGGGGTCTTTCGGATTTCCTGGGGGGGGAGGGTGTTGAAACGGTTTTTGGGATTTCCTGGGAGGGGAGGGTGATGAAAGGGTCTTTGCGATTTCCTCAGGGGGAGAGTGATGAAAGGGTCTTTGGGATTTCCTGGGGGGAGGGTGATGAAAGGGTCTTTGGGATTTCCTGGGGGGTGTGTGATGAAGGGGTCTTTCGGATTTCCTGGGGGGGGAGGTTGTTGAAAGAGTCTTTGGGATTTCCTGGGTGGGGAGGGTGATGAAAGGGTCTTTGGGATTTCCTAAGGGGGAGAGTGATGAAAGGGTCTTGGGATTTCTTGGGGGTAGGATGATGAAAGGGTCCTTGGGATTTCCTGGGGGGAGGGTGATGAAAGGGTCTTTGGGATTTCCTGGGGGGTGTGTGATGAAGGGGTCTTTGGGATTTCCTGGGGGGCAGGGTGATGAAGGGGTCTTTTGGATTTCCTGGGGGGGGAGGGTGTTGAAACGGTCTTTGGGATTTCCTGGGGGGGAGGGTGATGAAAGGGACTTTGGAATTTATTGGGGGGGAGGGTGATGAAAGGGTCTTTGGGATTTCCTGGGGGGGAGGGTGATGAAAGGGTCTTTGGAATTTATTTGGGGGGAGGGTGATGAAAGGGTCTTTGGGATTTCCTGAGGGGGGAGGGTGATGAAAGGGTCTTTGGGATTTCCTGGGGTGGGGAGTGTGATGAAAGTGTCTTTGGGATTTCCAGGGGCGGGGGGAGGGTGATGAAAGAGTCTTTGGGATTTCCTGGGGGGGAGGGTGATGAAGGGGAATTTGGGATTTCCGTGGGGGTGGAGGGTGATGAAGAGGTCTTTGGGATTTCCTGGGTGGGAGGGTGATGAAAGGGTCTTTGGGATTTTCTGGTGGCAGTGTGATGAAATGGTCTTTGGGATTTCCTGGGGGGTGCGTGATGAAGGGGTCTTTCGGATTTCCTGGGGGGGGAGGGTGTTGAAACGGTCTTTGGGATTTCCTGGGAGGGGAGGGTGATGAAAGGGTCTTTGGGATTTCCTAAGGGGGAGAGTGATGAAAGGGTCTTTGGGATTTCCTGGGGCGGGGGGAGGGTGATGAAAGGGTCTTTGGGATTTCCTGGGGGGGAGGGTGATGAAGGGGAATTTGGGATTTCTGTGGGGGTGTCGGGTGATGAAGAGGTCTTTGGGATTTCCTGGGTGGGAGGGGGATGAAAGGGTCTTTGGGATTCCGTGGGAGGGGTGGGTGATGAAAGGGTCTTTGGGATTTCCTGGGTGGGAGGGTGATGAAAGGGTCTTTGGGATTTCCTGAGGGGGAGAGTGATGAAAGGGTCTTTTGGATTTCCTGTGGGGGGAGGGTGATGAAAGGGTCGTTGGGATTTCCTGAGGGGGGAGGGTGATGAAAGGGTCTTTGGGATTTATTGGGGTGGAGGGTGATGAAAGAGTCTTTGGGATTTCCTGAGGGGGGAGGGTGATGAAAGGGTCTTTGGGATTTATTGTGGGGGAGGGTGATGAAAGGGTCTTTCGGATTTCCTGAGGAGGAGTGGGTGATGAAAGGGTCTTTGGGATTTCCTGGGTGTGAGGGTGATGAAAGGGTCTTTGGGATTTCCTGAGGGGGAGAGTGATGAAAGGGTCTTTTGGATTTCCTGTGGGGGGAGGGTGATGAAAGGGTCTTTGGGATTTCCTGAGAGGGAGGGTGATTGAAGGGTCTTTGGGATTTCCTGGAGGTGAGAGTGATGAAAGGGACTTTGGGATTTCCCGGGGGGGAGGGTGATGAAAGGGTCTTTGCAATTTATTGGGGGGGAGGGTGATGAAAGGGTCTTTGGGATTTCCTGAGGGGGGGAGGGTGATGAAAGGATCTTTGGGATTTCCTGGTGTGGGGCGTGTGATGAAAGCGTCTTTGGGATTTCCTGGGGCGGGGGGAGGGTGATGAAAGGGTGTTTGGATTTCCTGGGGGGGAGGGTGATGAAGGGGAATTTGGGATTTCTGTGGGGGGGGGGGAGGGTGATGAAGAGGTCTTTGCGATTTCCTGGGTGGGAGGGTGATGAAAGGGTCTATGGGATTTCCTGGGGGGAGGGTGATGAAAGGGACTTTGGGATTTCCTGGGGGGGAGGGTGATGAAAGGGACTTTGGAATTTATTGGGGGGGAGGGTGATGAAAGGGTCTTTGGGATATCCTGAGGGGGGAGGGTGATGCAAGGGTCTTTGGGATTTCCTGGGATGGGGAGTGTGATGAAAGTGTCTTTGGGATTTCCTGGGGCGGGGGGAGGGTGATGAAAGGGTCTTTGGGATTTCCTGGGGGGAAGGGTGATGAAGGGGAATTTGGGATTTCCGTGGGGGTGGAGGGTGATGAAGAGGTCTTTGGGATTTCCTGGGTGGGAGGGTGATCAAAGGTTCTTTGGGATTTTCTGGTGGCAGGGTGATGAAAGGGTCTTTGGGATTTCCTGGGGGGTGTGTGATGAAGGGGTCTTTCGGATTTCCTGGGGGGGGAGGGTGTTGAAACGGTTTTTGGGATTTCCTGGGAGGGGAGGGTGATGAAAGGGTCTTTGCGATTTCCTAAGGGGGAGAGTGATGAAAGGGTCTTTGGGATTTCCTGGGGGGAGGGTGATGAAAGGGTCTTTGGGATTTCCTGGGGGGTGTGTGATGAAGGGGTCTTTCGGATTTCCTGGGGGGGAGGTTGTTGAAAGAGTCTTTGGGATTTCCTGGGTGGGGAGGGTGATGAAAGGGTCTTTGGGATTTCCTAAGGGGGAGAGTGATGAAAGGGTCTTGGGATTTCTTGGGGGTAGGATGATGAAAGGGTCCTTGGGATTTCCTGGGGGGAGGGTGATGAAAGGGTCTTTGGGATTTCCTGGGGGGTGTGTGATGAAGGGGTCTTTGGGATTTCCTGGGGGGCAGGGTGATGAAGGGGTCTTTGGGATTTCCTGGGGGGAGGGTGATGAAAGGGTCTTTGGGATTTCCTGGGGGGTGTGTGATGAAGTGGTCTTTTGGATTTCCTGGGGGGGGAGGGTGTTGAAACGGTCTTTGGGATTTCCTGGGGGGGAGGGTGATGAAAGGGACTTTGGAATTTATTGGGGGGGAGGGTGATGAAAGGGTCTTTGGGATATCCTGAGGGGGGAGGGTGATGCAAGGGTCTTTGGGATTTCCTGGGATGGGGAGTGTGATGAAAGTGTCTTTGGGATTTCCTGGGGCGGGGGGAGGGTGATGAAAGGGTCTTTGGGATTTCCTGGGGGGAAGGGTGATGAAGGGGAATTTGGGATTTCCGTGGGGGTGGAGGGTGAAGAAGAGGTCTTTGGGATTTCCTGGGTGGGAGGGTGATCAAAGGTTCTTTGGGATTTTCTGGTGGCAGGGTGATGAAAGGGTCTTTGGGATTTCCTGGGGGGTGTGTGATGAAGGGGTCTTTCGGATTTCCTGGGGGGGGGAGGGTGTTGAAACGGTTTTTGGGATTTCCTGGGAGGGGAGGGTGATGAAAGGGTCTTTGCGATTTCCTAAGGGGGAGAGTGATGAAAGGGTCTTTGGGATTTCCTGGGGGGAGGGTGATGAAAGGGTCTTTGGGATTTCCTGGGGGGTGTGTGATGAAGGGGTCTTTCGGATTTCCTGGGGGGGGAGGTTGTTGAAAGAGCCTTTGGGATTTCCTGGGTGGGGAGGGTGATGAAAGGGTCTTTGGGATTTCCTAAGGGGGAGAGTGATGAAAGGGTCTTGGGATTTCTTGGGGGTAGGATGATGAAAGGGTCCTTGGGATTTCCTGGGGGGAGGGTGATGAAAGGGTCTTTGGGATTTCCTGGGGGGTGTGTGATGAAGGGGTCTTTGGGATTTCCTGGGGGGCAGGGTGATGAAGGGGTCTTTGGGATTTCCTGGGGGGAGGGTGATGAAAGGGTCTTTGGGATTTCCTGGGGGGTGTGTGAAGAAGTGGTCTTTTGGATTTCCTGGGGGGGGAGGGTGTTGAAACGGTCTTTGGGATTTCCTGGGGGGGAGGGTGATGAAAGGGACTTTGGAATTTATTGGGGGGGAGGGTGATGAAAGGGTCTTTGGGATTTCCTGGGGCGGGGGGAGGGTGATGAAAGGGTCTTTGGAATTTATTTGGGGGGAGGGTGATGAAAGGGTCTTTGGGATTTCCTGAGGGGGGAGGGTGATGAAAGGGTCTTTGGGATTTCCTGGGGTGGGGAGTGTGATGAAAGTGTCTTTGGGATTTCCAGGGGCGGGGGGAGGGTGATGAAAGAGTCTTTGGGATTTCCTGGGGGGGAGGGTGATGAAGGGGAATTTGGGATTTCCGTGGGGGTGGAGGGTGATGAAGAGGTCTTTGGGATTTCCTGGGTGGGAGGGTGATGAAAGGGTCTTTGGGATTTTCTGGTGGCAGTGTGATGAAATGGTCTTTGGGATTTCCTGGGGGGTGCGTGATGAAGGGGTCTTTCGGATTTCCTGGGGGGGGAGGGTGTTGAAACGGTCTTTGGGATTTCCTGGGAGGGGAGGGTGATGAAAGGGTCTTTGGGATTTCCTAAGGGGGAGAGTGATGAAAGGGTCTTTGGGATTTCCTGGGGCGGGGGGAGGGTGATGAAAGGGTCTTTGGGATTTCCTGGGGGGGAGGGTGATGAAGGGGAATTTGGGATTTCTGTGGGGGTGTCGGGTGATGAAGAGGTCTTTGGGATTTCCTGGGTGGGAGGGGGATGAAAGGGTCTTTGGGATTCCGTGGGAGGGGTGGGTGATGAAAGGGTCTTTGGGATTTCCTGGGTGGGAGGGTGATGAAAGGGTCTTTGGGATTTCCTGAGGGGGAGAGTGATGAAAGGGTCTTTTGGATTTCCTGTGGGGGGAGGGTGATGAAAGGGTCGTTGGGATTTCCTGAGGGGGGAGGGTGATGAAAGGGTCTTTGGGATTTATTGGGGTGGAGGGTGATGAAAGAGTCTTTGGGATTTCCTGAGGGGGGAGGGTGATGAAAGGGTCTTTGGGATTTATTGTGGGGGAGGGTGATGAAAGGGTCTTTCGGATTTCCTGAGGAGGAGTGGGTGATGAAAGGGTCTTTGGGATTTCCTGGGTGTGAGGGTGATGAAAGGGTCTTTGGGATTTCCTGAGGGGGAGAGTGATGAAAGGGTCTTTTGGATTTCCTGTGGGGGGAGGGTGATGAAAGGGTCTTTGGGATTTCCTGAGAGGGAGGGTGATTGAAGGGTCTTTGGGATTTCCTGGAGGTGAGAGTGATGAAAGGGACTTTGGGATTTCCCGGGGGGGAGGGTGATGAAAGGGTCTTTGCAATTTATTGGGGGGGAGGGTGATGAAAGGGTCTTTGGGATTTCCTGAGGGGGGGAGGGTGATGAAAGGATCTTTGGGATTTCCTGGTGTGGGGCGTGTGATGAAAGCATCTTTGGGATTTCCTGGGGCGGGGGGAGGGTGATGAAAGGGTGTTTGGATTTCCTGGGGGGGAGGGTGATGAAGGGGAATTTGGGATTTCTGTGGGGGGTGGGGAGGGTGATGAAGAGGTCTTTGCGATTTCCTGGGTGGGAGGGTGATGAAAGGGTCTATGGGATTTCCTGGGGGGAGGGTGATGAAAGGGACTTTGGGATTTCCTGGGGGGGAGGGTGATGAAAGGGACTTTGGAATTTATTGGGGGGGAGGGTGATGAAAGGGTCTTTGGGATATCCTGAGGGGGGAGGGTGATGCAAGGGTCTTTGGGATTTCCTGGGATGGGGAGTGTGATGAAAGTGTCTTTGGGATTTCCTGGGGCGGGGGGAGGGTGATGAAAGGGTCTTTGGGATTTCCTGGGGGGAAGGGTGATGAAGGGGAATTTGGGATTTCCGTGGGGGTGGAGGGTGATGAAGAGGTCTTTGGGATTTCCTGGGTGGGAGGGTGATCAAAGGTTCTTTGGGATTTTCTGGTGGCAGGGTGATGAAAGGGTCTTTGGGATTTCCTGGGGGGTGTGTGATGAAGGGGTCTTTCGGATTTCCTGGGGGGGGGAGGGTGTTGAAACGGTTTTTGGGATTTCCTGGGAGGGGAGGGTGATGAAAGGGTCTTTGCGATTTCCTAAGGGGGAGAGTGATGAAAGGGTCTTTGGGATTTCCTGGGGGGAGGGTGATGAAAGGGTCTTTGGGATTTCCTGGGGGGTGTGTGATGAAGGGGTCTTTCGGATTTCCTGGGGGGGGAGGTTGTTGAAAGAGTCTTTGGGATTTCCTGGGTGGGGAGGGTGATGAAAGGGTCTTTGGGATTTCCTAAGGGGGAGAGTGATGAAAGGGTCTTGGGATTTCTTGGGGGTAGGATGATGAAAGGGTCCTTGGGATTTCCTGGGGGGAGGGTGATGAAAGGGTCTTTGGGATTTCCTGGGGGGTGTGTGATGAAGGGGTCTTTGGGATTTCCTGGGGGGCAGGGTGATGAAGGGGTCTTTGGGATTTCCTGGGGGGAGGGTGATGAAAGGGTCTTTGGGATTTCCTGGGGGGTGTGTGATGAAGTGGTCTTTTGGATTTCCTGGGGGGGGAGGGTGTTGAAACGGTCTTTGGGATTTCCTGGGGGGGAGGGTGATGAAAGGGACTTTGGAATTTATTGGGGGGGAGGGTGATGAAAGGGTCTTTGGGATATCCTGAGGGGGGAGGGTGATGCAAGGGTCTTTGGGATTTCCTGGGATGGGGAGTGTGATGAAAGTGTCTTTGGGATTTCCTGGGGCGGGGGGAGGGTGATGAAAGGGTCTTTGGGATTTCCTGGGGGGAAGGGTGATGAAGGGGAATTTGGGATTTCCGTGGGGGTGGAGGGTGAAGAAGAGGTCTTTGGGATTTCCTGGGTGGGAGGGTGATCAAAGGTTCTTTGGGATTTTCTGGTGGCAGGGTGATGAAAGGGTCTTTGGGATTTCCTGGGGGGTGTGTGATGAAGGGGTCTTTCGGATTTCCTGGGGGGGGGAGGGTGTTGAAACGGTTTTTGGGATTTCCTGGGAGGGGAGGGTGATGAAAGGGTCTTTGCGATTTCCTAAGGGGGAGAGTGATGAAAGGGTCTTTGGGATTTCCTGGGGGGAGGGTGATGAAAGGGTCTTTGGGATTTCCTGGGGGGTGTGTGATGAAGGGGTCTTTCGGATTTCCTGGGGGGGGGAGGTTGTTGAAAGAGCCTTTGGGATTTCCTGGGTGGGGAGGGTGATGAAAGGGTCTTTGGGATTTCCTAAGGGGGAGAGTGATGAAAGGGTCTTTGGGATTTCTTGGGGGTAGGATGATGAAAGGGTCCTTGGGATTTCCTGGGGGGAGGGTGATGAAAGGGTCTTTGGGATTTCCTGGGGGGGGTGTGATGAAGGGGTCTTTGGGATTTCCTGGGGGGCAGGGTGATGAAGGGGTCTTTGGGATTTCCTGGGGGGGAGGGGTGGAGGGTGATGAAGGGGTGTTTGGGATTTCCTGGGGGGAGGCTGTTGAAAGGGTCTTTGGGATTTCCTGGGGCGGGGAGTGTGATCAAAGGGTCCATGGGATTTCCTGGGGGGGAGGGTGATGAAGGGGTCTTTGGGATTTCCTGAGGGGGAGAGTGATGAAAGGGTCTTTGGGATTTCCTGGAGGGGAGAGTGTTGAAAGGGACTTTGGGATTTCCTGGTGGGGAGGGTGATGAAAGGGTCTTTGGAATTTATTGGGGGGGAGGGTGATGAAAGGGTGTTTGGGATTTCCTGAGGGGGGAGGGTGATGAAAGGGTCTTTGGGATTTATTGGGGGGGAGGGTGATGAAAGGGTCTTTGGGATTTCCTTGGGGGGAGGGTGATGAAAGGGTCTTCGGAATTTCCTGAGAGGGAGGGTGATTGAAGGGTCTTTGGGATTTCCTGGAGGTGAGAGTGATGAAAGGGACTTTGGGATTTCCTGGGGGGGAGGGCGATGAAAGGGTCTTTGGAATTTATTGGGGGGGAGGGTGATGAAAGGGTCTTTGGGATTTCCTGAGGGGGGGAGGGTGATGAAAGGGTCTTTGGGATTTCCTGGTGTGGAGCGTGTGATGAAAGTGTCTTTGGGATTTCATGGGGCGGGGGGAGGGTGATGAAAGGGTCTTTGGGATTTCCTGGGGGGGGAGGGTGATGAAAGGGTCTTTGGGATTTCCTGGGTGGGAGGGTGATGAAATGGTCTTTGGGATTTATTGGGGGGGAGGGTGATGAAAGGGTCTTTGGGATATCCTGAGGGGGGAGGGTGATGCAAGGGTCTTTGGGATTTCCTGGGATGGGGAGTGTGATGAAAGAGTCTTTGGGATTTCCTGGGGCGGGGCGAGGGTGATGAAAGGGTCTTTGGGATTTCCTGGGGGGAAGGGTGATGAAAGGGAATTTGGGATTTCCGTGGGGGTGGAGGGTGATGAAGAGGTCTTTGGGATTTCCTGGGTGGGAGGGTGGTCAACGGTTCTTTGGGATTTTCTGGTGGCAGGGTGATGAAAGGGTCTTTGGGATTTCCTGGGGGGTGTGTGATGAAGGGGTCTTTCGGATTTCCTGGGGGGGGAGGGTGTTGAAACGGTTTTTGGGATTTCCTGGGAGGGGAGGGTGATGAAAGGGTCTTTGCGATTTCCTAAGGGGGAGAGTCATGAAAGGGTCTTTGGGATTTCCTGGGGGGAGGGTGATGAAAGGGTCTTTGGGATTTCCTGGGGGGTGTGTGATGAAGGGGTCTTTCGGATTTCCTGGGGGGGGGAGGTTGTTGAAAGAGTCTTTGGGATTTCCTGGGTGGGGAGGGTGATGAAAGGGTCTTTGGGATTTCCTAAGGGGGAGAGTGATGAAAGGGTCTTTGGGATTTCCTGGGGGGTGTGTGATGAAGGGGTCTTTGGGATTTCCTGGGGGGCAGGGTGATGAAGGGGTCTTTGGGATTTCCTGGGGGGGAGGGGTGGAGGGTGATGAAGGGGTGTTTGGGATTTCCTGGGGGGAGGCTGTTGAAAGGGTCTTTGGGATTTCCTGAGAGGGAGGGTGTTTGAAGGGTCTTTGGGATTCCCTGTGCCTGGAGGGTGATGAAAGGCGCTTTGGGATTTCCTTGGATTGGAGGGTCAAAAAAGGGTCTTTGGGATTTCCTGGGGGGAGAATGATGAAGGGATCTTAGGGATTTCCTTCGGCGTTGGGTGATGAAAGAGTCTTTGGGATTTCCTGAGGGGGAGGGTGATGAAAGGGTCTTTGGGATTTCCTGGAGGGGAGAGTGATTAAAGGGACTTTGGGATTTCCTGGGGGGGAGGGTGATGAAAGGGACTTTGGAATTTATTGGGGGGGAGGGTGATGAAAGGGTCTTTGGGATATCCTGAGGGGGGAGGGTGATGCAAGGGTCTTTGGGATTTCCTGGGATGGGGAGTGTGATGAAAGTGTCTTTGGGATTTCCTGGGGCGGGGGGAGGGTGATGAAAGGCTCTTTGGGATTTCCTGGGGGGAAGGGTGATGAAGGGGAATTTGGGATTTCCGTGGGGGTGGAGGGTGATGAAGAGGTCTTTGGGATTTCCTGGGTGGGAGGGTGATCAAAGGTTCTTTGGGATTTTCTGGTGGCAGGGTGATGAATGGGTCTTTGGGATTTACTGGGGGGTGTGTGATGAAGGGGTCTTTCGGATTTCCTGGTGGGGGAGGGTGTTGAAACGGTTTTTGGGATTTCCTGGGAGGGGAGGGTGATGAAAGGGTCTTTGGGATTTCCTAAGGGGGAGAGTGATGAAAGGGTCTTTGGGATTTCCTGGGGGGAGGGTGATGAAAGGGTCTTTGGGATTTCCTGGGGGGTGTGTGATGAAGGGGTCTTTCGGATTTCCTGGGTGGGGAGGTTGTTGAAAGAGTCTTTGGGATTTCCTAAGGGGGAGAGTGATGAAAGGGTCTTTGGGATTTCTTGGGGGTAGGATGATGAAAGGGTCTTTGGGATTTCCTGGGGGGAGGGTGATGAAAGGGTCTTTGCGATTTCCTTTGGGGTGTGTGATGAAGGGGTCTTTGGGATTTCCTTGGGGGGCAGGGTGATGAAGGGGTCTTTGGGATTTCCTGGGGGGGAGGGGTGGAGGGTGATGAAGGGGTGTTTGGGATTTCCTGGGGGGAGGCTGTTGAAAGGGTCTTTGGGATTTCCTGAGAGGGAGGGTGTTTGAAGGGTCTTTGGTATTCCCTGGGCCTGGAGGGTGATGAAAGGCGCTTTGGGATTTCCTTGGTGGGGAGGGTGAAAAAAGGGTCTTTGGGATTTCCTGGGGGGAGAATGATGAAGGGATCTTAGGGATTTCCTTCGGCGTTGGGTGATGAAATAGTCTTTGGGATTTCCTGAGGGGGAGGGTGATGAAAGGGTCTTTGGGATTTCCTGGAGGGGAGAGTGATTCAAGGGACTTTGGGATTTCCTGGGGGGGAGGGTGATGAAAGGGACTTTGGAATTTATTGGGGGGGAGGGTGATGAAAGGGTCTTTGGGATATCCTGAGGGGGGAGGGTGATGCAAGGGTCTTTGGGATTTCCTGGGATGGGGAGTGTGATGAAAGTGTCTTTGGGATTTCCTGGGGCGGGGGGAGGGTGATGAAAGGGTCTTTGGGATTTCCTGGGGGGAAGGGTGATGAAGGGGAATTTGGGATTTCCGTGGGGGTGGAGGGTGATGAAGAGGTCTTTGGGATTTCCTGGGTGGGAGGGTGATCAAAGGTTCTTTGGGATTTTCTGGTGGCAGGGTGATGAAAGGGTCTTTGGGATTTCCTGGGGGGTGTGTGATGAAGGGGTCTTTGGGATTTCCTGGGGGGGAGGGTAATGAAAGGGTCTTTGGGATTTCCCGAGAGGGAGGGTGATTGAAGGGTCTTTGGGATTTCCTGGGCGGGGAGGGTGATGAAAGGTGCTTTGGGATTTCCTTGGGGGGGAGGGTGAAAAAAGGATCTTTGGGATTTCCTGGGGGGAGAATGATGAAGGGATCTTAGGGATTTCCTTCGGCGTTGGGTGATGAAAGAGTCTTTGGGATTTCCTGAGTGGGAGGGTGATCAAAGGGTCTTTGGGATTTCCTGCAGGGGAGAGTGATGAAAGGGACTTTGGGATTTCCTGAGGGGGGAGGGTGATGAAAGGGTCTTTGGGATTTCCTGGGGTGGGTAGTGTGATGAAAGTGTCTTTGGGATTTCCTGGGGGGGGGGGGGGAGGGTGATGAAAGGGTCTTTGGGATTTCCTGGGGGGGAGGGTGATGAAGGGGAATTTGGGATTTCCGTGAGGGGGGAGGGTGATGAAGGGGTCTTTGGGATTTCCTGGGTGGGAGGGTGATGAAGGGGTCTTTGGGATTTTCTGGGGGCAGGGTGATGAAGGGGAATTTGGGATTTCCGTGGGGGGGGGAGGGTGATGAAGGGGTCTTTGGGATTTCCTGGGTGGGAGGGTGATGAAGGGGTCTTTGGGATTTTCTGGGGGCAGGGTGATGAAGGGGAATTTGGGATTTCCGTGGGGGTGGAGGGTGATGAAGAGGTCTTTGGGATTTCCTGGGTGGGAGGGTGATCAAAGGTTCTTTGGGATTTTCTGGTGGCAGGGTGATGAAAGGGTCTTTGGGATTTCCTGGGGGGTGTGTGATGAAGGGGTCTTTCGGATTTCCTGGGGGGGGAGGGTGTTGAAACGGTTTTTGGGATTTCCTGAGGGGGAGAGTGATGAAAGGGTCTTTGGGATTTCCTGGAGGGGAGAGTGATGAAAGGGACTTTGGGATTTCCTGGGGGGGAGGGTGATGAAAGGGACTTTGGAATTTATTGGGGGGGAGGGTGATGAAAGGGTCTTTGGGATATCCTGAGGGGGGAGGGTGATGCAAGGGTCTTTGGGATTTCCTGGGATGGGGAGTGTGATGAAAGTGTCTTTGGGATTTCCTGGGGCGGGGGGGAGGGTGATGAAAGGGTCTTTGGGATTTCCTGGGGGGAAGGGTGATGAAGGGGAATTTGGGATTTCCGTGGGGGTGGAGGGTGATGAAGAGGTCTTTGGGATTTCCTGGGTGGGAGGGTGATCAAAGGTTCTTTGGGATTTTCTGGTGGCAGGGTGATGAAAGGGTCTTTGGGATTTCCTGGGGGGTGTGTGATGAAGGGGTCTTTGGGATTTCCTGGGGGGGAGGGTAATGAAAGGGTCTTTGGGATTTCCCGAGAGGGAGGGTGATTGAAGGGTCTTTGGGATTTCCTGGGCGGGGAGGGTGATGAAAGGTGCTTTGGGATTTCCTTGGGGGGGAGGGTGAAAAAAGGATCTTTGGGATTTCCTGGGGGGAGAATGATGAAGGGATCTTAGGGATTTCCTTCGGCGTTGGGTGATGAAAGAGTCTTTGGGATTTCCTGAGTGGGAGGGTGATCAAAGGGTCTTTGGGATTTCCTGCAGGGGAGAGTGATGAAAGGGACTTTGGGATTTCCTGAGGGGGGAGGGTGATGAAAGGGTCTTTGGGATTTCCTGGGGTGGGTAGTGTGATGAAAGTGTCTTTGGGATTTCCTGGGGGGGGTGGAGGGTGATGAAAGGGTCTTTGGGATTTCCTGGGGGGGAGGGTGATGAAGGGGAATTTGGGATTTCCGTGAGGGGGGAGGGTGATGAAGGGGTCTTTGGGATTTCCTGGGTGGGAGGGTGATGAAGGGGTCTTTGGGATTTTCTGGGGGCAGGGTGATGAAGGGGAATTTGGGATTTCCGTGGGGGGGGAGGGTGATGAAGGGGTCTTTGGGATTTCCTGGGTGGGAGGGTGATGAAGGGGTCTTTGGGATTTTTTGGGGGCAGGGTGATGAAGGGGAATTTGGGATTTCCGTGGGGGTGGAGGGTGATGAAGAGGTCTTTGGGATTTCCTGGGTGGGAGGGTGATCAAAGGTTCTTTGGGATTTTCTGGTGGCAGGGTGATGAAAGGGTCTTTGGGATTTCCTGGGGGGTGTGTGATGAAGGGGTCTTTCGGATTTCCTGGGGGGGGAGGGTGTTGAAACGGTTTTTGGGATTTCCTGGGAGGGGAGGGTGATGATAGGGTCTTTGGGATTTCCTAAGGGGGAGAGTGATGAAAGGGTCTTTGGGATTTCCTGGGGGGAGGGTGATGAAAGGGTCTTTGGGATTTCCTGGGGGGTGTGTGATGAAGGGGTCTTTCGGATTTCCTGGGGGGGGAGGTTGTTGAAAGAGTCTTTGGGATTTCCTGGGTGGGGAGGGTGATGAAAGGGTCTTTGGGATTTCCTAAGGGGGAGAGTGATGAAAGGGTCTTTGGGATTTCTTGGGGGTAGGATGATGAAAGGGTCCTTGGGATTTCCTGGGGGGAGGGTGATGAAAGGGTCTTTGGGATTTCCTGGGGGGTGTGTGATGAAGGGGTCTTTGGGATTTCCTGGGGGGCAGGGTGATGAAGGGGTCTTTGGGATTTCCTGTGGGGGAGGGGTGGAGGGTGATGAAGGGGTGTTTGGGATTTCCTGGGGGGAGGCTGTTGAAAGGGTCTTTGGGATTTCCTGGGGCGGGGAGCGTGATGAAAGGGTCCATGGGATTTCCTGGGGGGGAGGGTGACGAAGGGGTCTTTGGGATTTCCTGAGGGGGAGAGTGATGAAAGGGTCTTTGGGATTTCCTGGAGGGGAGAGTGATGAAAGGGACTTTGGGATTTCCTGGTGGGGAGGGTGATGAAAGGGTCATTGGAATTTATTGGGGGGGAGGGTGATGAAAGGGTGTTTGGGATTTCCTGAGGGGGGAGGGTGATGAAAGGGTCATTGGGATTTATTGGGGGGGAGGGTGATGAAAGGGTCTTTGGGATTTCCTGAGGAGGGGTGCGTGATGAAAGGGTCTTTGGGATTTCCTGGGTGGGAGGGCGATGAAAGTGTCTTTGGGATTTCCTGAGGGGGAGAGTGATGAAAGGGTCTTTTGGATTTCCTGTGGGGGGAGGGTAATGAAAGGGTCTTTGGGATTTCCTGGGGGGGAGGGTAATGAAAGGGTCTTTGGGATTTCCTGAGAGGGAGGGTGATTGAAGGGTCTTTGGGATTTCCTGGGCGGGGAGGGTGATGAAAGGGTCTTTGGGATTTCCTTGGGGGGGAGGGTGAAAAAAGGATCTTTGGGATTTCCTGGGGGGAGAATGATGAAGGGATCTTAGGGATTTCCTTCGGCGTTGGGTGATGAAAGAGTCTTTGGGATTTCCTGAGTGGGAGGGTGATCAAAGGGTCTTTGGGATTTCCTGATGGGGAGAGTGATGAAAGGGACTTTGGGATTTGCTGAGGGGGGAGGGTGATGAAAGGGTCTTTGGGATTTCCTGGGGTGGGTAGTGTGATGAAAGTGTCTTTGGGATTTCCTGGGGGGGGGGGGGGGTGATGAAAGGGTCTTTGGGATTTCCTGGGGGGGAGGGTGATGAAGGGGAATTTGGGATTTCCGTGAGGGGGGAGGGTGATGAAGGGGTCTTTGGGATTTCCTGGGTGGGAGGGTGATGAAGGGGTCTTTGGGATTTTCTGGGGGCAGGGTGATGAAAGGTTCTTTGGGATTTCCTGGGGGGGACAGTGATGAAAGGGTCTTTGGGATTTCCTGTGGGCGGAGGGTGATGAAAGGGTCTTTGGGATTTCCTGGGGGGAGGATGGTGAAGGGGTATTTGGGATTTCCTCGGTGTTTGGGTGATGAAAGGGTCTTTGGGATTTCCTGAGGGGGAGGGTGATGAAAGGGTCTTTGGGATTTCCTGGAGGGGAGAGTGATGAAAGGGTCTTTGGGATTTCCTGGAGTGGGGGAGGGTGATGAAAGGGTCTTTGGAATTTCCTGGGGGGAGGGTGATGAAAGGGTCTTTGGGATTTCCTGAGGGGGGAGGGTGATGAAAGGGTCTTTGGGATTTCCTGGGGTGGGGAGTGTGATGAATGTGTCTTTGGGATTTCCTGGGGGGGGAGGGTGATGAAGGGGACTTTGGGATTTCCTGGGGGGAGGATGATGAAGGGGTATTTGGGATTTCCTCGGTGTTTGGGTGATGAAAGGGTCTTTGGGATTTCCTGAGGCGGAGGGTGATGAAAGGGTCTTTGGGATTTCCTGGAGGGGAGAGTGATGAAAGGGTCTTTGGGATTTCCTGGAGTGGGGGAGGGTGATGAAAGGGTCTTTGGGATTTCCTGGGGTGGGGAGTTTGATGAATGTGTCTTTGGGATTTCCTGGGGGGGGAGGGTGATGAAGGGGACTTTGGGATTCCCGGGGGGGCGAGGTTGATGAAGGGGTCTTTTGGATTTCCTGGGGGGGGAGGGTGTTGAAAGGGTCTTTGGGATTTCCTCGGGGGCGGTGTGTGATGAAGGGGTCTTTCTGATTTCCTGTGGGGGGGAGGGTGTTGAAAGGGTCTTTGGGATTTCCTGGGAGGGGAGGGTGATGAAAGGTTCTTTGGGATTCTGCTGGAGGGTAAGGTGATGAAAGGGTCTTTGGGATTACCTTGGAGGGGAGGGTGATGAAAGGGTCTTTGGGATTTCCTGAGGGGGAGGGTGATGAAAGGGTCTTTGGGATTTCCTGGGGGGGAGGGTGATGAAGGGGCTTTGGGATTTCCTGGAGGGGGAGGGTGATGAAAGGTTCTTTGGGATTTTCTGGGGTGGTGGGTGATGAAGGGGTCTTTCGGATTTCCTGGGGGGGGAGGGTGTTGAAAGGGTCTTTGGGATTTCCTGGGAGGGGAGGGTGATGAAAGGGTCTTTGGGATTTCCTGAGGCGGACAGTGATGAAAGGGTCTTTGGGATTTCCTGTGGGGGTAGGGTGATGAAAGGGTCTTTGGGATTTCCTGGGTGGGAGGGTGATTGAAGGGTCTTTGGGATTTCCTGGGCGGGGAGGGTGATGAAAGGGTCTTTGGGATTTCCTTGGGGGGGAGGGTGAAAAAAGGATCTTTGGGTTTTCCTGGGGGGAGAATGATGAAGGGATCTTAGGGATTTCCTTCGGCGTTGGGTGATGAAAGAGTCTTTGGGATTTCCTGAGTGGGAGGGTGATCAAAGGGTCTTTGGGATTTCCTGATGGGGAGAGTGATGAAAGGGACTTTGGGATTTGCTGAGGGGGGAGGGTGATGAAAGGGTCTTTGGGATTTCCTGGGGTGGGTAGTGTGATGAAAGTGTCTTTGGGATTCCCTGGGTGGGGGGGGGTGATGAAAGGGTCTTTGGGATTTCCTGGGGGGGAGGGTGATGAAGGGGAATTTGGGATTTCCGTGGGGGGGGAGGGTGATGAAGGGGTCTTTGGGATTTCCTGGGTGGGAGGGTGATGAAGGGGTCTTTGGGATTTTCTGGGGGCAGGGTGATGAAAGGTTCTTTGGGATTTCCTGGGGGGGACAGTGATGAAAGGGTCTTTGGGATTTCCTGTGGGCGGAGGGTGATGAAAGGGTCTTTGGGATTTCCTGGGGGGAGGATGGTGAAGGGGTATTTGGGATTTCCTCGGTGTTTGGGTGATGAAAGGGTCTTTGGGATTTCCTGAGGGGGAGGGTGATGAAAGGGTCTTTGGGATTTCCTGGAGGGGAGAGTGATGAAAGGGTCTTTGGGATTTCCTGGAGTGGGGGAGGGTGATGAAAGGGTCTTTGGAATTTCCTGGGGGGAGGGTGATGAAAGGGTCTTTGGGATTTCCTGAGGGGGGAGGGTGATGAAAGGGTCTTTGGGATTTCCTGGGGTGGGGAGTGTGATGAATGTGTCTTTGGGATTTCCTGGGGGGGGAGGGTGATGAAGGGGACTTTGGGATTTCCTGGGGGGAGGATGATGAAGGGGTATTTGGGATTTCCTCGGTGTTTGGGTGATGAAAGGGTCTTTGGGATTTCCTGAGGGGGAGGGTGATGAAAGGGTCTTTGGGATTTCCTGGAGGGGAGAGTGATGAAAGGGTCTTTGGGATTTCCTGGAGTGGGGGAGGGTGATGAAAGGGTCTTTGGAATTTCCTGGCGGGAGGGTGATGAAAGGGTCTTTGGGATTTCCTGAGGGGGGAGGGTGATGAAAGGGTCTTTGGGATTTCCTGGGGTGGGGAGTTTGATGAATGTGTCTTTGGGATTTCCTGGGGGGGGAGGGTGATGAAGGGGACTTTGGGATTCCCGGGGGGGCGAGGTTGATGAAGGGGTCTTTTGGATTTCCTGGGGGGGGAGGGTGTTGAAAGGGTCTTTGGGATTTCCTCGGGGGCGGTGTGTGATGAAGGGGTCTTTCTGATTTCCTGTGGGGGGGAGGGTGTTGAAAGGGTCTTTGGGATTTCCTGGGAGGGGAGGGTGATGAAAGGTTCTTTGGGATTCTGCTGGAGGGTAAGGTGATGAAAGGGTCTTTGGGATTACCTTGGAGGGGAGGGTGATGAAAGGGTCTTTGGGATTTCCTGAGGGGGAGGGTGATGAAAGGGTCTTTGGGATTTCCTGGGGGGGAGGGTGATGAAGGGGCTTTGGGATTTCCTGGAGGGGGAGGGTGATGAAAGGTTCTTTGGGATTTTCTGGGGTGGTGGGTGATGAAGGGGTCTTTCGGATTTCCTGGGGGGGGGAGGGTGTTGAAAGGGTCTTTGGGATTTCCTGGGAGGGGAGGGTGATGAAAGGGTCTTTGGGATTTCCTGAGGCGGACAGTGATGAAAGGGTCTTTGGGATTTCCTGTGGGGGTAGGGTGATGAAAGGGTCTTTGGGATTTCCTGGGTGGGAGGGTGATGAAAGGGTCTTTGGGATTTCCTGGGTGTGGAGGGTGATGAAAGGGTCTTTGGGATTTCCTAAGGGGGAGAGTGATGAAAGGGTCTTTGGGATTTCCTGGGGGGAGGATGATGAAAAGTTCTTTGGGATTTTCTGGGGGGAGGGTGATGAAATGGTCTTTGGGATTTCCTGGGGGGTGTGTGATGAAGGGGTCTTTCGGATTTCCTGGGGGGCAGGGTGATGAAGGGTTCCTTGGGATTTCCTGGGGGGGTGGTGAAGGGTGATGAAGGGGTCTTTGGGATTTCCTGGGTGGGAGGGTGATGAAAGGGTCTTTGGGATTTTCTGGGGGCACGGTGATGAAAGGGTCTTCGGGATTTCCTGGGGGGTGTGTGATGAAGGGGTCTTTCGGATTTCCTGGGGGGGGGGAGGGTGTTGAAACGGTCTTTGGGATTTCCTGGGGGGGGGAGGGTGATGAAAGGTTCTTTGGGATTCTGTTGGAGGGTAAGGTGATGAAAGGGTATTTGGGATTACCTGGGAGGGGAGGGTGATGAAAGGGTCTTTGGGATTTCCTGAGGGGGAGGGTGATGAAGGGGCTTTGGGATTTCCTGGGGGGGAGGGTGATGAAAGGTTCTTTGGGATTTCTTGGGGTGGTGGGTGATGAAGGGGTCTTTCGGATTTCCTGGGGGCGGAGGGTGTTGAAAGGGTCTTTGGGATTTCCTGGGAGGGGAGGGTGATGAAAGGGTCTTTGGGATTTCCTGAGGTGGACAGTGATGAAAGGGTCTTTGGGATTTCCTGTGGGGGTAGGGTGATGAAAAGGTCTTTGGGATTTCCTGAGAGGGAGGGTGATTAATGGGTCTTTGGGATTTCCTGGAGGGGGTGGTGATGAAAGGGTATTTGAGATTTCCTGGGAGGGGAGGGTGATGAAAGGGTCTTTGGGAATTCCTGAGGGTGTGGGTGATGAAAGGGTCTTTGGGATTTCCTGGGAGGGATGGTGATGAAAGGGTCTTTGGGATTTCTTGAGGGGGTCAGTGATGAAAGGGTCTTTGGGATTTCCTGTGGGCGGAGGGTGATGAAAGGGTCTTTGGGATTTCCTGGGAGGGGAGGGTGATGAAAGGGTCTTTGGGAATTCCTGAGGGGGTGGGTGATGAAAGGGTCTTTGGGATTTCCTGGGTGGGATGGTGATGAAAGGGTCTTTGGGATTTCTTGAGGGGGACAGTGATGAAAGGGTCTTTGGGATTTCCTGTGGGCGGAGGGTGATGAAAGGGTCTTTGGGATTTCCGGGGGGGGAGGGTGATGAAAGGGTCTTTGGGATTTCCTGCAGGGGAGAGTGATGAAAGGGACTTTGGGATTTCCTGAGGGGGGAGGGTGATGAAAGGGTCTTTGGGATTTCCTGGGGTGGGTAGTGTGATGAAAGTGTCTTTGGGATTTCCTGGGGTGGGGGGGAGGGTGATGAAAGGGTCTTTGGGATTTCCTGGGGGGGAGGGTGATGAAGGGGAATTTGGGATTTCCGTGAGGGGGGAGGGTGATGAAGGGGTCTTTGGGATTTCCTGGGTGGGAGGGTGATGAAGGGGTCTTTGGGATTTTCTGGGGGCAGGGTGATGAAGGGGAATTTGGGATTTCCGTGGGGGGGGAGGGTGATGAAGGGGTCTTTGGGATTTCCTGGGTGGGAGGGTGATGAAGGGGTCTTTGGGATTTTCTGGGGGCAGGGTGATGAAGGGGAATTTGGGATTTCCGTGGGGGTGGAGGGTGATGAAGAGGTCTTTGGGATTTCCTGGGTGGGAGGGTGATCAAAGGTTCTTTGGGATTTTCTGGTGGCAGGGTGATGAAAGGGTCTTTGGGATTTCCTGGGGGGTGTGTGATGAAGGGGTCTTTCGGATTTCCTGGGGGGGGAGGGTGTTGAAACGGTTTTTGGGATTTCCTGGGAGGGGAGGGTGATGATAGGGTCTTTGGGATTTCCTAAGGGGGAGAGTGATGAAAGGGTCTTTGGGATTTCCTGGGGGGAGGGTGATGAAAGGGTCTTTGGGATTTCCTGGGGGGTGTGTGATGAAGGGGTCTTTCGGATTTCCTGGGGGGGGAGGTTGTTGAAAGAGTCTTTGGGATTTCCTGGGTGGGGAGGGTGATGAAAGGGTCTTTGGGATTTCCTAAGGGGGAGAGTGATGAAAGGGTCTTTGGGATTTCTTGGGGGTAGGATGATGAAAGGGTCCTTGGGATTTCCTGGGGGGAGGGTGATGAAAGGGTCTTTGGGATTTCCTGGGGGGTGTGTGATGAAGGGGTCTTTGGGATTTCCTGGGGGGCAGGGTGATGAAGGGGTCTTTGGGATTTCCTGGGGGGGAGGGGTGGAGGGTGATGAAGGGGTGTTTGGGATTTCCTGGGGGGAGGCTGTTGAAAGGGTCTTTGGGATTTCCTGGGGCGGGGAGCGTGATGAAAGGGTCCATGGGATTTCCTGGGGGGGAGGGTGACGAAGGGGTCTTTGGGATTTCCTGAGGGGGAGAGTGATGAAAGGGTCTTTGGGATTTCCTGGAGGGGAGAGTGATGAAAGGGACTTTGGGATTTCCTGGTGGGGAGGGTGATGAAAGGGTCATTGGAATTTATTGGGGGGGAGGGTGATGAAAGGGTGTTTGGGATTTCCTGAGGGGGGAGGGTGATGAAAGGGTCTTTGGGATTTATTGGGGGGGAGGGTGATGAAAGGGTCTTTGGGATTTCCTGAGGGGGAGAGTGATGAAAGGGTCTTTTGGATTTCCTGTGGGGGGAGGGTAATGAAAGGGTCTTTGGGATTTCCTGGGGGGGAGGGTAATGAAAGGGTCTTTGGGATTTCCTGAGAGGGAGGGTGATTGAAGGGTCTTTGGGATTTCCTGGGCGGGGAGGGTGATGAAAGGGTCTTTGGGATTTCCTTGGGGGGGAGGGTGAAAAAAGGATCTTTGGGATTTCCTGGGGGGAGAATGATGAAGGGATCTTAGGGATTTCCTTCGGCGTTGGGTGATGAAAGAGTCTTTGGGATTTCCTGAGTGGGAGGGTGATCAAAGGGTCTTTGGGATTTCCTGATGGGGAGAGTGATGAAAGGGACTTTGGGATTTGCTGAGGGGGGAGGGTGATGAAAGGGTCTTTGGGATTTCCTGGGGTGGGTAGTGTGATGAAAGTGTCTTTGGGATTTCCTGGGGGGGGGGGAGGGTGATGAAAGGGTCTTTGGGATTTCCTGGGGGGGAGGGTGATGAAGGGGAATTTGGGATTTCCGTGAGGGGGGAGGGTGATGAAGGGGTCTTTGGGATTTCCTGGGTGGGAGGGTGATGAAGGGGTCTTTGGGATTTTCTGGGGGCAGGGTGATGAAAGGTTCTTTGGGATTTCCTGGGGGGGACAGTGATGAAAGGGTCTTTGGGATTTCCTGTGGGCGGAGGGTGATGAAAGGGTCTTTGGGATTTCCTGGGGGGAGGATGGTGAAGGGGTATTTGGGATTTCCTCGGTGTTTGGGTGATGAAAGGGTCTTTGGGATTTCCTGAGGGGGAGGGTGATGAAAGGGTCTTTGGGATTTCCTGGAGGGGAGAGTGATGAAAGGGTCTTTGGGATTTCCTGGAGTGGGGGAGGGTGATGAAAGGGTCTTTGGAATTTCCTGGGGGGAGGGTGATGAAAGGGTCTTTGGGATTTCCTGAGGGGGGAGGGTGATGAAAGGGTCTTTGGGATTTCCTGGGGTGGGGAGTGTGATGAATGTGTCTTTGGGATTTCCTGGGGGGGGAGGGTGATGAAGGGGACTTTGGGATTTCCTGGGGGGAGGATGATGAAGGGGTATTTGGGATTTCCTCGGTGTTTGGGTGATGAAAGGGTCTTTGGGATTTCCTGAGGGGGAGGGTGATGAAAGGGTCTTTGGGATTTCCTGGAGGGGAGAGTGATGAAAGGGTCTTTGGGATTTCCTGGAGTGGGGGAGGGTGATGAAAGGGTCTTTGGAATTTCCTGGCGGGAGGGTGATGAAAGGGTCTTTGGGATTTCCTGAGGGGGGAGGGTGATGAAAGGGTCTTTGGGATTTCCTGGGGTGGGGAGTTTGATGAATGTGTCTTTGGGATTTCCTGGGGGGGGAGGGTGATGAAGGGGACTTTGGGATTCCCGGGGGGGGGGAGGGTGTTGAAAGGGTCTTTGGGATTTCCTCGGGGGCGGTGTGTGATGAAGGGGTCTTTCTGATTTCCTGTGGGGGGGAGGGTGTTGAAAGGGTCTTTGGGATTT
The DNA here is from genome assembly GCF_036365525.1 of Heterodontus francisci. NCBI lineage: Eukaryota > Metazoa > Chordata > Chondrichthyes > Heterodontiformes > Heterodontidae > Heterodontus > Heterodontus francisci. Next base: position 9,439,894 of record NC_090411.1, on the reverse strand, counting down.
CCTGGGAGGGGAGGGTGATGAAAGGTTCTTTGGGATTCTGCTGGAGGGTAAGGTGATGAAAGGGTCTTTGGGATTACCTTGGAGGGGAGGGTGATGAAAGGGTCTTTGGGATTTCCTGAGGGGGAGGGTGATGAAAGGGTCTTTGGGATTTCCTGGGGGGGAGGGTGATGAAGGGGCTTTGGGATTTCCTGGAGGGGGAGGGTGATGAAAGGTTCTTTGGGATTTTCTGGGGTGGTGGGTGATGAAGGGGTCTTTCGGATTTCCTGGGGGGGGAGGGTGTTGAAAGGGTCTTTGGGATTTCCTGGGAGGGGAGGGTGATGAAAGGGTCTTTGGGATTTCCTGAGGCGGACAGTGATGAAAGGGCCTTTGGGATTACCTGTGGGGGTAGGGTGATGAAAGGGTCTTTGGGATTTCCTGGGTGGGAGGGTGATGACAGGGTCTTTGGGATTTCCTGGGTGTGGAGGGTGATGAAAGGGTCTTTGGGATTTCCTAAGGGGGAGAGTGATGAAAGGGTCTTTGGGATTTCCTGGGGGGAGGATGATGAAAAGTTCTTTGGGATTTTCTGGGGGGAGGGTGATGAAATGGTCTTTGGGATTTCCTGGGGGGTGTGTGATGAAGGGGTCTTTCGGATTTCCTGGGGGGCAGGGTGATGAAAGGGTCTTTGGGATTTTCTGGGGGCACGGTGATGAAAGGGTCTTCGGGATTTCCTGGGGTGGGTGTGTGATGAAGGGGTCTTTCGGATTTCCTGGGGGGGGGGAGGGTGTTGAAACGGTCTTTGGGATTTCCTGGGGGGGGGAGGGTGATGAAAGGTTCTTTGGGATTCTGTTGGAGGGTAAGGTGATGAAAGGGTATTTGGGATTACCTGGGAGGGGAGGGTGATGAAAGGGTCTTTGGGATTTCCTGAGGGGGAGGGTGATGAAGGGGCTTTGGGATTTCCTGGGGGGGAGGGTGATGAAAGGTTCTTTGGGATTTCTTGGGGTGGTGGGTGATGAAGGGGTCTTTCGGATTTCCTGGGGGCGGAGGGTGTTGAAAGGGTCTTTGGGATTTCCTGGGAGGGGAGGGTGATGAAAGGGTCTTTGGGATTTCCTGAGGTGGACAGTGATGAAAGGGTCTTTGGGATTTCCTGTGGGGGTAGGGTGAAGAAAGGGTCTTTGGGATTTCCTGGGTGGTAGGGTGATGAAAGGGTCTTTGGGATTTGCTGAGGCAGACAGTGATGAATGGGTCTTTGGGATTTCCTGTGGGGATAGGTTGATGAAAAGGTCTTTGGGATTTCCTGAGAGGGAGGGTGATTAATGGGTCTTTGGGATTTCCTGGAGGGGGTGGTGATGAAAGGGTATTTGAGATTTCCTGGGAGGGGAGGGTGATGAAAGGGTCTTTGGGAATTCCTGAGGGTGTGGGTGATGAAAGGGTCTTTGGGATTTCCTGGGAGGGATGGTGATGAAAGGGTCTTTGGGATTTCTTGAGGGGGTCAGTGATGAAAGGGTCTTTGGGATTTCCTGGGTGGGATGGTGATGAAAGGGTCTTTGGGATTTCTTGAGGGGGACAGTGATGAAAGGGTCTTTGGGATTTCCTGTGGGCGGAGGGTGATGAAAGGGTCTTTGGGATTTCCGGGGGGGGAGGGTGATGAAAGGGTCTTTGGGATTTCTTGGGTGGGGGCGGCAGGGTCTAAAAAGGGTCTTTGGGATTTCCTGGGGGGAGGATGATGAAGGAGTCTTTGGGATTTCCTCGGGGGTTGGGCGATGAAAGGGTCTTTGGGATTTCCTGAGGGGGCGGGTGATGAAAGGGTCTTTGGGATTTCCTGGAGGGGAGAGTGATGAAAGGGTCTTTGGGATTTCCTGGAGTGGGGGAGGGTGATGAAAGGGTCTTTGGAATTTCCTGGGGGGAGGTTGATGAAATGGTCTTTGGGATTTCCTGAGCGGGGAGGGTGATGAAAGGGTCTTTGGGATTTCCTGGGGTGGGGAGTGTGATGAATGTGTCTTTGGGATTTCCTGGGGCGGGAGGGTGATGAAGGGGACTTTGGGATTCACCGGGGGCGATTTTGATGAAGGGGTCTTTGGGATTTCCTGGGGGGGGAGGGTGTTGAAAGGGTCTTTGGGATTTCCTGGGAGGGGAGGGTGATGAAAGGTTCTTTGGGATTCTGCTGGAGGGTAAGGTGATGAAAGGGTCTTTGGGATTACCTTGGAGGTGAGGGTGATGAAAGGGTCTTTGGGATTTCCTGAGGGGGAGGGTGATGAAAGGGTCTTTGGGATTTCCTGGGGGGGAGGGTGATGAAGGGGCTTTGGGATTTCCTGGAGGGGGAGGGTGATGAAAGGTTCTTTGGGATTTTCTGGGGTGGTGGGTGATGAAGGGGTCTTTCGGATTTCCTGGGGGGGGGGGAAGGTGTTGAAAGGGTCTTTGGGATTTCCTGGGAGGGGAGGGTGATGAAAGGGTCTTTGGGATTTCCTGAGGCGGACAGTGATGAAAGGGTCTTTGGGATTTCCTGTGGGGGTAGGGTGATGAAAGGGTCTTTGGGATTTCCTGGGTGGGAGGGTGATGAAAGGGTCTTTGGGATTTCCTGGGTGTGGAGGGTGATGAAAGGGTCTTTGGGATTTCCTAAGGGGGAGAGTGATGAAAGGGTCTTTGGGATTTCCTGGGGGGAGGATGATGAAAAGGTCTTTGGGATTTCCTGGGGGGAGGGTGATGAAATGGTCTTTGGGATTTCCTGGGGGGTGTGTGATGAAGGAGTCTTTCGGATTTCCTGGGGGGCAGGGTGATGAAGGGGTGTTTGGGATTTCCTGGGGGGGTGGTGGAGGGTGATGAAGGGATGTTTGGGATTTCCTGGGGTGGGGAGTGTGATGAAAGTGTCTTTGGGATTTCCTGGGAGGGGGGCGGGTGATGAAAGGGTCTTTGGGATATCCTGGTGGGGAGGGTGATGAAGGGCAATTTGGGATTTCCGTGGGGGGGGGGAGGGGTTGATGAAGGGTCTTTGGGATTTCCTGTGTGGGAGGGTGATGAAAGGGTCTTTGGGATTTTCTGGGGGCAGGGTGATGAAAGGGTCTTTGGGATTTCCTGGGTGGGGAGTGTGATGAAAGGGTCTTTGGGATTTCCTGGGGGGCGGGTGATGAAAGGGTGTTTGGGATTTCCTGGGGGGTGTGTGATGAAGGGGTCTTTCGGATTTCCTGAGGGGGAGGGTGATGATAGGGTCTTTGGGATTTCCTGGGTGGGAGGGTGATGAAAGGGTCTTTGGGATTTCCTGAGGGGGAGAGTGATGTAAGGGTCTTTGGAATTTATTGCGGGGGAGGATGATGAAAGGGTCTTTGGGATTTCCTGGGGGGAGGGTGATGAAAGGGTCTTTGGGATTTCCTGGGGGGTGTGTGATGAAGGGGTCTTTTGGATTTCCTGGAGGGGAGAGTGATGAAAGGGACTTTGGGATTTCCTGGGGGGGAGAGTGATGAAAGGGTCATTGGAATTTATTGGGGGGGAGGGTGATGAAAGGGTCTTTGGGATTTCCTGAGTGGGGATGGTGATGAAGAGGTCTTTGGGATTTCCTGGGTGGGAGGGTGATGAAAGGGTCTTTGGGATTTCCTGGGGGGAGGGTGATGAAAGGGTCTTTGGGATTTCCTGGGGGGTGTGTGATGAAGTGGTCTTTTGGATTTCCTGGGGGGGGAGGGTGTTGAAATGGTCTTTGGGATTTCCTGAGAGGGGAGAATGATGAAAGGGTCTTTGGGATTTCCAAAGGGGGAGAGTGATGAAAGGGCCTTTGGGATTTCCGGGGTGGTGTGTGATGAAGGGGTCTTTCGGATTTCCTGGGGGGGAGGGTGTTGAAAGGGTCTTTGGGATTTCCTGGGAGGGGAGGGTGCTGAAAGCGTCTTTGGGATTTCCTAAGGGGGAGAGTGATGAAAGGGTCTTTGGGATTTCCTGGGGGGTGTGTGATGAAGGGGTCTTTCGGATTTCCTGGGGGGCAGGGTGATGAAGGGGTCTTTGGGATTTCCTGGAGGGGTGGTGGAGTGTGATGAAGGGGTGTTTGGGATTTCCTGGGGTGGGGAGTGTGATGAAAGTGTCTTTGGGATTTCCTGGGAGTGGAGGGCAGGTGATGAAAGGGTCTTTGGGATATCCTGGTGGGGAGGGTGATGAAGGGCAATTTGGGATTTCCTTTGGGGGGGGATGGGTTGATGAAGGGGTCTTTGGGATTTCCTGGGTGGGAGGGTGATGAAAGGGTCTTTGGGATTTTCTGGGGGCACGGTGATGAAAGGGTCTTCGGGATTTCCTGGGGGGTGTGTGATGAAGGGGTCTTTCGGATTTCCTGGGGGGGGGGAGTGTGTTGAAACGGTCTTTGGGATTTCCTGGGAGGGGAGGGTGATGAAAGGTTCTTTGGGATTCTGTTGCCGGGTAAGGTGATGAAAGGGTATTTGGGATTACCTGGGAGGGGAGGGTGATGAAAGGGTCTTTGGGATTTCCTGAGGGGGAGGGTGATGAAAGGGTCTTTGGGATTTCCTGGGGGGGAGGGTGATGAAGGGGCTTTTGGGATTTCCTGGGGGGGAGGGTGATGAAAGATTCTTTGGGATTTCTTGGGGTGGTGGGTGATGAAGGGGTCTTTCGGATTTCCTGGGGGCAGAGCGTGTTGAAAGGGTCTTTGGGATTTCCTGGGAGGGGAGGGTGATGAAAGGGTCTTTGGGATTTCCTGAGGCAGACAGTGATGAAAGGGTCTTTGGGATTTCCTGTGGGGGTAGGGTGATGAAAGGGTCTTTGGGATTTCCTGGGTGGTAGGGTGATGAAAGGGTCTTTGGGATTTGCTGAGGCGGACAGTGATGAATGGGTCTTTGGGATTTCCTGTGGGGGTCGGGTGATGAAAAGGTCTTTGGGATTTCCTGAGAGGGAGGGTGATTAATGGGTCTTTGGGATTTCCTGGAGGGGGTGTTGATGAAAGGGTATTTGGGATTTCCTGGGAGGGGAGGGTGATGAAAGGGTCTTTGGGAATTCCTGAGGGGGTGGGTGATGAAAGGGTCTTTGGGATTTCCTGGGAGGGATGGTGATGAAAGGGTCTTTGGGATTTCTTGAGGGGGACAGTGATGAAAGGGTCTTTGGGATTTCCTGTGGGCGGAGGGTGATGAAAGGGTCTTTGGGATTTCCTGGGAGGGGAGGGTGATGAAAGGGTCTTTGGGAATTCCTGAGGGGGTGGGTGATGAAAGGGTCTTTGGGATTTCCTGGGTGGGATGGTGATGAAAGGGTCTTTGGGATTTCTTGAGGGGGACAGTGATGAAAGGGTCTTTGGGATTTCCTGTGGGCGGAGGGTGATGAAAGGGTCTTTGGGATTTCCGGGGGGGGAGGGTGATGAAAGGGTCTTTGGGATTTCTTGGGTGGGGGCGGCAGGGTCTAAAAAGGGTCTTTGGGATTTCCTGGGGGGAGGATGATGAAGGGGTCTTTGGGATTTCTTGAGGGGGTCAGTGATGAAAGGGTCTTTGGGATTTCCTGGGTGGGATGGTGATGAAAGGGTCTTTGGGATTTCTTGAGGGGGACAGTGATGAAAGGGTCTTTGGGATTTCCTGTGGGCGGAGGGTGATGAAAGGGTCTTTGGGATTTCCGGGGGGGGAGGGTGATGAAAGGGTCTTTGGGATTTCTTGGGTGGGGGCGGCAGGGTCTAAAAAGGGTCTTTGGGATTTCCTGGGGGGAGGATGATGAAGGAGTCTTTGGGATTTCCTCGGGGGTTGGGCGATGAAAGGGTCTTTGGGATTTCCTGAGGGGGCGGGTGATGAAAGGGTCTTTGGGATTTCCTGGAGGGGAGAGTGATGAAAGGGTCTTTGGGATTTCCTGGAGTGGGGGAGGGTGATGAAAGGGTCTTTGGAATTTCCTGGGGGGAGGTTGATGAAATGGTCTTTGGGATTTCCTGAGCGGGGAGGGTGATGAAAGGGTCTTTGGGATTTCCTGGGGTGGGGAGTGTGATGAATGTGTCTTTGGGATTTCCTGGGGGCGGGAGGGTGATGAAGGGGACTTTGGGATTCACCGGGGGCGATTTTGATGAAGGGGTCTTTGGGATTTCCTGGGGGGGGAGGGTGTTGAAAGGGTCTTTGGGATTTCCTGGGAGGGGAGGGTGATGAAAGGTTCTTTGGGATTCTGCTGGAGGGTAAGGTGATGAAAGGGTCTTTGGGATTACCTTGGAGGTGAGGGTGATGAAAGGGTCTTTGGGATTTCCTGAGGGGGAGGGTGATGAAAGGGTCTTTGGGATTTCCTGGGGGGGAGGGTGATGAAGGGGCTTTGGGATTTCCTGGAGGGGGAGGGTGATGAAAGGTTCTTTGGGATTTTCTGGGGTGGTGGGTGATGAAGGGGTCTTTCGGATTTCCTGGGGGGGGGGGGGGAAGGTGTTGAAAGGGTCTTTGGGATTTCCTGGGAGGGGAGGGTGATGAAAGGGTCTTTGGGATTTCCTGAGGCGGACAGTGATGAAAGGGTCTTTGGGATTTCCTGTGGGGGTAGGGTGATGAAAGGGTCTTTGGGATTTCCTGGGTGGGAGGGTGATGAAAGGGTCTTTGGGATTTCCTGGGTGTGGAGGGTGATGAAAGGGTCTTTGGGATTTCCTAAGGGGGAGAGTGATGAAAGGGTCTTTGGGATTTCCTGGGGGGAGGATGATGAAAAGGTCTTTGGGATTTCCTGGGGGGAGGGTGATGAAATGGTCTTTGGGATTTCCTGGGGGGTGTGTGATGAAGGAGTCTTTCGGATTTCCTGGGGGGCAGGGTGATGAAGGGGTGTTTGGGATTTCCTGGGGGGGTGGTGGAGGGTGATGAAGGGATGTTTGGGATTTCCTGGGGTGGGGAGTGTGATGAAAGTGTCTTTGGGATTTCCTGGGAGGGGGGCGGGTGATGAAAGGGTCTTTGGGATATCCTGGTGGGGAGGGTGATGAAGGGCAATTTGGGATTTCCGTGGGGGGGGGGAGGGGTTGATGAAGGGTCTTTGGGATTTCCTGTGTGGGAGGGTGATGAAAGGGTCTTTGGGATTTTCTGGGGGCAGGGTGATGAAAGGGTCTTTGGGATTTCCTGGGTGGGGAGTGTGATGAAAGGGTCTTTGGGATTTCCTGGGGGGCGGGTGATGAAAGGGTGTTTGGGATTTCCTGGGGGGTGTGTGATGAAGGGGTCTTTCGGATTTCCTGAGGGGGAGGGTGATGATAGGGTCTTTGGGATTTCCTGGGTGGGAGGGTGATGAAAGGGTCTTTGGGATTTCCTGAGGGGGAGAGTGATGTAAGGGTCTTTGGAATTTATTGCGGGGGAGGATGATGAAAGGGTCTTTGGGATTTCCTGGGGGGAGGGTGATGAAAGGGTCTTTGGGATTTCCTGGGGGGTGTGTGATGAAGGGGTCTTTTGGATTTCCTGGAGGGGAGAGTGATGAAAGGGACTTTGGGATTTCCTGGGGGGGAGAGTGATGAAAGGGTCATTGGAATTTATTGGGGGGGAGGGTGATGAAAGGGTCTTTGGGATTTCCTGAGTGGGGATGGTGATGAAGAGGTCTTTGGGATTTCCTGGGTGGGAGGGTGATGAAAGGGTCTTTGGGATTTCCTGGGGGGAGGGTGATGAAAGGGTCTTTGGGATTTCCTGGGGGGTGTGTGATGAAGTGGTCTTTTGGATTTCCTGGGGGGGGAGGGTGTTGAAATGGTCTTTGGGATTTCCTGGGAGGGGAGAATGATGAAAGGGTCTTTGGGATTTCCAAAGGGGGAGAGTGATGAAAGGGCCTTTGGGATTTCCGGGGTGGTGTGTGATGAAGGGGTCTTTCGGATTTCCTGGGGGGGAGGGTGTTGAAAGGGTCTTTGGGATTTCCTGGGAGGGGAGGGTGCTGAAAGCGTCTTTGGGATTTCCTAAGGGGGAGAGTGATGAAAGGGTCTTTGGGATTTCCTGGGGGGTGTGTGATGAAGGGGTCTTTCGGATTTCCTGGGGGGCAGGGTGATGAAGGGGTCTTTGGGATTTCCTGGAGGGGTGGTGGAGTGTGATGAAGGGGTGTTTGGGATTTCCTGGGGTGGGGAGTGTGATGAAAGTGTCTTTGGGATTTCCTGGGAGGGGAGGGCAGGTGATGAAAGGGTCTTTGGGATATCCTGGTGGGGAGGGTGATGAAGGGCAATTTGGGATTTCCTTTGGGGGGGGATGGGTTGATGAAGGGGTCTTTGGGATTTCCTGGGTGGGAGGGTGATGAAAGGGTCTTTGGGATTTTCTGGGGGCACGGTGATGAAAGGGTCTTCGGGATTTCCTGGGGGGTGTGTGATGAAGGGGTCTTTCGGATTTCCTGGGGGGGGGGAGTGTGTTGAAACGGTCTTTGGGATTTCCTGGGAGGGGAGGGTGATGAAAGGTTCTTTGGGATTCTGTTGCCGGGTAAGGTGATGAAAGGGTATTTGGGATTACCTGGGAGGGGAGGGTGATGAAAGGGTCTTTGGGATTTCCTGAGGGGGAGGGTGATGAAAGGGTCTTTGGGATTTCCTGGGGGGGAGGGTGATGAAGGGGCTTTTGGGATTTCCTGGGGGGGAGGGTGATGAAAGATTCTTTGGGATTTCTTGGGGTGGTGGGTGATGAAGGGGTCTTTCGGATTTCCTGGGGGCAGAGCGTGTTGAAAGGGTCTTTGGGATTTCCTGGGAGGGGAGGGTGATGAAAGGGTCTTTGGGATTTCCTGAGGCAGACAGTGATGAAAGGGTCTTTGGGATTTCCTGTGGGGGTAGGGTGATGAAAGGGTCTTTGGGATTTCCTGGGTGGTAGGGTGATGAAAGGGTCTTTGGGATTTGCTGAGGCGGACAGTGATGAATGGGTCTTTGGGATTTCCTGTGGGGGTCGGGTGATGAAAAGGTCTTTGGGATTTCCTGAGAGGGAGGGTGATTAATGGGTCTTTGGGATTTCCTGGAGGGGGTGTTGATGAAAGGGTATTTGGGATTTCCTGGGAGGGGAGGGTGATGAAAGGGTCTTTGGGAATTCCTGAGGGGGTGGGTGATGAAAGGGTCTTTGGGATTTCCTGGGAGGGATGGTGATGAAAGGGTCTTTGGGATTTCTTGAGGGGGACAGTGATGAAAGGGTCTTTGGGATTTCCTGTGGGCGGAGGGTGATGAAAGGGTCTTTGGGATTTCCTGGGAGGGGAGGGTGATGAAAGGGTCTTTGGGAATTCCTGAGGGGGTGGGTGATGAAAGGGTCTTTGGGATTTCCTGGGTGGGATGGTGATGAAAGGGTCTTTGGGATTTCTTGAGGGGGACAGTGATGAAAGGGTCTTTGGGATTTCCTGTGGGCGGAGGGTGATGAAAGGGTCTTTGGGATTTCCGGGGGGGGAGGGTGATGAAAGGGTCTTTGGGATTTCTTGGGTGGGGGCGGCAGGGTCTAAAAAGGGTCTTTGGGATTTCCTGGGGGGAGGATGATGAAGGGGTCTTTGGGATTTCTTGAGGGGGTCAGTGATGAAAGGGTCTTTGGGATTTCCTGGGTGGGATGGTGATGAAAGGGTCTTTGGGATTTCTTGAGGGGGACAGTGATGAAAGGGTCTTTGGGATTTCCTGTGGGCGGAGGGTGATGAAAGGGTCTTTGGGATTTCCTGGGAGGGGAGGGTGATGAAAGGGTCTTTGGGAATTCCTGAGGGGGTGGGTGATGAAAGGGTCTTTGGGATTTCCTGGGTGGGATGGTGATGAAAGGGTCTTTGGGATTTCTTGAGGGGGACAGTGATGAAAGGGTCTTTGGGATTTCCTGTGGGCGGAGGGTGATGAAAGGGTCTTTGGGATTTCCGGGGGGGGAGGGTGATGAAAGGGTCTTTGGGATTTCTTGGGTGGGGGCGGCAGGGTCTAAAAAGGGTCTTTGGGATTTCCTGGGGGGAGGATGATGAAGGGGTCTTTGGGATTTCTTGAGGGGGTCAGTGATGAAAGGGTCTTTGGGATTTCCTGGGTGGGATGGTGATGAAAGGGTCTTTGGGATTTCTTGAGGGGGACAGTGATGAAAGGGTCTTTGGGATTTCCTGTGGGCGGAGGGTGATGAAAGGGTCTTTGGGATTTCCGGGGGGGGAGGGTGATGAAAGGGTCTTTGGGATTTCTTGGGTGGGGGCGGCAGGGTCTAAAAAGGGTCTTTGGGATTTCCTGGGGGGAGGATGATGAAGGAGTCTTTGGGATTTCCTCGGGGGTTGGGCGATGAAAGGGTCTTTGGGATTTCCTGAGGGGGCGGGTGATGAAAGGGTCTTTGGGATTTCCTGGAGGGGAGAGTGATGAAAGGGTCTTTGGGATTTCCTGGAGTGGGGGAGGGTGATGAAAGGGTCTTTGGAATTTCCTGGGGGGAGGTTGATGAAATGGTCTTTGGGATTTCCTGAGCGGGGAGGGTGATGAAAGGGTCTTTGGGATTTCCTGGGGTGGGGAGTGTGATGAATGTGTCTTTGGGATTTCCTGGGGGCGGGAGGGTGATGAAGGGGACTTTGGGATTCACCGGGGGCGATTTTGATGAAGGGGTCTTTGGGATTTCCTGGGGGGGGAGGGTGTTGAAAGGGTCTTTGGGATTTCCTGGGAGGGGAGGGTGATGAAAGGTTCTTTGGGATTCTGCTGGAGGGTAAGGTGATGAAAGGGTCTTTGGGATTACCTTGGAGGTGAGGGTGATGAAAGGGTCTTTGGGATTTCCTGAGGGGGAGGGTGATGAAAGGGTCTTTGGGATTTCCTGGGGGGGAGGGTGATGAAGGGGCTTTGGGATTTCCTGGAGGGGGAGGGTGATGAAAGGTTCTTTGGGATTTTCTGGGGTGGTGGGTGATGAAGGGGTCTTTCGGATTTCCTGGGGGGGGGGGGGGGGAAGGTGTTGAAAGGGTCTTTGGGATTTCCTGGGAGGGGAGGGTGATGAAAGGGTCTTTGGGATTTCCTGAGGCGGACAGTGATGAAAGGGTCTTTGGGATTTCCTGTGGGGGTAGGGTGATGAAAGGGTCTTTGGGATTTCCTGGGTGGGAGGGTGATGAAAGGGTCTTTGGGATTTCCTGGGTGTGGAGGGTGATGAAAGGGTCTTTGGGATTTCCTAAGGGGGAGAGTGATGAAAGGGTCTTTGGGATTTCCTGGGGGGAGGATGATGAAAAGGTCTTTGGGATTTCCTGGGGGGAGGGTGATGAAATGGTCTTTGGGATTTCCTGGGGGGTGTGTGATGAAGGAGTCTTTCGGATTTCCTGGGGGGCAGGGTGATGAAGGGGTGTTTGGGATTTCCTGGGGGGGTGGTGGAGGGTGATGAAGGGATGTTTGGGATTTCCTGGGGTGGGGAGTGTGATGAAAGTGTCTTTGGGATTTCCTGGGAGGGGGGCGGGTGATGAAAGGGTCTTTGGGATATCCTGGTGGGGAGGGTGATGAAGGGCAATTTGGGATTTCCGTGGGGGGGGGGAGGGGTTGATGAAGGGTCTTTGGGATTTCCTGTGTGGGAGGGTGATGAAAGGGTCTTTGGGATTTTCTGGGGGCAGGGTGATGAAAGGGTCTTTGGGATTTCCTGGGTGGGGAGTGTGATGAAAGGGTCTTTGGGATTTCCTGGGGGGCGGGTGATGAAAGGGTGTTTGGGATTTCCTGGGGGGTGTGTGATGAAGGGGTCTTTCGGATTTCCTGAGGGGGAGGGTGATGATAGGGTCTTTGGGATTTCCTGGGTGGGAGGGTGATGAAAGGGTCTTTGGGATTTCCTGAGGGGGAGAGTGATGTAAGGGTCTTTGGAATTTATTGCGGGGGAGGATGATGAAAGGGTCTTTGGGATTTCCTGGGGGGAGGGTGATGAAAGGGTCTTTGGGATTTCCTGGGGGGTGTGTGATGAAGGGGTCTTTTGGATTTCCTGGAGGGGAGAGTGATGAAAGGGACTTTGGGATTTCCTGGGGGGGAGAGTGATGAAAGGGTCATTGGAATTTATTGGGGGGGAGGGTGATGAAAGGGTCTTTGGGATTTCCTGAGTGGGGATGGTGATGAAGAGGTCTTTGGGATTTCCTGGGTGGGAGGGTGATGAAAGGGTCTTTGGGATTTCCTGGGGGGAGGGTGATGAAAGGGTCTTTGGGATTTCCTGGGGGGTGTGTGATGAAGTGGTCTTTTGGATTTCCTGGGGGGGGAGGGTGTTGAAATGGTCTTTGGGATTTCCTGGGAGGGGAGAATGATGAAAGGGTCTTTGGGATTTCCAAAGGGGGAGAGTGATGAAAGGGCCTTTGGGATTTCCGGGGTGGTGTGTGATGAAGGGGTCTTTCGGATTTCCTGGGGGGGAGGGTGTTGAAAGGGTCTTTGGGATTTCCTGGGAGGGGAGGGTGCTGAAAGCGTCTTTGGGATTTCCTAAGGGGGAGAGTGATGAAAGGGTCTTTGGGATTTCCTGGGGGGTGTGTGATGAAGGGGTCTTTCGGATTTCCTGGGGGGCAGGGTGATGAAGGGGTCTTTGGGATTTCCTGGAGGGGTGGTGGAGTGTGATGAAGGGGTGTTTGGGATTTCCTGGGGTGGGGAGTGTGATGAAAGTGTCTTTGGGATTTCCTGGGAGGGGAGGGCAGGTGATGAAAGGGTCTTTGGGATATCCTGGTGGGGAGGGTGATGAAGGGCAATTTGGGATTTCCTTTGGGGGGGGATGGGTTGATGAAGGGGTCTTTGGGATTTCCTGGGTGGGAGGGTGATGAAAGGGTCTTTGGGATTTTCTGGGGGCACGGTGATGAAAGGGTCTTCGGGATTTCCTGGGGGGTGTGTGATGAAGGGGTCTTTCGGATTTCCTGGGGGGGGGGAGTGTGTTGAAACGGTCTTTGGGATTTCCTGGGAGGGGAGGGTGATGAAAGGTTCTTTGGGATTCTGTTGCCGGGTAAGGTGATGAAAGGGTATTTGGGATTACCTGGGAGGGGAGGGTGATGAAAGGGTCTTTGGGATTTCCTGAGGGGGAGGGTGATGAAAGGGTCTTTGGGATTTCCTGGGGGGGAGGGTGATGAAGGGGCTTTTGGGATTTCCTGGGGGGGAGGGTGATGAAAGATTCTTTGGGATTTCTTGGGGTGGTGGGTGATGAAGGGGTCTTTCGGATTTCCTGGGGGCAGAGCGTGTTGAAAGGGTCTTTGGGATTTCCTGGGAGGGGAGGGTGATGAAAGGGTCTTTGGGATTTCCTGAGGCAGACAGTGATGAAAGGGTCTTTGGGATTTCCTGTGGGGGTAGGGTGATGAAAGGGTCTTTGGGATTTCCTGGGTGGTAGGGTGATGAAAGGGTCTTTGGGATTTGCTGAGGCGGACAGTGATGAATGGGTCTTTGGGATTTCCTGTGGGGGTCGGGTGATGAAAAGGTCTTTGGGATTTCCTGAGAGGGAGGGTGATTAATGGGTCTTTGGGATTTCCTGGAGGGGGTGTTGATGAAAGGGTATTTGGGATTTCCTGGGAGGGGAGGGTGATGAAAGGGTCTTTGGGAATTCCTGAGGGGGTGGGTGATGAAAGGGTCTTTGGGATTTCCTGGGAGGGATGGTGATGAAAGGGTCTTTGGGATTTCTTGAGGGGGACAGTGATGAAAGGGTCTTTGGGATTTCCTGTGGGCGGAGGGTGATGAAAGGGTCTTTGGGATTTCCTGGGAGGGGAGGGTGATGAAAGGGTCTTTGGGAATTCCTGAGGGGGTGGGTGATGAAAGGGTCTTTGGGATTTCCTGGGTGGGATGGTGATGAAAGGGTCTTTGGGATTTCTTGAGGGGGACAGTGATGAAAGGGTCTTTGGGATTTCCTGTGGGCGGAGGGTGATGAAAGGGTCTTTGGGATTTCCGGGGGGGGAGGGTGATGAAAGGGTCTTTGGGATTTCTTGGGTGGGGGCGGCAGGGTCTAAAAAGGGTCTTTGGGATTTCCTGGGGGGAGGATGATGAAGGGGTCTTTGGGATTTCCTCGGGGGTTGGGCGATGAAAGGGTCTTTGGGATTTCCTGAGGCGGCGGGTGATGAAAGGGTCTTTGGGATTTCCTGGAGGGGAGAGTGATGAAAGGGTCTTTGGGATTTCCTGGGTGGGAGGGTGATGAAAGGGTCTTTGGGATTTCCTGAGGGGGAGAGTGATGTAAGGGTCTTTGGAATTTATTGCGGGGGAGGATGATGAAAGGGTCTTTGGGATTTCCTGGGGGGAGGGTGATGAAAGGGTCTTTGGGATTTCCTGGGGGGTGTGTGATGAAGGGGTCTTTTGGATTTCCTGGAGGGGAGAGTGATGAAAGGGACTTTGGGATTTCCTGGGGGGGAGAGTGATGAAAGGGTCATTGGAATTTATTGGGGGGGAGGGTGATGAAAGGGTCTTTGGGATTTCCTGAGTGGGGATGGTGATGAAGAGGTCTTTGGGATTTCCTGGGTGGGAGGGTGATGAAAGGGTCTTTGGGATTTCCTGGGGGGAGGGTGATGAAAGGGTCTTTGGGATTTCCTGGGGGGTGTGTGATGAAGTGGTCTTTTGGATTTCCTGGGGGGGGAGGGTGTTGAAATGGTCTTTGGGATTTCCTGGGAGGGGAGAATGATGAAAGGGTCTTTGGGATTTCCAAAGGGGGAGAGTGATGAAAGGGCCTTTGGGATTTCCGGGGTGGTGTGTGATGAAGGGGTCTTTCGGATTTCCTGGGGGGGAGGGTGTTGAAAGGGTCTTTGGGATTTCCTGGGAGGGGAGGGTGCTGAAAGCGTCTATGGGATTTCCTAAGGGGGAGAGTGATGAAAGGGTCTTTGGGATTTCCTGGGGGGTGTGTGATGAAGGGGTCTTTTGGATTTCCTGGGGGGCAGGGTGATGAAGGGGTCTTTGGGATTTCCTGGAGGGGTGGTGGAGTGTGATGAAGGGGTGTTTGGGATTTCCTGGGGTGGGGAGTGTGATGAAAGTGTCTTTGGGATTTCCTGGGAGGGGAGGGCAGGTGATGAAAGGGTCTTTGGGATATCCTGGTGGGGAGGGTGATGAAGGGCAATTTGGGATTTCCTTTGGGGGGGGATGGGTTGATGAAGGGGTCTTTGGGATTTCCTGGGTGGGAGGGTGATGAAAGGGTCTTTGGGATTTTCTGGGGGCACGGTGATGAAAGGGTCTTCGGGATTTCCTGGGGGGTGTGTGATGAAGGGGTCTTTCGGATTTCCTGGGGGGGGGGAGTGTGTTGAAACGGTCTTTGGGATTTCCTGGGAGGGGAGGGTGATGAAAGGTTCTTTGGGATTCTGTTGCCGGGTAAGGTGATGAAAGGGTATTTGGGATTACCTGGGAGGGGAGGGTGATGAAAGGGTCTTTGGGATTTCCTGAGGGGGAGGGTGATGAAAGGGTCTTTGGGATTTCCTGGGGGGGAGGGTGATGAAGGGGCTTTTGGGATTTCCTGGGGGGGAGGGTGATGAAAGGTTCTTTGGGATTTCTTGGGGTGGTGGGTGATGAAGGGGTCTTTCGGATTTCCTGGGGGCAGAGCGTGTTGAAAGGGTCTTTGGGATTTCCTGGGAGGGGAGGGTGATGAAAGGGTCTTTGGGATTTCCTGAGGCGGACAGTGATGAAAGGGTCTTTGGGATTTCCTGTGGGGGTAGGGTGATGAAAGGGTCTTTGGGATTTCCTGGGTGGTAGGGTGATGAAAGGGTCTTTGGGATTTGCTGAGGCGGACAGTGATGAATGGGTCTTTGGGATTTCCTGTGGGGGTCGGGTGATGAAAAGGTCTTTGGGATTTCCTGAGAGGGAGGGTGATTAATGGGTCTTTGGGATTTCCTGGAGGGGGTGGTGATGAAAGGGTATTTGGGATTTCCTGGGAGGGGAGGGTGATGAAAGGGTCTTTGGGAATTCCTGAGGGGGTGGGTGATGAAAGGGTCTTTGGGATTTCCTGGGAGGGATGGTGATGAAAGGGTCTTTGGGATTTCTTGAGGGGGACAGTGATGAAAGGGTCTTTGGGATTTCCTGTGGGCGGAGGGTGATGAAAGGGTCTTTGGGATTTCCTGGGAGGGGAGGGTGATGAAAGGGTCTTTGGGAATTCCTGAGGGGGTGGGTGATGAAAGGGTCTTTGGGATTTCCTGGGTGGGATGGTGATGAAAGGGTCTTTGGGATTTCTTGAGGGCGGAGGGTGATGAAAGGGTCTTTGGGATTTCCTGGAGGGGAGAGTGATGAAAGGGTCTTTGGGATTTCCTGGAGTGGGGGAGGGTGATGAAAGGGTCTTTGGAATTTCCTGGGGGGAGGTTGATGAAATGGTCTTTGGGATTTCCTGAGGGGGGAGGGTGATGAAAGGGTCTTTGGGATTTCCTGGGGTGGGGAGTGTGATGAATGTGTCTTTGGGATTTCCTGGGGGCGGGAGGGTGATGAAGGGGACTTTGGGATTCACCGGGGGCGATTTTGATGAAGGGGTCTTTGGGATTTCCTGTGGGGGGGATGGTGTTGAAAGGGTCTTTGGGATTTCCTGGGGGGCGGTGGGTGATGAAGGGGTCTTTCTGATTTCCTGGGGGGGGGAGGGTGTTGAAAGGGTCTTTGGGATTTCCTGGGAGGGGAGGGTGATGAAAGGTTCTTTGGGATTCTGCTGGAGGGTAAGGTGATGAAAGGGTCTTTGGGATTACCTTGGAGGGGAGGGTGATGAAAGGGTCTTTGGGATTTCCTGAGGGGGAGGGTGATGAAAGGGTCTTTGGGATTTCCTGGGGTGGAGGGTGATGAAGGGGCTTTGGGATTTCCTGGAGGGGGAGGGTGATGAAAGGTTCTTTGGGATTTTCTGGGGTGGTGGGTGATGAAGGGGTCTTTCGGATTTCCTGAGGGGGTAGGTGTTGAAAGGGTCTTTGGGATTTCCTGGGAGGGGAGGGTGATGAAAGGGTCTTTGGGATTTCCTGAGGCTGACAGTGATGAAAGGGTCTTTGGGATTTCCTGTGGGGGTAGGGTGATGAAAGGGTCTTTGGGATTTCCTGGGTGGGAGGGTGATGAAAGGGTCTTTGGGATTTCCTGGGTGTGGAGGGTGATGAAAGGGTCTTTGGGATTTCCTAAGGGGGAGAGTGATAAAGGGTCTTTGGGATTTCCTGTGGGGGTAGGGTGATGAAAGGGTCTTTGGGATTTCCTGGGTGGGAGGGTGATGAAAGGGTCTTTGGGATTTCCTGGGTGTGGAGGGTGATGAAAGGGTCTTTGGGATTTCCTAAGGGGGAGAGTGATGAAAGGGTCTTTGGGATTTCCTGGGGGGAGGATGATGAAAAGGTCTTTTGAATTTCCTGGGGGGAGGGTGATGAAATGGTCTTTGGGATTTCCTGGGGGGTGTGTGATGAAGGGGTCTTTCGGATTTCCTGGGGGGCAGGGTGATGAAGGGGTCTTTGGGATTTCCTGGGGGGTGGTGGAGGGTGATGAAGGGATGTTTGGGATTTCCTGGGGTGGGGAGTGTGATGAAAGTGTCTTTGGGATTTCCTGGGAGGGGGGGCGGGTGATGAAAGGGTCTTTGGGATATCCTGGTGGGGAGGGTGATGAAGGGCAATTTGGGATTTCCGTGGGGGGGGGAGGGGTTGATGAAAGGGTCTTTGGGATTTCCTGGGGGGAGGGATTTGAAAGGGTGTTTGGGATTTCCTGGGGGGTGTGTGATGAAGGGGTCTTTCGGATTTCCTGAGGGGGAGGGTGATGATAGGGTCTTTGGGATTTCCTGGGTGGGAGGGTGATGAAAGGGTCTTTGGGATTTCCTGAGGGGGAGAGTGATGTAAGGGTCTTTGGAATTTATTGCGGGGGAGGATGATGAAAGGGTCTTTGGGATTTCCTGGGGGGAGGGATTTGAAAGGGTGTTTGGGATTTCCTGGGGGGTGTGTGATGAAGGGGTCTTTCGGATTTCCTGAGGGGGAGGGTGATGATAGGGTCTTTGGGATTTCCTGGGTGGGAGGGTGATGAAAGGGTCTTTGGGATTTCCTGAGGGGGAGAGTGATGTAAGGGTCTTTGGAATTTATTGCGGGGGAGGATGATGAAAGGGTCTTTGGGATTTCCTGGGGGGAGGGTGATGAAAGGGTCTTTGGGATTTCCTGGGGGGTGTGTGATGAAGGGGTCTTTTGGATTTCCTGGAGGGGAGAGTGATGAAAGGGACTTTGGGATTTCCTGGGGGGGAGGGTGATGAAAGGGTCTTTGGAATTTATTGAGGGGGAGGGTGATGAAAGGGTCTTTGGGATTTCCTGAGTGGGGAGGGTGATGAAGAGGTCTTTGGGATTTCCTGGGTGGCAGGGTGATGAAAGGGTCTTTGGGATTTCCTGGGGGGTGGGTGATGAAAGGGTCTTTGCGATTTCCTGGGGGGTGTGTGATGAAGTGGTCTTTTGGATTTCCTGGGGGGCAGGGTGTTGAAACGGTCTTTGGGATTTCCTGGGAGGGGAGAATGATGAAAGGGTCTTTGGGATTTCCAAAGGGGGAGAGTGATGAAAGGGCCTTTGGGATTTCCGGGGTGGTGTGTGATGAAGGGGTCTTTCGGATTTCCTGGGGGGGAGGGTGTTGAAAGGGTATTTGGGATTTCCTGGTAGGGGAGGGTGATGAAAGGGTCTTTGGGATTTCCTAAGGGGGAGAGTGATGAAAGGGTCTTTGGGATTTGATGGGGGGAGGATGATGAAAGGGTCTTTGGGATTTCCTGGGCGGAGGGTGTTGAAAGATCTTTGGGATTCCCTGGGGGATGTGTGATGAAGGGGTCTTTCGCATTTCCTGGGGGGGGAGGGTGTTGAAACGGTCTTTGGGATTTCCTGGGAGGGGAGAATGATGAAAGGGTCTTTGGGATTTCCAAAGGGGGAGAGTGATGAAAGGGTCTTTGGGATTTCCTGGGAGGAGGATGATGAAAGGGTCTTTGGGATTTCCTGGGGGGAGGGTGATGAAAGGGTCTTTGGGATTTCCTGGGAGGAGGATGATGAAAGGGTCTTTGGGATTTCCTGGGTGGGAGGGTGATGAAAGGGTCTTTGGGATTTCCTGGGGGGGGAGGGTGATGAAAGGGTCTTTGGGATTTCCTGGGGGGTGTGTGATGCAGGGGTCTTTTGGATTTCCTGTGGGGGGAGGGTGTTGAAACGGTCTTTGGGATTTCCTGGGAGGGGAGATTGATGAAAGGGTCTTTGGGATTTCCAAAGGGGGAGAGTGATGAAAGGGTCTTTGGGATTTCCTGGGAGGAGGATGATGAAAGGGTCTTTGGGATTTCCTGGGGGGAGGGTGATGAAAGGTTCTTTGGGATTTCCTGGGGGGGGAGGGTGTTGAAAGGGTATTTGGGATTTCCTGGGTGTGGAGGGTGATGAAAGGGTCTTTGGGATTTCCTGGGGTGGTGAGTGTGATGAAAGTGTCTTTGGGATTTCCTGGGAGGGGGGGAGGGTGATGAAAGGGTCCTTGGGATTTCCTGGGGGGGAGGGTGATGATGGGGAATTTGGGATTTCCGTGGGGGGGGGACGGTGATGAAGGGGTCTTTGGGATTTCCTGCGGGGGTGGGAGGGTGATGAAAGGGTCTTTGGGACTTCCTGAGGGGGAGAGTGATGAAATGGTCTTTTGGATTTCCTGTGGGGGGAGGGTGATGAAAGGGTCTTTGGGATTTCCTGGGGGGGAGGGTGATGAAAGGGTCTTTGAGATTTCCTGAGAGGAAGGGTGATTAAAGGGTCTTTGGGATTTCCCGGACGGGGAGGGAGGGTGTAAAAAGGGTCTTTGGGATTTCCTGGGGGGAGGATGATGAAGGGGTGTTTTGGATTTCCTCGGGGGTTGGGTGATGAAATGGTCTTTGGGATTTCCTGAGGGGGAGGGTGATGAAAGGGTCTTTGGGATTTCCTGGAGGGGAGAGTGATGAAAGGGTCTTTGGGATTTCCTGGGGTCGGGGAGGGTGATGAAAGGGTCTTTGGAATTTCTTGGGGGGAGGGTGATGAAGGGGTCTTTGGGATTTCCTGAGGGGGGAGGGTGATGAAAGGGTTTTTGGGATTTCCTGGGGTGGGGAGGGTGATGAATATGTCTTTGGCATTTCTTGTGGGGGGGAGGGTGATGAATGGGTCTTTGGGATTTCCTGTGGGGGAGGGTGATGAAGGGGTCTTTCTGATTTCCTGGTGGGGGGTGGTGGTTGAAAGGGTCTTTGGGATTTCCTGGGAGGGGAGGGTGATGTAAGGGGCTTTGGGATTTCCTGGGAGGGGAGGGTGATGAAAGGGTCTTTGGGATTACCTGGGAAGGGAGGGTGATGAAAGGGTCTTTGGGATTTCCTGAGAGGCAGGGTGATGAAAGGGTCTTTGGGATTCCCTGGGGGGGGGAGGGTGATGAAGGGGCTTTGGGATTTCCTGGGGGCAGAGCGTGTTGAAAGGGTCTTTGGGATTTCCTGGGAGGGGAGGGTGATGAAAGGGTCTTTGGGATTTCCTGAGGCGGACAGTGATGAAAGGGTCTTTGGGATTTCCTGTGGGGGTAGGGTGATGAAAGGGTCTTTGGGATTTCCTGGGTGGTAGGGTGATGAAAGGGTCTTTGGGATTTGCTGAGGCGGACAGTGATGAATGGGTCTTTGGGATTTCCTGTGGGGGTCGGGTGATGAAAAGGTCTTTGGGATTTCCTGAGAGGGAGGGTGATTAATGGGTCTTTGGGATTTCCTGGAGGGGGTGGTGATGAAAGGGTATTTGGGATTTCCTGGGAGGGGAGGGTGATGAAAGGGTCTTTGGGAATTCCTGAGGGGGTGGGTGATGAAAGGGTCTTTGGGATTTCCTGGGAGGGATGGTGATGAAAGGGTCTTTGGGATTTCTTGAGGGGGACAGTGATGAAAGGGTCTTTGGGATTTCCTGTGGGCGGAGGGTGATGAAAGGGTCTTTGGGATTTCCTGGGAGGGGAGGGTGATGAAAGGGTCTTTGGGAATTCCTGAGGGGGTGGGTGATGAAAGGGTCTTTGGGATTTCCTGGGTGGGATGGTGATGAAAGGGTCTTTGGGATTTCTTGAGGGCGGAGGGTGATGAAAGGGTCTTTGGGATTTCCTGGAGGGGAGAGTGATGAAAGGGTCTTTGGGATTTCCTGGAGTGGGGGAGGGTGATGAAAGGGTCTTTGGAATTTCCTGGGGGGAGGTTGATGAAATGGTCTTTGGGATTTCCTGAGGGGGGAGGGTGATGAAAGGGTCTTTGGGATTTCCTGGGGTGGGGAGTGTGATGAATGTGTCTTTGGGATTTCCTGGGGGCGGGAGGGTGATGAAGGGGACTTTGGGATTCACCGGGGGCGATTTTGATGAAGGGGTCTTTGGGATTTCCTGTGGGGGGGATGGTGTTGAAAGGGTCTTTGGGATTTCCTGGGGGGCGGTGGGTGATGAAGGGGTCTTTCTGATTTCCTGGGGGGGGGAGGGTGTTGAAAGGGTCTTTGGGATTTCCTGGGAGGGGAGGGTGATGAAAGGTTCTTTGGGATTCTGCTGGAGGGTAAGGTGATGAAAGGGTCTTTGGGATTACCTTGGAGGGGAGGGTGATGAAAGGGTCTTTGGGATTTCCTGAGGGGGAGGGTGATGAAAGGGTCTTTGGGATTTCCTGGGGTGGAGGGTGATGAAGGGGCTTTGGGATTTCCTGGAGGGGGAGGGTGATGAAAGGTTCTTTGGGATTTTCTGGGGTGGTGGGTGATGAAGGGGTCTTTCGGATTTCCTGAGGGGGTAGGTGTTGAAAGGGTCTTTGGGATTTCCTGGGAGGGGAGGGTGATGAAAGGGTCTTTGGGATTTCCTGAGGCTGACAGTGATGAAAGGGTCTTTGGGATTTCCTGTGGGGGTAGGGTGATGAAAGGGTCTTTGGGATTTCCTGGGTGGGAGGGTGATGAAAGGGTCTTTGGGATTTCCTGGGTGTGGAGGGTGATGAAAGGGTCTTTGGGATTTCCTAAGGGGGAGAGTGATAAAGGGTCTTTGGGATTTCCTGTGGGGGTAGGGTGATGAAAGGGTCTTTGGGATTTCCTGGGTGGGAGGGTGATGAAAGGGTCTTTGGGATTTCCTGGGTGTGGAGGGTGATGAAAGGGTCTTTGGGATTTCCTAAGGGGGAGAGTGATGAAAGGGTCTTTGGGATTTCCTGGGGGGAGGATGATGAAAAGGTCTTTTGAATTTCCTGGGGGGAGGGTGATGAAATGGTCTTTGGGATTTCCTGGGGGGTGTGTGATGAAGGGGTCTTTCGGATTTCCTGGGGGGCAGGGTGATGAAGGGGTCTTTGGGATTTCCTGGGGGGGTGGTGGAGGGTGATGAAGGGATGTTTGGGATTTCCTGGGGTGGGGAGTGTGATGAAAGTGTCTTTGGGATTTCCTGGGAGGGGGGGCGGGTGATGAAAGGGTCTTTGGGATATCCTGGTGGGGAGGGTGATGAAGGGCAATTTGGGATTTCCGTGGGGGGGGGAGGGGTTGATGAAAGGGTCTTTGGGATTTCCTGGGGGGAGGGATTTGAAAGGGTGTTTGGGATTTCCTGGGGGGTGTGTGATGAAGGGGTCTTTCGGATTTCCTGAGGGGGAGGGTGATGATAGGGTCTTTGGGATTTCCTGGGTGGGAGGGTGATGAAAGGGTCTTTGGGATTTCCTGAGGGGGAGAGTGATGTAAGGGTCTTTGGAATTTATTGCGGGGGAGGATGATGAAAGGGTCTTTGGGATTTCCTGGGGGGAGGGATTTGAAAGGGTGTTTGGGATTTCCTGGGGGGTGTGTGATGAAGGGGTCTTTCGGATTTCCTGAGGGGGAGGGTGATGATAGGGTCTTTGGGATTTCCTGGGTGGGAGGGTGATGAAAGGGTCTTTGGGATTTCCTGAGGGGGAGAGTGATGTAAGGGTCTTTGGAATTTATTGCGGGGGAGGATGATGAAAGGGTCTTTGGGATTTCCTGGGGGGAGGGTGATGAAAGGGTCTTTGGGATTTCCTGGGGGGTGTGTGATGAAGGGGTCTTTTGGATTTCCTGGAGGGGAGAGTGATGAAAGGGACTTTGGGATTTCCTGGGGGGGAGGGTGATGAAAGGGTCTTTGGAATTTATTGAGGGGGAGGGTGATGAAAGGGTCTTTGGGATTTCCTGAGTGGGGAGGGTGATGAAGAGGTCTTTGGGATTTCCTGGGTGGCAGGGTGATGAAAGGGTCTTTGGGATTTCCTGGGGGGTGGGTGATGAAAGGGTCTTTGCGATTTCCTGGGGGGTGTGTGATGAAGTGGTCTTTTGGATTTCCTGGGGGGCAGGGTGTTGAAACGGTCTTTGGGATTTCCTGGGAGGGGAGAATGATGAAAGGGTCTTTGGGATTTCCAAAGGGGGAGAGTGATGAAAGGGCCTTTGGGATTTCCGGGGTGGTGTGTGATGAAGGGGTCTTTCGGATTTCCTGGGGGGGAGGGTGTTGAAAGGGTATTTGGGATTTCCTGGTAGGGGAGGGTGATGAAAGGGTCTTTGGGATTTCCTAAGGGGGAGAGTGATGAAAGGGTCTTTGGGATTTGATGGGGGGAGGATGATGAAAGGGTCTTTGGGATTTCCTGGGCGGAGGGTGTTGAAAGATCTTTGGGATTCCCTGGGGGATGTGTGATGAAGGGGTCTTTCGGATTTCCTGGGGGGGGGGAGTGTGTTGAAACGGTCTTTGGGATTTCCTGGGAGGGGAGAATGATGAAAGGGTCTTTGGGATTTCCAAAGGGGGAGAGTGATGAAAGGGTCTTTGGGATTTCCTGGGAGGAGGATGATGAAAGGGTCTTTGGGATTTCCTGGGGGGAGGGTGATGAAAGGGTCTTTGGGATTTCCTGGGGGGTGTGTGATGAAGGGGTCTTTTGGATTTCCTGGAGGGGAGAGTGATGAAAGGGACTGGGATTTCCTGGGGGGGAGGGTGATGAAAGGGTCTTTGGAATTTATTGGGGGGGAGGGTGATGAAAGGGACTTTGGGATTTCCTGAGTGGGGAGGGTGATGAAGAGGTCTTTGGGATTTCCTGGGTGGGAGGGTGATGAAAGGGTCTTTGGGATTTCCTGGGGGGGGAGGGTGATGAAAGGGTCTTTGGGATTTCCTGGGGGGTGTGTGATGCAGGGGTCTTTTGGATTTCCTGTGGGGGGAGGGTGTTGAAACGGTCTTTGGGATTTCCTGGGAGGGGAGATTGATGAAAGGGTCTTTGGGATTTCCAAAGGGGGAGAGTGATGAAAGGGTCTTTGGGATTTCCTGGGAGGAGGATGATGAAAGGGTCTTTGGGATTTCCTGGGGGGAGGGTGATGAAAGGTTCTTTGGGATTTCCTGGGGGGGGAGGGTGTTGAAAGGGTATTTGGGATTTCCTGGGTGTGGAGGGTGATGAAAGGGTCTTTGGGATTTCCTGGGGTGGTGAGTGTGATGAAAGTGTCTTTGGGATTTCCTGGGAGGGGGGGAGGGTGATGAAAGGGTCCTTGGGATTTCCTGGGGGGGAGGGTGATGATGGGGAATTTGGGATTTCCGTGGGGGGGGGACGGTGATGAAGGGGTCTTTGGGATTTCCTGCGGGGGTGGGAGGGTGATGAAAGGGTCTTTGGGACTTCCTGAGGGGGAGAGTGATGAAATGGTCTTTTGGATTTCCTGTGGGGGGAGGGTGATGAAAGGGTCTTTGGGATTTCCTGGGGGGGAGGGTGATGAAAGGGTCTTTGAGATTTCCTGAGAGGAAGGGTGATTAAAGGGTCTTTGGGATTTCCCGGACGGGGAGGGAGGGTGTAAAAAGGGTCTTTGGGATTTCCTGGGGGGAGGATGATGAAGGGGTGTTTTGGATTTCCTCGGGGGTTGGGTGATGAAATGGTCTTTGGGATTTCCTGAGGGGGAGGGTGATGAAAGGGTCTTTGGGATTTCCTGGAGGGGAGAGTGATGAAAGGGTCTTTGGGATTTCCTGGGGTCGGGGAGGGTGATGAAAGGGTCTTTGGAATTTCTTGGGGGGAGGGTGATGAAGGGGTCTTTGGGATTTCCTGAGGGGGGAGGGTGATGAAAGGGTTTTTGGGATTTCCTGGGGTGGGGAGGGTGATGAATATGTCTTTGGCATTTCTTGTGGGGGGGAGGGTGATGAATGGGTCTTTGGGATTTCCTGTGGGGGAGGGTGATGAAGGGGTCTTTCTGATTTCCTGGTGGGGGGTGGTGGTTGAAAGGGTCTTTGGGATTTCCTGGGAGGGGAGGGTGATGTAAGGGGCTTTGGGATTTCCTGGGAGGGGAGGGTGATGAAAGGGTCTTTGGGATTACCTGGGAAGGGAGGGTGATGAAAGGGTCTTTGGGATTTCCTGAGAGGCAGGGTGATGAAAGGGTCTTTGGGATTCCCTGGGGGGGAGGGTGATGAAGGGGCTTTGGGATTTCCTGGGGGTGGAGTGTGATGAAAGGGTCTTTGGGATTTTCTGGTGGGAGTGTGATGAAGGGGTCTTTCGGATTTCCTGGGGGGGAGGGTGTTGAAAGGGTCTTTGGGATTTCCTGGGAGGGGAGGGTGATGAAAGGGTCTTTGGGATTTCCTAAGGGGGAGAGTGATGAAAGGGTTTTTGGGATTTGATGGGGGGAGGATGATGAAAGGGTCTTTGGGATTGCCTGGGTGGAGGGTGTTGAAAGATCTTTGGGATTTCCTGTGTGGTGTGTGATGAAGGGGTCTTTCGGATTTCCTGGGGGGGGGAGGGTGTTGAAACGGTCTTTGGGATTTCCTGGGAGGGGAGAATGATGAAAGGGTCTTTGGGATTTCCAAAGGGGGAGAGTGATGAAAGGGTCTTTGGGATTTCCTGGGAGGAGGATGATGAAAGGGTCTTCGGGATTTCCTGGGGCGGGGGGAGGGTGATGAAAGGGTCTTTCGGATTTCCTGGGAGGGTAGATTGATGAAAGGGTCTTTAGGATTTCCAAAGGGGGAGAGTGAGGAAAGGGTCTTTGGGATTTCCTGGGAGGAGGATGATGAAAGGGTCTTTGGGATTTCCTGGGGGGTGTGTGATGAAGGGGTATTTCGGATTTCCTGGGGTGGGAGGGTGTTGAAAGGGTCTTTGGGATTTCCTGGGGTGGTGAGTGTGATGAAAGTGTCTTTGGGATTTCCTGGGAGAAGGGGGAGGGTGATGAAAGGGTCTTTGGGATTTCCTGTGGGGGGAGGGTGATGAAAGGGTCTTTGGGATTTCCTGGGGGGGAGGGTGATGAAAGGGTCTTTGAGATTTCCTGAAGGAAGGGTGATTAAAGGGTCTTTGGGAGTTCCCGGATGGGGAGGGAGGGTCTAAAAAGGGTCTTTGGGATTTCCTGGGGGGAGGATGATGAAGGGGTGTTTGGGATTTCCTCGGGGGTTGGGTGATGAAATGGTCTTTAGGATTTCCTGAGGGGGAGGGTGATGAAAGTGTCTTTGGGATTTCCTGGAGGGGAGAGTGATGAAAGGGTCTTTGGGATATCCTGGGGTCGGGGAGGGTGATGAAAGGGTCTTTGGAATTTCTTGGGGGGAGGGTGATGAAGGGGTCTTTGGGATTTCCTGAGGGGGGAGGGTGATGAAAGGGTTTTTGGGATTTCCTGGGGTGGGGAGGGTGATGAATATGTCTTTGGCATTTCTTGTGGGGGGGAGGGTGATGAATGGGTCTTTGGGATTTCCTGTGGGGGAGGGTGATGAAGGGGTCTTTCTGATTTCCTGGGGTGGGGGGGGGTGGTTGAAAGGGTCTTTGGGATTTCCTGGGAGGGGAGGGTGATGTAAGGGGCTTTGGGATTCCGTGGAAGGGTAGGGTGATGATAGGGTCTTAGGGATTACCTGGGAAGGGAGGGTGATGAAAGGGTCTTTGGGATTTCCTGGAGGGGAGGGTGATGTAAGGGGCTTTGGGATTCCGTGGAAGGGTAGGGTGATGATAGGGTCTTAGGGATTACCTGGGAAGGGAGGGTGATGAAAGGGTCTTTGGGATTTCCTGAGAGGCAGGGTGATGAAAAGGTCTTTGGGATTCCCTGGGGGGGAGGGTGATGAAGGGGCTTTGGGATTTCCTGGGGGTGGAGGGTGATGAAAGGGTCTTTGGGATTTTCTGGTGGGAGTGTGATGAAAGGGTCTTTGGGCTTTCCTGGGGGGTGTGTGATGTAAGGGTCTTTGGGATTTCCTGGGAGGGGATGGTGATGTAAGGGGCTTTGGGATTCCATGGGAGGGTAGGGTGATGATAGGGTCTTTGGGATTTCCTGGGAGGTGAGGGTGATGAAAGGGTCTTTGGGAATTCCTGAGGGGGATGGTGATGAAAGGGTCTTTGGGATTTCTTGTGGGGGGAGGGTGATGAAAGGGTCTTTGAGATTTCCTGAGAGGGAGGGTGATTAAAGGGTCTTTGGGATTTCCTGGGCGAGGAGGGAGGGTCTAAAAAGGGTCTGTGGGATTTCCTGGGGGGAGGATGATGAAAGGGTCTTTGGGATTTCCTGAGAGGCAGGGTGATGAAAGGGTCTTTGGGAATACCCTGGGGGGGAGGGCGATGAAGGGGCTTTGGGATTTCCTGGGGGTGGAGGGTGATGAAAGGGTCTTTGGGATTTTCTGGTGGGAGTGTGATGAAAGGGTCTTTGGGATTTCCTGGGGGGTGTGTGATGTAAGGGTCTTTGGGATTTCCTGGGAGGGGATGGTGATGTAAGGGGCTTTGGGATTCCGTGGGAGGGTAGGGTGATGATAGGGTCTTTGGGATTTCCTGGGAGGTGAGGGTGATGAAAGGGTCTTTGGGAATTCCTGAGGGGGTGGGTGATGTAAGGGTCTTTGGGATTTCCTGGGTGGGATGGTGATGAAAGGGTCTTTGGGAATTCCTGAGGGGGTGGGTGATGAAAGGGTCTTTGAGATTTCCTGAGAGGGAGGGTGATTAAAGGGTGTTTGGGATTTTCTGGGCGACGAGGGAGGGTCTAAAAAGGGTCTGTGGGATTTGCTGGGGGGAGGATGATGAAGGGGTGTTTGGGATTTCCTCGGGGGTTGGGTGATGAAAGGGTCTTTGGGATTTCCTGAGAGGGAGGGTGATGAAAGGGTCTCTGGGATTTCCTGGAGGGGAGAGTGATGAAAGGGTCTTTGGGATTTCCTGGGGTGGGGGAGGGTGATGAAAGGGTCTTTGAAATTTCTTGGGGGGAGGTGTGATGAAAGGGTCTTTGGGATTTCCTGAGGGGGGAGGGTGATGAAAGGGTCTTTGGGATTTCCTGGAGGGGGAGGGTGATGGAAGGTTCTTTTGATTTCCTGGCGGGGAGGATGATGAAAGGGTCTTTGGGATTTGCTGGGGGTAGGGGAGAGTGATGAAAAGGTCTTTGGGATTTCCTGGGGCGAGGGTAATGAAAGGGCCTTTGAGATTTCTTGGGCGGAAGTGTGATGAGAGTGTCTTTGGGATTTCCTGGGGGTGAGGATGATGCAATTTTCTTTGAGATATCCTGGTGGGGGGGAGGGTGATGATAGGGTCTTTGGGATTTCCTGGTGGGGGAGGGTGATGAAAGGGTCTTTAGGATTTCCAGAAGTGGGGGGAGGGTGATGAAAGGATCTTTGGGATTTCCTGGGGGGGGAGGGTGATGAAATGTTCTTTGGGATTTCCCTTGAGGGGAGGGTGATGAAAGGATCTTTGGGATTTCCTGAGGGGGAGAGTGATGAAAGGGTCCTTGGGATTTCCAGGGGGGGAGAGTGATGAAAGGGTGTTTGGGATTTCCTGAGGGGAAGTGTGATGTAAGGGTCTTTGGGATTTCCTGGGGGGGGAGGGTGATGAAAGGGACTTTGGTATTTCCTGGGGGGGGGGGGATGGTGATATGAGGGTCTTTGGGATTTCCTGTTGGGGAGGGTGATGAAAGGTTCTTTGGGATTTCCTGGGGTGGAGGGTGATGAAAGGGTCTTTGGGATTTCCTGGGGGGGGGAGGGTCATGATAGGGTCTTTGGGATTTCCTGGGGGGGGAGGGTGATGAAAGGGTCTTTGAACTTTCCGTGGAGGGGAGGGTGAAGAAAGGATCTTTGGGAGTTCCTGGAGTGGAGGGTGATGAAATGGTCTTTGGGATTTCCTGGGAGGAGAGTGTGAATCAAGGATCTTTGGGATTTCCTGGCGGTGAGGGTGATGAAAGGGTCCTTGGGATTTCCGGGGGGGAGAGGGTGATGAAAGGGTCTTTGGTATTTGCTGCGGGGGAGGGTGATGAAAGGGTCTTAGGGATTTCCTGGGAGTGGGGGTGGAGGGTGATGAAAGGGTCTTTGGGATTTGCTGTGGGGGGAGGGTGATGAAAGGTTCTTTGGGATTTCCTGGGGGTGGAGGTTGATGAAAGTGTCTTTGGGATTTCCTGGAGGGGGAGGGTGATGAAAGGGTCTTTTGGATTTCCTGTTGGGGAGGGTGATGAAAGGTTCTTTGGGATTTCCTGGGTGGGAGGGTGATGAAAGGGTCTTTGGGATTTCCTGGGGGGGGTGGGTGATGAAAGGGTCTTTGAAATTTCCTGGGGTGGCGAGGGTGAAGAAAGGATCTTTGGGAGTTCCTGGGAGGGAGGGTGATGAAAGGGTCTTTGGGATTTCCTGGGGGGGTGATGAAAGTGTCTTTGGGATTTCCTGGGGTGAGGGTGATGAAAGGGTCTTTGGGATTTCCTGGGGGAGGCTGATGAAAGGGTCTTTGGAATTTCCTGGGGGTGGGTGATGAAAGGGTCTTTGGGATTTCCTGGGGGCGAGGGTGATGAAGAGTCTTTGGGATTTCCTGGGAGGGGAGGGTGATGAAAGGATCTTTGGGATTACCTGGGGGGGAGGGTGATGAAAGGGTCTTTGGGATTTCCTGGGAGTGGGGGTGGAGGGTGATGAAAGGCTCTTTTGGATTTCCTTAGATGAGGGTGATGAAAGGGTCTTTGGGATTTACTGGGGAGGGGAGGGTGATGAAAGGGTCTTTGGGATTTCCTGGGGGGGGAGGGTGATGAAATAGTATTTGGGATTTCCTGGGAGGAGAGTGTGAATCAAGGATCTTTGGGATTTCCTGGCGGTGAGGGTGATGAAAGGGTCCTTGGGATTTCCTGGGGGGGGGGAGGGTCATGATAGGGTCTTTGGGATATCCTGGGGGGGGAGGGTGATGAAAGGGTCTTTGAACTTTCAGTGGAGGGGAGGGTGAAGAAAGGATCTTTGGGAGTTCCTGGAGTGGAGGGTGATGAAATGGTCTTTGGGATTTCCTGGGAGGAGAGTGTGAATCAAGGATCTTTGGGATTTCCTGGCGGTGAGG
The DNA here is from genome assembly GCF_036365525.1 of Heterodontus francisci. Classification (NCBI taxonomy): domain Eukaryota; kingdom Metazoa; phylum Chordata; class Chondrichthyes; order Heterodontiformes; family Heterodontidae; genus Heterodontus; species Heterodontus francisci. The sequence continues at coordinate 9,410,069 of NC_090411.1, read as the reverse complement.
GTGATGAAAGGGTCCTTGGGATTTCCGGGGGGGAGAGGGTGATGAAAGAGTCTTTGGTATTTGCTGCGGGGGAGGGTGATGAAAGGGTCTTAGGGATTTCCTGGGAGTGGGGGTGGAGGGTGATGAAAGGGTCTTTGGGATTTGCTGTGGGGGGAGGGTGATGAAAGGTTCTTTGGGATTTCCTGGGGGTGGAGGTTGATGAAAGTGTCTTTGGGATTTCCTGGAGGGGGAGGGTGATGAAAGGGTCTTTTGGATTTCCTGTTGGGGAGGGTGATGAAAGGTTCTTTGGGATTTCCTGGGTGGGAGGGTGATGAAAGGGTCTTTGGTATTTCCTGGGGGGGGTGGGTGATGAAAGGGTCTTTGAAATTTCCTGGGGTGGCGAGGGTGAAGAAAGGATCTTTGGGAGTTCCTGGGAGGGAGGGTGATGAAAGGGTCTTTGGGATTTCCTGGGGGGGTGATGAAAGTGTCTTTGGGATTTCCTGGGGTGAGGGTGATGAAAGGGTCTTTGGGATTTCCTGGGGGAGGCTGATGAAAGGGTCTTTGGAATTTCCTGGGGGTGGGTGATGAAAGGGTCTTTGGGATTTCCTGGGGGCGAGGGTGATGAAGAGTCTTTGGGATTTCCTGGGAGGGGAGGGTGATGAAAGGATCTTTGGGATTACCTGGGGGGAGGGTGATGAAAGGGTCTTTGGGATTTCCTGGGAGTGGGGGTGGAGGGTGATGAAAGGCTCTTTTGGATTTCCTTAGATGAGGGTGATGAAAGGGTCTTTGGGATTTACTGGGGAGGGGAGGGTGATGAAAGGGTCTTTGGGATTTCCTGGGGGGGGAGGGTGATGAAATAGTATTTGGGATTTCCTGGGAGGAGAGTGTGAATCAAGGATCTTTGGGATTTCCTGGCGGTGAGGGTGATGAAAGGGTCCTTGGGATTTCCGGGGGGGGAGAGGGTGATGAAAGGGTCTTTGGTATTTGCTGGGGGGGAGGGTGATGAAAGGGTCTTAGAGATTTCCTGGGAGTGGGGGTGGAGGGTGATGAAATGGTCTTTGGGATTTGCTGTGGGGGGAGGGTGATGAAAGGCTCTTTGGGATTTCCTGTGGGGTGGAGGTTGATGAAAGCGTCTTTGGGATTTCCTGGAGGGGGAGGGTGATGAAAGGGTCTTTGGAATTTCCTGTTGGGGAGGGTGATGAAAGGTTCTTTGGGATTTCCTGGGTGGGAGGGTGATGAAAGGGTCTTTGGGTTTTCCTGGGGGGGGTGATGAAAGTGTCTTTAGTATTTCCTGGGGTGAGGGTGATGAAAGGGTCTTTGGGATTTCCTGGGAGGGAGGGTGATGAAAGGGTCTTTGGGATTTCCTGGGGGTGGGGTGATGAAAGGGTCTTTGGGATTTCCTTGGGGCGAGGGTGATGAAGGTTCTGTGGGATTTCCTGGGAGGGGAGGGTGATGAAAGGATCTTTGGGATTACCTGGGGGGGAGGGTGATGAAAGGGTCTTTGGGATTTCCTGGGAGTGGGGGTGGAGGGTGATGAAAGGGTCTTTGGGATTTCCTGGGAGTGGGGGTGGAGGGTGATGAAAGGCTCTTTTGGATTTCCTTAGATGAGGGTGATGAAAGGGTCTTTGGGATTTACTGGGGAGGGGAGGGTGATGAAAGGGTATTTGGGATTTCCTGGGAGGGGAGTGTGATTAAAGGATCTTTGGGATTTCCTGGGGGTGAGGGTGATGAAAGGGTCTTTGGGATTTCCTGTGGGGGGGAGGGTGATGAAAGGGTCTTTGGGATTTCCTGGTGGGGAGGTTGATGAAAGGGTCTTCGGGATTTCATGGGGGGTTTTGTGGGGGGTGATGAAAGGGTCTTTGGGATTTCCTGGGAGGGAGGGCGGAGAGTGATGAAAGGGTCTTTGGGATTTCCTGTGGGGGGAGGGTGATGAAAGGCTCTTTGGGATCTCCTGAGGGGAGGGTGATGAAAGTATCTTTGTGATTTCCTGTGGGGGCAGGGTGATGATGGGCTCTTTTGGATTTCCTGAGGGCAGGGTGATGAAAGGCTCTTTGGGAGTTCCTGGGGGGAAGGTGATGAAAGGGTCTTTGGGATTTCCTGAAGTGGGGGAGGGTGATCAAAGGATCTTTGGGATTTCCTGGGGGGGAGGTTGATGAAATGGTCGTTGGGATTTCCTGGGAGGGGAGGGTGATGAAAGGGTCTTTGGGATTTCCTGAGGGGGAGCGTGATGTAAGGGTCTTTGGGATTTCCTGGAGGGGGAGGGTGATGAAAGGGTCTTTGGGATTTCCTGGGAGGGAGGGCGGAGAGTGATGAAAGGGTCTTTGGGATTTCCTGTGGGGGGAGGGTGATGAAAGGGTCTTTGGGATTTCCTGAGGGGGAGGGTGATGAAAGGGTCTTTGGGATTTCCTGGAGGGGAGAGTGATGAAAGGGTCTTTGGGATATCCTGGGGTCGGGGAGGGTGATGAAAGGGTCTTTGGAATTTCTTGGGGGGAGGGTGATGAAGGGGTCTTTGGGATTTCCTGAGGGGGGAGGGTGATGAAAGGGTTTTTGGGATTTCCTGGGGTGGGGAGGGTGATGAATATGTCTTTGGCATTTCTTGTGGGGGGGAGGGTTATGAATGGGTCTTTGGGATTTCCTGTGGGGGAGGGTGATGAAGGGGTCTTTCTGATTTCCTGGGGTGGGGGGTGGGTGTGGTTGAAAGGGTCTTTGGGATTTCCTGGGAGGGGAGGGTGAATCAAGGATCTTTGGGATTTCCTGGCGGTGAGGGTGATGAAAGGGTCCTTGGGATTTCCGGGGGGGAGGGTGATGAAAGGGTCTTTGGTATTTGCTGCGGGGGAGGGTGATGAAAGGGTCTTAGGGATTTCCTGGGAGTGGGGGTGGAGGGTGATCAAAGGGTCTTTGGGATTTGCTGTGGGGGGAGGGTGATGAAAGGTTCTTTGGGATTTCCTGGGGGTGGAGGTTGATGAAAGTGTCTTTGGGATTTCCTGGGGGGGGAGGGTGATGAAATGATATTTGGGATTTCCTGGGAGGAGAGTGTGAATCAAGGATCTTTGGGATTCCGGGCGGTGAGGGTGATGAAAGGGTCCTTGGGATTTCCGGGGGGGAGAGGGTGATGAAAGGGTCTTTGGGTTTTGCTGTGGGGGGAGGGTGATGAAAGGCTCTTTGGGATTTCCTGTGGGGAGGCAGATGAAAGGTTCTTTGGGATTTCCTGGGGGTGGAGGTTGATGAAAGCGTCTTTGGGATTTCCTGGAGGGGGAGGGTGATGAAAGGGTCTTTGGAATTTCCTGTTGGGGAGGGTGATGAAAGGTTCTTTGGGATTTCCTGGGTGGGAGGGTGATGAAAGGGTCTTTGGGATTTCCTGGGGGGGGGGTGGGTGATGAAAGGGTCTTTGAATTTTCCTGGGGTGGGGAGGGTGAAGAAAGGATCTTTGGGAGTTCCTGGGAGGGAGGGTGATGAAAGGGTCTTTGGGATTTCCTGGGGGGGTGATGAAAGTGTCTTTGGGATTTCCTGGGGTGAGGGTGATGAAAGGGTCTTTGGGATTTCCTGGGAGGGAGGGTGATGAAAGGGTCTTTGGGATTTCCTGGGGGTGGGGTGATGAAAGGGTCTTTGGGATTTCCTGGGGGCGAGGGTGATGTAGGTTCTGTGGGATTTCCTGGGAGGGGAGGGTGATGAAAGGATCTTTGGGATTACCTGAGGGGAGGGTGATGAAAGGGTCTTTGGGATTTCCTGGGAGTGGGGGTGGAGGGTGATGAAAGGCTCTTTTGGATTTCCTTAGATGAGGGTGATGAAAGGGTCTTTGGGATTTACTGGGGAGGGGAGGGTGATGAAATAGTATTTGGGATTTCCTGGGAGGAGAGTGTGAATCAAGGATCTTTGGGATTTCCTGGCGGTGAGGGTGATGAAAGGGTCCTTGGGATTTCCTGGGGGGGGGGAGGGTCATGATAGGGTCTTTGGGATATCCTGGGGGGGGAGGGTGATGAAAGGGTCTTTGAACTTTCCGTGGAGGGGAGGGTGAAGAAAGGATCTTTGGGAGTTCCTGGAGTGGAGGGTGATGAAATGGTCTTTGGGATTTCCTGGGAGGAGAGTGTGAATCAAGGATCTTTGGGATTTCCTGGCGGTGAGGGTGATGAAAGGGTCCTTGGGATTTCCGGGGGGGAGAGGGTGATGAAAGGGTCTTTGGTATTTGCTGCGGGGGAGGGTGATGAAAAGGTCTTAGGGATTTCCTGGGAGTGGGGGTGGAGGGTGATGAAAGGGTCTTTGGGATTTGCTGTGGGGGGAGGGTGATGAAAGGTTCTTTGGGATTTCCTGGGGGTGGAGGTTGATGAAAGTGTCTTTGGGATTTCCTGGAGGGGGAGGGTGATGAAAGGGTCTTTTGGATTTCCTGTTGGGGAGGGTGATGAAAGGTTCTTTGGGATTTCCTGGGTGGGAGGGTGATGAAAGGGTCTTTGGTATTTCCTGGGGGGGGTGGGTGATGAAAGGGTCTTTGAAATTTCCTGGGGTGGCGAGGGTGAAGAAAGGATCTTTGGGAGTTCCTGGGAGGGAGGGTGATGAAAGGGTCTTTGGGATTTCCTGGGGGGGTGATGAAAGTGTCTTTGGGATTTCCTGGGGTGAGGGTGATGAAAGGGTCTTTGGGATTTCCTGGGGGAGGCTGATGAAAGGGTCTTTGGAATTTCCTGGGGGTGGGTGATGAAAGGGTCTTTGGGATTTCCTGGGGGCGAGGGTGATGAAGAGTCTTTGGGATTTCCTGGGAGGGGAGGGTGATGAAAGGATCTTTGGGATTGCCTGGGGGGAGGGTGATGAAAGGGTCTTTGGGATTTCCTGGGAGTGGGGGTGGAGGGTGATGAAAGGCTCTTTTGGATTTCCTTAGATGAGGGTGATGAAAGGGTCTTTGGGATTTACTGGGGAGGGGAGGGTGATGAAAGGGTCTTTGGGATTTCCTGGGGGGGGAGGGTGATGAAATAGTATTTGGGATTTCCTGGGAGGAGAGTGTGAATCAAGGATCTTTGGGATTTCCTGGCGGTGAGGGTGATGAAAGGGTCCTTGGGATTTCCGGGGGGGGGAGAGGGTGATGAAAGGGTCTTTGGTATTTGCTGGGGGGGAGGGTGATGAAAGGGTCTTAGAGATTTCCTGGGAGTGGGGGTGGAGGGTGATGAAATGGTCTTTGGGATTTGCTGTGGGGGGAGGGTGATGAAAGGCTCTTTGGGATTTCCTGTGGGGTGGAGGTTGATGAAAGCGTCTTTGGGATTTCCTGGAGGGGGAGGGTGATGAAAGGGTCTTTGGAATTTCCTGTTGGGGAGGGTGATGAAAGGTTCTTTGGGATTTCCTGGTTGGGAGGGTGATGAAAGGGTCTTTGGGATTTCCTGGGGGGGGTGATGAAAGTGTCTTTAGGATTTCCTGGGGTGAGGGTGATGAAAGGGTCTTTGGGATTTCCTGGGAGGGAGGGTGATGAAAGGGTCTTTGGGATTTCCTGGGGGTGGGGTGATGAAAGGGTCTTTGGGATTTCCTTGGGGCGAGGGTGATGAAGGTTCTGTGGGATTTCCTGGGAGGGGAGGGTGATGAAAGGATCTTTGGGATTACCTGGGGGGGAGGGTGATGAAAGGGTCTTTGGGATTTCCTGGGAGTGGGGGTGGAGGGTGATGAAAGGGTCTTTGGGATTTCCTGGGAGTGGGGGTGGAGGGTGATGAAAGGCTCTTTTGGATTTCCTTAGATGAGGGTGATGAAAGGGTCTTTGGGATTTACTGGGGAGGGGAGGGTGATGAAAGGGTATTTGGGATTTCCTGGGAGGGGAGTGTGATTAAAGGATCTTTGGGATTTCCTGGGGGTGAGGGTGATGAAAGGGTCTTTGGGATTTCCTGTGGGGGGGAGGGTGATGAAAGGGTCTTTGGGATTTCCTGGTGGGGAGGTTGATGAAAGGGTCTTCGGGATTTCATGGGGGGTTTTGTGGGGGGTGATGAAAGGGTCTTTGGGATTTCCTGGGAGGGAGGGCGGAGAGTGATGAAAGGGTCTTTGGGATTTCCTGTGGGGGGAGGGTGATGAAAGGCTCTTTGGGATCTCCTGAGGGGAGGGTGATGAAAGTATCTTTGTGATTTCCTGTGGGGGCAGGGTGATGATGGGCTCTTTTGGATTTCCTGAGGGCAGGGTGATGAAAGGCTCTTTGGGAGTTCCTGGGGGGAAGGTGATGAAAGGGTCTTTGGGATTTCCTGAAGTGGGGGAGGGTGATCAAAGGATCTTTGGGATTTCCTGGGGGGGAGGTTGATGAAATGGTCGTTGGGATTTCCTGGGAGGGGAGGGTGATGAAAGGGTCTTTGGGATTTCCTGAGGGGGAGCGTGATGTAAGGGTCTTTGGGATTTCCTGGGGGGGGAGGGTGATGAAAGGGTCTTTGGGATTTCCTGGGAGGGAGGGCGGAGAGTGATGAAAGGGTCTTTGGGATTTCCTGTGGGGGGAGGGTGATGAAAGGGTCTTTGGGATCTCCTGAGGGGAGGGTGATGAAAGTATCTTTGTGATTTCCTGTGGGGGCAGGGTGATGATGGGCTCTTTTGGATTTCCTGAGGGCAGGGTGATGAAAGGCTCTTTGGGAGTTCCTGGGGGGAAGGTGATGAAAGGGTCTTTGGGATTTCCTGAAGTGGGGGAGGGTGATCAAAGGATCTTTGGGATTTCCTGGGGGGGAGGTTGATGAAATGGTCGTTGGGATTTCCTGGGAGGGGAGGGTGATGAAAGGGTCTTTGGGATTTCCTGAGGGGGAGCGTGATGTAAGGGTCTTTGGGATTTCCTGGGGGGGGAGGGTGATGAAAGGGTCTTTGGGATTTCCTGGGAGGGAGGGCGGAGAGTGATGAAAGGGTCTTTGGGATTTCCTGTGGGGGGAGGGTGATGAAAGGGTCTTTGGGATTTCCTGAGGGGGAGGGTGATGAAAGGGTCTTTGGGATTTCCTGGAGGGGAGAGTGATGAAAGGGTCTTTGGGATATCCTGGGGTCGGGGAGGGTGATGAAAGGGTCTTTGGAATTTCTTGGGGGGAGGGTGATGAAGGGGTCTTTGGGATTTCCTGAGGGGGGAGGGTGATGAAAGGGTTTTTGGGATTTCCTGGGGTGGGGAGGGTGATGAATATGTCTTTGGCATTTCTTGTGCGGGGGAGGGTTATGAATGGGTCTTTGGGATTTCCTGTGGGGGAGGGTGATGAAGGGGTCTTTCTGATTTCCTGGGGTGGGGGGTGGGTGTGGTTGAAAGGGTCTTTGGGATTTCCTGGGAGGGGAGGGTGAATCAAGGATCTTTGGGATTTCCTGGCGGTGAGGGTGATGAAAGGGTCCTTGGGATTTCCGGGGGGGAGAGGGTGATGAAAGGGTCTTTGGTATTTGCTGCGGGGGAGGGTGATGAAAGGGTCTTAGGGATTTCCTGGGAGTGGGGGTGGAGGGTGATCAAAGGGTCTTTGGGATTTGCTGTGGGGGGAGGGTGATGAAAGGTTCTTTGGGATTTCCTGGGGGTGGAGGTTGATGAAAGTGTCTTTGGGATTTCCTGGAGGGGGAGGGTGATGAAAGGGTCTTTGGGATTTCCTGTTGGGGAGGGTGATGAAAGGTTCTTTGGGATTTCCTGGGTGGGAGGGTGATGAAAGGGTCTTTGGGATTTCCTGGGGGGGGGTGGGTGATGAAAGGGTCTTTGAAATTTCCTGGGGTGGCGAGGGTGAAGAAAGGATCTTTGGGAGTTCCTGGGAGGGAGGGTGATGAAAGGGTCTTTGGGATTTCCTGGGGGTGTGATGAAAGTGTCTTTGGGATTTCCTGGGGTGAGGGTGATGAAAGGGTCTTTGGGATTTCCTGGGGGAGGCTGATGAAAGGGTCTTTGGAATTTCCTGGGGGTGGGGTGATGAAAGGGTCTTTGGGATTTCCTGGGGGCGAGGGTGATGAAGGGTCTTTGGGATTTCCTGGGAGGGGAGGGTGATGAAAGGATCTTTGGGATTACCTGGGGGGGAGGGTGATGAAAGGGTCTTTGGGATTTCCTGGGAGTGGGGGTGGAGGGTGATGAAAGGGTCTTTGGGATTTCCTGGGAGTGGGGGTGGAGGGTGATGAAAGGCTCTTTTGGATTTCCTTAGATGAGGGTGATGAAAGGGTCTTTGGGATTTACTGGGGAGGGGAGGGTGATGAAAGGGTCTTTGGGATTTCCTGGGGGGGGAGGGTGATGAAATGGTATTTGGGATTTCCTGGGAGGAGAGTGTGAATCAAGGATCTTTGGGATTTCCTGGCGGTGAGGGTGATGAAAGGGTCCTTGGGATTTCCGGGGGGGAGAGGGTGATGAAAGGGTCTTTGGGTTTTGCTGTGGGGGGAGGGTGATGAAAGGCTCTTTGGGATTTCCTGTGGGGAGGCAGATGAAAGGTTCTTTGGGATTTCCTGGGGGTGGAGGTTGATGAAAGCGTCTTTGGGATTTCCTGGAGGGGGAGGGTGATGAAAGGGTCTTTGGAATTTCCTGTTGGGGAGGGTGATGAAAGGTTCTTTGGGATTTCCTGGGTGGGAGGGTGATGAAAGGGTCTTTGGGATTTCCTGGGGGGGGGGGTGGGTGATGAAAGGGTCTTTGAATTTTCCTGGGGTGGGGAGGGTGAAGAAAGGATCTTTGGGAGTTCCTGGGAGGGAGGGTGATGAAAGGGTCTTTGTGATTTCCTGGGGGGGTGATGAAAGTGTCTTTGGGATTTCCTGGGGTGAGGGTGATGAAAGGGTCTTTGGGATTTCCTGGGAGGGAGGGTGATGAAAGGGTCTTTGGGATTTCCTGGGGGTGGGGTGATGAAAGGGTCTTTGGGATTTCCTGGGGGCGAGGGTGATGTAGGTTCTGTGGGATTTCCTGGGAGGGGAGGGTGATGAAAGGATCTTTGGGATTACCTGGGGGGAGGGTGATGAAAGGGTCTTTGGGATTTCCTGGGAGTGGGGGTGGAGAGTGATGAAAGGGTCTTTGGGATTTCCTGTGGGGGGAGGGTGATGAAAGGCTCTTTGGGATCTCCTGAGGGGAGGGTGATGAAAGTATCTTTGTGATTTCCTGTGGGGGCAGGGTGATGATGGGCTCTTTTGGATTTCCTGAGGGCAGGGTGATGAAAGGCTCTTTGGGAATTCCTGGGGGGAAGGTGATGAAAGGGTCTTTGGGATTTCCTGAAGTGGGGGAGGGTGATCAAAGGATCTTTGGGATTTCCTGGGGGGGAGGTTGATGAAATGGTCGTTGGGATTTCCTGGGAGGGGAGGGTGATGAAAGGGTCTTTGGGATTTCCTGAGGGGGAGCGTGATGTAAGGGTCTTTGGGATTTCCTGGGGGGGGAGGGTGATGAAAGGGTCTTTGGGATTTCCTGGGAGGGAGGGCGGAGAGTGATGAAAGGGTCTTTGGGATTTCCTGCGGGGGGAGTGTGATGAAAGGGTCTTTGGGATTTCCTGAGGGGGAGGGTGATGAAATGGTCTTTGGGATTTCCTGGAGGAGAGAGTGATGAAAGGGTCTTTGGGATATCCTGGGGTCGGGGAGGGTGATGAAAGGGTCTTTGGAATTTCTTGGGGGGAGGGTGATGAATGGGTCTTTGGGATTTCCTGAGGGGGGAGGGTGATGAAAGGGTTTTTGGGATTTCCTGGGGTGGGGAGGGTGATGAATATGTCTTTGGCATTTCTTGTGGGGGGGAGGATTATGAATGGGTCTTTGGGATTTCCTGTGGGGGAGGGTGATGAAGGGGTCTTTCTGATTTCCTGGGGTGGGGGGGGGGTGTGGTTGAAAGGGTCTTTGGGATTTCCTGGGAGGGGAGGGTGATGTAAGGGGCTTTGGGATTCCGTGGGAGGGTAGGGTGATGATAGGGTCTTTGGGATTACCTGGGAAGGGAGGGTGATGAAAGGGTCTTTGGGATTTCCTGGGGGGGAGGGTGATGAAAGGGTCTTTGGGATTTCCTGGGAGTGGGGGTGGAGGGTGATGAAAGGGTCTTTGGGATTTCCTGGGAGTGGGGGTGGAGGGTGATGAAAGGCTCTTTTGGATTTCCTTAGATGAGGGTGATGAAAGGGTCTTTGGGATTTACTGGGGAGGGGAGGGTGATGAAAGGGTCTTTGCGATTTCCTGGGGGGGGAGGGTGATGAAATGGTATTTGGGATTTCCTGGGAGGGGAGTGTGATTAAAGGATCTTTGGGATTTCCTGGGGGTGAGGGTGATGAAAGGGTCTTTGGGATTTCCTGTGGGGGGAGGGTGATGAAAGGGTCTTTGGGATTTCCTGGTGGGGAGGTTGATGAAAGGGTCTTCGGGATTTCATGGGGGGTTTTGTGGGGGGTGATGAAAGGGTCTTTGGGATTTCCTGGGAGGGAGGGCGGAGAGTGATGAAAGGGTCTTTGGGATTTCCTGTGGGGGGAGGGTGATGAAAGGCTCTTTGGGATCTCCTGAGGGGAGGGTGATGAAAGTATCTTTGTGATTTCCTGTGGGGGCAGGGTGATGATGGGCTCTTTTGGATTTCCTGAGGGCAGGGTGATGAAAGGCTCTTTGGGAATTCCTGGGGGGAAGGTGATGAAAGGGTCTTTGGGATTTCCTGAAGTGGGGGAGGGTGATCAAAGGATCTTTGGGATTTCCTGGGGGGGAGGTTGATGAAATGGTCGTTGGGATTTCCTGGGAGGGGAGGGTGATGAAAGGGTCTTTGGGATTTCCTGAGGGGGAGCGTGATGTAAGGGTCTTTGGGATTTCCTGGGGGGGGAGGGTGATGAAAGGGTCTTTGGGATTTCCTGGGAGGGAGGGCGGAGAGTGATGAAAGGGTCTTTGGGATTTCCTGTGGGGGGAGGGTGATGAAAGGGTCTTTGGGATTTCCTGAGGGGGAGGGTGATGAAAGGGTCTTTGGGATTTCCTGGAGGGGAGAGTGATGAAAGGGTCTTTGGGATATCCTGGGGTCGGGGAGGGTGATGATAGGGTCTTTGGAATTTCTTGGGGGGAGGGTGATGAATGGGTCTTTGGGATTTCCTGAGGGGGGAGGGTGATGAAAGGGTTTTTGGGATTTCCTGGGGTGGGGAGGGTGATGAATATGTCTTTGGCATTTCTTGTGGGGGGGAGGGTGATGAATGGGTCTTTGGGATTTCCTGTGGGGGAGGGTGATGAAGGGGTCTTTCTGATTTCCTGGGGTGGGGGGGGTGTGGTTGAAAGGGTCTTTGGGATTTCCTGGGAGGGGAGGGTGATGTAAGGGGCTTTGGGATTCCGTGGGAGGGTAGGGTGATGATAGGGTCTTAGGGATTACCTGGGAAGGGAGGGTGATGAAAGGGTCTTTGGGATTTCCTGGGGGGGAGGGTGATGAAAAGGTCTTTGGGATTCCCTGGGGGGGAGGGTGATGAAGGGGCTTTGGGATTTCCTGGGGGTGGAGGGTGATGAAAGGGTCTTTGGGATTTTCTGGTGGGAGTGTGATGAAAGGGTCTTTGGGCTTTCCTGGGGGGTGTGTGATGTAAGGGTCTTTGGGATTTCCTGGGAGGGGATGGTGATGTAAGGGGCTTTGGGATTCCATGGGAGGGTAGGGTGATGATAGGGACTTTGGGATTTCCTGGGTGGGATGGTGATGAAAGGGTCTTTGGGAATTCCTGAGGGGGTGGGTGATGAAAGGGTCTTTGAGATTTCCTGAGAGGGAGGGTGATTAAAGGGTCTTTGGGATTTCCTGGGCGACGAGGGAGGGTCTAAAAAGGGTCTGTGGGATTTCCTGGGGGGAGGATGATGAAGGGGTGTTTGGGATTTCCTCGGGGGTTGGGTGATGAAAGGGTCTTTGGGATTTCCTGAGGGGGAGGGTGATGAAAGGGTCTCTGGAATTTCCTGGAGGGGAGAGTGATGAAAGGGTCTTTGGGATTTGCTGGGGGTAGGGGAGAGTGATGAAAAGGTCTTTGGGATTTCCTGGGGCGAGGGTAATGAAAGGGCCTTTGAGATTTCTTGGGGGGAAGTGTGATGAGAGTGTCTTTGGGATTTCCTGGGGGTGAGGATGATGCAATTTTCTTTGAGATATCCTGGTGGGGGGGAGGGTGATGATAGGGTCTTTGGGATTTCCTGGTGGGGGAGGGTGATGAAAGGGTCTTTAGGATTTCCAGAGGTGGGGGGTGGGTGATGAAAGGATCTTTGGGATTTCCTGGGGGGGGAGGGTGATGAAATGTTCTTTGGGATTTCCCTTGAGGGGAGGGTGATGAAAGGATCTTTGGGATTTCCTGAGGGGGAGAGTGATGAAATGGTCTTTGGGATTTCCAGGGGGGGAGAGTGATGAAAGGGTGTTTGGGATTTCCTGAGGGGAAGTGTGATGTAAGGGTCTTTGGGATTTCCTGCGGGGGAGGGTGATGAAAGGGACTTTGGTATTTCCTGGGGGGGGGGAGATGGTGATATGAGGGTCTTTGGGATTTCCTGGGGGCGAGGGTGATGTAGGTTCTGTGGGATTTCCTGGGAGGGGAGGGTGATGAAAGGATCTTTGGGATTACCTGGGGGGAGGGTGATGAAAGGGTCTTTGGGATTTCCTGGGAGTGGGGGTGGAGGGTGATGAAAGGGTCTTTGTGATTTCCTGGGAGTGGGGGTGGAGGGTGATGAAAGGCTCTTTTGGATTTCCTTAGATGAGGGTGATGAAAGGGTCTTTGGGATTTACTGGGGAGGGGAGGCTGATGAAAGGGTCTTTGGGATTTCCTGGGGGGGGGGGAGGGTGATGAAATGGTATTTGGGATTTCCTGGGAGGGGAGTGTGATTAAAGGATCTTTGGGATTTCCTGGGGGTGAGGGTGATGAAAGGGTCTTTGGGATTTCCTGTGGGGGGAGGGTGATGAAAGGGTCTTTGGGATTTCCTGGTGGGGAGGTTGATGAAAGGGTCTTCGGAATTTCATGGGGGGTTTTGTGGGGGGTGATGAAAGGGTCTTTGGGATTTCCTGGGAGGGAGGGTGGAGAGTGATGAAAGGGTCTTTGGGATTTCCTGTGGGGGGAGGGTGATGAAAGGCTCTTTGGGATCTCCTGAGGGGAGGGTGATGAAAGTATCTTTGTGATTTCCTGTGGGGGCAGGGTGATGATGGGCTCTTTTCGATTTCCTGAGGGCAGGGTGATGAAAGGCTCTTTGGGAATTCCTGGGGGGAAGGTGATGAAAGGGTCTTTGGGATTTCCTGAAGTGGGGGAGGGTGATCAAAGGATCTTTGGGATTTCCTGGGGGGGAGGTTGATGAAATGGTCGTTGGGATTTCCTGGGAGGGGAGGGTGATGAAAGGGTCTTTGGGATTTCCTGAGGGGGAGCGTGATGTAAGGGTCTTTGGGATTTCCTGGGGGGGGAGGGTGATGAAAGGGTCTTTGGGATTTCCTGGGAGGGAGGGCGGAGAGTGATGAAAGGGTCTTTGGGATTTCCTGTGGGGGGAGGGTGATGAAAGGGTCTTTGGGATTTCCTGAGGGGGAGGGTGATGAAAGGGTCTTTGGGATTTCCTGGAGGGGAGAGTGATGAAAGGGTCTTTGGGATATCCTGGGGTCGGGGAGGGTGATGAAAGGGTCTTTGGAATTTCTTGGGGGGAGGGTGATGAATGGGTCTTTGGGATTTCCTGAGGGGGGAGGGTGATGAAAGGGTTTTTGGGATTTCCTGGGGTGGGGAGGGTGATGAATATGTCTTTGGCATTTCTTGTGGGGGGGAGGGTTATGAATGGGTCTTTGGGATTTCCTGTGGGGGAGGGTGATGAAGGGGTCTTTCTGATTTCCTGGGGTGGGGGGGGTGTGGTTGAAAGGGTCTTTGGGATTTCCTGGGAGGGGAGGGTGATGTAAGGGGCTTTGGGATTCCGTGGGAGGGTAGGGTGATGATAGGGTCTTTGGGATTACCTGGGAAGGGAGGGTGATGAAAGGGTCTTTGGGATTTCCTGGGGGGGAGGGTGATGAAAGGGTCTTTGGGATTTCCTGGGAGTGGGGGTGGAGGGTGATGAAAGGGTCTTTGGGATTTCCTGGGAGTGGGGGTGGAGGGTGATGAAAGGCTCTTTTGGATTTCCTTAGATGAGGGTGATGAAAGGGTCTTTGGGATTTACTGGGGAGGGGAGGGTGATGAAAGGGTCTTTGGGATTTCCTGGGGGGGGGAGGGTGATGAAATGGTATTTGGGATTTCCTGGGAGGGGAGTGTGATTAAAGGATCTTTGGGATTTCCTGGGGGTGAGGGTGATGAAAGGGTCTTTGGGATTTCCTGTGGGGGGAGGGTGATGAAAGGGTCTTTGGGATTTCCTGGTGGGGAGGTTGATGAAAGGGTCTTCGGGATTTCATGGGGGGTTTTGTGGGGGGTGATGAAAGGGTCTTTGGGATTTCCTGGGAGGGAGGGCGGAGAGTGATGAAAGGGTCTTTGGGATTTCCTGTGGGGGGAGGGTGATGAAAGGCTCTTTGGGATCTCCTGAGGGGAGGGTGATGAAAGTATCTTTGTGATTTCCTGTGGGGGCAGGGTGATGATGGGCTCTTTTGGATTTCCTGAGGGCAGGGTGATGAAAGGCTCTTTGGGAATTCCTGGGGGGAAGGTGATGAAAGGGTCTTTGGGATTTCCTGAAGTGGGGGAGGGTGATCAAAGGATCTTTGGGATTTCCTGGGGGGGAGGTTGATGAAATGGTCATTGGGATTTCCTGGGAGGGGAGGGTGATGAAAGGGTCTTTGGGATTTCCTGAGGGGGAGCGTGATGTAAGGGTCTTTGGGATTTCCTGGGGGGGGAGGGTGATGAAAGGGTCTTTGGGATTTCCTGGGAGGGAGGGCGGAGAGTGATGAAAGGGTCTTTGGGATTTCCTGTGGGGGGAGGGTGATGAAAGGGTCTTTGGGATTTCCTGAGGGGGAGGGTGATGAAAGGGTCTTTGGGATTTCCTGGAGGGGAGAGTGATGAAAGGGTCTTTGGGATATCCTGGGGTCGGGGAGGGTGATGAAAGGGTCTTTGGAATTTCTTGGGGGGAGGGTGATGAATGGGTCTTTGGGATTTCCTGAGGGGGGAGGGTGATGAAAGGGTTTTTGGGATTTCCTGGGGTGGGGAGGGTGATGAATATGTCTTTGGCATTTCTTGTGGGGGGGAGGGTGATGAATGGGTCTTTGGGATTTCCTGTGGGGGAGGGTGATGAAGGGGTCTTTCTGATTTCCTGGGGTGGGGGGGGTGTGGTTGAAAGGGTCTTTGGGATTTCCTGGGAGGGTAGGGTGATGATAGGGTCTTAGGGATTACCTGGGAAGGGAGGGTGATGAAAGGGTCTTTGGGATTTCCTGAGAGGCAGGGTGATGAAAAGGTCTTTGGGATTCCCTGGGGGGGAGGGTGATGAAGGGGCTTTGGGATTTCCTGGGGGTGGAGGGTGATGAAAGGGTCTTTGGGATTTTCTGGTGGGAGTGTGATGAAAGGGTCTTTGGGCTTTCCTGGGGGGTGTGTGATGTAAGGGTCTTTGGGATTTCCTGGGAGGGGATGGTGATGTAAGGGGCTTTGGGATTCCATGGGAGGGTAGGGTGATGATAGGGACTTTGGGATTTCCTGGGTGGGATGGTGATGAAAGGGTCTTTGGGAATTCCTGAGGGGGTGGGTGATGAAAGGGTCTTTGAGATTTCCTGAGAGGGAGGGTGATTAAAGGGTCTTTGGGATTTCCTGGGCGACGAGGGAGGGTCTAAAAAGGGTCTGTGGGATTTCCTGGGGGGAGGATGATGAAGGGGTGTTTGGGATTTCCTCGGGGGTTGGGTGATGAAAGGGTCTTTGGGATTTCCTGAGGGGGAGGGTGATGAAAGGGTCTCTGGAATTTCCTGGAGGGGAGAGTGATGAAAGGGTCTTTGGGATTTGCTGGGGGTAGGGGAGAGTGATGAAAAGGTCTTTGGGATTTCCTGGGGCGAGGGTAATGAAAGGGCCTTTGAGATTTCTTGGGGGGAAGTGTGATGAGAGTGTCTTTGGGATTTCCTGGGGGTGAGGATGATGCAATTTTCTTTGAGATATCCTGGTGGGGGGGAGGGTGATGATAGGGTCTTTGGGATTTCCTGGTGGGGGAGGGTGATGAAAGGGTCTTTAGGATTTCCAGAAGTGGGGGGAGGGTGATGAAAGGATCTTTGGGATTTCCTGGGGGGGGAGGGTGATGAAATGTTCTTTGGGATTTCCCTTGAGGGGAGGGTGATGAAAGGATCTTTGGGATTTCCTGAGGGGGAGAGTGATGAAATGGTCTTTGGGATTTCCAGGGGGGGAGAGTGATGAAAGGGTGTTTGGGATTTCCTGAGGGGAAGTGTGATGTAAGGGTCTTTGGGATTTCCTGCGGGGGAGGGTGATGAAAGGGACTTTGGTATTTCCTGGGGGGGGGGAGATGGTGATATGAGGGTCTTTGGGATTTCCTGTTGGGGAGGGTGATGAAAGGTTCTTTGGGATTTCCTGGGGTGGAGGGTGATGAAAGGGTCTTTGGGATTTCCTGGGGGGGGGGGGGGGAGGGTCATAATAGGGTCTTTGGGATTTCCTGGGGGGGGGAGGGTGATGAAAGGGTCTTTGAACTTTCCGTGGAGGGGAGGGTGAAGAAAGGATCTTTGGGAGTTCCTGGAGTGGAGGGTGATGAAATGGTCTTTGGGATTTCCTGGGAGGAGAGTGTGAATCAAGGATCTTTGGGATTTCCTGGCGGTGAGGGTGATGAAAGGGTCTTTGGTATTTGCTGGGAGGGAGGGTGATGAAAGGGTCTTAGGGATTTCCTGGGAGTGGGGGTGGAGGGTGATGAAAGGGTCTTTGGGATTTGCTGTGGGGGGAGGTTGATGAAAGTGTCTTTGGGATTTCCTGGAGGGGGAGGGTGATGAAAGGGTCTTTGGGATTTCCTGTTGGGGAGGGTGATGAAAGGTTCTTTGGGATTTCCTGGGTGGGAGGGTGATGAAAGGGTCTTTAGGATTTCCTGGGTGGGGTGGGTGATGAAAGGGTCTTTGAATTTTCCTGGGGTGGCGAGGGTGAAGAAAGGATCTTTGGGAGTTCCTGGGAGGGAGGGTGATGAAAGGGTCTTTGGGATTTGCTGTGGGGGGAGGTTGATGAAAGTGTCTTTGGGATTTCCTGGAGGGGGAGGGTGATGAAAGGGTCTTTGAATTTTCCTGGGGTGGCGAGGGTGAAGAAAGGATCTTTGGGAGTTCCTGGGAGGGAGGGTGATGAAAGGGTCTTTGGGATTTCCTGGGGGGGGTGATGAAAGTGTCTTTGGGATTTCCTGGGGTGAGGGTGATGAAAGGGTCTTTGGGATTTCCTGGGGGAGGGTGATGAAAGGGTCTTTGGAATTTCCTGTGGGTGGGGTGATGAAAGGGTCTTTGGGATTTCCTGGGGGCGAGGGTGATGAAGGGTCTTTGGGATTTCCTGGGAGGGGAGGGTGATGAAAGGATCTTTGGGATTACCTGGGGGGGAGGGTGATGAAAGGGTCTTTGGGATTTCCTGGGAGTGGGGGTAGAGGGTGATGAAAGGGTCTTTGGGATTTCCTGGGAGTGGGGGTGGAGGGTGATGAAAGGCTCTTTTGGATTTCCTTAGATGAGGGTGATGAAAGGGTCTTTGGGATTTACTGGGGAGGGGAGGGTGATGAAAGGGTCTTTGGGATTTCCTGTGGGGGGAGGGTGATGAAATGGTATTTGGGATTTCCTGGGAGGAGAGTGAGAATCAAGGATCTTTGGGATTTCCTGGCAGTGAGGGTGATGAAAGGGTCCTTGGGATTTCCGGGGGGGAGAGGGTGATGAAAGGGTCTTTGGTATTTGCTGGGGGGGAGGGTGATGAAAGGGTCTTAGGGATTTCCTGGGAGTGGGGGTGGAGGGTGATGAAATGGTCTTTGGGATTTGCTGTGGGGGGAGGGTGATGAAAGGCTCTTTGGGATTTCCTGGGGGTGGAGGTTGATGAAAGCATCTTTGGGATTTCCTGGAGGGGTAGGGTGATGAAAGTGTCTTTGGAATTTCCTGTTGGGGAGGGTGATGAAAGGTTCTTTGGGATTTCCTGGGTGGGAGGGTGATGAAAGGGTCTTTGGGATTTCCTGGGGGTGGGGGGGTGATGAAAGGGTCTTTGAATTTTCCTGGGGTGGGGAGGGTGAAGAAAGGATCTTTGGGAGTTCCTGGGAGGGAGGGTGATGAAAGGGTCTTTGGGATTTCCTGGGGGGGTGATGAAAGTGTCTTTGGGATTTCCTGGGGTGAGGGTGATGAAAGGGTCTTTGGGATTTCCTGGGAGGGAGGGTGATGAAAGGGTCTTTGGGATTTCCTGGGGGTGGGGTGATGAAAGGGTCTTTGGGATTTCCTGGGGGCGAGGGTGATGAAGGTTCTGTGGGATTTCCTGGGAGGGGAGGGTGATGAAAGGATCTTTGGGATTACCTGGGGGGGAGGGTGATGAAAGGGTCTTTGGGATTTCCTGGGAGTGGGGGTGGTGGGTGATGAAAGGCTCTTTTGGTTTTCCTTAGATGAGGGTGATGAAAGGGTCTTTGGGATTTACTGGGGAGGGGAGGGTGATGAAAGGGTCTTTGGGATTTCCTGGGGGGGGAGGGTGATGAAATGGTATTTGGGATTTCCTGGGAGGGGAGTGTGATTAAAGGATCTTTGGGATTTCCTGGGGGTGAGGGTGATGAAAGGGTCTTTGGGATTTCCTGTGGGGGCAGGGTGATGAAAGGGTCTTTGGGATTTCCTGGTGGGGAGGTTGATGAAAGGGTCTTCGGGATTTCATGGGGGGTTTTGATTCCAGGAGCGGTGCAGCTTCCCCCCTCCATGGGGGCGAGACCCCTGCTGAAAAATAGAATTCGCAATAGTGACGGCGCTGCTGCTCGGCTGACTTTGCTGCAGTTTTCCGTGGGCGCTACGCTGCCCCCTGTTGGATTGCCCCGCAGTTGCAGACCGCCCTTTGCTGCCCAGCGCGCGCGTGTCTTTTTTTCTGCGCAATGCCTCGCGAAGAAGCGCAAGGAATGGCTGCACGTGGCATGCACGCGTGCTTTCCTTTCTGCTTGCAAGGCCCGGCAACAAAAGGAGCTCTGGCTCAAAGACCGCCCGCCGTCGCCTCTTTCGCCCTAGGCTCGCCCACCCGGCGGCTACTTTGAGGTAGAGGCCGCACGCCGGGACTGACACGCGCAGCAAACGCAGTTTTACGGCCATCGCTTCTCGGCCTTTTGGCTAAGATCAAGTGTAGTATCTGTTCTTATCAGTTTAATATCTGATACGTCCCCTATCTGGGGACCAAATATTAAATTGATTTTTGGGACAGGGAGATGGAACAGGGGCTTGCCCCGTCCACTCCATGCATCCACCTGGTATTGCAGTGTTTCCAGGAGCGGTGCAGCTTCCCCCCCTCCATGGGGGCGAGACCCCTGCTGAAAAATAGAATTCGCAATAGTGACGGCGCTGCTGCTCGGCTGACTTTGCTGCAGTTTTCCGTGGGCGCTACGCTGCCCCCTGTTGGATTGCCCCGCAGTTGCAGGCCGCCCTTTGCTGCCCAGCGCGCGCGTGTCTTTTTTCCCGCGCAATGCCTCGCGCAGAAGCGCGAGGAATGGCTGCGCGTGGCATGCACGCGTGCTTTCCTTTCTGCTTGCAAGGCCCGGCAACAAAAGGAGCTCTGGCTCAAAGACCGCCCGCCGTCGCCTCTTTCGCCCTAGGCTCGCCCACCCGGCGGCTACTTTGAGGTAGAGGCCGCACGCCGGGCCTGACGCGCGCAGCAAACGCAGTTTTACGGCCATCGCTTCTCGGCCTTTTGGCTAAGATCAAGTGTAGTATCTGTTCTTATCAGTTTAATATCTGATACGTCCCCTATCTGGGGACCAAATATTAAATTGATTTTTGGGACAGGGAGATGGAACAGGGGCTTGCCCCGTCCACTCCATGCATCCACCTGGTATTGCAGTGTTTCCAGGAGCGGTGCAGCTTCCCCCCTCCATGGGGGCGAGACCCCTGCTGAAAAATAGAATTCGCAATGCTGACGGCGCTGCTGCTCGGCTGACTTTGCTGCAGTTTTCCGTGGGTGCTACGCTGCCCCCTGTTGGATTGCCCCGCAGTTGCAGGCCGCCCTTTGCTGCCCAGCGCGCGCGTGTCTTTTTTCCTGCGCAATGCCTCGCGCAGAAGCGTGAGGAATGGCTGCGCGTGGCATGCACGCGTGCTTTCCTTTCTGCTTGCAAGGCCCGGCAACAAAAGGAGCTCTGGCTCAAAGACCGCCCGCCGTCGCCTCTTTCGCCCTAGGCTCGCCCATCCGGCGGCGACTTTGAGGTAGAGGCCGCACGCCGGCCCTGACGCGCGCAGCAAACGCAGTTTTACGGCCATCGCTTCTCGGCATTTTGGCTAAGATCAAGTGTAGTATCTGTTCTTATCAGTTTAATATCTGATACGTCCCCTATCTGGGGACCAAATATTAAATTGATTTTTGGGACAGGGAGATGGAACAGGGGCTTGCCCCGTCCACTCCATGCATCCACCTGGTATTGCAGTGTTTCCAGGAGCGGTGCAGCTTCCCCCCTCCATGGGGGCGAGACCCCTGCTGAAAAATAGAATTCGCAATAGTGACGGCGCTGCTGCTCGGCTGACTTTGCTGCAGTTTTCCGTGGGCGCTACGCTGCCCCCTGTTGGATTGCCCCGCAGTTGCAGGCCGCCCTTTGCTGCCCAGCGCGCGCGTGTCTTTTTTCCTGCGCAATGCCTCGCGCAAAAGCGCGAGGAATGGCTGCGCGTGGCATGCACGCGTGCTTTCCTTTCTGCTTGCAAGGCCCGGCAACAAAAGGAGCTCTGGCTCAAAGACCGCCCGCCGTCGCCCGGTACAACGCAGCGAGCGGCTGACCGTCTTCCAGCAGCTCCCACTGCTGCTGGCGACGTCCAGGCCGGTCATCCTAGGCGGTGACTTCAACTGCATCATCGATGCGGCTGGACGATCCGGCAGTGACGACAGAAAACTGGACGCTACGTCCAGATTCCTCATAGAAACAGTTAAGGATGCCAAACTGCACGACGTCTTCAGCAAACCTGCAGACGGAGCGCAGCGCAGATACACATGGTCAAGATCGGACGGGTCTGCCCGTTCCAGGATTGACTTCCTGTTTGTGTCCCGTGCTGTCACGGTCGGATCCACCGACGTCAAGCCGGTGTTCTTCTCCGACCACTGCCTCTTACTGGCCGACTGTCACTTACAGGACGACCAGCGGGTTGGCAGAGGGACGTGGAAGCTCAATGTGACACTGCTGACCCCAGAGAACGTTGAGGAACTCAAAAGGGATTACAAAGGTTGGAGGACCGTGAAACCCCTCTTTGAGTCTCCAGTTCACTGGTGGGAAGCGATTAAGGAGAACATCAAGAGGTTCTTCATCCACAAAGGTGTTCAGAAGGCGAGAGAGAGACAGAGGGAACTGTCCCGACTCCAGAAAATTATGCAAAATCTACTCCGGTTGCAGTCAATGGGGGTCGAGGTCAAGGAGGACCTCCAAGAGGTGAAGAGCCAGCAGGCCTCGCTCTTTGCCAAGGAGGCCTCCAAGATCATCTTCCGGTCCAGAGTCCGCTCCATCGAGCAGGATGAGACGTGCTCGCGTTACTTCTTCCAAAAGGTACACAGAGAGAGCTCTGTTATCAGCAGCCTGAAGGAAGAAGATGGCTCGGTAACGTCTTCGCAGTCCGACATACTAAGGATCAGCAAATCCTTTTATGCTGGGCTGTATGACGCGAAGCCCACAGACAGCAGAGCCTCCCAGTCCTTCCTGTCATCTATCACAGAGGTCTTAGATGACAGCAGGAGGGAGGGACTGGACAAGCCGCTAACTCTGGACGAGCTGACAAAGGCCGTCGAGTCTTTCGAGGCGAGTAAAACTCCCGGGAGCGACGGCTTACCGGTCGAGTTGTACTCGGCCCTGTGGGACTGGGTCGGCCCGGACCTGCTGGAAGTATACGAGAGTATGCTCCTGGCCGGTAGCATGTCAGAATCCATGAGGAAAGGCATCATCACCCTCATTTACAAGCAGAAGGGGGAGAGGGTAGAAATCAGAAATTGGCGGCCCATCTCACTGCTTAATGTTGATTACAAGATTCTGTCCAAAGTCATAGCCAGTCGAGTCAAGTCTGCTCTGGAGCTGGTGATTCACCCCGATCAGACCTGTACTGTACCCGGCAGGAAGATCTCTGATAGCCTCGCGCTACTCAGGGATACGATCGCCTACGTACGGGACAGGAGGGTGGACACCTGCCTCATCAGTCTGGACCAGGAGAAGGCTTTTGACAGGATATCGCACACCTACATGATGGACGTGCTTTCCAAAATGGGGTTTGGGGAGGGAATCTGCAATTGGATCCAACTGCTCTACACAAACATCAGTAGCGCAGTGTCAATCAACGGGTGGGAATCTGAAAGTTTCCCGATCAAATCTGGAGTCAGACAGGGCTGTCCTCTGTCCCCGGTCTTGTTTGTTTGCTGTATTGAACCCTTTGCTGAGTCTATTAGGAAGGATGCGAGCATAAGAGGGGTGACAATCCCAGGCAGCGGAGGCACTCAGGTCAAAACCTCCCTGTACATGGATGACGTCGCCGTCTTCTGCTCGGATCCGCTGTCCGTGCGCAGACTGATGAGCATCTGCGACCAGTTCGAACTGGCCTCGGGAGCCAAAGTTAACCACGGCAAGAGCGAGGCCATGTTCTTTGGGAACTGGGCTGACCGATCCTTTGTCCCCTTCAGCGTCAGGTCAGATTACCTGAAGGTGCTGGGGATATGGTTCGGAAGTGCCGGGGCGTGCACCAAAACATGGGAGGAGCGAGTAGCCAAGGTACGACAAAAGTTGGGCATGTGGGGGCAGCGATCTCTCTCCATTGTGGGTAAGAACCTGGTCATCAGGTGCGAGGCGCTCACGTTGTTGCTCTACGTGGCGCAGGTCTGGCCCATACCCCACTCCTGCGCCGTGGCAGTCACCCGAGCCATTTTCCGCTTCGTCTGGGGATCTAAAATGGACCGGGTCCAGAGGGACACGATGTTCAAATCTCTGGACAAGGGCGGGAAAAATGTACCCAACGTGGCCCTCATCCTGATGACCACCTTCGTGTGCGGCTGCATCAAGCTATGTGTAGATCCCCAGTACGCAAACTCCAAGTGTCACTACGTGCTGAGGTTCTATCTGTCCCCGGTGTTGCGAAGGATGGGCCTGGTCACATTGCCGCGGAACGCTCCGTGCAGTTGGGCGGCGCCGTACCACCTATCCTTCGTGGAGCAGTTTCTGCGGAAAAACACCTTTGACCACCGGTCCATCAGGCAGTGGTCTGCACGGAATGTCCTCAAGGCCCTACGGGAAAAGGAAACGGTGGATCCTGTCGGATGGTTCCCCGAGCAGACCGTCAAAGTCATTTGGCGGAATGCCTCATCACCAGAACTTTCAAACAAGCACCAAGACGTAGCTTGGCTGGTGGTGAGAAGGGCCCTCCCCGTCAGATCCTTCATGCACACCCGAAGTCTCGCCCCCTCCGCACAGTGCCCCCGCGTTGGCTGTGGTGGGGAAGAGACGGTCGCCCACCTCCTCCTGGAATGTGCCTTTGCAAAGCAGGTGTGGAAAGAGATGCAGTGGTTTTTGTCAAGGTTCATCCCAAGCAGCTCTGTAACACAGGAGTCTGTGCTCTACGGGCTGTTCCCAGGGACGCACACCGAGACAAACATCAACTGCTGCTGGAGGACTATCAATTCGGTGAAAGACGCCCTTTGGTCTGCCCGAAACTTGCTGGTCTTCCAGCGCAAAGAGTTGTCCACCACCGAATGTTGCAGACTGGCACATTCCAAGGTCCAGGACTACGTGCTGAGGGACGCACTAAAGCTTGGGGCAGCCGCAGCAAAGGCTCAATGGGGAAAGACCACAGTGTAAGGATCCCCCACCAAGCTGGACTGAGGGGCTGGAACCATCGGAAGCCCCTCGAACTGTATCGTTAATATTCTCAATTGCTGTAAATGTAAAACTGTAATTGACATGACAATTGTGAAACGGAAGGGTTGGGAAGAAACTCATGACATTATTGAAAGAAACAGATCTCTTTTGCAATGTTTGTATTTTTTGGTGCTGTTTGGAAACTGTTTGGCAATGTAATTTTTACAGATTTTTATGAATAAAGTATATTTTGGGAAAAAAAAAAATCTATGT
Organism: Heterodontus francisci; assembly: GCF_036365525.1. Lineage (NCBI taxonomy): Eukaryota > Metazoa > Chordata > Chondrichthyes > Heterodontiformes > Heterodontidae > Heterodontus > Heterodontus francisci. Next base: position 9,386,117 of record NC_090411.1, on the reverse strand, counting down.
CCTAAAAGGGCAACCGCTAATTTTAAAACAGTGTCCCCTAGTTCTGGACTCACCCACAAGAGGAAACATCCTTTCCACATCCACCTTGTCAAGACTGTTCAGGATCTTATATACGTCAATCAAATCTCCCCTCACTCTTCTAAACTCCAGTGAATACAAGCCCAGTCTGTCCAACTTTTCCCCATAAGACAACTCGCTCATACCAGGTATCAATCTATTAAACCTCCTCTGAACCGCCTCCAATGCATTTACATCCTTCCTTAAATAAGAAGACCAAAACTGCACACAGTTTCTGCCAAGGGGAGAAAGAGAGAAAAAGAGGGAGAACAGACAAAGCAAGAGGGAGGAAGAAAAAAAGAGAAAGAGAGAGGACATTTGTGAAGTCAACTTTCACAAACTTATGACATCCCAAAGCACTTGACAGATAATGAAATATTTCTGAAATGGAATCACTGTTGTGATGTCGGAAAACATCAGCCAATTTGCACACAGCAAAGCCCCACAAACAACAATGTGATAATAAAATCTGCTTCAGTGATGCTGGTTGAAGAATTAATATTGGCCAAGAAACTTGGAGAACTACCCTTCAAAATAGTAATATGGGATCTTTTACCCCCACCTGAGAGGGCAAATGGGGTCTTTAACATTTCATCCAAAAGAGGATACCTCTGATAGTGTAAGCTCGAGTTCACTGCTTGCTGTAATGTCTTAAAATGTATAAGCTTAATTAGAAGTGATTATGATAGGCAATAATGCTTTAAAATATTGTTAAAGTAACTATAATATGTGTCAGCTCAGTTAAACATGGTACGAGGCTGAGATGCAAAGCATGATGAAGAATTTAAGCCAACTTGATGTTAAAAGTTTAAAAAAATGAGGAATGTAAAGGTATGTTTGAAACTAACAGATAATGAAAGACAGAGCAAATAATTAATTTACAATGAAAACAGAAAGTTTAAGTTTGCGATCTGTTGTCATTGTTTTAACCCAAGTAACAATTGTTTGTATGAAGCTCCTAGCTAAGGAATAACTATGTTGCAAGAAGATGGAGAAAAAGGGTATAAAAGAACATTTAGTGAACATGAGAAGCAGCATGAAAAACCCAGAGGAAGAAAGAAGAGAATCTTCTGTCAACAGAACACAGCAAGAGAAAGAGAGACCCTACCACAGTCACTCAGAGGGCTACCGCTGAGGTTCTGAGGGTCAGACTGTGACTATTGTTAAGTATTACTTCTTTATACTGGCTGTAAACTATTTAATAAATCTGCTATACTTATAACCAACATATACCTGTACCTAAAGGCCTGCTACCGATGACGTGTCGGGTTCGGGTTGGGTCGGCCAATCTTCCGGGTCCATCTTTCGGGCTCGGTTCGGGTCGAGTGGAGTCGGGCTCAGGTCGGGTCAGGTTCGTGTCCGCTGTGGATTGGTCGGGTTCGGGTTGGGTTCTTTTTCCTGACCTAAGCAGTCCTTTACCTGTACCCATAGTGGCTTGTTGTCATGGACAAGTCATCCTTGTTGTATTAAACTGAATCCTTAAAGCAGCAGGAAAGCTACAGTTGAGTTCTGCACTCAACTATCAGCCTGGATTATGTGCTCAAGTCTCTGGAGTGGAACTTGAACCCACAGTGTTCTGATTCAGGGCAAGCGTGCTACCCACTGATCCTGAACTTCTGTGAGACTGAAAAATTCTCAGAAACCAGTTTGAGCAAACTGGAGAAAAGTCACCTGGCAGTCAAACTGTGGAATTATAGAGTGATGGGTTCAAATACACCAAACTCATTGGAGAAGATTTAGATGTAGCAGGGTCTGCCATTAGACTTGCCCCTCCACCTTTAGCTCAAATAAATTTGCCCATAAAGTTGCTGGAAATGTGAGCTGCTAACACTGCAGTAAGAGAAACACGGCACCTAGAACCCAAATGAACAGAGCAACCAATAGGATATCTCCTGAACCAAAGAGAAAAAAATATCACTACCCTGTGTCAACTAAAACAAAATAAACATTTGAATCACGTACAAGAAATGAAAAGTGGAGGACCAAATTGTATTATTTTCCTGACGCTGACAAACAGATCATCGGGGTTGTTCTATGGAGTTGACATCCACACTGAATGCCGTGCTGGTAACCACATCCACGCTGTATGCTCGGAAGATATCTGTCATGTTGGCAGTTGTCGAGGTTCATCCCGAGCAGCTCTGTAACACAGGAGTCTGTGCTCTGCTGGCTGTGCCCGGGGATGCACACAGAGATAAACATCAACTGCTGCTGGAGGACCATCAACTCGGTGAAAGATGCTCTTTGGTCTGCCTGAAACTTGCTGCTATTCCAGTACAAAGAGTTGTCCTCAACAGAGTGTTGCAGACTGGCACATTCCAAGGTCCAGGACTAAGTGCTGAGGGACGCCTAAAGCTTGGGGGCAGCTGTCGGAAAGGCCACTGTGTAAGGTCCGCCCGCCATAGTATACCGAGGGGCTGGAACCCGTGTAAAACTACTTGGGCTGTATGCACTAAAATGTTTTTGCTGTGTAATGCAAATGTTCATTGCATGTAAAATGGAATGGCAAGAGTTGTGAGGAAACTCACATTCTTTTTCAAAGGAATCTGATTTCTTTTGCACTTTCTGGAATGGCAGATTGTTCTGCAACATAATTTATTGCTGATTTTTATGAATAAAGTCTATTTTGGGAAAAAATGGCATTTCTTCTAAAATGTTTTTATTCCCTTCTCAAAGATTATTTTCTTCAAAACTTTAGGAATTTTTCAACCTTAACCAAACTAACAAAACCACATGCATGCACAGCACAGTATCTGTCAGCCTGCACTGATTACCTCTCTCTTCTTTTAGTCATCTTTTCAAACTTCAATCAGTCCTGGTGCTGCAGGCTAGGTAAGTGGGGAAAGTGGGATGGGAAAAGAAAGAAACTAACATACAGACGTATTAACCTCTAGGCAGGGAACTGACTTATGTTATAAAAGTAAAAACTATCCATACTGCAAAACGTCTGTCACAAAACTTTGACCTTGAAATACAAAATAGCATGCTTACCTGAGTGTGTGTCACAGTCTTTTCTGTCTATCTCACTCAGCTGTTAGCTTCTTTTGTCTTTTCAGTCAAATGTCCCGGTTTCTTGTGCTTACTACAGTTTTGATGTTCCTCCTGGCAATGCACTAGGTTGGCTTTTTCTTGTGAATGCTCCGTTATAGATCAGCGCTCTGTATTTCTGTACTCAGTGGAGGCTGCTAAAGGAGAAACATTTGACCCCTGGGCCTTTGCCTTAGTAAAATCCAAGTGGAACATAAAATGCTGCCGTTTCTCCCACTCACAACTTCATTTCTTGTCTTTTCTTCAGGTTGGGTTTGAATAAGCATTGCAGCCTCCAGCCACAAACAGATCCCAGGTACAGGAGTGGGGAGAGTCACCCAAGACCTTCACTCTGCCTCTGACTCCTACCCAGCTTCTTATTTGCTAATCATCATTAATTAACTAATTTCTTTTTCCAAAATATACTTTATTATTAATTTGTAAAAATACTTTGCGTAACAGTTCAAATTTGACATAACGTAAAGTACAATACAGATCAGTTTCTGGCAACACAGTATGTGACACTCTGAGGTGCCTCTTACAATTGCAGGTTATATTTATATTTATAAAGTATATTTCATTTGAAACATACAGCCTGAGGGGTTTTACATGGCTTCTCGCCCCTCGGTGGCTGGTGGTGAGAAGGGCCCTCCCTGTCAGATCCTTCCTGTAAGCCTTGAGTCTCACCGCCTCAGCACACTGTCCTCGAGTTGGCTGCGGTGGGGAAAAGACCATTGCCTACCTCCTTCTGGAATGTGCCTTTGCAAAGCAGGTCTGGAAAGAGATGCAGTGGTTTTAGTTGAGGTCAGAGAGAGAAATAAAGTTAACATTTCAGGTCAATGACCTTTCCTCTGAGTCATGAGTCATTGACCTGAACTAATTCTCTTTCTCACTCCACAGATGCTGCCTGACCCGCTGAGTGTTTCCAAAACTTTGTCGAGGTTCATCCCAAGCAGCTCTGTAACACAGGAGTCTGTGCTCTACGGGCTGTTCCCAAGGACGCACACCGAGACAAACATCAACTGCTGCTGGAGGACTATCAATTCGGTGAAAGACGCCCTTTGGTCTGCCCGAAACTTGCTGGTCTTCCAGCGCAAAGAGTTGTCCACCACCGAATGTTGCAGACTGGCACATTCCAAGGTCCAGGACTACGTGCTGAGGGACGCACTAAAGCTTGGGGCAGCCGCAGCAAAGGCTCAATGGGGAAAGACCACAGTGTAAGGTTTCCCCACCAAGCTGAACTGAGGGGCTGGATCCATGGGAAACACCTCGAACTGTATCGTTAACATTTTCATTGGCTGTAAATGTAAAACTGTAATTGGCATGACAATAGTGAAATGGAAGGGTTGGGAAGAAACTCATGATAGTATTGAAGGAAACTGATCTCCCTTGCAATGTTTGTATTTTTTGGTGCTGTTTTGAAACTGTTTGGCAATGTAATTTTTACAGGTTTTTATGAATAAAGTATATTTTGGAAATAAAAAAAAACTGGGAGAGCTGAAATCAGGAGGATCTTCAATTCCAAAAGATCAACCATATTTTGCTTTGCAGCCATTAGATAGTGAGCTGGATCAGAAGTCCTGGCTGTGCTTTTTTAAAAAATTCTTTCATGGGAAATGATTGTAAATTAACTGTATTGAATGCTGCTGAGAAATTGGGTTCAATTCACTCCTGTGCACAGACGTCACATCCATCCCACAAAGTGCATCTCAGCGTCAAAGGAAAAGAAAATTAAGCCTGATGAAAAACAGTCTGCTGATTTACCATGAGCCCATTTTGCACAACTGGGTCGGGGAGAATCATTCCCGTTCCTCCAGCCTGGGTTTTCTGCTGCGCGGAGGCAACTTCATCTCCGAAGTTAAGGAGGTGGTGGGCGGTCGCCTCCTTGCAGCAAAGGTAATGTACAAAAATGCTTCGCTCCGGTTAATCCACGCGTACGCCCTGGTTCGAAGCAGCGAGCGACTGACCGTCTTCCAGCAGCTCCCATTGCTGCTGGTGACATCCAGGCTGGTTATTCTCGGCAGTGACTTCAACTGCATCATCGATGCAGCTGGATGATCCAGCAACGCCGACAGTCAAATGGACGCCACATCCAGACTCCTGATGGAAACAGTAAAAGATGCTAAACTGCACAACGTCTTCAGCAACCCTGCAAACGGAGCCCAGTGTAGATACACCTGGTCAAGACTGGACGGGTCTGCCCATTCCAGGATTCACTTCCTGTTTGTGCCCCGAGCGTTCACGATCAGATCAACCAACATCAGGCCAATGTTCTTCTCTGACCACTGCCTGTCACCTACAGAATGACCAGAGGGTTGCCAGGCGACATGGAAGCTGAACGTGAAACTGAGAACATTGAGGAATTCAAAATGGATTACAAAGGTTGGAGAACCGTAAAATTCCTGAGTCCCTGACACACTGGTAAGAAGTGATCAAGGTGAACATTAACACACCAACCTGCTACGTTGAATGATATTTTTCTTTTAATCCATTGACTGCAGACCTGAATTTAAAGAAATTAATAAAGTAACAGATAAAAGGTGACTTTGCTTGCAGCTTAAGATGGCAACAGCAAGGCCAGTGAGGTTGGAGAGGAAGAGACTGGTCCATCCCAGCAAAAACCAAGGTCCAGGAATTTCAAGAAAACTGCCTGTTCCCTCAGCGAAACATCAAGACGACCACGCTTGAGTCATTGGGTGACTGTCATATGACAACCCACCACAACCAACACCAACCCCCCTCCTCTCCCCCGCCACCACATCTGTTTTTTACGCTGGCATTTCTCTGCAGCAGGCCGACAAGCATCTGGACTCCGACACGTGCAGTCCCAAGTAGGCGCACCTCCTTTTTCTCTCTCTCCATTCCAGCTTGCAAGTTTCGAACCCTGCCTGCTGACTGACCACCTCTGCATACTCCGGTTATAACCAGAAACCCTTTGGTGGAAATAATCTGCACCGCTGTCTCCATGAGACCCACCGAAACTGCCATCTGTCTCTTCAAGCTGAAAGTCTCAGGACCACTGAATTCAGCTAGAAGCCAGCTGAATCAAAGTCCACAGAATGTCCACCTCTTCTTTTCTATGGACTCGACCAATCTACCCTTTCCACTTGAATCTATTTGTGTGTGAACCGAGAGTGTGAGAGGGGGAAGAGAGTGAGAGAGAAAAAAGTATGTTGGAGCGTAGTTTATTATTTCACTTAGTTCGGTTTAAATATAATAAAGTGAACCTCTTTCTTCGTTAAACTCAAGAAAACCTGTCGGATTATTTACATGTTATAATAAGAACCAAACACCTACAGAATTGGCCAGTACATCCACTTTAAAAAAAGAATTAAACCTGTTCGTCAAACGAGAGGGAAAAGAGGGAAGCCCTTCAACCCCTCCTCATCTGACCGTAACACCTCAAAGATGTTCAGAGGGCGAAAGACAGAGGGAAATGTCCAGAACAGAATTTGCTCCTGCTGCAGTCGATGGGAGTCAAGGTTAAGGAGAATCTCCAATAGGTGAAGAGACAGCAGGCCTCATTGTTTACTGTAGAGGCTTCCAAGATCATCTTCCAATCCAGAGTCCGCTCCGTTGAGCAGGATGAGACGTGCTTGCGCTTTTTCTTCCGAAAGGTACACAGAGAGAGCTCTGTGATCAGCAGTCTGAAGGAAGAGGACGGCTCGGTAACATCATGGCAGCCTAACATACTGAGGATCAGTAAATCTTTTAATGCTGGGCTGTACAACGTGAAGCCCAAGACAGCACAGCCTCCCAGTCCTTCCTGTTCTCTATCACAGAGGTCATAGATGACAAAAAACGGCAGAGTCTGCACAAACTGCTAACTCTTGACGAACTGACAAAGGCCATCAGGTCGAGATGCAGAAAAATTCCTGGAAGTCACAGCTTACTGGCCTGCTTGTATTCGACTCTGTGGGACTGGATCGGCCCAGACCTGCTGGAAGTGTATGAGAGTATGCTTCTGGCCAGCAGCATGTCAGAATCCATGAGGAAAGGCATCACCATCCTCATCTCCAAGCGAAGAGGGAGAGGGAGGAAATCAGAAATTGGCGGCTCATCTCACTCCTGAATGTGAACGACAAAATTCTGCCCATGGTCATCGCCAATCGGGTCAAATCTGCTCTGGAGTTGGTGATTCACCCCGAACAGACCTGTACTGTACCCGGCAGGAAGATCTCCGATAGTCTCGCACTACTCAAGGATTCGTCACCTATGTCCAGGACAGGGAGGTGGACACCTGCCTCATCAGCTTGGACCAGAAGACGACTTTAGACAGAATATTACACACATACATGATGGACGTGCTCTCCAAAATGGGGTTTGGGAGGAAATCCACAATTGGATCCATCTGCTCCACATAAACATCAGGAACGCATTCTCAATCAATGGATGGGAATCAAAGTTTCCCAATCAAATCTTGAGTTAGACAGGGTGGTCCTCTCTCCCGTCTTATTTGTTTGCTGTATGGAACCTGATTCCATCAGGAAGAATGTTGGCATTAGTAGGTGACAATCCCAGGCAGCGGAGGCACTCCGGTCACAGGCCGATGAGCATCTGCAACCAGTTTGAACTGGCGCTGGGAGCCAAAGTAAATCACGGCAAGAACGAGGCAATGTTCTTTGGGAACTGGGCCGATCAATCCTTTGTTCTGTTCACCGTCAGGTCAGGCTATCTGAAGGTGCTGGAGATATGGGGCTGAATTTTACCAGCCCCTCAACACCACGGGTCACTGTGCGGGAACCGGTAAAATTCTGCCTGGAGAAGCCCACCTCGAACCCCAACATCGAGAAGGGCCCACCACGTTACCGTCGACCGGGGGGACCTCAGTGCGGGCAACTCCCACCCCTCGACGGCAGCACCCCAATTACCATATTCAAAACACTACTTACCTCTCCCGATTGCGCAGCCTGCTCCCTCTCGATGTACACTTCAGCATTTTAGGGTGAATGGGCGGCAGTCATGTGCCGTCCCATTCACGAATAGAAAAGCCGACGGGACATCGGAGTCAGATGTTTTCGCCAGCGAAGGCAGGTTCAGATCTTCAGGGGTCTCACTGAAGAGGTGTTGGGAGCCATTACGATTCTGCCCTCCGTAAAGGTTGGCAGCTCTGTGCCATTGATTGCCTGTTAATGAAGGAACAATAGCTCTCAAGGCACCCTGTATATGGAGAGAGTGCCAGAGATGGTAAGCGTGTGAAGCTTATATGCCTTGTGGGCCAATCGATGCAACTTGTGCAATCTTTATGTGGTCATGTGGTGCCATTCTTAGTGGGAGCTAAGATGGGCAATGCCATGCCACATAACTGCTACACGAAAGCACCTGATGTACCACTCAACATCATTCTCTGCCCTGTCAGGAACCTTGGAAGAATTGAAGGAACTGAGTTGAATTGCAACTTGACGATGGGGATGGTTCACCCGATATTAATTGATATGCTTCTTGAGAGGATCCATATGTACCGCAGTTGTAGCCCACACAGAGGCCCGTCTCGGTCACGAACAGCAGCACCCAAGGAGAGCTCGCCACTACAAATCACCGGACATCTACAGATCCCGCATGACATACCTGTAGATGTCAGAGTGCCAGTGTCAGAGATGACAGCGGATGTCAAGAGAGGCAGTGACATATCTCTGCGCCCTGCTGAATGACGACCTGCAGCCCAGGGGCTTCAGGGGACATCCTATGCCTGTGGCACTCTCGGTGACAGAGGCTCTCAATTTTTACACCTCTGCATCATTTCAGGGGCTCTCCGGAGACCTTTTTGGGGTCACACAGTCAGCAGTTCACCATTGCATCAGGGAGGTCACCGATGCCCGGTACCAGATGGCTGGTGACTATATCCATTTCATGACAGACCCTGAAAGCCAAGCCCAGAGGGCCACCGGTGTCATCTCCAATGCTGAATTCCCACAGGTACAAGGGGTTACAGATTGCACCTATGTGGCCATCAAGGCTCCCGACGGGCGACCAGCTGAATATCTAAATCATAAAGGCTTCCACTCAATGTGCAGCTTGCATGTGATCACCAGAAACGATTCATGCAAATCTGTGCCCGCTTTCCAGGCAGCTGCCATGATGCCTTCATCCTGCGCCAGTCCCAGCTGCCATTGCTGTTCAATGAAATGGCTCAGATGGAGGGCTGGCTTCTTGGAGACAAGGACTCCGCCTTGCATACATGGCCCCTGACACCAATAAAAAAACCCCACCACTGCAGAAGAGAGATACAACGCCAGCCACAGAGCGACAAGAGCCATCACTGAGCAGGCGATCGGCATGCTGAAAATGTGATTCCGCTGCCTGGATAGATCGGGTGGTGCCCTGCAGTACAAGCTGGAAAGGGTAGCTTGCATTGTTGCTGTCTGCTGTGCTCTGCACAACTACACACTCAATAGGGGGAAGGGCTTGCAGGATGAGCAGAGACATGAGCAGGACTCATCCTCAGATGATGAGGATGCTAAGGACTTACAGCAGGAAAGGCACAAGGGAGGACAGAGAGCATCCAGGCACCGCATGCAGGGCGAGCAGTGAGCTAGGAATGCACAGCAGGGTTCTTCATGCTATAGGAACCACTGTGGGCTCTGCATGCCACACAGCACCCTCGTTCACCTGTTGTGCAGCAGTCTGCATCTGCAACACTTTTGTGTCCAACATTACTGGCAGCAGACTACTGAGCTATTGTCCATATTACTACATCCGTGGAGATGCACATGAGTGATACTGGCATAGCAATGATGTTACTCCATACATTGGCAGTTCTGAAAGACCAATGATATAATGGAAGGAGCCAAGATCGGTACATGCTGGCACACTTCATTCACACAGTAAAAGCAACGCACGTTAGTGAAGACGATTTTGTTTTCAGCCCTTCAACATTCTTGTATCACCCAGTCGAGATGCAGTGGCAGACTTTTAAGGAGATATTTAATAACTCTCAAAGATTTATCCCAGTGAGAAAGACTGAGAAGGATGCCTCATTGTGGCTAAATAAGGAAGTTAAGGATAGTATCAAATTGGAAGAAACACTGCACAATTCTGCAAAGATTTGTGGCAAGTCAGAAGTTTGGACAGATAAGAACCAGCAAAGGATGATTAAAAAAATGGTGAAGGTGAAATTACAATAGAAGCGAAAGCTAGCGAGGAAAACAAAACCAGATACTAAGTTTCTACAAGTATTTATAAAGGAAAGAGTAACTAAAACAAGTGATGGTCCTCTAGAGAGTGAATCTGGGGAATTAATAATGGAAAACAAGGAACTGGCAGAAGCGTTAAACAGGTATTTTGCACCGTCATCACTGTAGAAGACTTCCCAAAGATACTTGATAATCAAGAGGTGAAAGGGAGGGAGAAACTTTAAACAAACAATCACCAAGGAAAGGGTACCGGGAAAACTATTAAACCTAATAAACCAGGACCTGATGGCTTTAGAACATTTTAGAACATTAGAACATTACAGCGCAGTACAGGCCCTTCGGCCCTCGATGTTGCGCCGACCTGTGAAACCATCTGACCTACACTATTCCATTTTCATCCATATGTCTATCCAATGACCGCTTAAATGCCCTTAAAGTTGGCGAGTCTACTACTGTTGCAGGCAGGGCGTTCCACGCCCCTACTACTCTCTGAGTAAAGAAACTACCTCTGACATCTGTCCTATATCTATCACCCCTCAACTTAAAGCTATGTCCCCTCGTGTTTGCCATCACCATCCGAGGAAAAAGACTCTCACTATCCACCCTATCTAACCCTCTGATTATCTTATATGTCTCTATTAAGTCACCTCTCCTCCTCCTTCTCTCCAACGAAAACAACCTCAAGTCCCTCAGCCTTTCCTCGTAAGACCTTCCCTCCATACCAGGCAACATCCTAGTAAATCTCCTCTGCACCCTTTCCATAGCTTCCACATCCTTCCTATAATGCGGTGACCAGAACTGCACGCAATACTCCAGGTGCGGTCTCACCAGAGTTTTGTACAGCTGCAGCATGACCTCGTGGCTCCGAAACTCGATCCCCCAACTAATAAAAGCTAACACACCATATGCCTTCTTAACAGCCCTATTAACCTGGGTAGCAACCTTCAGGGATTTATGCACCTGGACACCAAGATCTCTCTGTTCATCTACACTACCAAGAATCTTCCCATTAGTCCAGTACTCTGCATTCCTGTTACTCCTTCCAAAGTGAATCACCTCGCACTTTTCCGCATTAAACTCCATTTGCCATCTCTCAGCCCAGCTCTGCAGCCTATCTATGTCCCTCTGTACCCTACAACATCCTTCGGCACTATCCACAACTCCACCGACCTTAGTGTCATCCGCAAATTTACTAACCCACCCTTCTACACCCTCTTCCAGGTCATTTATAAAAATGACAAACAGCAGTGGCCCCAAAACAGATCCTTGCGGTACACCACTAGTAACTAAACTCCAGGATGAACATTTGCCATCAACCACCACCCTCTGTCTTCTTTCAGCTAGCCAATTTCTGATCCAAAGCTCTAAATCACCTTCAACCCCATACTTCCGTATTTTCTGCAATAGCCTACCATGGGGAACCTTATCAAACGCCTTACTGAAATCCATATACACCACATCCACTGCTTTACCCTCATCCACCTGTTTGGTCACCTTCTCGAAAAACTCAATAAGGTTTGTGAGGCACGACCTACCCGTCACAAAACCGTGCTGACTATCGCTAATGAACTTATTCTTTTCAAGATGATTATAAATCCTGTCTCTTATAACCTTTTCCAACATTTTACCCACAACCGAAGTAAGGCTCACAGGTCTATAATTACCAGGGCTGTCTCTACTCCCCTTCTTGAACAAGGGGACAACATTTGCTATCCTCCAGTCTTCCGGCACTATTCCTGTCGACAATGACGACATAAAGATCAAGGACAAAGGCTCTGCGATCTCCTCTCTAGCTTCCCAGAGAATCCTAGGATAAATCCCATCTGGCCCAGGGGACTTATCTATTTTCACACTTTCCAAAATTGATAACACCTCCTCCTTGTGAACCTCAATCTCATCTAGCCTAGTGGCCTGAATCTCAGTATTCTCCTCGACAACATTTTCTTTCTCTACTGTAAATACTGACGCAAAATATTCATTTAACACTTCCCCTACCTCCTCTGATTCCACACACAACTTCCCACTACTATCCTTGATTGGCCCTAATCTAACTCTAGTCATTCTTTTATTCCTGATTTTCCTATAGAAAGCCTTAGGGTTTTCCCTGATCCTATCCGCCAATGACTTCTCGTGTCCTCTCCTTGCTCGTCTTAGCTCTCCCTTTAGATCCTTCCTGGCTAGCTTGTAACTCTCAAGCGCCCTAACTGAGCCTTCACGTCTCATCCTAACATAAGCCTTCTTCTTCCTCTTGACAAGCGCTTCAACTTCTTTAGTAAACCACGGCTCCCTCGCTCGACAACTTCCTCCCTGCCTGACAGGTACATACTTATCAAGGACACGCAGTAGCTGCTCCTTGAATAAGCTCCACATTTCGATTGTTCCCATCCCCTGCAGTTTCCTTCCCCATCCTCCGCATCCTAAATCCTGCCTAATCGCATCATAATTTCCTTTCCCCCAGCTATAATTTTTGCCCTGCGGTATATACCTGTCCCTGCCCATCGCTAAGGTAAACCTAACCGAATTGTGATCACTATCACCAAAGTGCTCACCTACATCTAAATCTAACACCTGGCCGGGTTCATTACCCAGTACCATTTCCAATGTGGCATCGCCCCTGGTTGGCCTGTCTACATACTGTGTCAGAAAACCCTCCTGCACACACTGGACAAAAACTGACCCATCTAAAGTACTCGAACTATAGTATTTCCAGTCGATATTTGGAAAGTTAAAGTCCCCCATAACAACTACCCTGTTACTCTCGCCCCTGTCGAGAATCATCTTCGCTATCCTTTCCTCTACATCTCTGGAACTATTTGGAGGTCTATAAAAGACTCCTAACAGGGTGACCTCACCTCTCCTGTTTCTAACCTCGGCCCATACTACCTCCGTAGACGAGTCCTCAAACGTCCTTTCTGCCGCTGTAATACTTTCCTTGATTAACAATGCCACACCCCCCTCTTTTACCATCTTCTCTGTTCTTACTGAAACATCTAAATCCCGGAACCTGCAACATCCATTCCTGCCCCTGCTCTACCCATGTCTCCGAAATGGCCACTACATCGAGATCCCAGGTACCAACCCATGCTGCAAGCTCACCCACCTTATTCCGGATGCTCCTGGCGTTGAAGTAGACACACTTTAAACCAGGTTCTTGCTTGCCAGTGCCCTCTTGCGTCCTTGTAACCTTATCCCTGACCTCACTACTCTCAACATCCTGTCCACTGGCACTACATTTTAGGTTCCTATTCCCCTGCTGAATTAGTTTAAACCCCCCGAAGAGCACTAGCAAATCTCCCCCCCAGGATATTGGGTCCCCTCTGGTTCAGGTGAAGACCATCCTGTTTGTAGAGGTCCCACCTACCCCAGAAAGAGCCCCAATTATCCAGGAAACCAAAACCCTCCCTGCTACACCATCCCTGCAGCCACATGTTCAACTCCTCTCTCTCCCTATTCCTCGCTTCGCTAGCACGTGGCACGGGCAACAACCCAGAGATAACAACTCTGTTTGTTCTCGCTCTAAGCTTCCACCCTAGCTCCCTGAATTTCTGTCTTAAATCCCCATCTCTCTTCCTACCTATGTCGTTGGTGCCTATGTGGACCACGACTTGGGGCTGCTCCCCCTCCCCCTTAAGGATCCCAAAAACACGATCCGAGACATCACGAACCCTGGCACCTGGGAGGCAACATACCAACCGTGAGTCTCTCTCGTTCCCACAGAACCTCCTATCTGTTCCCCTAACTATGGAGTCCCCAATGACTAATGCTCTGCTCCTCTTCCCCCTTCCCTTCTAAGCAACAGGGATAGACTCTGTGCCAGAGACCTGTACCCCATTGCTTACCCCTGGTAAGTCGTCCCCCGCAACAGTATCCAAAACGGTATACCTGTTGTTGAAGGAAACGGCCACAGGGCATCCCTGCACTGCCTGCTGGTTCCCTCTCCTTCCCCTGACGGTAACCCATCTACCTACTTCTTTTACCTGAGGTGTGACTACCTCCCCATAACTCCTCTCAATAACCCCCTCCGCCTCCCGAATGATCCGAAGTTCATCCAGCTCCAGCTCCAGTTCCCTAACGCGGTTCTCGAGGAGCTGGAGTTGGGTTCACTTCCCGCAGATTCAGTCAGCAGGGACACTCTTGGCGACCCTTACCTCCCACATTCTGCAGGAGGAACATTAATCTGCCTTAACTTCCATTCCCTCTATTCTAAATTCCCAACAAATCTACTGAAAAACCAAAAAAAAATGTCAAAACTTGTAAGGTTAGCAATCCAACGGACAGAACTTCTTAAATAAAAAGCTTACCTTATCAACACAACAGAGTCCTTTATTTTGGTTAGAGGAGGAGGATGGGTGGGAGACACTACACGTGTAGTGTCTCGGGTACAGCCACCACCCAAATATATAGTTTTTCCTTACCCAGCAGTCCCTGGTCCCAGCGGTCCCTGGTCCTCCGAAAACAAAAGGGATTAACTTTTAAACTTCCACTGAAATTGACTTCCCAGCTGTCAGCTCGCTCTCGCACCTTCGCTACTGTCAAAGCTGCAGTCACCAAAACTAAAAGGCTTGCATCCTCGGGTCTGAAAAGAAGTGACTGCAGAGATAGTAGTGGCATTGGTTATAATCTTTCAAAATTCCTTAGAGTCTAGAAGGGTCCCAGCAAATTGGAAATCACAAATATAATACCTTCATTCAAGAAAGGAAGGAGACAGAAAGCAGGAAACTCAAGGCCAGTTAGCCCAAAGATAGAATCTATTATTGAGGTGGTTATAATGTGATGAAACAAAGGCATAATAGTCTTCATGAGGTAGAATTTGGATATAACTAATACATTCTACCTTTTAGAATTTAAGATTGAATAAAATGGTCAGTTTTCAAGACGCACTGAAATTCCCTTTCAAGGGCAGAGTTAAAAATTCATAAACATCCCTGTTACAATAGAATGTGAACCAGAAACACCTTTTAAGTTTAAAAAATCCATTCCAAGGTCTTCTGTTACAATGGAATTAGAAGATGAAATATACCGAAACATGCTATATGAAGTCCATACTGGTAACTATAATTTTAATTAGTTGGTAGTGTTAGTGATATAGACAGACTGACTTCAGAGGATGGGACAAAGTACCATCAATGGACCATCACAGATGATCAGTCACAAAATGGAAAGGTAATTACAAAAACAGATGCCATGTAAACCCAATTGCAAACATTTTGACCAGGTAAAAGCTCAACTTCAAGAGAAGGGAATTCTCAGCAAATAATTAAGTGGGAATGGTCGCTCATGATATTACCATATATGGATAACAAAAGGAAAAACACACAGAAAGATAACACTTACATTCCAAAAGATGAGATGATAGATTAGAAACAGTATAAACGCGAGTTTTGAATCGAAATACCAGAAGTATTGAATTCCTCATCAATGCTTTTCAACCTATGGTAAGAACAGCTGACTGCATGACAAGAGAATTCTGCTCTTCACCGAGTGTTTTGTCTTGTTAAGCAGGAGGCTTACTCGGGGAATTTAAGGTAACAGTTTACTTTGAATTTTGATGGCTATTCTAAGATATTTTGCTGTAACATTGTCAAGGTTGAACTTTTGGAATCTATTTTAGAAATAAGATCATGTTTTAGTAATCTTTGATATTGTAGTATACTTAGTCGCTTAAAATGTATTACATGTTCAACTCTAATAAATACATAAAAGTTAATAAATCATCTCATGTTGTATACAGAATGCTACAAGAATCCCCTCTCTGTATCTCCTTCAGTGGGGAGATACTTATTTAGAGTTTCCCAGACCCTTATAATATCTGGGATATTTATGACAGTGATAATTATTAAAATTCGGCTATCCGAAAGATAGTCATATTCTGTTAGTTTTCTTTCTTTGAGGGAAGACTAGTTCAGTTCTTCAGACCCAAACAAGTGTCTAACGGAATCTGTCTAGAACAAAGAACAAAAAACAATACAGCACAGGAACAGACCATTCGGCCCTCCAAGCCTGCGCCGATCTTGATGCCTGCCTAAACTAACACCTTCTGCACTTGCGGGGCCCATATCCCTCTATTCCCTTCCTATTCATATACTTGTCAAGATGTCTCTTAAACGTCGCTATCGTATCTGCTTCCATCACCTCCCCTGGCAGCATGTTCCAGGCACTCACCACCCTCTGTGTAAAAAACTTGCCTCGCACATCCCCTCTAAACTTTGCCCCTCGCACCTTAAACCTATGTCCCCTAGTAACTGACTCTTCCACCTTGGGAAAAAGCTTCTGACTATCCACTCTGTCCATGCCACTCATAATTTTGTAAACCTCCATCATGTCGCCCCTCCACCTCCGTCATTCCAGTGAAAACAATCCGAGTTTTTCCAACCTCTCCTCATAGCTAATGCCCTCCAGACCAGGCAACATCCTGGTAAACCTCCTCTGTACCCTCTCCAAAGCCTCCACGTCCTTCTGGTAGTGTGACGACCAGAATTGCACGCAATATTCCAAGTGTGGCCTAACTAAAGTTCTGTACAGCTGCAGCATGACTTGCCAATTTTTATACTCTATGCCCCGACCGATGAAGGCAAACATGCCGTATGCCTTCTTGACTACCTTATCCACCTGCGTTGCCACTTTCAGTGACCTGTGGACCTAGTTTGAACTTAATTAAAAGGAGACTCATCAGGATGGATGCCTGATTTGGTTTAGTCCGTATATATGATTAAAGTCACAAATCATTTCAATAGCAGGATACTTAGAAAAGCAACAGGATCAGGCAGAGTCAGCATGGTTTTGTGAAAGGGAAATTGTGTCTGAACTAAGTCATTTGAGTTCTTTGAGGAATTAACAAGCAAGGTAGATAAAGGGGAATCTGTAGATGTGGTGCACTTGGATTTCCAAAAAGCATTTGTTAAGGTGCCACATCCAAAGGTTATTACACAAGCAAAGAGCTCATGGTGTAATGGGGGGTGGGGGTAACACTGATAAAAGGACTGGCTCGCTAACAAGACGCAGCGAGTGGGGATAAATGGGGCAATTTCAGATTGACAAGCTGTAAATTTGTGGAGTGCCACAAGGGTCAGTGCGGGGCCTTAACTATTTACAATCTATATCAATGACTTCGATGAAGGGACCAAATGTATGATAGTTATATTTGCCAACATCCCAAGATAGGTAGGAAAGTAAGTTGTCAAGAGGAGGTCCAGAGTCTACAAAGGGAGAGAGATAGGTTACTTTTGGCAGATGGGGTATAATGTGGGAGAATGTGAACTTATTTACTTCAGCAGAAAGAATAGAAAAGCAGAATACTATTAAAATGGGGAGAGATTGCAGAACTCTGCTGCACAGAGGGATCTGGGTGTCCTGGTACATGAACCACAAAAAGTTAGTATGCAGTATTCTCGATGCAGAATTAAACAAGCGCATGGGAAAGGATTCCTCTGCTATGTCCAGACTGGCCAAGAGAGTGTGGGAAAATAGCGCACTGACACAGAACATAAATGTCCAAATGTATCAAGCCTGTGTCCTCAGTACCTTGCTCTACGGCAGCGAGGCCTGGACAAAGTACCTCAGCCAAGAGCGACGTCTCAATTCATTCCATCGATGATGCAGTTGAAGTCACCGCCTAGGATGACCGGCCTGGACGTCGCCAGCAGCAGTGGGAGCTGCTGGAAGACGGTCAGCCGCTCGCTGCGTTGTACCGGGGCGTACACGTTGATCAACCGGAGCGGAGCGTTGTTGTACATCACGTCTGCTACGAGGAGGCGGCCGCCCACCACCTCCTTAACTTCGGAGATGGTGAAGTTACCTCCCCGCAGCAGAATACCCAGGCCGGAGGAACGGCAGTCATTACCCCCCGACCAGATCGATGGCCCGTGGGACCACCATCGCGACCACTGCCTGTAGGTGCTGAGGTGTGGTATTCCACACTCCTGCAGAAACAGTAGGTCAGCTTTGACCTTGGCAAGGTAATCCAAGGTTGAAACCCATCGCGTAGTCGATTTAATGCTACGCACATTAATGGAAGCAATTCTTACACCCATTTTTTACTAAAAATTAGTTGTTGCTTCCCATACCATTTGTCCTCGCTAGTCCCAGTCCTTCCCCTTCGGGATGTTCCTGCATACCCATCGTATGCGCAAGCAGTTTCACGTTGGTTGGGCTCAGAAACCCCTCCTGATTTTTCATGCAGGGTTTGTGCCGCTCGGGTGACATCGGGGGGGTCTTGTAGGCAGAGAGGATTGGGTTGTCCTCAGCTGCTTCCATCTGTTCCTCCTCGAAAACATCACAGCTCCCGGTCTCCCGGAGCTCAGGTGCGCCAGACGTGTCTTTGCTCCCGGTGTCGCAGAGCTGAGATGCGTTGGCCACGTCGTTACGTGTGGGGAATTGGGGTTGGGGCACGCCGGGCCCATCACAGCTTCCAGTGCCCGGGGGCTGGGATGCTTTCTCATCCATCTCGGAGTTCTGCCGCCTCTTTTGAAGGGGCTGTCGTTCCAGCATTTCCCCGTCCAGTGAAGCGGAGTTGTTGCAGTCTGATTCAGAAGAGAGCCTCCTCTTGCCACTGGTTTGGGTGGTGGCTTTGGGATGTTTTTTCTTTGTGGTTTTCCTCTGGACCACTTGCCACTGACCTGTTTGTCCATCTGCTGCCTCCTCCTCCATTGATTCTGTCTGTGGAGGAGGGGTTTCCGGGCGCTGGGTAGGTGCTGGGTCGTTGGTTTCAGCCGCCTCCCCTTCCTTCTCAGGTTGAAGTTCCTCACTGCGGAGAAGGTTGCTGGTCTCCTTTCGAACAGCGGACCCCTTCGTCGAACCTTCGCCCGGCCATTCCTTGGACCTTGCCGCCTGAGCATAGCTGAGACAACGTTTGGGGCAGGTCTTGTAGAGATGGCCTGCCGCACCGCACAAGTTGCAACACTTAGTCTGCTTACAGTCCTTGGTCTGATGGCCTTCCTCCTTGCAGTTCTTGCAAACAACCGTGCTGCAGTTGGCTGCCATGTGACCAGATTTGCATTTGCCACAGGTGCAGCAAACTCTGGGCTGCCCAGCGTAGACCAAGAAGCCTCGACTTCCCCCGATAGCGAAGCTGGAGGGAGGGTGGATGATGGCTCCACTGGGATCTACCTTCAAGGTCACCTTGACCTGCCGCTTGCTGGTCCAGATCCCAAAGGGGTCCTTGACATCAGTGCTGCTGCCGGCCACCTCGACGTACCTGGCGAGAAAGGTGAGTACATCCACCACCGGAACATGGGGGTTGTAGAGGTGAATCGTCACCACCCGGTCCCGTTGTGACGGAAGCGTGAAGAGCGGCTCCGCTGTGAGGATCGACAGTGGCGCCCGGTCCCCTTTCTCCTTGAACGCCTTCAGGAACTTGATGCATCCCGCCACGTTCCGAAACGTCACGTCGAAGTATCCACTGCTGGGGAAATCCTGCAGGCAGAAGACGTCCGTCGCTTGAAATCCACAGCAATCGAAGAGAATTTTCTTGATGAAGAAGGTGCGATCGACCGGTGCATCTCCTTCCTTGTCCTTCACGACCACCCGAACGGTGTTGCGCACTCCCTGGCCCGAAGCTCGAAAATTGGTTATAGCCATTTTACTCAAAGCTTCCCCAGGATCATGGTCTCTTCTCAATCAAATAAGCACTGATAAGAACAGATTTTTTTTTTTTTTTTTATTTCCAAAATATACTTTATTCATAAAAATCTGTAAAAATTACATTGCCAAACAGTTTCCAAACAGCACCAAAAAATACAAACATTGCAAGGGAGATCAGTTTCCTTCAATACTGTCATGAGTTTCTTCCCAACCCTTCCGTTTCTCAATTGTCATGTCAATTACAGTTTTACATTTACAGCAATTCAGAATATTAACGATACAGTTCGAGGGGTTTCCCATGGATCCAGCCCCTCAGTCTAGCTTGGTGGGGGAACCTTACACTGTGGTCTTTCCCCATTGAGCCTTTGCTGCGGCTGCCCCAAGCTTTAGTGCGTCCCTCAGCACGTAGTCCTGGACCTTGGAATGTGCCAGTCTGCAACATTCGGTGGTGGACAACTCTTTGCGCTGGAAGACCAGCAAGTTTCGGGCAGACCAAAGGGCGTCTTTCACCGAATTGATAGTCCTCCAGCAGCAGTTGATGTTTGTCTCGGTGTGCGTCCCTGGGAACAGCCCGTAGAGCACAGACTCCTGTGTTACAGAGCTGCTTGGGATGAACCTTGACAAAAACCACTGCATCTCTTTCCACACCTGCTTTGCAAAGGCACATTCCAGGAGGAGGTGGGCGACCGTCTCTTCCCCACCACAGCCAACGCGGGGGCACTGTGCGGAGGGGGCGAGACTTCGGGTGTGCATGAAGGATCTGACGGGGAGGGCCCTTCTCACCACCAGCCAAGCTACGTCTTGGTGCTTGTTTGAAAGTTCTGGTGATGAGGCATTCCGCCAAATGACTTTGACGGTCTGCTCGGGGAACCATCCGACAGGATCCACCGTTTCCTTTTCCCGTAGGGCCTTGAGGACATTCCGTGCAGACCACTGCCTGATGGACCGGTGGTCAAAGGTGTTTTTCCGCAGAAACTGCTCCACGAAGGATAGGTGGTACGGCACGTCCCAACTGCACGGAGCGTTCCGCGGCAATGTGACCAGGCCCATCCTTCGCAACACCGGGGACAGATAGAACCTCAGCACGTAGTGACACTTGGAGTTTGCGTACTGGGGATCTACACATAGCTTGATGCAGCCGCACACGAAGGTGGTCATCAGGATGAGGGCCACGTTGGGTACATTTTTCCCGCCCATGTCCAGAGATTTGAACATCGTGTCCCTCCGGACCCGGTCCATTTTAGATCCCCAGACGAAGCGGAAAATGGCTCGGGTGACTGCCACGGCGCAGGAGTGGGGTATGGGCCAGACCTGCGCCACGTAGAGCAACAACGTGAGCGCCTCGCACCTGATGACCAGGTTCTTACCCACAATGGAGAGAGATCGCTGCCCCCACATGCCCAACTTTTGTCGTACCTTGGCTACTCGCTCCTCCCATGTTTTGGTGCACGCCCCGGCCCTTCCGAACCATATCCCCAGCACCTTCAGGTAATCTGACCTGACGGTGAAGGGGACAAAGGATCGGTCAGCCCAGTTCCCAAAGAACATGGCCTCGCTCTTGCCGTGGTTAACTTTGGCTCCCGAGGCCAGTTCGAACTGGTCGCAGATGCTCATCAGTCTGCGCACGGACAGCGGATCCGAGCAGAAGACGGCGACGTCATCCATGTACAGGGAGGTTTTGACCTGAGTGCCTCCGCTGCCTGGGATTGTCACCCCTCTTATGCTCGCATCCTTCCTAATAGACTCAGCAAAGGGTTCAATACAGCAAACAAACAAGACCGGGGACAGAGGACAGCCCTGTCTGACTCCAGATTTGATCGGGAAACTTTCAGATTCCCACCCGTTGATTGACACTGCGCTACTGATGTTTGTGTAGAGCAGTTGGATCCAATTGCAGATTCCCTCCCCAAACCCCATTTTGGAAAGCACGTCCATCATGTAGGTGTGCGATATCCTGTCAAAAGCCTTCTCCTGGTCCAGGCTGATGAGGCAGGTGTCCACCCTCCTGTCCCGTACGTAGGCGATCGTATCCCTGAGTAGCGCGAGGCTATCAGAGATCTTCCTGCCGGGTACAGTACAGGTCTGATCGGGGTGAATCACCAGCTCCAGAGCAGACTTGACTCGACTGGCTATGACTTTGGACAGAATCTTGTAATCAACATTAAGCAGTGAGATGGGCCGCCAATTTCTGATTTCTACCCTCTCCCCCTTCTGCTTGTAAATGAGGGTGATGATGCCTTTTCTCATGGATTCTGACATGCTACCGGCCAGGAGCATACTCTCGTATACTTCCAGCAGGTCCGGGCCGACCCAGTCCCACAGGGCCGAGTACAACTCGACCGGTAAGCCGTCGCTCCCGGGAGTTTTACTCGCCTCGAAAGACTCGACGGCCTTTGTCAGCTCGTCCAGAGTTAGCGGCTTGTCCAGTCCCTCCCTCCTGCTGTCATCTAAGACCTCCGTGATAGATGACAGGAAGGACTGGGAGGCTCTGCTGTCTGTGGGCTTCGCGTCATACAGCCCAGCATAAAAGGATTTGCTGATCCTTAGTATGTCGGACTGCGAAGACGTTACCGAGCCATCTTCTTCCTTCAGGCTGCTGATAACAGAGCTCTCTCTGTGTACCTTTTGGAAGAAGTAACGCGAGCACGTCTCATCCTGCTCGATGGAGCGGACTCTGGACCGGAAGATGATCTTGGAGGCCTCCTTGGCAAAGAGCGAGGCCTGCTGGCTCTTCACCTCTTGGAGGTCCTCCTTGACCTCGACCCCCATTGACTGCAACCGGAGTAGATTTTGCATAATTTTCTGGAGTCGGGACAGTTCCCTCTGTCTCTCTCTCGCCTTCTGAACACCTTTGTGGATGAAGAACCTCTTGATGTTCTCCTTAATCGCTTCCCACCAGTGAACTGGAGACTCAAAGAGGGGTTTCACGGTCCTCCAACCTTTGTAATCCCTTTTGAGTTCCTCAACGTTCTCTGGGGTCAGCAGTGTCGCATTGAGCTTCCACGTCCCTCTGCCAACCCGCTGGTCGTCCTGTAAGTGACAGTCGGCCAGTAAGAGGCAGTGGTCGGAGAAGAACACCGGCTTGACGTCGGTGGATCCGATCGTGACAGCACGGGACACAAACAGGAAGTCAATCCTGGAACGGGCAGACCCGTCCGATCTTGACCATGTGTATCTGCGCTGCGCTCCGTCTGCAGGTTTGCTGAAGACGTCGTGCAGTTTGGCATCCTTAACTGTTTCTACTAGGAATCTGGACGTAGCGTCCAGTTTGCTGTCGTCACTGCCGGATCGTCCAGCCGCATCGATGATGCAGTTGAAGTCACCGCCGAGGATGACCGGCCTGGACGTCGCCAGCAGCAGTGGGAGCTGCTGGAAGACGGTCAGCCGCTCGCTGCGTTGTACCGGGGCGTACACGTTGATCAACCGGAGCGGAGCGTTGTTGTACATCACGTCTGCTACGAGGAGGCGGCCGCCCACCACCTCCTTAACTTCGGAGATGGTGAAGTTACCTCCCCGCAGCAGAATACCCAGGCCGGAGGAACGGCAGTCATTACCCCCCGACCAGATCGATGGCCCGTGGGACCACCATCGCGACCACTGCCTGTAGGTGCTGAGGTGTGGTATTCCACACTCCTGCAGAAACAGTAGGTCAGCTTTGACCTTGGCAAGGTAATCCAAGGTTGAAACACATCGCGTAGTCGATTTAATGCTACGCACATTAATGGAAGCAATTCTTACACCCATTTTTTACTAAACATTAGTTGTTGCTTCCCATACCATTTGTCCTCGCTAGTCCCAGTCCTTCCCCTTCGGGATGTTCCTGCATACCCATCGTATGCGCAAGCAGTTTCACGTTGGTTGGGCTCAGAAACCCCTCCTGATTTTTCCTGCAGGGTTTGTGCCGCTCGGGTGACATCGGGGGGGTCTTGTAGGCAGAGAGGATTGGGTTGTCCTCAGCTGCTTCCATCTGTTCCTCCTCGAAAACATCACAGCTCCCGGTCTCCCGGAGCTCAGGTGCGCCAGACGTGTCTTTGCTCCCGGTGTCCCGGAGCTGAGATGCGTTGGCCACGTCGTTACGTGTGGGGCATTGGGGTTGGGGCACGCTGGGCCCATCACAGCTTCCAGTGCCCGGGGGCTGGGATGCTTTATCATCCATCTCGGAGTTCTGCCGCCTCTTTTGAAGGGGCTGTCGTTCCAGCATTTCCCCGTCCAGTGAAGAGGAGTTGTTGCAGTCTGATTCAGAAGAGAGCCTCCTCTTGCCACTGGTTTGGGTGGTGGCTTTGGGATGTTTTTTCTTTGTGGTTCTCCTCTGGACCACTTGCCACTGACCTGTTTGTCCATCTGCTGCCTCCTCCTCCATTGATTCTGTCTGTGGGGGAGGGGTTTCCGGGCGCTGGGTAGGTGCTGGGTCGTTGGTTTCAGCCGCCTCCCCTTCCTTCTCAGGTTGAAGTTCCTCACTGCGGAGAAGGTTGCTGGTCTCCTTTCGAACAGCGGACGCCTTCGTCGAACCTTCGCCCGGCCATTCCTTGGACCTTGCCGCCTGAGCATAGCTTTGACAACGTTTGGGACAGGTCTTGTAGAGATGGCCTGCCGCACCGCACAAGTTGCAACACTTAGTCTGCTTACAGTCCTTGGTCTGATGGCCTTCCTCCTTGCAGTTCTTGCAAACAACCGTGCTGCAGTTGGCTGCCATGTGACCAGATTTGCCACAGGTGCGACAAACTCTGGGCTGCCCAGCGTAGACCAAGAAGCCTCGACTTCCCCCGATAGCGAAGCTGGAGGGAGGGTGGATGATGGCTCCACTGGGATCTACCTTCAAGGTCACCTTGACCTGCCGCTTGCTGGTCCAGATCCCAAAGGGGTCCTTGACATCAGTGCTGCTGCCGGCCACCTCGACGTACCTGGCGAGAAAGGTGAGTACATCCACCACCGGAACATGGGGGTTGTAGAGGTGAATCGTCACCACCCGGTCCCGTTGTGACGGAAGCGTGAAGAGCGGCTCCGCTGTGAGGATCGACAGTGGCGCCCGGTCCCCTTTCTCCTTGAACGCCTTCAGGAACTTGATGCATCCCGCCACGTTCCGGAACGTCACGTCGAAGTATCCACTGCTGGGGAAATCCTGCAGGCAGAAGACGTCCGTCGCTTGAAATCCGCAGCAATCGAAGAGAATTTTCTTGATGAAGAAGGTGCGATCGACCGGTGCATCTCCTTCCTTGTCCTTCACGACCACCCGAACGGTGTTGCGCACTCCCTGGCCCGAAGCTCGAAAATTGGTTATAGCCATTTTACTCAAAGCTTCCCCAGGATCAAAAAGCAATGATCATGGTCTCTTCTCAATCAAATAAGCACTGATAAGAACAGATTTTTTTTTTTTTTTTTTTTTTTTTATTTCCAAAATATACTTTATTCATAAAAATCTGTAAAAATTACATTGCCAAACAGTTTCCAAACAGCACCAAAAAATACAAACATTGCAAGGGAGATCAGTTTCCTTCAATACTGTCATGAGTTTCTTCCCAACCCTTCCGTTTCTCAATTGTCATGTCAATTACAGTTTTACATTTACAGCAATTCAGAATATTAACGATACAGTTCGAGGGGTTTCCCATGGATCCAGCCCCTCAGTCTAGCTTGGTGGGGGAACCTTACACTGTGGTCTTTCCCCATTGAGCCTTTGCTGCGGCTGCCCCAAGCTTTAGTGCGTCCCTCAGCACGTAGTCCTGGACCTTGGAATGTGCCAGTCTGCAACATTCGGTGGTGGACAACTCTTTGCGCTGGAAGACCAGCAAGTTTCGGGCAGACCAAAGGGCGTCTTTCACCGAATTGATAGTCCTCCAGCAGCAGTTGATGTTTGTCTCGGTGTGCGTCCCTGGGAACAGCCCGTAGAGCACAGACTCCTGTGTTACAGAGCTGCTTGGGATGAACCTTGACAAAAACCACTGCATCTCTTTCCACACCTGCTTTGCAAAGGCACATTCCAGGAGGAGGTGGGCGACCGTCTCTTCCCCACCACAGCCAACGCGGGGGCACTGTGCGGAGGGGGCGAGACTTCGGGTGTGCATGAAGGATCTGACGGGGAGGGCCCTTCTCACCACCAGCCAAGCTACGTCTTGGTGCTTGTTTGAAAGTTCTGGTGATGAGGCATTCCGCCAAATGACTTTGACGGTCTGCTCGGGGAACCATCCGACAGGATCCACCGTTTCCTTTTCCCGTAGGGCCTTGAGGACATTCCGTGCAGACCACTGCCTGATGGACCGGTGGTCAAAGGTGTTTTTCCGCAGAAACTGCTCCACGAAGGATAGGTGGTACGGCACGTCCCAACTGCACGGAGCGTTCCGCGGCAATGTGACCAGGCCCATCCTTCGCAACACCGGGGACAGATAGAACCTCAGCACGTAGTGACACTTGGAGTTTGCGTACTGGGGATCGACACATAGCTTGATGCAGCCGCACACGAAGGTGGTCATCAGGATGAGGGCCACGTTGGGTACATTTTTCCCGCCCATGTCCAGAGATTTGAACATCGTGTCCCTCCGGACCCGGTCCATTTTAGATCCCCAGACGAAGCGGAAAATGGCTCGGGTGACTGCCACGGCGCAGGAGTGGGGTATGGGCCAGACCTGCGCCACGTAGAGCAACAACGTGAGCGCCTCGCACCTGATGACCAGGTTCTTACCCACAATGGAGAGAGATCGCTGCCCCCACATGCCCAACTTTTGTCGTACCTTGGCTACTCGCTCCTCCCATGTTTTGGTGCACGCCCCGGCCCTTCCGAACCATATCCCCAGCACCTTCAGGTAATCTGACCTGACGGTGAAGGGGACAAAGGATCGGTCAGCCCAGTTCCCAAAGAACATGGCCTCGCTCTTGCCGTGGTTAACTTTGGCTCCCGAGGCCAGTTCGAACTGGTCGCAGATGCTCATCAGTCTGCGCACGGACAGCGGATCCGAGCAGAAGACGGCGACGTCATCCATGTACAGGGAGGTTTTGACCTGAGTGCCTCCGCTGCCTGGGATTGTCACCCCTCTTATGCTCGCATCCTTCCTAATAGACTCAGCAAAGGGTTCAATACAGCAAACAAACAAGACCGGGGACAGAGGACAGCCCTGTCTGACTCCAGATTTGATCGGGAAACTTTCAGATTCCCACCCGTTGATTGAGACTGCGCTACTGATGTTTGTGTAGAGCAGTTGGATCCAATTGCAGATTCCCTCCCCAAACCCCATTTTGGAAAGCACGTCCATCATGTAGGTGTGCGATATCCTGTCAAAAGCCTTCTCCTGGTCCAGGCTGATGAGGCAGGTGTCCACCCTCCTGTCCCGTACGTAGGCGATCGTATCCCTGAGTAGCGCGAGGCTATCAGAGATCTTCCTGCCGGGTACAGTACAGGTCTGATCGGGGTGAATCACCAGCTCCAGAGCAGACTTGACTCGACTGGCTATGACTTTGGACAGAATCTTGTAATCAACATTAAGATAAGAACAGATACTACACTTGATCTTAGCCAAAAGGCCGAGAAGCGATGGCCGTAAAACTGTGTTTGCTGCGCGCGTCAGGCCCGGCATGCGGCCTCTACGTCAAAGTAGCCGCCGGGTGGGCGAGCCTAGGGCGAAAGAGGCGACGGCGGGCGGTCTTTGAGCCAGAGCTCCTTTTGTTGCCGGGCCTTGCAAGCAGAAAGGAAAGCACGCGTGCATGCCACGCGCAGCCATTCCTTGCGCTTCTGCGCGAGGCATTGCGCAGGAAAAAAGACACGCGCGCGCTGGGCAGCAAAGGGCGGCCTGCAACTGCAGGGCAATCCAACAGGGGGCAGCGTAGCGCCCACGGAAAACTGCAGCAAAGTCAGCCGAGCAGCAGCGCCGTCACTATTGCGAATTCTATTTTTCAGCAGGGGTCTCGCCCCCATGGAGGGGGGAAGCTGCACCGCTCCTGGAAACACTGCAATACCAGGTGGATGCATGGAGTGGACGGGGCAAGCCCCTGTTCCATCTCCCTGTCCCAAAAATCAATTTAATATTTGGTCCCCAGATAGGGGACGTATCAGATATTAAACTGATAAGAACAGATACTTTTTTTTTATTTCCAAAATATACTTTATTCATAAAAATCTGTAAAAATTACATTGCCAAACAGTTTCCAAACAGCACCAAAAAATACAAACATTGCAAGGGATATCAGTTTCCTTCAATACTCTCATGAGTTTCTTCCCAACCCTTCCTTTCCACAATTGTCATGTCAATTACAGTTTTACATTTACAACAATTGAGAATATTAACGATACAGTTCGAGGGGTTTCCCATGGATCCAGCCCCTCAGTCCAGCTTGGTGGGGGAACCTTACACTGTGGTCTTTCCCCATTGAGCCTTTGCTGCGGCTGCCCCAAGCTTTAGTGCGTCCCTCAGCACGTAGTCCTGGACCTTGGAATGTGCCAGTCTGCAACATTCGGTGGTGGACAACTCTTTGCGCTGGAAGACCAGCAAGTTTCGGGCAGACCAAAGGGCGTCTTTCACCGAATTGATAGTCCTCCAGCAGCAGTTGATGTTTGTCTCGGTGTGCGTCCCTGGGAACAGCCCATAGAGCACAGACTCCTGTGTTACAGAGCTGCTTGGGAGGAACCTTGACAAAGTACCAATATCCTGGGGGGGAGATTTGTTAGTGCTCTTCGGGGGGGTTTAAACTAAATCAGCAGGGGAATGGGAACCGAAATTGCAGTGCCAGTGTACAGGCTGTTGAGAGTAGTGAGGTAGGGGATAAGGTTACAGGGACGCAAGAGGGCACTGGCAAGCAAGAACTTGGTTTAAAGTGTGTCTACTTCAACGCCAGGAGCATCCGGAATAAGGTGGGTGAGCTTGCAGCATGGGTTGGTACCTGGGATCCTGATGTTGTGGCCATTTCGGAGACATGGGTAGAGCAGGGGCAGGAATGGATGTTGCAGGTTCCGGGATTTAGATGTTTCAGAAAGAACAGAGAAGAGGGTAAAAGAGGGGGGGGTGTGGCATTGTTAATCAAGGAAAGTATTACAGCGGCAGAAAGGACGTTTGAGGACTCGTCTACTGAGGTAGTATGGGCCGAGGTTAGAAACAGGAGAGGAGAGGTCACCCTGTTGGGAGTTTTCTATAGACCTCCGAATAGTTCCAGAGATGTAGAGGAAAGGATAGCGAAGATGATTCTCGACAGGAGCGAGAGTAACAGGGTAGTGGTTATGGGGGACTTTAACTTTCCAAATATTGACTGGAAATACTATAGTTCGAGTACTTTAGATGGATCTGTTTTTGTCCAGTGTGTGCAGGAGGGTTTTCTGACACAGTATGTGGACAGGCCAACCAGGGGCGATGCCACATTGGATTTGGTACTGGGTAATGAACCCGGCCAGGTGTTCGATTTAGATGTAGGTGAGCACTTTGGTGATAGTGATCACAATTCGGTTAGGTTTACCTTAGCGATGGGCAGGGACAGGTATATACCGCAGGGCAAAAATTATAGCTGGGGGAAAGGAAATTATGACGCGATTAGGCAAGATTTAGGATGTGTAGGATGGGGAAGGAAACTGCAGGGGATGGGCACAAACGAAATGTGGAGCTTATTCAAGGAGCAGCTAATGCGTGTCCTTGATAAGTATGTACCTGTCAGGCAGGGAGGAAGTTGTCGAGCAAGGGAGCCGTGGTTTACTCAAGAAGTTGAAGCGCTTGTCAAGAGGAAGAGGGCGGCTTATGTTAGGATGAGACGTGAAGGCTCAGTTAGGGCGCTTGAGAGTTACAAGCTAGCCAGGAAGGATCTAAAGGGAGGGCTAAGAAGAGCAAGGAGAGGACACGAGAAGTCATTGGCGGATAGGATCAAAGAAAACCCTAAGGCTTTCTATCGGTATATCAGGAATAAACGAATGATAAGAGTTAGAACAGGGCCAATCAAGGATAGTAGTGGGAAGTTGTGTGCGGAATCAGAGGAGATAGGGGAAGCGTTAAATGAATATTTTTCGTCAGTATTTACAGTAGAGAAAGAAAATGTTGCCAAGGAGATTACTGAGATACAGCCTACTAGGCTAGATGGGATTGAGATTCACAAGGAGGAGGTGTTAGCAATTTTGGAAAGAGTGAAAATAGATAAGTCCCCTGGGCCAGATGGGATTTATCCTAGGATTCTCTGGGAAGCTAGGGAGGAGATTGCAGAGCCGTTGTTGTTGATCTTCAAGTCGTCATTGTCGACAGGAGTAGTGCCGGAGGACTGGAGGATAGCAAATGTTGTCCCCTTGTTCAAGAAGGGGAGTAGAGACAGCCCTGGTAATTATAGACCTGTGAGCCTTACTTCGGTTGTGGGTAAAATGTTGGAAAAGGTTATAAGAGACAGGATTTATAATCATCTTGAAAAGAATAAGTTCATTTGCGATAGTCAGCACGGTTTTGTGAAAGGTAGGTCGTGCCTCACAAACCTTATTGAGTTTTTCGAGAAGGTGACCAAACAGGTGGATGAGGGTAAAGCCGTGGATGTGGTGTATATGGATTTCAGTAAGGCGTTTGATAAGGTTCCCCACGGTAGGCTATTGCAGAAAATACGCAAGTATGGGGTTGAAGGTGATTTAGAGCTTTGGATCAGAAATTGGCTAGCTGAAAGAAGACAGAGGGTGGTGGTTGATGGCAAATGTTCATCCTGGAGTTTAGTTACTAGTGGTGTACCGCAAGGTTCTGTTTTGGGGCCACTGCTGTTTGTCATTTTTATAAACGACCTGGATGAGGGTGTAGAAGGGTGGGTTAGTAAATTTGCGGATGACACGAAGGTCGGTGGAGTTGTGGATAGTGTCGAAGGGTGTTGTAGGGTACAGAGGGACATAGATAGGCTGCAGAGCTGGGCTGAGAGATGGCAAATGGAGTTTAATGCGGAGAAGTGTGAGGTGATTCACTTTGGAAGGAGTAACAGCAATGTAGAGTACTGGGCTAATGGGAAGATTCTTGGTAGTGTAGATGAGCAGAGAGATCTTGGTATCCAGGTACATAAATCCCTGAAAGTTGCTACCCAGGTTAATAGGGCTGTTAAGAAGGCATATGGTGTGTTAGCCTTTATTAGTAGGGGGATCGAGTTTCAGAGCCACGGGGTCATGATGCAGCTGTACAAAACTCTGGTGAGGCCGCACCTGGAGTATTGCGTGCAGTTCTGGTCACCGCATTATAGGAAGGATGTCGAAGCTTTGGAAAGGGTGCAGAGGAGATTTACTAGGATGTTGCCTGGTATGGAAGGAAGGTCTTACGAGGAAAGGCTGAGGGACTTGGGGTTGTTTTCGTTAGAGAGAAGGAGGAGGAGAGGTGACTTAATAGAGACATACAAGATAATCAGAGGGTTAGATAGGGTGGATAGTGAGAGTCTTTTTCCTCGGATGAGGATGGCAAACACGAGGGGACATAGCTTTAAGTTGAGGGGTGAAAGATATAGGACAGATGTCAGAGGTAGTTTCTTTACGCAGAGAGTAGTAGGGGCGTGGAACGCCCTGCCTGCAACAGTAGTAGACTCGCCAACTTTAAGGGCATTTAAGTGGTCATTGGATAGACATATGGATGTAAATGGAATAGTGTAGGTCAGATGATCGGCGCAACATCGAGGGCCGAAGGGCCTGTACTGCACTGTAATATTCTAAAAAAAAAACCACTGCATCTCTTTCCACACCTGCTTTGCAAAGGCACATTCCAGGAGGAGGTGGGCGACCGTCTCTTCCCCACCACAGCCAACGCGGGGGCACTGTGCGGAGGGGGCGAGACTTCGGGTGTGCATGAAGGATCTGACGGGGAGGGCCCTTCTCGCCACCAGCCAAGCTACGTCTTGGTGCTTGTTTGAAAGTTCTGGTGATGAGGCATTCCGCCAAATGACTTTGACGGTCTGCTCGGGGAACCATCCGACAGGATCCACCGTTTCCTTTTCCCGTAGGGCCTTGAGGACATTCCGTGCAAACCACTGCCTGATGGACCGGTGGTCAAAGGTGTTTTTCCGCAGAAACTGCTCCACGAAGGATAGGTGGTACGGCGCCGCCCAACTGCACGGAGCGTTCCGCGGCAATGTGACCAAGCCCATCCTTCGCAACACCGGGGACAGATAGAACCTCAGCACGTAGTGACACTTGGAGTTTGCATACTGGGGACCTACACTTGATCTTAGCCAAAAGGCCGAGAAGCGATGGCCGTAAAACTGCGTTTGCTGCGCGCGTCAGGCCCGGCGTGCGGCCTCTACGTCAAAGTAGCCGCCGGGTGGGCGAGCCTAGGGCGAAAGAGGCGACGGCAGGCGGTCTTTGAGCCAGAGCTCCTTTTGTTGCCGGGCCTTGCAAGCAGAAAGGAAAGCACGCGTGCATGCCACGCGCAGCCATTCCTTGCGCTTCTGCGCGAGGCATTGCGCAGGAAAAAAGACACGCGCGCGCTGGGCAGCAAAGGGCGGCCTGCAACTGCGGGGCAATCCAACAGGGGGCAGCGTAGCGCCCACGGAAAACTGCAGCAAAGTCAGCCGAGCAGCAGCGCCGTCACTATTGCGAATTCTATTTTTCAGCAGGGGTCTCGACCCCATGGAGGGGGGAAAGCTGCACCGCTCCTGGAAACACTGCAATACCAGGTGGATGCATGGAGTGGACGGGGCAAGCCCCTGTTCCATCTCCCTGTCCCAAAAATCAATTTAATATTTGGTCCCCAGATAGGGGACGTATCAGATATTAAACTGATAAGAACAGATACTTTTTTTTTTATTTCCAAAATATACTTTATTCATAAAAATCTGTAAAAATTACATTGCCAAACAGTTTCCAAACAGCACCAAAAAATACAAACATTGCAAGGGAGATCAGTTTCCTTCAATACTGTCATGAGTTTCTTCCCAACCCTTCCGTTTCACAATTGTCATGTCAATTACAGTTTTACATTTACAGCAATTCAGAATATTAACGATACAGTTCGAGGGGTTTCCCATGGATCCAGCCCCTCAGTCCAGCTTGGTGGGGGAACCTTACACTGTGGTCTTTCCCCATTGAGCCTTTGCTGCGGCTGCCCCAAGCTTTAGTGCGTCCCTCAGCACGTAGTCCTGGACCTTGGAATGTGCCAGTCTGCAACATTCGGCGGTGGACAACTCTTTGCGCTGGAAGACCAGCAAGTTTCGGGCAGACCAAAGGGCGTCTTTCACCGAATTGATAGCCCTCCAGCAGCAGTTGATGTTTGTCTCGGTGTGCGTCCCTGGGAACAGCCCGTCGAGCACAGACTCCTGTGTTACAGAGCTGCTTGGGATGAACCTTGACAAAAACCACTGCATCTCTTTCCACACCTGCTTTGCAAAGGCACATTCCAGGAGGAGGTGGGCGACCGTCTCTTCCCCACCACAGCCAACGCGGGGGCACTGTGCGGAGGGGGCGAGACTTCGGGTGTGCATGAAGGATCTGACGGGGAGGGCCCTTCTCACCACCAGCCAAGCTACGTCTTGGTGTTTGTTTGAAAGTTCTGGTGATGAGGCATTCCGCCAAATGACTTTGACGGTCTGCTCGGGGAACCATCCGACAGGATCCACCGTTTCCTTTTCCCGTAGGGCCTTGAGGATATTCCGTGCTGACCACTGCCTGATGGACCGGTGGTCAAAGGTGTTTTTCCGCAGAAACTGCTCCACGAAGGATAGGTGGTACGGCGCCTCCCAACTGCACGGTGCGTTCCGCGGCAATGTGACCAGGCCCATCCTTCGCAACACTGGGGACAGATAGAACCTCAGCACGTAGTGACACTTGGAGTTTGCGTACTGGGGATCGACACATAGCTTGATGCAGCCGCACACGAAGGTGGTCATCAGGATGAGGGCCACGTTGGGTACATTTTTCCCGCCCATGTCCAGAGATTTGAACATCGTGTCCCTCCGGACCCGGTCCATTTTAGATCCCCAGACGAAGCGGAAAATGGCTCGGGTGACTGCCACGGCGCAGGAGTGGGGTATGGGCCAGACCTGCGCCACGTAGAGCAACAACGTGAGCGCCTCGCACCTGATGACCAGGTTCTTACCCACAATGGAGAGAGATCGCTGCCCCCACATGCCCAACTTTTGTCGTACCTTGGCTACTCGCTCCTCCCATGTTTTGGTGCACGCCCCGGCACTTCCGAACCATGTCCCCAGCACCTTCAGGTAATCTGACCTGACGGTGAAGGGGACAAAGGATCGGTCAGCCCAGTTCCCAAAGAACATGGCCTCGCTCTTGCCGTGGTTAACTTTGGCTCCCGAGCCCAGTTCGAACTGGTCGCAGATGCTCATCAGTCTGCGCACGGACAGCTGATCCGAGCAGAAGACGGCGACGTCATCCATGTACAGGGAGGTTTTGACCTGAGTGCCTCCGCTGCCTGGGATTGTCACCCCTCTTATGCTCGCATCCTTCCTAATAGACTCAGCAAAGGGTTCAATACAGCAAACAAACAAGACCGGGGACAGAGGATAGCCCTGTCTGACTCCAGATTTGATCGGGAAACTTTCAGATTCCCACCCGTTGATTGACACTGCGCTACTGATGTTTGTGTAGAGCAGTTGGATCCAATTGCAGATTCCCTCCCCAAACCCCATTTTGGAAAGCACGTCCATCATGTAGGTGTGCGATATCCTGTCAAAAGCCTTCTCCTGGTCCAGGCTGATGAGGCAGGTGTCCACCCTCCTGTCCCGTACGTAGGCGATCGTATCCCTGAGTAGCGCGAGGCTATCAGAGATCTTCCTGCCGGGTACAGTACAGGTCTGATCGGGGTGAATCACCAGCTCCAGAGCAGACTTGACTCGACTGGCTATGACTTTGGACAGAATCTTGTAATCAACATTAAGCAGTGAGATGGGCCGCCAATTTCTGATTTCTGCCCTCTCCCCCTTCTGCTTGGAAATGAGGGTGATGATGCCTTTTCTCATGGTCTCTGACATGGTGCCGGCCAGGAGCATACTCTCGTATACTTCCAGCAGGTCCGGGCCGACCCAGTCCCACAGGGCCGAGTACAACTCGACCGGTAAGCCGTCGCTCCCGGGGGTTTTACTCGTCTCGAAAGACTCGACGGCCTGTGTCAGCTCGTCCAGAATTAGCGGCTTGTCCAGTCTCTCCCTCCTGCTGTCATCTAGGACCTCTGTGATAGATGACAGGAAGGACTGGGAGGCTCTGCTGTCTGTGGGCTTCGCGTCATACAGCCCAGCATAAAAGGATTTGCTGATCCTTAGTATATCGGACTGCGAAGACGTTACCGAGCCATCTTCTTCCTTCAGGCTGCTGATAACAGAGCTCTCTCTGTGTACCTTATGGAAGAAGTAACACGAGCACGTCTCATCCTGCTCGATGGAGCGGACTCTGGACCGGAAGATGATCTTGGAGGCCTCCTTGGCAAAGAGCGAGGCCTGCTGGCTCTTCACCTCTTGGAGGTCCTCCTTGACCTCGACCCCCATTGACTGCAACCGGAGTAGATTTTGCATAATTTTCTGGAGTCGGGACAGTTCCCTCTGTCTCTCTCTCGCCTTCTGAACACCTTTGTGGATGAAGAACCTCTTGATGTTCTCCTTAATCGCTTCCCACCAGTGAACTGGAGACTCAAAGAGGGGTTTCACGGTCCTCCAACCTTTGTAATCCCTTTTGAGTTCCTCAACGTTCTCTGGGGTCAGCAGTGTCGCATTGAGCTTCCACGTCCCTCTGCCAACCCGCTGGTCGTCCTGTAAGTGACAGTCGGCCAGTAAGAGGCAGTGGTCGGAGAAGAACACCGGCTTGACGTCGGTGGATCCGACCGTGACAGCACGGGACACAAACAGGAAGTCAATCCTGGAACGGGCAGACCCGTCCGATCTTGACCATGTGTATCTGCGCTGCGCTCCATCTGCAGGTTTGCTGAAGACGTCGTGCAGTTTGGCATCCTTAACTGTTTCTATGAGGAATCTGGACGTAGCGTCCAGTTTGCTGTCGTCACTGCCGGATCGTCCAGCCGCATCGATGATGCAGTTGAAGTCACCGCCTAGGATGACCGGCCTGGACGTCGCCAGCAGCAGTGGGAGCTGCTGGAAGACGGTCAGCCGCTCGCTGCGTTGTACCGGGGCGTACACGTTGATCAACCGGAGCGGAGCGTTGTTGTACATCACGTCTGCTACGAGGAGGCGGCCGCCCACCACCTCCTTAACTTCGGAGATGGTGAAGTTACCTCCCCGCAGCAGAATACCCAGGCCGGAGGAACGGCAGTCATTACCCCCCGACCAGATCGATGGCCCGTGGGACCACCATCGCGACCACTGCCTGTAGGTGCTGAGGTGTGGTATTCCACACTCCTGCAGAAACAGTAGGTCAGCTTTGACCTTGGCAAGGTAATCCAAGGTTGAAACACATCGCGTAGTAGATTTAATGCTACGCACATTAATGGAAGCAATTCTTACACCCATTTTTTACTAAAAATTAGTTGTTGCTTCCCATACCATTTGTCCTCGCTAGTCCCAGTCCTTCCCCTTCGGGATGTTCCTGCATACCCATCGTATGCGCAAGCAGTTTCACGTTGGTTGGGCTCAGAAACCCCTCCTGATTTTTCATGCAGGGTTTGTGCCGCTCGGGTGACATCGGGGGGGTCTTGTAGGCAGAGAGGATTGGGTTGTCCTCAGCTGCTTCCATCTGTTCCTCCTCGAAAACATCACAGCTCCCGGTCTCCCGGAGCTCAGGTGCGCCAGACGTGTCTTTGCTCCCGGTGTCGCAGAGCTGAAATGCGTTGGCCACTTCGTTACGTGTGGGGCATTGGGGTTGGGGCACGCTGGGCCCATCACAGCTTCCAGTGCCCGTGGGCTGGGATGCTTTATCATCCATCTCGGAGTTCTGCCGCCTCTTTTGAAGGGGCTGTCGTTCCAGCATTTCCCCGTCCAGTGAAGAGGAGTTGTTGCAGTCTGATTCAGAAGAGAGCCTCCTCTTGCCACTGGTTTGGGTGGTGGCTTTGGGATGTTTTTTCTTTGTGGTTTTCCTCTGGACCACTTGCCACTGACCTGTTTGTCCATCTGCTGCCTCCTCCTCCATTGATTCTCTCTGTGGAGGAGGGGTTTCCGGGCGCTGGGTAGGTGCTGGGTCGTTGGTTTCAGCCGCCTCCCCTTCCTTCTCAGGTTGAAGTTCCTCACTGCGGAGAAGGTTGCTGGTCTCCTTTCGAACAGCGGACGCCTTCGTCGAACCTTCTCCCGGCCTTTCCTTGGACCTTGCCGCCTGAGCATAGCTGAGGCAACGTTTGGGACAAGTCTTGTAGAGATGGCCTGCCGCACCGCACAAGTTGCAACACTTTGTCTGCTTACAGTCCTTGGTCTGATGGCCTTCCTCCTTGCAGTTCTTGCAAACAACCGTGCTGCAGTTGGCTGCCATGTGACCAGATTTGCCACAGGTGCGACAAACTCTGGGCTGCCCAGCGTAGACCAAGAAGCCTCGACTTCCCCCGATAGCGAAGCTGGAGGGAGGGTGGATGATGGCTCCACTGGGATCTACCTTCAAGGTCACCTTGACCTGCCGCTTGCTGGTCCAGATCCCAAAGGGGTCCTTGACATCAGTGCTGCTGCCGGCCACCTCGACGTACCTGGCGAGAAAGGTGAGTACATCCACCACCGGAACATGGGGGTTGTAGAGGTGAATCGTCACCACCCGGTCCCGTTGTGACGGAAGCGTGAAGAGCGGCTCCGCTGTGAGGATCGACAGTGGCGCCCGGTCCCCTTTCTCCTTGAACGCCTTCAGGAACTTGATGCATCCCGCCACGTTCCGGAACGTCACGTCGAAGTATCCACTGCTGGGGAAATTCTGCAGGCAGAAGACGTCCGTCGCTTGAAATCCGCAGCAATCTAAGAGAATTTTCTTGATGAAAAAGGTGCGATCGACCGGTGCATCTCCTTCCTTGTCCTTCACGACCACCCGAACGGTGTTGCGCACTCCCTGGCCCGAAGCTCGAAAATTGGTTATAGCCATTTTACTCAAAGCTTCCCCAGGATCAAAAGGCAATGATCATGGTCTCTTCTCAATCAAATAAGCACTGATAAGAACAGATACTACACTTGATCTTAGCCAAAAGGCCGAGAAGCGATGGCCCTAAAACTGCGTTTGCTGCGCACGTCAGGCCCGGCGTGCGGCCTCTACGTCAAAGTAGCCGCCGGGTGGGCGAGCCTCGGGCGAAAGAGGCGACGGCGGGCGGTCTTTGAGCCAGAGCTCCTTTTGTTGCCGGGCCTTGGAAGCAGAAAGGAAAGCACGCGTGCATGCCACGCGCAGCCATTCCTTGCGCTTCTGCGCGAGGCATTGCGCAGGAATAACGACAACCGCGCGCGCTGGGCAGCAAAGGGCGGCCTGCAACTGCGGGGCAATCCAACAGGGGGCAGCGTAGCGCCCACGGAAAACTGCAGCAAAGTCAGCAGCGCCGTCACTATTGCGAATTCTATTTTTCAGCAGAGGTCTCGCCCCCATGGAGGGGGGAAGCTGCACCGCTCCTGGAAACACTGCAATACCAGGTGGATGCATGGAGTGGACGGGGCAAGCCCCTGCTCCATCTCCCTGTCCCAAAAATCAATTTAATATTTGGTCCCCAGATAGGGGACGTATCAGATATTAAACTGATAAGAACAGATTTTTTTTTTTTTTTTTTTATTTCCAAAATATACTTTATTCATAAAAATCTGTAAAAATTACATTGCCAAACAGTTTCCAAACAGCACCAAAAAATACAAACATTGCAAGGGAGATCAGTTTCCTTCAATACTGTCATGAGTTTCTTCCCAACCCTTCCGTTTCACAATTGTCATGTCAATTACAGTTTTACATTTACAGCAATTCAGAATATTAACGATACAGTTCGAGGGGTTTCCCATGGATCCAGCCCCTCAGTCCAGCTTGGTGGGGGAACCTTACACTGTGGTCTTTCCCCATTGAGCCTTTGCTGCGGCTGCCCCAAGCTTTAGTGCGTCCCTCAGCACGTAGTCCTGGACCTTGGAATGTGCCAGTCTGCAACATTCGGCGGTGGACAACTCTTTGCGCTGGAAGACCAGCAAGTTTCGGGCAGACCAAAGGGCGTCTTTCACCGAATTGATAGTCCTCCAGCAGCAGTTGATGTTTGTCTCGGTGTGCGTCCCTGGGAACAGCCCGTAGAGCACAGACTCCTGTGTTACAGAGCTGCTTGGGATGAACCTTGACAAAAACCACTGCATCTCTTTCCACACCTGCTTTGCAAAGGCACATTCCAGGAGGAGGTGGGCGACCGTCTCTTCCCCACCACAGCCAACGCGGGGGCACTGTGCGGAGGGGGCGAGACTTCGGGTGTGCATGAAGGATCTGACGGGGAGGGCCCTTCTCACCACCAGCCAAGCTACGTCTTGGTGCTTGTTTGAAAGTTCTGGTGATGAGGCATTCCGCCAAATGACTTTGACGGTCTGCTCGGGGAACCATCCGACAGGATCCACCGTTTCCTTTTCCCGTAGGGCCTTGAGGACATTCCGTGCAGACCACTGCCTGATGGACCGGTGGTCAAATGTGTTTTTCCGCAGAAACTGCTCCACGAAGGATAGGTGGTACGGCGCCGCCCAACTGCACGGAGCGTTCCGCGGCAATGTGACCAGGCCCATCCTTCGCAACACCGGGGACAGATAGAACCTCAGCACGTAGTGACACTTGGAGTTTGCGTACTGGGGATCTACACATAGCTTGATGCAGCCGCACACGAAGGTGGTCATCAGGATGAGGGCCACGTTGGGTACATTTTTCCCGCCCATGTCCAGAGATTTGAACAACGTGTCCCTCCGGACCCGGTCCATTTTAGATCCCCAGACGAAGCGGAAAATGGCTCGGGTGACTGCCACGGCGCAGGAGTGGGGTATGGGCCAGACCTGCGCCACGTAGAGCAACAACGTGAGCGCCTCGCACCTGATGACCAGGTTCTTACCCACAATGGAGAGAGACCGCTGCCCCCACATGCCCAACTTTTGTCGTACCTTGGCTACTCGCTCCTCCCATGTTTTGGTGCACGCCCCGGCCCTTCCGAACCATATCCCCAGCACCTTCAGGTAATCTGACCTGACGGTGAAGGGGACAAAGGATCGGTCAGCCCAGTTCCCAAAGAACATGGCCTCGCTCTTGCCGTGGTTAACTTTGGCTCCCGAGGCCAGTTCGAACTGGTCGCAGATGCTCATCAGTCTGCGCACGGACAGCGGATCCGAGCAGAAGACGGCGACGTCATCCATGTACAGGGAGGTTTTGACCTGAGTGCCTCCGCTGCCTGGGATTGTCACCCCTCTTATGCTCGCATCCTTCCTAATAGACTCAGCAAAGGGTTCAATACAGCAAACAAACAAGACCGGGGAAAGAGGACAGCCCTGTCTGACTCCAGATTTGATCGGGAAACTTTCAGATTCCCACCCGTTGATTGAGACTGCGCTACTGATGTTTGTGTAGAGCAGTTGGATCCAATTGCAGATTCCCTCCCCAAACCCCATTTTGGAAAGCACGTCCATCATGTAGGTGTGCGATATCCTGTCAAAAGCCTTCTCCTGGTCCAGGCTGATGAGGCAGGTGTCCACCCTCCTGTCCCGTACGTAGGCGATCGTATCCCTGAGTAGCGCGAGGCTATCAGAGATCTTCCTGCCGGGTACAGTACAGGTCTGATCGGGGTGAATCACCAGCTCCAGAGCAGACTTGACTCGACTGGCTATGACTTTGGACAGAATCTTGTAATCAACATTAAGCAGTGAGATGGGCCGCCAATTTCTGATTTCTACCCTCTCCCCCTTCTGCTTGTAAATGAGGGTGATGATGCCTTTTCTCATGGATTCTGACATGCTACCGGCCAGGAGCATACTCTCGTATACTTCCAGCAGGTCCGGGCCGACTCAGTCCCACAGGGCCGAGTACAACTCGACCGGTAAGCCGTCGCTCCCGGGAGTTTTACTCGCCTCGAAAGACTCGACGGCCTTTGTCAGCTCGTCCAGAGTTAGCGGCTTGTCCAGTCCCTCCCTCCTGCTGTCATCTAAGACCTCTGTGATAGATGACAGGAAGGACTGGGAGGCTCTGCTGTCTGTGGGCTTCGCGTCATACAGCCCAGCATAAAAGGATTTGCTGATCCTTAGTATGTCGGACTGCGAAGACGTTACCGAGCCATCTTCTTCCTTCAGGCTGCTGATAACAGAGCTCTCTCTGTGTACCTTTTGGAAGAAGTAACGCGAGCACGTCTCATCCTGCTCGATGGAGCGGACTCTGGACCGGAAGATGATCTTGGAGGCCTCCTTGGCAAAGAGCGAGGCCTGCTGGCTCTTCACCTCTTGGAGGTCCTCCTTGACCTCGACCCCCATTGACTGCAACCGGAGTAGATTTTGCATAATTTTCTGGAGTCGGGACAGTTCCCTCTGTCTCTCTCTCGCCTTCTGAACACCTTTGTGGATGAAGAACCTCTTGATGTTCTCCTTTATCGCTTCCCACCAGTGAACTGGAGACTCAAAGAGGGGTTTCACGGTCCTCCAACCTTTGTAATCCCTTTTGAGTTCCTCAACGTTCTCTGGGGTCAGCAGTGTCGCATTGAGCTTCCACGTCCCTCTGCCAACCCGCTGGTCGTCCTGTAAGTGACAGTCGGCCAGTAAGAGGCAGTGGTCGGAGAAGAACACCGGCTTGACGTCGGTGGATCCGACCGTGACAGCACGGGAAACAAACAGGAAGTCAATCCTGGAACGGGCAGACCCGTCCGATCTTGACCATGTGTATCTGCGCTGCGCTCCGTCTGCAGGTTTGCTGAAGACGTCGTGCAGTTTGGCATCCTTAACTGTTTCTATGAGGAATCTGGACGTACCGTCCAGTTTGCTGTCGTCACTGCCGGATCGTCCAGCCGCATCGATGATGCAGTTGAAGTCACCGCCTAGGATGACCGGCCTGGACGTCGCCAGCAGCAGTGGGAGCTGCTGGAAGACGGTCAGCCGCTCGCTGCGTTGTACCGGGGCGTACACGTTGATCAACCGGAGCGGAGCGTTGTTGTACATCACGTCTGCTACGAGGAGGCGGCCGCCCACCACCTCCTTAACTTCGGAGATGGTGAAGTTACCTCCCCGCAGCAGAATACCCAGGCCGGAGGAACGGCAGTCATTACCCCCCGACCAGATCGATGGCCCGTGGGACCACCATCGCGACCACTGCCTGTAGGTGCTGAGGTGTGGTATTCCACACTCCTGCAGAAACAGTAGGTCAGCTTTGACCTTGGCAAGGTAATCCAAGGTTGAAACACATCGCGTAGTCGATTTAATGCTACGCACATTAATGGAAGCAATTCTTACACCCATTTTTTACTAAAAATTAGTTGTTGCTTCCCATACCATTTGTCCTCGCTAGTCCCAGTCCTTCCCCTTCGGGATGTTCCTGCATACCCATCGTATGCGCAAGCAGTTTCACGTTGGTTGGGCTCAGAAACCCCTCCTGATTTTTCATGCAGGGTTTGTGCCGCTCGGGTGACATCGGGGGGGTCTTGTAGGCAGAGAGGATTGGGTTGTCCTCAGCTGCTTCCATCTGTTCCTCCTCGAAAACATCACAGCTCCCGGTCTCCCGGAGCTCAGGTGCGCCAGACGTGTCTTTGCTCCCGGTGTCCTGGAGCTGAGATGCGTTGGCCACGTCGTTACGTGTGGGGCATTGGGGTTGGGGCACGCTGGGCCCATCACAGCTTCCAGTGCCCGGGGGCTGGGATGCTTTATCATCCATCTCGGAGTTCTGCCGCCTCTTTTGAAGGGGCTGTCGTTCCAGCATTTCCCCGTCCAGTGAAGAGGAGTTGTTGCAGTCTGATTCAGAAGAGAGCCTCCTCTTGCCACTGGTTTGGGTGGTGGCTTTGGGATGTTTTTTCTTTGTGGTTCTCCTCTGGACCACTTGCCACTGACCTGTTTGTCCATCTGCTGCCTCCTCCTCCATTGATTCTGTCTGTGGGGGAGGGGTTTCCGGGCGCTGGGTAGGTGCTGGGTCGTTGGTTTCAGCCGCCTCCCCTTCCTTCTCAGGTTGAAGTTCCTCACTGCGGAGAAGGTTGCTGGTCTCCTTTCGAACAGCGGACGCCTTCGTCGAACCTTCGCCCGGCCATTCCTTGGACCTTGCCGCCTGAGCATAGCTTTGACAACGTTTGGGACAGGTCTTGTAGAGATGGCCTGCCGCACCGCACAAGTTGCAACACTTAGTCTGCTTACAGTCCTTGGTCTGATGGCCTTCCTCCTTGCAGTTCTTGCAAACAACCGTGCTGCAGTTGGCTGCCATGTGACCAGATTTGCCACAGGTGCGACAAACTCTGGGCTGCCCAGCGTAGACCAAGAAGCCTCGACTTCCCCCGATAGCGAAGCTGGAGGGAGGGTGGATGATGGCTCCACTGGGATCTACCTTCAAGGTCACCTTGACCTGCCGCTTGCTGGTCCAGATCCCAAAGGGGTCCTTGACATCAGTGCTGCTGCCGGCCACCTCGACGTACCTGGCGAGAAAGGTGAGTACATCCACCACCGGAACATGGGGGTTGTAGAGGTGAATCGTCACCACCCGGTCCCGTTGTGACGGAAGCGTGAAGAGCGGCTCCGCTGTGAGGATCGACAGTGGCGCCCGGTCCCCTTTCTCCTTGAACGCCTTCAGGAACTTGATGCATCCCGCCACGTTCCGGAACGTCACGTCGAAGTATCCACTGCTGGGGAAATCCTGCAGGCAGAAGACGTCCGTCGCTTGAAATCCGCAGCAATCGAAGAGAATTTTCTTGATGAAGAAGGTGCGATCGACCGGTGCATCTCCTTCCTTGTCCTTCACGACCACCCGAACGGTGTTGCGCACTCCCTGGCCCGAAGCTCGAAAATTGGTTATAGCCATTTCACTCAAAGCTTCCCCAGGATCAAAAGGCAATGATCATGGTCTCTTCTCAATCAAATAAGCACTGATAAGAACAGATACTACACTTGATCTTAGCCAAAAGGCCGAGAAGCGATGGCCCTAAAACTGCGTTTGCTGCGCGCGTCAGGCCCGGCGTGCGGCCTCTACGTCAAAGTAGCCGCCGGGTGGGCGAGCCTCGGGCGAAAGAGGCGACGGCGGGCGGTCTTTGAGCCAGAGCTCCTTTTGTTGCCGGGCCTTGCAAGCAGAAAGGAAAGCACGCGTGCATGCCACGCGCAGCCATTCCTCGCGCTTCTGCGCGAGGCATTGCGCA
Organism: Heterodontus francisci; assembly: GCF_036365525.1. NCBI lineage: Eukaryota > Metazoa > Chordata > Chondrichthyes > Heterodontiformes > Heterodontidae > Heterodontus > Heterodontus francisci. The sequence goes on along the minus strand of NC_090411.1, from coordinate 9,342,202 downwards.
GGAACAAAGACACGCGCGCGCGCGCTGGGCAGCAAAGGGCGGCCTGCAACTGCGGGGCAATCCAACAGGGGGCAGCGTAGCGCCCAGGGAAAACTGCAGCAAAGTCAGCCGAGCAGCAGCGCCGTCACTATTGCGAACTCTATTTTTCAGCAGGGATCTCGCCCCCATGGAGGGGAGAAGCTGCACCGCTCCTGGAAACACTGCAATACCAGTTGGATGCATGGAGTGGACGGGGCAAGCCCCTGCTCCATCTCCCTGTCCCAAAAATCAATTTAATATTTGGTCCCCAGATAGGGGACGTATCAGATATTAAACTGATAAGAACAGATTTTTTTTTTTTTTTTTTTTTATTTCCAAAATATACTTTATTCATAAAAATCTGTAAAAATTACATTGCCAAACAGTTTCCAAACAGCACGAAAAAATACAAACATTGCAAAAGAGATCAGTTTCTTTCAATAATGTCATGAGTTTCTTCCCAACCCTTCCGTTTCACAATTGTCATGTCAATTACAGTTTTACATTTACAGCAATTGAGAATATTAACGATACAGTTCGAGGGGCTTCCCATGGTTCCAGCCCCTCAGTCCAGCTTGGTGGGGGAACCTTACACTGTGGTCTTTCCCCATTGAGCCTTTGCTGCGGCTGCCCCAAGCTTTAGTGCGTCCCTCAGCACGTAGTCCTGGACCTTGGAATGTGCCAGTCTGCAACATTCGGTGGTGGACAACTCTTTGCGCTGGAACTGATAAGAACAGATACTACACTTGATCTTAGCCAAAAGGCCGAGAAGCGATGGCCGTAAAACTGCGTTTGCTGCGCGTGTCAGGCCCGGCGTGCGGCCTCTACGTCAAAGTAGCCGCCGGGTGGGCGAGCCTCGGGCGAAAGAGGCGACGGCGGGCGGTCTTTGAGCCAGAGCTCCTTTTGTTGCCGGGCCTTGCAAGCAGAAAGGAAAGCACGCGTGCATGCCACGCGCAGCCATTCCTCGCGCTTCTGCGCGAGGCATTGCGCAGGAACAAAGACACGCGCGCGCGCTGGGCAGCAAAGGGCGGCCTGCAACTGCGGGGCAATCCAACAGGAGGCAGCGTAGCGCCCAGGGAAAACTGCAGCAAAGTCAGCCGAGCAGCAGCGCCGTCACTATTGCGAACTCTATTTTTCAGCAGGGGTCTCGCCCCCATGGAGGGGGGAAGCTGCACCGCTCCTGGAAACACTGCAATACCAGTTGGATGCATGGAGTGGACGGGGCAAGCCCCTGCTCCATCTCCCTGTCCCAAAAATCAATTTAATATTTGGTCCCCAGATAGGGGACGTATCAGATATTAAACTGATAAGAACAGATACTACACTTGATCTTAGCCAAAAGGCCGAGAAGCGATGGCCGTAAAACTGCGTTTGCTGCGCGCGTCAGGCCCGGCGTGCGGCCTCTACGTCAAAGTAGCCGCCGGGTGGGCGAGCCTCGGGCGAAAGATGCGACGGCGGGCGGTCTTTGAGCCAGAGCTCCTTTTGTTGCCGGGCCTTGCAAGCAGAAAGGAAAGCACGCGTGCATGCCACGCGCAGCCATTCCTCGCGCTTCTGCGCGAGGCATTGCGCAGGAACAAAGACACGCGCGCGCGCTGGGCAGCAAAGGGCGGCCTGCAACTGCGGGGCAATCCAACAGGGGGCAGCGTAGCGCCCAGGGAAAACTGCAGCAAAGTCAGCCGAGCAGCAGCGCCGTCACTATCGCGAACTCTATTTTTCAGCAGGGGTCTCGCCCCCATGGAGGGGGGAAGCTGCACCGCTCCTGGAAACACTGCAATACCAGGTGGATGCATGGAGTGGACGGGGCAAGCCCCTGCTCCATCTCCCTGTCCCAAAAATCAATTTAATATTTGGTCCCCAGATAGGGGACGTATCAGATATTAAACTGATAAGAACAGATACTTTTTTTTTATTTCCAAAATATACTTTATTCATAAAAATCTGTAAAAATTACATTGCCAAACAGTTTCCAAACAGCACGAAAAAATACAAACATTGCAAAAGAGATCAGTTTCTTTCAATAATGTCATGAGTTTCTTCCCAACCCTTCCGTTTCACAATTGTCATGTCAATTACAGTTTTACATTTACAGCAATTGAGAATATTAACGATACAGTTCGAGGGGCTTCCCATGGTTCCAGCCCCTCAGTCCAGCTTGGTGGGGGAACCTTACACTGTGGTCTTTCCCCATTGAGCCTTTGCTGCGGCTGCCCCAAGCTTTAGTGCGTCCCTCAGCACGTAGTCCTGGACCTTGGAATGTGCCAGTCTGCAACATTCGGTGGTGGACAACTCTTTGCGCTGGAAGACCAGCAAGTTTCGGGCAGACCAAAGGGCGTCTTTCACCGAATTGATAGTCCTCCAGCAGCAGTTGATGTTTGTCTCGGTGTGCGTCCCTGGGAACAGCCCGTAGAGCACAGACTCCTGTGTTACAGAGCTGCTTGGGATGAACCTTGACAAAAACCACTGCATCTCTTTCCACACCTGCTTTGCAAAGGCACATTCCAGGAGGAGGTGGGCGACCGTCTCTTCCCCACCACAGCCAACGCGGGGGCACTGTGCGGAGGGGGCGAGACTTCGGGTGTGCATGAAGGACCTGACGGGGAGGGCCCTTCTCACCACCAGCCAAGCTACGTCTTGGTGCTTGTTTGAAAGTTCTGGTGATGAGGCATTCCGCCAAATGACTTTGACGGTCTGCACTGATAAGAACAGATACTACACTTGATCTTAGCCAAAAGGCCGAGAAGCGATGGCCCTAAAACTGCGTTTGCTGCGCGCGTCAGGCCCGGCGTGCGGCCTCTACGTCAAAGTAGCCGCCGGGTGGGCGAGCCTCGGGCGAAAGAGGCGACGGCGGGCGGTCTTTGAGCCAGAGCTCCTTTTGTTGCCGGGCCTTGCAAGCAGAAAGGAAAGCACGCGTGCATGCCACGCGCAGCCATTCCTCGCGCTTCTGCGCGAGGCATTGCGCAGGAACAAAGACACGCGCGCGCGCGCTGGGCAGCAAAGGGCGGCCTGCAACTGCGGGGCAATCCAACAGGGGGCAGCGTAGCGCCCAGGGAAAACTGCAGCAAAGTCAGCCGAGCAGCAGCGCCGTCACTATTGCGAACTCTATTTTTCAGCAGGGATCTCGCCCCCATGGAGGGGAGAAGCTGCACCGCTCCTGGAAACACTGCAATACCAGTTGGATGCATGGAGTGGACGGGGCAAGCCCCTGCTCCATCTCCCTGTCCCAAAAATCAATTTAATATTTGGTCCCCAGATAGGGGACGTATCAGATATTAAACTGATAAGAACAGATTTTTTTTTTTTTTTTTTTTTATTTCCAAAATATACTTTATTCATAAAAATCTGTAAAAATTACATTGCCAAACAGTTTCCAAACAGCACGAAAAAATACAAACATTGCAAAAGAGATCAGTTTCTTTCAATAATGTCATGAGTTTCTTCCCAACCCTTCCGTTTCACAATTGTCATGTCAATTACAGTTTTACATTTACAGCAATTGAGAATATTAACGATACAGTTCGAGGGGCTTCCCATGGTTCCAGCCCCTCAGTCCAGCTTGGTGGGGGAACCTTACACTGTGGTCTTTCCCCATTGAGCCTTTGCTGCGGCTGCCCCAAGCTTTAGTGCGTCCCTCAGCACGTAGTCCTGGACCTTGGAATGTGCCAGTCTGCAACATTCGGTGGTGGACAACTCTTTGCGCTGGAAGACCAGCAAGTTTCGGGCAGACCAAAGGGCGTCTTTCACCGAATTGATAGTCCTCCAGCAGCAGTTGATGTTTGTCTCGGTGTGCGTCCCTGGGAACAGCCCGTAGAGCACAGACTCCTGTGTTACAGAGCTGCTTGGGATGAACCTTGACAAAAACCACTGCATCTCTTTCCACACCTGCTTTGCAAAGGCACATTCCAGGAGGAGGTGGGCGACCGTCTCTTCCCCACCACAGCCAACGCGGGGGCACTGTGCGGAGGGGGCGAGACTTCGGGTGTGCATGAAGGATCTGACGGGGAGGGCCCTTCTCACCACCAGCCAAGCTACGTCTTGGTGCTTGTTTGAAAGTTCTGGTGATGAGGCATTCCGCCAAATGACTTTGACGGTCTGCTCGGGGAACCATCCGACAGGATCCACCGTTTCCTTTTCCCGTAGGGCCTTGAGGACATTCCGTGCAGACCACTGCCTGATGGACCGGTGGTCAAAGGTGTTTTTCCGCAGAAACTGCTCCACGAAGGATAGGTGGTACGGCACGTCCCAACTGCACGGAGCGTTCCGCGGCAATGTGACCAGGCCCATCCTTCGCAACACCGGGGACAGATAGAACCTCAGCACGTAGTGACACTTGGAGTTTGCGTACTGGGGATCTACACATAGCTTGATGCAGCCGCACACGAAGGTGGTCATCAGGATGAGGGCCACGTTGGGTACATTTTTCCCGCCCATGTCCAGAGATTTGAACATCGTGTCCCTCCGGACCCGGTCCATTTTAGATCCCCAGACGAAGCGGAAAATGGCTCGGGTGACTGCCACGGCGCAGGAGTGGGGTATGGGCCAGACCTGCGCCACGTAGAGCAACAACGTGAGCGCCTCACACCTGATGACCAGGTTCTTACCCACAATGGAGAGAGATCGCTGCCCCCACATGCCCAACTTTTGTCGTACCTTGGCTACTCGCTCCTCCCATGTTTTGGTGCACGCCCCGGCCCTTCCGAACCATATCCCCAGCACCTTCAGGTAATCTGACCTGACGGTGAAGGGGACAAAGGATCGGTCAGCCCAGTTCCCAAAGAACATGGCCTCGCTCTTGCCGTGGTTAACTTTGGCTCCCGAGGCCAGTTCGAACTGGTCGCAGATGCTCATCAGTCTGCGCACGGACAGCGGATCCGAGCAGAAGACGGCGACGTCATCCATGTACAGGGAGGTTTTGACCTGAGTGCCTCCGCTGCCTGGGATTGTCACCCCTCTTATGCTCGCATCCTTCCTAATAGACTCAGCAAAGGGTTCAATACAGCAAACAAACAAGACCGGGGACAGAGGACAGCCCTGTCTGACTCCAGATTTGATCGGGAAACTTTCAGATTCCCACCCGTTGATTGACACTGCGCTACTGATGTTTGTGTAGAGCAGTTGGATCCAATTGCAGATTCCCTCCCCAAACCCCATTTTGGAAAGCACGTCCATCATGTAGGTGTGCGATATCCTGTCAAAAGCCTTCTCCTGGTCCAGGCTGATGAGGCAGGTGTCCACCCTCCTGTCCCGTACGTAGGCGATCGTATCCCTGAGTAGCGCGAGGCTATCAGAGATCTTCCTGCCGGGTACAGTACAGGTCTGATCGGGGTGAATCACCAGCTCCAGAGCAGACTTGACTCGACTGGCTATGACTTTGGACAGAATCTTGTAATCAACATTAAGCAGTGAGATGGGCCGCCAATTTCTGATTTCTACCCTCTCCCCCTTCTGCTTGTAAATGAGGGTGATGATGCCTTTTCTCATGGATTCTGACATGCTACCGGCCAGGAGCATACTCTCGTATACTTCCAGCAGGTCCGGGCCGACCCAGTCCCACAGGGCCGAGTACAACTCGACCGGTAAGCCGTCGCTCCCGGGAGTTTTACTCGCCTCGAAAGACTCGACGGCCTTTGTCAGCTCGTCCAGAGTTAGCGGCTTGTCCAGTCCCTCCCTCCTGCTGTCATCTAGGACCTCTGTGATAGATGACAGGAAGGACTGGGAGGCTCTGCTGTCTGTGGGCTTCGCGTCATACAGCCCAGCATAAAAGGATTTGCTGATCCTTAGTATGTCGGACTGCGAAGACGTTACCGAGCCATCTTCTTCCTTCAGGCTGCTGATAACAGAGCTCTCTCTGTGTACCTTTTGGAAGAAGTAACGCGAGCACGTCTCATCCTGCTCGATGGAGCGGACTCTGGACCGGAAGATGATCTTGGAGGCCTCCTTGGCAAAGAGCGAGGCCTGCTGGCTCTTCACCTCTTGGAGGTCCTCCTTGACCTCGACCCCCATTGACTGCAACCGGAGTAGATTTTGCATAATTTTCTGGAGTCGGGACAGTTCCCTCTGTCTCTCTCTCGCCTTCTGAACACCTTTGTGGATGAAGAACCTCTTGATGTTCTCCTTAATCGCTTCCCACCAGTGAACTGGAGACTCAAAGAGGGGTTTCACGGTCCTCCAACCATTGTAATCCCTTTTGAGTTCCTCAACGTTCTCTGGGGTCAGCAGTGTCGCATTGAGCTTCCACGTCCCTCTGCCAACCCGCTGGTCGTCCTGTAAGTGACAGTCGGCCAGTAAGAGGCAGTGGTCGGAGAAGAACACCGGCTTGACGTCGGTGGATCCGACCGTGACAGCACGGGACACAAACAGGAAGTCAATCCTGGAACGGGCAGACCCGTCCGATCTTGACCATGTGTATCTGCGCTGCGCTCCGTCTGCAGGTTTGCTGAAGACGTCGTGCAGTTTGGCATCCTTAACTGTTTCTCTTAGGAATCTGGACGTACCGTCCAGTTTGCTGTCGTCACTGCCGGATCGTCCAGCCGCATCGATGATGCAGTTGAAGTCACCGCCTAGGATGACCGGCCTGGACGTCGCCAGCAGCAGTGGGAGCTGCTGGAAGACGGTCAGCCGCTCGCTGCGTTGTACCGGGGCGTACACGTTGATCAACCGGAGCGGAGCGTTGTTGTACATCACGTCTGCTACGAGGAGGCGGCCGCCCACCACCTCCTTAACTTCGGAGATGGTGAAGTTACCTCCCCGCAGCAGAATACCCAGGCCGGAGGAACGGCAGTCATTACCCCCCGACCAGATCGATGGCCCGTGGGACCACCATCGCGACCACTGCCTGTAGGTGCTGAGGTGTGGTATTCCACACTCCTGCAGAAACAGTAGGTCAGCTTTGACCTTGGCAAGGTAATCCAAGGTTGAAACACATCGCGTAGTCGATTTAATGCTACGCACATTAATGGAAGCAATTCTTACACCCATTTTTTACTAAAAATTAGTTGTTGCTTCCCATACCATTTGTCCTCGCTAGTCCCAGTCCTTCCCCTTCGGGATGTTCCTGCATACCCATCGTATGCGCAAGCAGTTTCACGTTGGTTGGGCTCAGAAACCCCTCCTGATTTTTCCTGCAGGGTTTGTGCCGCTCGGGTGACATCGGGGGGGTCTTGTAGGCAGAGAGGATTGGGTTGTCCTCAGCTGCTTCCATCTGTTCCTCCTCGAAAACATCACAGCTCCCGGTCTCCCGGAGCTCAGGTGCGCCAGACGTGTCTTTGCTCCCGGTGTCCTGGAGCTGAGATGCGTTGGCCACGTCGTTACGTGTGGGGCATTGGGGTTGGGGCACGCTGGGCCCATCACAGCTTCCAGTGCCCGGGGGCTGGGATGCTTTATCATCCATCTCGGAGTTCTGCCGCCTCTTTTGAAGGGGCTGTCGTTCCAGCATTTCCCCGTCCAGTGAAGAGGAGTTGTTGCAGTCTGATTCAGAAGAGAGCCTCCTCTTGCCACTGGTTTGGGTGGTGGCTTTGGGATGTTTTTTCTTTGTGGTTCTCCTCTGGACCACTTGCCACTGACCTGTTTGTCCATCTGCTGCCTCCTCCTCCATTGATTCTGTCTGTGGGGGAGGGGTTTCCGGGCGCTGGGTAGGTGCTGGGTCGTTGGTTTCAGCCGCCTCCCCTTCCTTCTCAGGTTGAAGTTCCTCACTGCGGAGAAGGTTGCTGGTCTCCTTTCGAACAGCGGACGCCTTCGTCGAACCTTCGCCCGGCCATTCCTTGGACCTTGCCGCCTGAGCATAGCTTTGACAACGTTTGGGACAGGTCTTGTAGAGATGGCCTGCCGCACCGCACAAGTTGCAACACTTAGTCTGCTTACAGTCCTTGGTCTGATGGCCTTCCTCCTTGCAGTTCTTGCAAACAACCGTGCTGCAGTTGGCTGCCATGTGACCAGATTTGCCACAGGTGCGACAAACTCTGGGCTGCCCAGCGTAGACCAAGAAGCCTCGACTTCCCCCGATAGCGAAGCTGGAGGGAGGGTGGATGATGGCTCCACTGGGATCTACCTTCAAGGTCACCTTGACCTGCCGCTTGCTGGTCCAGATCCCAAAGGGGTCCTTGACATCAGTGCTGCTGCCGGCCACCTCGACGTACCTGGCGAGAAAGGTGAGTACATCCACCACCGGAACATGGGGGTTGTAGAGGTGAATCGTCACCACCCGGTCCCGTTGTGACGGAAGCGTGAAGAGCGGCTCCGCTGTGAGGATCGACAGTGGCGCCCGGTCCCCTTTCTCCTTGAACGCCTTCAGGAACTTGATGCATCCCGCCACGTTCCGGAACGTCACGTCGAAGTATCCACTGCTGGGGAAATCCTGCAGGCAGAAGACGTCCGTCGCTTGAAATCCGCAGCAATCGAAGAGAATTTTCTTGATGAAGAAGGTGCGATCGACCGGTGCATCTCCTTCCTTGTCCTTCACGACCACCCGAACGGTGTTGCGCACTCCCTGGCCCGAAGCTCGAAAATTGGTTATAGCCATTTTACTCAAAGCTTCCCCAGGATCAAAAAGCAATGATCATGGTCTCTTCTCAATCAAATAAGCACTGATAAGAACAGATACTACACTTGATCTTAGCCAAAAGGCCGAGAAGTGATGGCCGTAAAACTGCGTTTGCTGCGCGCGTCAGGCCCGGCGTGCGGCCTCTACCTCAAAGTAGCCGCCGGGTGGGCGAGCCTAGGGCGAAAGAGGCGACGGCGGGCGGTCTTTGAGCCAGAGCTCCTTTTGTTGCCGGGCCTTGAAAGCAGAAAGGAAAGCACGCGTGCATGCCACGCGCAGCCATTCCTTGCGCTTCTGCGCGAGGCATTGCGCAGGAAAAAAGACACGCGTGCGCTGGGCAGCAAAGGGCGGCCTGCAACTGCGGGGCAATCCAACAGGGGGCAGCGTAGCGCCCACGGAAAACTGCAGCAAAGTCAGCCGAGCAGCAGCGCCGTCACTATTGCGAATTCTATTTTTCAGCAGGGGTCTCACCCCCATGGAGGGGGGAAGCTGCATCGCTCCTGGAAACACTGCAATACCAGGTGGATGCATGGAGTGGACGGGGCAAGCCCCTGTTCCATCTCCCTGTCCCAAAAATCAATTTAATATTTGGTCCCCTGATAGGGGACGTATCAGATATTAAACTGATAAGAACAGATACTTTTTTTTTTATTTCCAAAATATACTTTATTCATAAAAATCTGTAAAAATTACATTGCCAAACAGTTTCCAAACAGCACGAAAAAATACAAACATTGCAAAAGAGATCAGTTTCTTTCAATAATGTCATGAGTTTCTTCCCAACCCTTCCGTTTCACAATTGTCATGTCAATTACAGTTTTACATTTACAGCAATTGAGAATATTAACGATACAGTTCGAGGGGCTTCCCATGGTTCCAGCCCCTCAGTCCAGCTTGGTGGGGGAACCTTACACTGTGGTCTTTCCCCATTGAGCCTTTGCTGCGGCTGCCCCAAGCTTTAGTGCGTCCCTCAGCACGTAGTCCTGGACCTTGGAATGTGCCAGTCTGCAACATTCGGTGGTGGACAACTCTTTGCGCTGGAAGACCAGCAAGTTTCGGGCAGACCAAAGGGCGTCTTTCACCGAATTGATAGCCCTCCAGCAGCAGTTGATGTTTGTCTCGATGTGCGTCCCTGGGAACAGCCCGTAGAGCACAGACTCCTGTGTTACAGAGCTGCTTGGGATGAACCTTGACAAAAACCACTGCATCTCTTTCCACACCTGCTTTGCAAAGGCACATTCCAGGAGGAGGTGGGCGACCGTCTCTTCCCCACCACAGCCAACGCGGGGGCACTGTGCGGAGGGGGCGAGACTTCGGGTGTGCATGAAGGATCTGACGGGGAGGGCCCTTCTCACCACCAGCCAAGCTACGTCTTGGTGCTTGTTTGAAAGTTCTGGTGATGAGGCATTCCGCCAAATGACTTTGACGGTCTGCTCGGGGAACCATCCGACAGGATCCACCGTTTCCTTTTCCCGTAGGGCCTTGAGGACATTCCGTGCAGACCACTGCCTGATGGACCGGTGGTCAAATGTGTTTTTCCGCAGAAACTGCTCCACGAAGGATAGGTGGTACGGCGCCGCCCAACTGCACGGAGCGTTCCGCGGCAATGTGACCAGGCCCATCCTTCGCAACACCGGGGACAGATAGAACCTCAGCACGTAGTGACACTTGGAGTTTGCGTACTGGGGATCGACACATAGCTTGATGCAGCCGCACACGAAGGTGGTCATCAGGATGAGGGCCACGTTGGGTACATTTTTCCCGCCCTTGTCCAGAGATTTGAACATCGTGTCCCTCCGGACCCGGTCCATTTTAGATCCCCAGACGAAGCGGAAAATGGCTCGGGTGACTGCCACGGCGCAGGAGTGGGGTATGGGCCAGACCTGCGCCACGTAGAGCAACAACGTGAGCGCCTCGCACCTGATGACCAGGTTCTTACCCACAATGGAGAGAGACCGCTGCCCCCACATGCCCAACTTTTGTCGTACCTTGGCTACTCGCTCCTCCCATGTTTTGGTGCACGCCCCGGCCCTTCCGAACCATATCCCCAGCACCTTCAGGTAATCTGACCTGACGGTGAAGGGGACAAAGGATCGGTCAGCCCAGTTCCCAAAGAACATGGCCTCGCTCTTGCCGTGGTTAACTTTGGCTCCCGAGGCCAGTTCGAACTGGTCGCAGATGCTCATCAGTCTGCGCACGGACAGCGGATCCGAGCAGAAGACGGCGACGTCATCCATGTACAGGGAGGTTTTGACCTGAGTGCCTCCGCTGCCTGGGATTGTCACCCCTCTTATGCTCGCATCCTTCCTAATAGACTCAGCAAAGGGTTCAATACAGCAAACAAACAAGACCGGGGAAAGAGGACAGCCCTGTCTGACTCCAGATTTGATCGGGAAACTTTCAGATTCCCACCCGTTGATTGACACTGCGCTACTGATGTTTGTGTAGAGCAGTTGGATCCAATTGCAGATTCCCTCCCCAAACCCCATTTTGGAAAGCACGTCCATCATGTAGGTGTGCGATATCCTGTCAAAAGCCTTCTCCTGGTCCAGGCTGATGAGGCAGGTGTCCACCCTCCTGTCCTGTACGTAGGCGATCGTATCCCTGAGTAGCGCGAGGCTATCAGAGATCTTCCTGCCGGGTACAGTACAGGTCTGATCAGGGTGAATCACCAACTCCAGAGCAGACTTGACTCGACTGGCTATGACTTTGGACAGAATCTTGTAATCAACATTAAGCAGTGAGATGGGCCGCCAATTTCTGATTTCTGCCCTCTCCCCCTTCTGCTTGTAAATGAGGGTGATGATGCCTTTTCTCATGGTCTCTGACATGCTGCCGGCCAGGAGCATACTCTTGTTAAACTGATAAGAACAGATACTACACTTGATCTTGGCCAAAAGGCCGAGAAGCTATGGCCGTAAAACTGCGTTTGCTGCGCGCGTCAGGCCCGGCGTGCGGCCTCTACCTCAAAGTAGCCGCCGGGTGGGCAAGCCTAGGGCGAAAGAGGCGACGGCGGGCGGTCTTTGAGCCAGAGCTCCTTTTGTTGCCGGGCCTTGCAAGCAGAAAGGAAAGCACGCGTGCATGCCACGCGCAGCCATTCCTTGCGCTTCTGCGCGAGGCATTGCGCAGGAAAAAAGACACGCGTGCGCTGGGCAGCAAAGGGCGGCCTGCAACTGCGGGGCAATCCAACAGGGGGCAGCGTAGCGCCCACGGAAAACTGCAGCAAAGTCAGCCGAGCAGCAGCGCCGTCACTATTGCGAATTCTATTTTTCAACAGGGGTCTCGCCCCCATGGAGGGGGGAAGCTGCACCGCTCCTGGAAACACTGCAATACCAGGTGGATGCATGGAGTGAACGGGGCAAGCCCCTGTTCCATCTCCCTGTCCCAAAAATCAATTTAATATTTGGTCCCCAGATAGGGGACGTATCAGATATTAAACTGATAAGAACAGATACTACACTTGATCTTAGCCAAAAGGCCGAGAAGCGATGGCCGTAAAACTGCGTTTGCTGCGCGCGTCAGGCCCGGCGTGCGGCCTCTACCTCAAAGTAGCCGCCGGGTGGGCGAGCCTAGGGCGAAAGAGGCGACGGCGGGCGGTCTTTGAGCCAGAGCTCCTTTTGTTGCCGGGCCTTGCAAGCAGAAAGGAAAGCACGCGTGCATGCCACGCGCAGCCATTCCTTGCGCTTCTGCGCGAGGCATTGCGCAGGAAAAAAGACACGCGCGCGCTGGGCAGCAAAGGGCGGCCTGCAACTGCGGGGCAATCCAACAGGGGGCAGCGTAGCACCCACAGAAAACTGCAGCAAAGTCAGCCGAGCAGCAGCGCCGTCACTATTGCGAATTCTATTTTTCAGCAGGGGTCTGGCCCCCATGGAGGAGGGAAGCTGCACTGCTCCTGGAAACACTGCAATACCAGGTGGATGCATGGAGTGGACGGGGCAAGCCCCTGCTCCATCTCCCTGTCCCAAAAATCAATTTAATATTTGGTCCCCAGATAGGGGACGTATCAGATATTAAACTGATAAGAACAGATACTACACTTGATCTTAGCCAAAAGGCCGAGAAGCGATGGCCGTAAAACTGCGTTTGCTGCGCGCGTCAGGCCCGGCGTGCGGCCTCTACCTCAAAGTAGCCGCCGGGTGGGCGAGCCTAGGGCGAAAGAGGCGACGGCGGGCGGTCTTTGAGCCAGAGCTCCTTTTGTTGCCGGGCCTTGCAAGCAGAAAGGAAAGCACGCGTGCATGCCACGCGCAGCCATTCCTTGCGCTTCTTCACGAGGCATTGCGCAGAAAAAAAGACGCGCGCGCTGGGCAGCAAAGGGCGGCCTGCAACTGCGGGGCAATCCAACAGGGGGCAGCGTAGCGCCCACGGAAAACTGCAGCAAAGTCAGCCGAGCAGCAGCGCCGTCACTATTGCGAATTCTATTTTTCAGCAGAGGTCTCGCCCCCATGGAGGGGGGAAGCTGCATCGCTCCTGGAAACACTGCAATACCAGGTGGATGCATGGAGTGGACGGGGCAAGCCCCTGTTCCATCTCCCTGTCCCAAAAATCAATTTAATATTTGGTCCCCAGATAGGGGACGTATCAGATATTAAACTGATAAGAACAGATACTACACTTGATCTTAGCCAAAAGGCCGAGAAGCGATGGCCGTAAAACTGCGTTTGCTGCGCGCGTCAGGCCCGGCGTGCGGCCTCTACCTCAAAGTAGCCGCCGGGTGGGCGAGCCTAGGGCGAAAGAGGCGACGGCGGGCGGTCTTTGAGCCAGAGCTCCTTTTGTTGCCGGGCCTTGCAAGCAGAAAGGAAAGCACGCGTGCATGCCACGCGCAGCCATTCCTTGCGCTTCTGCGCCAGGCATTGCGCAGGAAAAAAGACACGCGCGCGCTGGGCAGCAAAGGGCGGCCTGCAACTGCGGGGCAATCCAACAGGGGGCAGCGTAGCGCCCACGGAAAACTGCAGCAAAGTCAGCCGAGCAGCAGCGCCGTCACTATTGCGAATTCTATTTTTCAGCAGGGGTCTCGCCCCCATGGAGGGGGGAAGCTGCACCGCTCCTGGAAACACTGCAATACCAGGTGGATGCATGGAGTGGACGGGGCAAGCCCCTGTTCCATCTCCCTGTCCCAAAAATCAATTTAATATTTGGTCCCCAGATAGGGGACGTATCAGATATTAAACTGATAAGAACAGATTTTTTTTTTTGTTTCCAAAATATACTTTATTCATAAAAATCTGTAAAAATTACATTGCCAAACAGTTTCCAAACAGCACCAAAAAATACAAACATTGCAAGGGAGATCAGTTTCCTTCAATACTGTCATGAGTTTCTTCCCAACCCTTCCGTTTCACAATTGTCATGTCAATTACAGTTTTACATTTACAGCAATTCAGAATATTAACGATACAGTTCGAGGGGTTTCCCATGGATCCAGCCCCTCAGTCCAGCTTGGTGGGGGAACCTTACACTGTGGTCTTTCCCCATTGAGCCTTTGCTGCGGCTGCCCCAAGCTTTAGTGCGTCCCTCAGCACGTAGTCCTGGACCTTGGAATGTGCCAGTCTGCAACATTCGGCGGTGGACAACTCTTTGCGCTGGAAGACCAGCAAGTTTCGGGCAGACCAAAGGGCGTCTTTCACCGAATTGATAGTCCTCCAGCAGCAGTTGATGTTTGTCTCGGTGTGCGTCCCTGGGAACAGCCCGTAGAGCACAGACTCCTGTGTTACAGAGCTGCTTGGGATGAACCTTGACAAAAACCACTGCATCTCTTTCCACACCTGCTTTGCAAAGGCACATTCCAGGAGGAGGTGGGCGACCGTCTCTTCCCCACCACAGCCAACGCGGGGGCACTGTGCGGAGGGGGCGAGACTTCGGGTGTGCATGAAGGATCTGACGGGGAGGGCCCTTCTCACCACCAGCCAAGCTACGTCTTGGTGCTTGTTTGAAAGTTCTGGTGATGAGGCATTCCGCCAAATGACTTTGACGGTCTGCTCGGGGAACCATCCGACAGGATCCACCGTTTCCTTTTCCCGTAGGGCCTTGAGGACATTCCGTGCAGACCACTGCCTGATGGACCGGTGGTCAAAGGTGTTTTTCCGCAGAAACTGCTCCACGAAGGATAGGTGGTACGGCGCCGCCCAACTGCACGGAGCGTTCCGCGGCAATGTGACCAGGCCCATCCTTCGCAACACCGGGGACAGATAGAACCTCAGCACGTAGTGACACTTGGAGTTTGCGTACTGGGGATCTACACCTAGCTTGATGCAGCCGCACACGAAGGTGGTCATCAGGATGAGGGCCACGTTGGGTACATTTTTCCCGCCCATGTCCAGAGATTTGAACATCGTGTCCCTCCGGACCCGGTCCATTTTAGATCCCCAGACGAAGCGGAAAATGGCTCGGGTGACTGCCACGGCGCAGGAGTGGGGTATGGGCCAGACCTGCGCCACGTAGAGCAACAACGTGAGCGCCTCGCACCTGATGACCAGGTTCTTACCCACAATGGAGAGAGATCGCTGCCCCCACATGTCCAACTTTTGTCGTACCTTGGCTACTCGCTCCTCCCATGTTTTGGTGCACGCCCCGGCCCTTCCGAACCATATCCCCAGCACCTTCAGGTAATCTGACCTGACGGTGAAGGGGACAAAGGATCGGTCAGCCCAGTTCCCAAAGAACATGGCCTCGCTCTTGCCGTGGTTAACTTTGGCTCCCGAGGCCAGTTCGAACTGGTCGCAGATGCTCATCAGTCTGCGCACGGACAGCGGATCCGAGCAGAAGACGGCGACGTCATCCATGTACAGGGAGGTTTTGACCTGAGTGCCTCCGCTGCCTGGGATTGTCACCCCTCTTAAGCTCGCATCCTTCCTAATAGACTCAGCAAAGGGTTCAATACAGCAAACAAACAAGACCGGGGAAAGAGGACAGCCCTGTCTGACTCCAGATTTGATCGGGAAACTTTCAGATTCCCACCCGTTGATTGAGACTGCGCTACTGATGTTTGTGTAGAGCAGTTGGATCCAATTGCAGATTCCCTCCCCAAACCCCATTTTGGAAAGCACGTCCATCATGTAGGTGTGCGATATCCTGTCAAAAGCCTTCTCCTGGTCCAGGCTGATGAGGCAGGTGTCCACCCTCCTGTCCCGTACGTAGGCGATCGTATCCCTGAGTAGCGCGAGGCTATCAGAGATCTTCCTGCCGGGTACAGTACAGGTCTGATCGGGGTGAATCACCAACTCCAGAGCAGACTTGACTCGACTGGCTATGACTTTGGACAGAATCTTGTAATCAACATTAAGCAGTGAGATGGGCCGCCAATTTCTGATTTCTACCCTCTCCCCCTTCTGCTTGTAAATGAGGGTGATGATGCCTTTTCTCATGGATTCTGACATGCTACCGGCCAGGAGCATACTCTCGTATACTTCCAGCAGGTCCGGGCCGACCCAGTCCCACAGGGCCGAGTACAACTCGACCGGTAAGCCGTCGCTCCCGGGAGTTTTACTCGCCTCGAAAGACTCGACGGCCTTTGTCAGCTCGTCCAGAGTTAGCGGCTTGTCCAGTCCCTCCCTCCTGCTGTCATCTAAGACCTCTGTGATAGATGACAGGAAGGACTGGGAGGCTCTGCTGTCTGTGGGCTTCGCGTCATACAGCCCAGCATAAAAGGATTTGCTGATCCTTAGTATGTCGGACTGCGAAGACGTTACCGAGCCATCTTCTTCCTTCAGGCTGCTGATAACAGAGCTCTCTCTGTGTACCTTTTGGAAGAAATAAAATGATAAGAACAGATACTACACTTGATCTTAGCCAAAAGGCCGAGAAGCGATGGCCGTAAAACTGCGTTTGCTGCGCGCGTCAGGCCCGGCGTGCGGCCTCTACCTCAAAGTAGCCGCCGGGTGGGCGAGCCTAGGGCGAAAGAGGCGACGGCGGGCGGTCTTTGAGCCAGAGCTCCTTTTGTTGCCGGGCCTTGCAAGCAGAAAGGAAAGCACGCGTGCATGCCACGCGCAGCCATTCCTTGCGCTTCTGCGCCAGGCATTGCGCAGGAAAAAAGACACGCGCGCGCTGGGCAGCAAAGGGCGGCCTGCAACTGCGGGGCAATCCAACAGGGGGCAGCGTAGCGCCCACGGAAAACTGCAGCAAAGTCAGCCGAGCAGCAGCGCCGTCACTATTGCGAATTCTATTTTTCAGCAGGGGTCTCGCCCCCATGGAGGGGGGAAGCTGCACCGCTCCTGGAAACACTGCAATACCAGGTGGATGCATGGAGTGGACGGGGCAAGCCCCTGTTCCATCTCCCTGTCCCAAAAATCAATTTAATATTTGGTCCCCAGATAGGGGACGTATCAGATATTAAACTGATAAGAACAGATTTTTTTTTTTGTTTCCAAAATATACTTTATTCATAAAAATCTGTAAAAATTACATTGCCAAACAGTTTCCAAACAGCACCAAAAAATACAAACATTGCAAGGGAGATCAGTTTCCTTCAATACTGTCATGAGTTTCTTCCCAACCCTTCCGTTTCACAATTGTCATGTCAATTACAGTTTTACATTTACAGCAATTCAGAATATTAACGATACAGTTCGAGGGGTTTCCCATGGATCCAGCCCCTCAGTCCAGCTTGGTGGGGGAACCTTACACTGTGGTCTTTCCCCATTGAGCCTTTGCTGCGGCTGCCCCAAGCTTTAGTGCGTCCCTCAGCACGTAGTCCTGGACCTTGGAATGTGCCAGTCTGCAACATTCGGCGGTGGACAACTCTTTGCGCTGGAAGACCAGCAAGTTTCGGGCAGACCAAAGGGCGTCTTTCACCGAATTGATAGTCCTCCAGCAGCAGTTGATGTTTGTCTCGGTGTGCGTCCCTGGGAACAGCCCGTAGAGCACAGACTCCTGTGTTACAGAGCTGCTTGGGATGAACCTTGACAAAAACCACTGCATCTCTTTCCACACCTGCTTTGCAAAGGCACATTCCAGGAGGAGGTGGGCGACCGTCTCTTCCCCACCACAGCCAACGCGGGGGCACTGTGCGGAGGGGGCGAGACTTCGGGTGTGCATGAAGGATCTGACGGGGAGGGCCCTTCTCACCACCAGCCAAGCTACGTCTTGGTGCTTGTTTGAAAGTTCTGGTGATGAGGCATTCCGCCAAATGACTTTGACGGTCTGCTCGGGGAACCATCCGACAGGATCCACCGTTTCCTTTTCCCGTAGGGCCTTGAGGACATTCCGTGCAGACCACTGCCTGATGGACCGGTGGTCAAAGGTGTTTTTCCGCAGAAACTGCTCCACGAAGGATAGGTGGTACGGCGCCGCCCAACTGCACGGAGCGTTCCGCGGCAATGTGACCAGGCCCATCCTTCGCAACACCGGGGACAGATAGAACCTCAGCACGTAGTGACACTTGGAGTTTGCGTACTGGGGATCTACACCTAGCTTGATGCAGCCGCACACGAAGGTGGTCATCAGGATGAGGGCCACGTTGGGTACATTTTTCCCGCCCATGTCCAGAGATTTGAACATCGTGTCCCTCCGGACCCGGTCCATTTTAGATCCCCAGACGAAGCGGAAAATGGCTCGGGTGACTGCCACGGCGCAGGAGTGGGGTATGGGCCAGACCTGCGCCACGTAGAGCAACAACGTGAGCGCCTCGCACCTGATGACCAGGTTCTTACCCACAATGGAGAGAGATCGCTGCCCCCACATGTCCAACTTTTGTCGTACCTTGGCTACTCGCTCCTCCCATGTTTTGGTGCACGCCCCGGCCCTTCCGAACCATATCCCCAGCACCTTCAGGTAATCTGACCTGACGGTGAAGGGGACAAAGGATCGGTCAGCCCAGTTCCCAAAGAACATGGCCTCGCTCTTGCCGTGGTTAACTTTGGCTCCCGAGGCCAGTTCGAACTGGTCGCAGATGCTCATCAGTCTGCGCACGGACAGCGGATCCGAGCAGAAGACGGCGACGTCATCCATGTACAGGGAGGTTTTGACCTGAGTGCCTCCGCTGCCTGGGATTGTCACCCCTCTTAAGCTCGCATCCTTCCTAATAGACTCAGCAAAGGGTTCAATACAGCAAACAAACAAGACCGGGGAAAGAGGACAGCCCTGTCTGACTCCAGATTTGATCGGGAAACTTTCAGATTCCCACCCGTTGATTGAGACTGCGCTACTGATGTTTGTGTAGAGCAGTTGGATCCAATTGCAGATTCCCTCCCCAAACCCCATTTTGGAAAGCACGTCCATCATGTAGGTGTGCGATATCCTGTCAAAAGCCTTCTCCTGGTCCAGGCTGATGAGGCAGGTGTCCACCCTCCTGTCCCGTACGTAGGCGATCGTATCCCTGAGTAGCGCGAGGCTATCAGAGATCTTCCTGCCGGGTACAGTACAGGTCTGATCGGGGTGAATCACCAACTCCAGAGCAGACTTGACTCGACTGGCTATGACTTTGGACAGAATCTTGTAATCAACATTAAGCAGTGAGATGGGCCGCCAATTTCTGATTTCTACCCTCTCCCCCTTCTGCTTGTAAATGAGGGTGATGATGCCTTTTCTCATGGATTCTGACATGCTACCGGCCAGGAGCATACTCTCGTATACTTCCAGCAGGTCCGGGCCGACCCAGTCCCACAGGGCCGAGTACAACTCGACCGGTAAGCCGTCGCTCCCGGGAGTTTTACTCGCCTCGAAAGACTCGACGGCCTTTGTCAGCTCGTCCAGAGTTAGCGGCTTGTCCAGTCCCTCCCTCCTGCTGTCATCTAAGACCTCTGTGATAGATGACAGGAAGGACTGGGAGGCTCTGCTGTCTGTGGGCTTCGCGTCATACAGCCCAGCATAAAAGGATTTGCTGATCCTTAGTATGTCGGACTGCGAAGACGTTACCGAGCCATCTTCTTCCTTCAGGCTGCTGATAACAGAGCTCTCTCTGTGTACCTTTTGGAAGAAATAAAATGATAAGAACAGATACTACACTTGATCTTAGCCAAAAGGCCGAGAAGCGATGGCCGTAAAACTGCGTTTGCTGCGCGCGTCAGGCCCGGCGTGCGGCCTCTACCTCAAAGTAGCCGCCGGGTGGGCGAGCCTAGGGCGAAAGAGGCGACGGCGGGCGGTCTTTGAGCCAGAGCTCCTTTTGTTGCCGGGCCTTGCAAGCAGAAAGGAAAGCACGCGTGCATGCCACGCGCAGCCATTCCTTGCGCTTCTGCGCGAGGCATTGCGCAGGAATAACGACAACCGCGCGCGCTGGGCAGCAAAGGGCGGCCTGCAACTGCGGGGCAATCCAACAGGGGGCAGCGTAGCGCCCACGGAAAACTGCAGCAAAGTCAGCCGAGCAGCAGCGCCGTCACTATTGCGAATTCTATTTTTCGGCAGGGGTCTCGCCCCCATGGAGGGGGGAAGCTGCACCGCTCCTGGAAACACTGCAATACCAGGTGGATGCATGGAGTGGACGGGGCAAGCCCCTGTTCCATCTCCCTGTCCCAAAAATCAATTTAATATTTGGTCCCCAGATAGGGGACGTATCAGATATTAAACTGATAAGAACAGATACTTTTTTTATTTTTTTTTTTCCAAAATATACTTTATTCATAAAAATCTGTAAAAATTACATTGCCAAACAGTTTCCAAACAGCACCAAAAAATACAAACATTGCAAGGGAGATCAGTTTCCTTCAATACTGTCATGAGTTTCTTCCCAACCCTTCCGTTTCTCAATTGTCATGTCAATTACAGTTTTACATTTACAGCAATTCAGAATATTAATGATACAGTTCGAGGGGTTTCCCATGGATCCAGCCCCTCAGTCTAGCTTGGTGGGGGAACCTTACACTGTGGTCTTTCCCCATTGAGCCTTTGCTGCGGCTGCCCCAAGCTTTAGTGCGTCCCTCAGCACGTAGTCCTGGACCTTGGAATGTGCCAGTCTGCAACATTCGGTGGTGGACAACTCTTTGCGCTGGAAGACCAGCAAGTTTCGGGCAGACCAAAGGGCGTCTTTCACCGAATTGATAGTCCTCCAGCAGCAGTTGATGTTTGTCTCGGTGTGCGTCCCTGGGAACAGCCCGTAGAGCACAGACTCCTGTGTTACAGAGCTGCTTGGGACGAACCTTGACAAAAACCACTGCATCTCTTTCCACACCTGCTTTGCAAAGCCACATTCCAGGAGGAGGTGGGCGACCGTCTCTTCCCCACCACAGCCAACGCGGGGGCACTGTGCGGAGGGGGCGAGACTTCGGGTGTGCATGAAGGATCTGACGGGGAGGGCCCTTCTCACCACCAGCCAAGCTACGTCTTGGTGCTTGTTTGAAAGTTCTGGTGATGAGGCATTCCGCCAAATGACTTTGACGGTCTGCTCGGGGAACCATCCGACAGGATCCACCGTTTCCTTTTCCCGTAGGGCCTTGAGGACATTCCGTGCAGACCACTGCCTGATGGACCGGTGGTCAAAGGTGTTTTTCCGCAGAAACTGCTCCACGAAGGATAGGTGGTACGGCAAACAGATACTACACTTGATCTTAGCCAAAAGGCCGAGAAGCGATGGCCGTAAAACTGCGTTTGCTGCGCGCGTCAGGCCCGGCGTGCGGCCTCTACCTCAAAGTAGCCGCCGGGTGGGCGAGCCTAGGGCGAAAGAGGCGACGGCGGGCGGTCTTTGAGCCAGAGCTCCTTTTGTTGCCGGGCCTTGCAAGCAGAAAGGAAAGCACGCGTGCATGCCACGCGCAGCCATTTCTTGCGCTTCTGCGCGAGGCATTGCGCAGGAATAACGACAACCGCGCGCGCTGGGCAGCAAAGGGCGGCCTGCAACTGCGGGGCAATCCAACAGGGGGCAGCGTAGCGCCCACGGAAAACTGCAGCAAAGTCAGCCGAGCAGCAGCGCCGTCACTATTGCGAATTCTATTTTTCGGCAGGGGTCTCGCCCCCATGGAGGGGGGAAGCTGCACCGCTCCTGGAAACACTGCAATACCAGGTGGATGCATGGAGTGGACGAGGCAAGCCCCTGCTCCATCTCCCTGTCCCAAAAATCAATTTAATATTTGGTCCCCAGATAGGGGACGTATCAGATATTAAACTGATAAGAACAGATACTACACTTGATCTTAGCCAAAAGGCCGAGAAGCGATGGCCCTAAAACTGCGTTTGCTGCGCGCGTCAGGCCCGGCGTGCGGCCTCTACCTCAAAGTAGCCGCCGGGTGGGCGAGCCTAGGGCGAAAGAGGCGACGGCGGGCGGTCTTTGAGCCAGAGCTCCTTTTGTTGCCGGGCCTTGCAAGCAGAAAGGAAAGCACGCGTGCATGCCACGCGCAGCCATTCCTTGCGCTTCTGCGCGAGGCATTGCGCAGGAAAAAAGACACGCGCGCGCTGGGCAGCAAAGGGCGGCCTGCAACTGCGGGGCAATCCAACAGGGGGCAGCGTAGCGCCCACGGAAAACTGCAGCAAAGTCAGCCGAGCAGCAGCGCCGTCACTATTGCGAATTCTATTTTTCAGCAGGGGTCTCGCCCCCATGGAGGGGGGAAGCTGCACCGCTCCTGGAAACACTGCAATACCAGGTGGATGCATGGAGTGGACGGGGCAAGCCCCTGTTCCATCTCCCTGTCCCAAAAATCAATTTAATATTTGGTCCCCAGATAGGGGACGTATCAGATATTAAACTGATAAGAACAGATTTTTTTTTTTATTTCCAAAATATACTTTATTCATAAAAATCTGTAAAAATTACATTGCCAAACAGTTTCCAAACAGCACCAAAAAATACAAACATTGCAAGGGAGATCAGTTTCCTTCAATACTGTCATGAGTTTCTTCCCAACCCTTCCGTTTCTCAATTGTCATGTCAATTACAGTTTTACATTTACAGCAATTCAGAATATTAACGATACAGTTCGAGGGGTTTCCCATGGATCCAGCCCCTCAGTCCAGCTTGGTGGGGGAACCTTACACTGTGGTCTTTCCCCATTGAGCCTTTGCTGCGGCTGCCCCAAGCTTTAGTGCGTCCCTCAGCACGTAGTCCTGGACCTTGGAATGTGCCAGTCTGCAACATTCGGTGGTGGACAACTCTTTGCGCTGGAAGACCAGCAAGTTTCGGGCAGACCAAAGGGCGTCTTTCACCGAATTGATAGTCCTCCAGCAGCAGTTGATGTTTGTCTCGGTGTGCGTCCCTGGGAACAGCCCGTAGAGCACAGACTCCTGTGTTACAGAGCTGCTTGGGATGAACCTTGACAAAAACCACTGCATCTCTTTCCACACCTGCTTTGCAAAGGCACATTCCAGGAGGAGGTGGGCGACCGTCTCTTCCCCACCACAGCCCACGCGGGGGCACTGTGCGGAGGGGGCGAGACTTCGGGTGTGCATGAAGGATCCACCAGCCAAGCTACGTCTTGGTGCTTGTTTGAAAGTTCTGGTGATGAGGCATTCCGCCAAATGACTTTGACGGTCTGCTCGGGGAACCATCCGACAGGATCCACCGTTTCCTTTTCCCGTAGGGCCTTGAGGACATTCCGTGCAGACCACTGCCTGATGGACCGGTGGTCAAAGGTGTTTTTCCGCAGAAACTGCTCCACGAAGGATAGGTGGTACGGCACGTCCCAACTGCACGGAGCGTTCCGCGGCAATGTGACCAGGCCCATCCTTCGCAACACCGGGGACAGATAGAACCTCAGCACGTAGTGACACTTGGAGTTTGCGTACTGGGGATCTACACATAGCTTGATGCAGCCGCACACGAAGGTGGTCATCAGGATGAGGGCCACGTTGGGTACATTTTTCCCGCCCATGTCCAGAGATTTGAACATCGTGTCCCTCCGGACCCGGTCCATTTTAGATCCCCAGACGAAGCGGAAAATGGCTCGGGTGACTGCCACGGCGCAGGAGTGGGGTATGGGCCAGACCTGCGCCACGTAGAGCAACAACGTGAGCGCCTCGCACCTGATGACCAGGTTCTTACCCACAATGGAGAGAGATCGCTGCCCCCACATGCCCAACTTTTGTCGTACCTTGGCTACTCGCTCCTCCCATGTTTTGGTGCACGCCCCGGCACTTCCGAACCATATCCCCAGCACCTTCAGGTAATCTGACCTGACGGTGAAGGGGACAAAGGATCGGTCAGCCCAGTTCCCAAAGAACATGGCCTCGCTCTTGCCGTGGTTAACTTTGGCTCCCGAGGCCAGTTCGAACTGGTCGCAGATGCTCATCAGTCTGCGCACGGACAGCGGATCCGAGCAGAAGACGGCGACGTCATCCATGTACAGGGAGGTTTTGACCTGAGTGCCTCCGCTGCCTGGGATTGTCACCCCTCTTATGCTCGCATCCTTCCTAATAGACTCAGCAAAGGGTTCAATACAGCAAACAAACAAGACCGGGGAAAGAGGACAGCCCTGTCTGACTCCAGATTTGATCGGGAAACTTTCAGATTCCCACCCGTTGATTGAGACTGCGCTACTGATGTTTGTGTAGAGCAGTTGGATCCAATTGCAGATTCCCTCCCCAAACCCCATTTTGGAAAGCACGTCCATCATGTAGGTGTGCGATATCCTGTCAAAAGCCTTCTCCTGGTCCAGGCTGATGAGGCAGGTGTCCACCCTCCTGTCCCGTACGTAGGCGATCGTATCCCTGAGTAGCGCGAGGCTATCAGAGATCTTCCTGCCGGGTACAGTACAGGTCTGATCGGGGTGAATCACCAGCTCCAGAGCAGACTTGACTCGACTGGCTATGACTTTGGACAGAATCTTGTAATCAACATTAAGCAGTGAGATGGGCCGCCAATTTCTGATTTCTACCCTCTCCCCCTTCTGCTTGTAAATGAGGGTGATGATGCCTTTTCTCATGGATTCTGACATGCTACCGGCCAGGAGCATACTCTCGTATACTTCCAGCAGGTCCGGGCCGACCCAGTCCCACAGGGCTGAGTACAACTCGACCGGTAAGCCGTCGCTCCCGGGAGTTTTACTCGCCTCGAAAGACTCGACGGCCTTTGTCAGCTCGTCCAGAGTTAGCGGCTTGTCCAGTCCCTCCCTCCTGCTGTCATCTAAGACCTCTGTGATAGATGACAGGAAGGACTGGGAGGCTCTGCTGTCTGTGGGCTTCGCGTCATACAGCCCAGCATAAAAGGATTTGCTGATCCTTAGTATGTCGGACTGCGAAGACGTTACCGAGCCATCTTCTTCCTTCAGGCTGCTGATAACAGAGCTCTCTCTGTGTACCTTTTGGAAGAAGTAACGCGAGCACGTCTCATCCTGCTCGATGGAGCGGACTCTGGACCGGAAGATGATCTTGGAGGCCTCCTTGGCAAAGAGCGAGGCCTGCTGGCTCTTCACCTCTTGGAGGTCCTCCTTGACCTCGACCCCCATTGACTGCAACCGGAGTAGATTTTGCATAATTTTCTGGAGTCGGGACAGTTCCCTCTGTCTCTCTCTCGCCTTCTGAACACCTTTGTGGATGAAGAACCTCTTGATGTTCTCCTTAATCGCTTCCCACCAGTGAACTGGAGACTCAAAGAGGGGTTTCACGGTCCTCCAACCATTGTAATCCTTTTTGAGTTCCTCAACGTTCTCTGGGGTCAGCAGTGTCGCATTGAGCTTCCACGTCCCTCTGCCAACCCGCTGGTCGTCCTGTAAGTGACAGTCGGCCAGTAAGAGGCAGTGGTCGGAGAAGAACACCGGCTTGACGTCGGTGGATCCGACCGTGACAGCACGGGACACAAACAGGAAGTCAATCCTGGAACGGGCAGACCCGTCCGATCTTGACCATGTGTATCTGCGCTGCGCTCCGTCTGCAGGTTTGCTGAAGACGTCGTGCAGTTTGGCATCCTTAACTGTTTCTATGAGGAATCTGGACGTAGCGTCCAGTTTGCTGTCGACACTGCCGGATCGTCCAGCCGCATCGATGATGCAGTTGAAGTCACCGCCTAGGATGACCGGCCTGGACGTCGCCAGCAGCAGTGGGAGCTGCTGGAAGACGGTCAGCCGCTCGCTGCGTTGTACCGGGGCGTACACGTTGATCAACCGGAGCGGAGCGTTGTTGTACATCACGTCTGCTACGAGGAGGCGGCCGCCCACCACCTCCTTAACTTCGGAGATGGTGAAGTTACCTCCCCGCAGCAGAATACCCAGGCCGGAGGAACGGCAGTCATTACCCCCCGACCAGATCGATGGCCCGTGGGACCACCATCGCGACCACTGCCTGTAGGTGCTGAGGTGTGGTATTCCACACTCCTGCAGAAACAGTAGGTCAGCTTTGACCTTGGCAAGGTAATCCAAGGTTGAAACACATCGCGTAGTCGATTTAATGCTACGCACATTAATGGAAGCAATTCTTACACCCATTTTTTACTAAAAATTAGTTGTTGCTTCCCATACCATTTGTCCTCGCTAGTCCCAGTCCTTCCCCTTCGGGATGTTCCTGCATACCCATCGTATGCGCAAGCAGTTTCACGTTGGTTGGGCTCAGAAACCCCTCCTGATTTTTCATGCAGGGTTTGTGCCGCTCGGGTGACATCGGGGGGGTCTTGTAGGCAGAGAGGATTGGGTTGTCCTCAGCTGCTTCCATCTGTTCCTCCTCGAAAACATCACAGCTCCCGGTCTCCCGGAGCTCAGGTGCGCCAGACGTGTCTTTGCTCCCGGTGTCCCGGAGCTGAGATGCGTTGGCCACGTCGTTACGTGTGGGGAATTGGGGTTGGGGCACGCCGGGCCCATCACAGCTTCCAGTGCCCGGGGGCTGGGATGCTTGATCATCCATCTCGGAGTTCTGCCGCCTCTTTTGAAGGGGCTGTCGTTCCAGCATTTCCCCGTCCAGTGAAGAGGAGTTGTTGCAGTCTGATTCAGAAGAGAGCCTCCTCTTGCCACTGGTTTGGGTGGTGGCTTTGGGATGTTTTTTCTTTGTGGTTTTCCTCTGGACCACTTGCCACTGACCTGTTTGTCCATCTGCTGCCTCCTCCTCCATTGATTCTGTCTGTGGAGGAGGGGTTTCCGGGCGCTGGGTAGGTGCTGGGTCGTTGGTTTCAGCCGCCTCCCCTTCCTTCTCAGGTTGAAGTTCCTCACTGCGGAGAAGGTTGCTGGTCTCCTTTCGAACAGCGGATGCCTTCGTCGAACCTTCGCCCGGCCATTCCTTGGACCTTGCCGCCTGAGCATAGCTGAGACAACGTTTGGGGCAGGTCTTGTAGAGATGGCCTGCCGCACCGCACAAGTTGCAACACTTAGTCTGCTTACAGTCCTTGGTCTGATGGCCTTCCTCCTTGCAGTTCTTGCAAACAACCGTGCTGCAGTTGGCTGCCATGTGACCAGATTTGCCACAAGTGCGACAAACTCTGGGCTGCCCAGCGTAGACCAAGAAACCTCGACTTCCCCCGATAGCGAAGCTGGAGGGAGGGTGGATGATGGCTCCACTGGGATCTACCTTCAAGGTCACCTTGACCTGCCGCTTGCTGGTCCAGATCCCAAAGGGGTCCTTGACATCAGTGCTGCTGCCGGCCACCTCGACGTACCTGGCGAGAAAGGTGAGTACATCCACCACCGGAACATGGGGGTTGTAGAGGTGAATCGTCACCACCCGGTCCCGTTGTGACGGAAGTGTGAAGAGCGGCTCCGCTGTGAGGATTGACAGTGGAGCCCGGTCCCCTTTCTCCTTGAACGCCTTCAGGAACTTGATGCATCCCGCCACGTTCCGGAATGTCACGTCGAAGTATCCACTGCTGGGGAAATCCTGCAGGCAGAAGACGTCCGTCGCTTGAAATCCGCAGCAATCGAAGAGAATTTTCTTGATGAAAAAGGTGCGATCGACCGGTGCATCTCCTTCCTTGTCCTTCACGACCACCCGAACAGTGTTGCGCACTCCCTGGCCCGAAGCTCGAAAATTGGTTATAGCCATTTTACTCAAAGCTTCCCCAGGATCAAAAGGCAATGATCATGGTCTCTTCTCAATCAAATAAGCACTGATAAGAACAGATACTACACTTGATCTTAGCCAAAAGGCCGAGAAGCGATGGCCGTAAAACTGCGTTTGCTGCGCGCGTCAGGCCCGGCGTGCGGCCTCTACGTCAAAGTAGCCTCCGGGTGGGCGAGCCTCGGGCGAAAGAGGCGACGGCGGGCGGTCTTTGAGCCAGAGCTCCTTTTGTTGCCGGGCCTTGCAAGCAGAAAGGAAAGCACGCGTGCATGCCACGCGCAGCCATTCCTTGCGCTTCTGCGCGAGGCATTGCGCAGGAATAAAGACAACCGCGCGCGCTGGGCAGCAAGGGGCGGCCTGCAACTGCGGGGCAATCCAACAGGGGGCAGCGTAGCGCCCACGGAAAACTGCAGCAACGTCAGCCGAGCAGCAGCACCGTCACTATTGCGAATTCTATTTTTCAGCAGGGGTCTCGCCCCCGTGGAGGGGGGAAGCTGCACCGCTCCTGGAAACACTGCAATACCAGGTGGATGCATGGAGTGGACGGGGCAAGCCCCTGCTCCATCTCCCTGTCCCAAAAATCAATTTAATATTTGGTCCCCAGACAGGGGACGTATCAGATATTAAACTGATAAGAACAGATACTACACTTGATCTTAGCCAAAAGGCCGAGAAGCGATGGCCGTAAAACTGCGTTTGCTGCGCGCGTCAGGCCCGGCGTGCGGCCTCTACGTCAAAGCAGCCGCCGGGTGGGCGAGCCTCGGGCGAAAGAGGCGACGGCGGGCGGTCTTTGAGCCAGAGCTCCTTTTGTTGCCGGGCCTTGCAAGCAGAAAGGAAAGCACGCGTGCATGCCACGCGCAGCCATTCCTTGCGCTTCTGCGCGAGGCATTGCGCAGGAATAAAGACAACCGCGCGCGCTGGGCAGCAAGGGGCGGCCTGCAACTGCGGGGCAATCCAACAGGGAACAGCGTAGCACCCACGGAAAACTGCAGCAAAGTCAGCCGAGCAGCAGCGCCGTCACTATTGCGAATTCTATTTTTCAGCAGGGGTCTCGCCCCCATGGAGGGGGGAAGCTGCACCGCTCCTGGAAACACTGCAATACCAGGTGGATGCATGGAGTGGACGGGGCAAGCCCCTGCTCCATCTCCCTGTCCCAAAAATCAATTTAATATTTGGTCCCCAGATAGGGGACGTATCAGATATTAAACTGATAAGAACAGATACTACACTTGATCTTAGCCAAAAGGCCGAGAAGCGATGGCCGTAAAACTGCGTTTGCTGCGCGCGTCAGGCCCGGCGTGCGGCCTCTACGTCAAAGTAGCCGCCGGGTGGGCGAGCCTCGGGCGAAAGAGGCGACGGCGGGCGGTCTTTGAGCCAGAGCTCCTTTTGTTGCCGGGCCTTGCAAGCAGAAAGGAAAGCACGCGTGCATGCCACGCGCAGCCATTCCTTGCGCTTCTGCGCGAGGCATTGCGCAGGAATAAAGACAACCGCGCGCGCTGGGCAGCAAAGGGCGGCCTGCAACTGCGGGGCAATCCAACAGGGGGCAGCGTAGCGCCCACGGAAAACTGCAGCAAAGTCAGCCGAGCAGCAGCGCCGTCACTATTGCGAATTCTATTTTTCAGCAGGGGTCTCGCTCCCGTGGAGGGGGGAAGCTGCACCGCTCCTGGAAACACTGCAATACCAGGTGGATGCATGGAGTGGACGGGGCAAGCCCCTGCTCCATCTCCCTGTCCCAAAAATCAATTTAATATTTGGTCCCCAGATAGGGGACGTATCAGATATTAAACTGATAAGAACAGATACTACACTTGATCTTAGCCAAAAGGCCGAGAAGCGATGGCCGTAAAACTGCGTTTGCTGCGCGCGTCAGGCCCGGCGTGCGGCCTCTACGTCAAAGTAGCCGCCGGGTGGGCGAGCCTCGGGCGAAAGAGGCGACGGCGGGCGGTCTTTGAGCCAGAGCTCCTTTTGTTGCCGGGCCTTGCAAGCAGAAAGGAAAGCACGCGTGCATGCCACGCGCAGCCATTCCTCGCGCTTCTGCGCGAGGCGTTGCGCAGGAAAAAAGACGCGCGCGCGCTGGGCAGCAAAGGGCGGCCTGCAACTGCGGGGCAATCCAACAGGGGGCAGCGTAGCGCCCACGGAAATCTGCAGCAAAGTCAGCCGAGCAGCAGCGCCGTCACTATTGCGAATTCTATTTTTCAGCAGGGGTCTCGCTCCCGTGGAGGGGGGAAGCTGCACCGCTCCTGGAAACACTGCAATACCAGGTGGATGCATGGAGTGGACGGGGCAAGCCCCTGCTCCATCTCCCTGTCCCAAAAATCAATTTAATATTTGGTCCCCAGATAGGGGACGTATCAGATATTAAACTGATAAGAACAGATTTTTTTTTTTTTTTTTTTTTTTTTTTTTTTTTTTTTTATTTCCAAAATATACTTTATTCATAAAAATCTGTAAAAATTACATTGCCAAACAGTTTCCAAACAGCACGAAAAAATACAAACATTGCAAAAGAGATCAGTTTCTTTCAATAATGTCATGAGTTTCTTCCCAACCCTTCCGTTTCACAATTGTCATGTCAATTACAGTTTTACATTTACAGCAATTGAGAATATTAACGATACAGTTCGAGGGGCTTCCCATGGTTCCAGCCCCTCAGTCCAGCTTGGTGGGGGAACCTTACACTGTGGTCTTTCCCCATTGAGCCTTTGCTGCGGCTGCCCCAAGCTTTAGTGCGTCCCTCAGCACGTAGTCCTGGACCTTGGAATGTGCCAGTCTGCAACATTCGGTGGTGGACAACTCTTTGCGCTGGAAGACCAGCAAGTTTCGGGCAGACCAAAGGGCGTCTTTCACCGAATTGATAGTCCTCCAGCAGCAGTTGATGTTTGTCTCGGTGTGCGTCCCTGGGAACAGCCCGTAGAGCACAGACTCCTGTGTTACAGAGCTGCTTGGGATGAACCTTGACAAAAACCACTGCATCTCTTTCCACACCTGCTTTGCAAAGGCACATTCCAGGAGGAGGTGGGCGACCGTCTCTTCCCCACCACAGCCAACGCGGGGGCACTGTGCGGAGGGGGCGAGACTTCGGGTGTGCATGAAGGACCTGACGGGGAGGGCCCTTCTCACCACCAGCCAAGCTACGTCTTGGTGCTTGTTTGAAAGTTCTGGTGATGAGGCATTCCGCCAAATGACTTTGACGGTCTGCTCGGGGAACCATCCGACAGGATCCACCGTTTCCTTTTCCCGTAGGGCCTTGAGGACATTCCGTGCAGACCACTGCCTGATGGACCGGTGGTCAAAGGTGTTTTTCCGCAGAAACTGCTCCACGAAGGATAGGTGGTACGGCGCCGCCCAACTGCACGGTGCGTTCCGCGGCAATGTGACCAGGCCCATCCTTCGCAACACCGGGGACAGATAGAACCTCAGCACGTAGTGACACTTGGAGTTTGCGTACTGGGGATCTACACATAGCTTGATGCAGCCGCACACGAAGGTGGTCATCAGGATGAGGGCCACGTTGGGTACATTTTTCCCGCCCATGTCCAGAGATTTGAACATCGTGTCCCTCCGGACCCGGTCCATTTTAGATCCCCAGACGAAGCGGAAAATGGCTCGGGTGACTGCCACGGCGCAGGAGTGGGGTATGGGCCAGACCTGCGCCACGTAGAGCAACAACGTGAGCGCCTCGCACCTGATGACCAGGTTCTTACCCACAATGGAGAGAGATCGCTGCCCCCACATGCCCAACTTTTGTCGTACCTTGGCTACTCGCTCCTCCCATGTTTTGGTGCACGCCCCGGCACTTCCGAACCATATCCCCAGCACCTTCAGGTAATCTGACCTGACGGTGAAGGGGACAAAGGATCGGTCAGCCCAGTTCCCAAAGAACATGGCCTCGCTCTTGCCGTGGTTAACTTTGGCTCCCGAGGCCAGTTCGAACTGGTCGCAGATGCTCATCAGTCTGCGCACGGACAGCGGATCCGAGCAGAAGACGGCGACGTCATCCATGTACAGGGAGGTTTTGACCTGAGTGCCTCCACTGCCTGGGATTGTCACCCCTCTTATGCTCGCATCCTTCCTAATAGACTCAGCAAAGGGTTCAATACAGCAAACAAACAAGACCGGGGAAAGAGGACAGCCCTGTCTGACTCCAGATTTGATCGGGAAACTTTCAGATTCCCACCCGTTGATTGACACTGCGCTACTGATGTTTGTGTAGAGCAGTTGGATCCAATTGCAGATTCCCTCCCCAAACCCCATTTTGGAAAGCACGTCCATCATGTAGGTGTGCGATATCCTGTCAAAAGCCTTCTCCTGGTCCAGGCTGATGAGGCAGGTGTCCACCCTCCTGTCCCGTACGTAGGCGATCGTATCCCTGAGTAGCGCGAGGCTATCAGAGATCTTCCTGCCGGGTACAGTACAGGTCTGATCGGGGTGAATCACCAGCTCCAGAGCAGACTTGACTCGACTGGCTATGACTTTGGACAGAATCTTGTAATCAACATTAAGCAGTGAGATGGGCCGCCAATTTCTGATTTCTACCCTCTCCCCCTTCTGCTTGTAAATGAGGGTGATGATGCCTTTTCTCATGGATTCTGACATGCTACCGGCCAGGAGCATACTCTCGTATACTTCCAGCAGGTCCGGGCCGACCCAGTCCCACAGGGCCGAGTACAACTCGACCGGTAAGCCATCGCTCCCGGGAGTTTTACTCGCCTCGAAAGACTCGACGGCCTTTGTCAGCTCGTCCAGAGTTAGCGGCTTGTCCAGTCCCTCCCTCCTGCTGTCATCTAAGACCTCTGTGATAGATGACAGGAAGGACTGGGAGGCTCTGCTGTCTGTGGGCTTCGCGTCATACAGCCCAGCATAAAAGGATTTGCTGATCCTTAGTATGTCGGACTGCGAAGACGTTACCGAGCCATCTTCTTCCTTCAGGCTGCTGATAACAGAGCTCTCTCTGTGTACCTTTTGGAAGAAGTAACGCGAGCACGTCTCATCCTGCTCGATGGAGCGGACTCTGGACCGGAAGATGATCTTGGAGGCCTCCTTGGCAAAGAGCGAGGCCTGCTGGCTCTTCACCTCTTGGAGGTCCTCCTTGACCTCGACCCCCATTGACTGCAACCGGAGTAGATTTTGCATAATTTTCTGGAGTCGGGACAGTTCCCTCTGTCTCTCTCTCGCCTTCTGAACACCTTTGTGGATGAAGAACCTCTTGATGTTCTCCTTAATCGCTTCCCACCAGTGAACTGGAGACTCAAAGAGGGGTTTCACGGTCCTCCAACCATTGTAATCCCTTTTGAGTTCCTCAACGTTCTCTGGGGTCAGCAGTGTCGCATTGAGCTTCCACGTCCCTCTGCCAACCCGCTGGTCGTCCTGTAAGTGACAGTCGGCCAGTAAGAGGCAGTGGTCGGAGAAGAACACCGGCTTGACGTCGGTGGATCCGACCGTGACAGCACGGGAAACAAACAGGAAGTCAATCCTGGAACGGGCAGACCCGTCCGATCTTGACCATGTGTATCTGCGCTGCGCTCCGTCTGCAGGTTTGCTGAAGACGTCGTGCAGTTTGGCATCCTTAACTGTTTCTATGAGGAATCTGGACGTAGCGTCCAGTTTTCTGTCGTCACTGCCGGATCGTCCAGCCGCATCGATGATGCAGTTGAAGTCACCGCCTAGGATGACCGGCCTGGACGTCGCCAGCAGCAGTGGGAGCTGCTGGAAGACGGTCAGCCGCTCGCTGCGTTGTACCGGGGCGTACACGTTGATCAACCGGAGCGGAGCGTTGTTGTACATCACGTCTGCTACGAGGAGGCGGCCGCCCACCACCTCCTTAACTTCGGAGATGGTGAAGTTACCTCCCCGCAGCAGAATACCCAGGCCGGAGGAACGGCAGTCATTACCCCCCGACCAGATCGATGGCCCGTGGGACCACCATCGCGACCACTGCCTGTAGGTGCTGAGGTGTGGTATTCCACACTCCTGCAGAAACAGTAGGTCAGCTTTGACCTTGGCAAGGTAATCCAAGGTTGAAACACATCGCGTAGTAGATTTAATGCTACGCACATTAATGGAAGCAATTCTTACACCCATTTTTTACTAAAAATTAGTTGTTGCTTCCCATACCATTTGTCCTCGCTAGTCCCAGTCCTTCCCCTTCGGGATGTTCCTGCATACCCATCGTATGCGCAAGCAGTTTCACGTTGGTTGGGCTCAGAAACCCCTCCTGATTTTTCCTGCAGGGTTTGTGCCGCTCGGGTGACATCGGGGGGGTCTTGTAGGCAGAGAGGATTGGGTTGTCCTCAGCTGCTTCCATCTGTTCCTCCTCGAAAACATCACAGCTCCCGGTCTCCCGGAGCTCAGGTGCGCCAGACGTGTCTTTGCTCCCGGTGTCCTGGAGCTGAGATGCGTTGGCCACGTCGTTACGTGTGGGGCATTGGGGTTGGGGCACGCTGGGCCCATCACAGCTTCCAGTGCCCGGGGGCTGGGATGCTTTATCATCCATCTCGGAGTTCTGCCGCCTCTTTTGAAGGGGCTGTCGTTCCAGCATTTCCCCGTCCAGTGAAGAGGAGTTGTTGCAGTCTGATTCAGAAGAGAGCCTCCTCTTGCCACTGGTTTGGGTGGTGGCTTTGGGATGTTTTTTCTTTGTGGTTCTCCTCTGGACCACTTGCCACTGACCTGTTTGTCCATCTGCTGCCTCCTCCTCCATTGATTCTGTCTGTGGGGGAGGGGTTTCCGGGCGCTGGGTAGGTGCTGGGTCGTTGGTTTCAGCCGCCTCCCCTTCCTTCTCAGGTTGAAGTTCCTCACTGCGGAGAAGGTTGCTGGTCTCCTTTCGAACAGCGGACGCCTTCGTCGAACCTTCGCCCGGCCATTCCTTGGACCTTGCCGCCTGAGCATAGCTTTGACAACGTTTGGGACAGGTCTTGTAGAGATGGCCTGCCGCACCGCACAAGTTGCAACACTTAGTCTGCTTACAGTCCTTGGTCTGATGGCCTTCCTCCTTGCAGTTCTTGCAAACAACCGTGCTGCAGTTGGCTGCCATGTGACCAGATTTGCCACAGGTGCGGCAAACTCTGGGCTGCCCAGCGTAGACCAAGAAGCCTCGACTTCCCCCGATAGCGAAGCTGGAGGGAGGGTGGATGATGGCTCCACTGGGATCTACCTTCAAGGTCACCTTGACCTGCCGCTTGCTGGTCCAGATCCCAAAGGGGTCCTTGACATCAGTGCTGCTGCCGGCCACCTCGACGTACCTGGCGAGAAAGGTGAGTACATCCACCACCGGAACATGGGGGTTGTAGAGGTGAATCGTCACCACCCGGTCCCGTTGTGACGGAAGCGTGAAGAGCGGCTCCGCTGTGAGGATCGACAGTGGCGCCTGGTCCCCTTTCTCCTTGAACGCCTTCAGGAACTTGATGCATCCCGCCACGTTCCGGAACGTCACGTCGAAGTATCCACTGCTGGGGAAATCCTGCAGGCAGAAGACGTCCGTCGCTTGAAATCCGCAGCAATCGAAGAGAATTTTCTTGATGAAGAAGGTGCGATCGACCGGTGCATCTCCTTCTTTGTCCTTCACGACCACCCGAACGGTGTTGCGCACTCCCTGGCCCGAAGCTCGAAAATTGGTTATAGCCATTTTACTCAAAGCTTCCCCAGGATCAAAAAGCAATGATCATGGTCTCTTCTCAATCAAATAAGCACTGATAAGAACAGATACTACACTTGATCTTAGCCAAAAGGCCGAGAAGCGATGGCCGTAAAACTGCGTTTGCTGCGCGCGTCAGGCCCGGCGTGCGGCCTCTACGTCAAAGTAGCCTCCGGGT
The DNA here is from genome assembly GCF_036365525.1 of Heterodontus francisci. Lineage (NCBI taxonomy): Eukaryota > Metazoa > Chordata > Chondrichthyes > Heterodontiformes > Heterodontidae > Heterodontus > Heterodontus francisci. The sequence continues at coordinate 9,307,018 of NC_090411.1, read as the reverse complement.
GGGCGAGCCTCGGGCGAAAGAGGCGACGGCGGGCGGTCTTTGAGCCAGAGCTCCTTTTGTTGCCGGGCCTTGCAAGCAGAAAGGAAAGCACGCGTGCATGCCACGCGCAGCCATTCCTTGCGCTTCTGCGCGAGGCATTGCGCAGGAATAAAGACAACCGCGCGCGCTGGGCAGCAAGGGGCGGCCTGCAACTGCGGGGCAATCCAACAGGGGGCAGCGTAGCGCCCACGGAAAACTGCAGCAAAGTCAGCCGAGCAGCAGCGCCGTCACTATTGCGAATTCTATTTTTCAGCAGGGGTCTCGCTCCCGTGGAGGGGGGAAGCTGCACCGCTCCTGGAAACACTGCAATACCAGGTGGATGCATGGAGTGGACGGGGCAAGCCCCTGCTCCATCTCCCTGTCCCAAAAATCAATTTAATATTTGGTCCCCAGATAGGGGACGTATCAGATATTAAACTGATAAGAACAGATTTTTTTTTTTTTTTTTTTTTTTTATTTCCAAAATATACTTTATTCATAAAAATCTGTAAAAATTACATTGCCAAACAGTTTCCAAACAGCACCAAAAAATACAAACATTGCAAGGGAGATCAGTTTCCTTCAATACTTTCATGAGTTTCTTCCCAACCCTTCCGTTTCTCAATTGTCATGTCAATTACAGTTTTACATTTACAGCAATTGAGAATATTAACGATACAGTTCGAGGGGTTTCCCATGGATCCAGCCCCTCAGTCTAGCTTGGTGGGGGAACCTTACACTTAAACTGATAAGAACAGATTTTTTTTTTTTTTTTTTTTTTTTTTTATTTCCAAAATATACTTTATTCATAAAAATCTGTAAAAATTACATTGCCAAACAGTTTCCAAACAGCACCAAAAAATACAAACATTGCAAGGGAGATCAGTTTCCTTCAATACTGTCATGAGTTTCTTCCCAACCCTTCCGTTTCTCAATTGTCATGTCAATTACAGTTTTACATTTACAGCAATTCAGAATATTAACGATACAGTTCGAGGGGTTTCCCATGGATCCAGCCCCTCAGTCTAGCTTGGTGGGGGAACCTTACACTGTGGTCTTTCCCCATTGAGCCTTTGCTGCGGCTGCCCCAAGCTTTAGTGCGTCCCTCAGCACGTAGTCCTGGACCTTGGAATGTGCCAGTCTGCAACATTCGGTGGTGGACAACTCTTTGCGCTGGAAGACCAGCAAGTTTCGGGCAGACCAAAGGGCGTCTTTCACCGAATTGATAGTCCTCCAGCAGCAGTTGATGTTTGTCTCGGTGTGCGTCCCTGGGAACAGCCCGTAGAGCACAGACTCCTGTGTTACAGAGCTGCTTGGGATGAACCTTGACAAAAACCACTGCATCTCTTTCCACACCTGCTTTGCAAAGGCACATTCCAGGAGGAGGTGGGCGACCGTCTCTTCCCCACCACAGCCAACGCGGGGGCACTGTGCGGAGGGGGCGAGACTTCGGGTGTGCATGAAGGATCTGACGGGGAGGGCCCTTCTCACCACCAGCCAAGCTACGTCTTGGTGCTTGTTTGAAAGTTCTGGTGATGAGGCATTCCGCCAAATGACTTTGACGGTCTGCTCGGGGAACCATCCGACAGGATCCACCGTTTCCTTTTCCCGTAGGGCCTTGAGGACATTCCGTGCAGACCACTGCCTGATGGACCGGTGGTCAAAGGTGTTTTTCCGCAGAAACTGCTCCACGAAGGATAGGTGGTACGGCACGTCCCAACTGCACGGAGCGTTCCGCGGCCATGTGACCAGGCCCATCCTTCGCAACACCGGGGACAGATAGAACCTCAGCACGTAGTGACACTTGGAGTTTGCGTACTGGGGATCTACACATAGCTTGATGCAGCCGCACACGAAGGTGGTCATCAGGATGAGGGCCACGTTGGGTACATTTTTCCCGCCCATGTCCAGAGATTTGAACATCGTGTCCCTCCGGACCCGGTCCATTTTAGATCCCCAGACGAAGCGGAAAATGGCTCGGGTGACTGCCACGGCACAGGAGTGGGGTATGGGCCAGACCTGCGCCACGTAGAGCAACAACGTGAGCGCCTCGCACCTGATGACCAGGTTCTTACCCACAATGGAGAGAGATCGCTGCCCCCACATGCCCAACTTTTGTCGTACCTTGGCTACTCGCTCCTCCCATGTTTTGGTGCACGCCCCGGCCCTTCCGAACCATATCCCCAGCACCTTCAGGTAATCTGACCTGACGGTGAAGGGGACAAAGGATCGGTCAGCCCAGTTCCCAAAGAACATGGCCTCGCTCTTGCCGTGGTTAACTTTGGCTCCCGAGGCCAGTTCGAACTGGTCGCAGATGCTCATCAGTCTGCGCACGGACAGCGGATCCGAGCAGAAGACGGCGACGTCATCCATGTACAGGGAGGTTTTGACCTGAGTGCCTCCGCTGCCTGGGATTGTCACCCCTCTTATGCTCGCATCCTTCCTAATAGACTCAGCAAAGGGTTCAATACAGCAAACAAACAAGACCGGGGACAGAGGACAGCCCTGTCTGACTCCAGATTTGATCGGGAAACTTTCAGATTCCCACCCGTTGATTGACACTGCGCTACTGATGTTTGTGTAGAGCAGTTGGATCCAATTGCAGATTCCCTCCCCAAACCCCATTTTGGAAAGCACGTCCATCATGTAGGTGTGCGATATCCTGTCAAAAGCCTTCTCCTGGTCCAGGCTGATGAGGCAGGTGTCCACCCTCCTGTCCCGTACGTAGGCGATCGTATCCCTGAGTAGCGCGAGGCTATCAGAGATCTTCCTGCCGGGTACAGTACAGGTCTGATCGGGGTGAATCACCAACTCCAGAGCAGACTTGACTCGACTGGCTATGACTTTGGACAGAATCTTGTAATCAACATTAAGCAGTGAGATGGGCCGCCAATTTCTGATTTCTACCCTCTCCCCCTTCTGCTTGTAAATGAGGGTGATGATGCCTTTTCTCATGGATTCTGACATGCTACCGGCCAGGAGCATACTCTCGTATACTTCCAGCAGGTCCGGGCCGACCCAGTCCCACAGGGCCGAGTACAACTCGACCGGTAAGCCGTCGCTCCCGGGAGTTTTACTCGCCTCGAAAGACTCGACGGCCTTTGTCAGCTCGTCCAGAGTTAGCGGCTTGTCCAGTCCCTCCCTCCTGCTGTCATCTAAGACCTCTGTGATAGATGACAGGAAGGACTGGGAGGCTCTGCTGTCTGTGGGCTTCGCGTCATACAGCCCAGCATAAAAGGATTTGCTGATCCTTAGTATGTCGGACTGCGAAGACGTTACCGAGCCATCTTCTTCCTTCAGGCTGCTGATAACAGAGCTCTCTCTGTGTACCTTTTGGAAGAAGTAACGCGAGCACGTCTCATCCTGCTCGATGGAGCGGACTCTGGACCGGAAGATGATCTTGGAGGCCTCCTTGGCAAAGAGCGAGGCCTGCTGGCTCTTCACCTCTTGGAGGTCCTCCTTGACCTCGACCCCCATTGACTGCAACCGGAGTAGATTTTGCATAATTTTCTGGAGTCGGGACAGTTCCCTCTGTCTCTCTCTCGCCTTCTGAACACCTTTGTGGATGAAGAACCTCTTGATGTTCTCCTTAATCGCTTCCCACCAGTGAACTGGAGACTCAAAGAGGGGTTTCACGGTCCTCCAACCTTTGTAATCCCTTTTGAGTTCCTCAACGTTCTCTGGGGTCAGCAGTGTCGCATTGAGCTTCCACGTCCCTCTGCCAACCCGCTGGTCGTCCTGTAAGTGACAGTCGGCCAGTAAGAGGCAGTGGTCGGAGAAGAACACCGGCTTGACGTCGGTGGATCCGACCGTGACAGCACGGGACACAAACAGGAAGTCAATCCTGGAACGGGCAGACCCGTCCGATCTTGACCATGTGTATCTGCGCTGCGCTCCGTCTGCAGGTTTGCTGAAGACGTCGTGCAGTTTGGCATCCTTAACTGTTTCTACTAGGAATCTGGACGTAGCGTCCAGTTTGCTGTCGTCACTGCCGGATCGTCCAGCCGCATCGATGATGCAGTTGAAGTCACCGCCTAGGATGACCGGCCTGGACGTCGCCAGCAGCAGTGGGAGCTGCTGGAAGACGGTCAGCCGCTCGCTGCGTTGTACCGGGGCGTACACGTTGATCAACCGGAGCGGAGCGTTGTTGTACATCACGTCTGCTACGAGGAGGCGGCCGCCCACCACCTCCTTAACTTCGGAGATGGTGAAGTTACCTCCCCGCAGCAGAATACCCAGGCCGGAGGAACGGCAGTCATTACCCCCCGACCAGATCGATGGCCCGTGGGACCACCATCGCGACCACTGCCTGTAGGTGCTGAGGTGTGGTATTCCACACTCCTGCAGAAACAGTAGGTCAGCTTTGACCTTGGCAAGGTAATCCAAGGTTGAAACACATCGCGTAGTCGATTTAATGCTACGCACATTAATGGAAGCAATTCTTACACCCATTTTTTAATAAAAATTAGTTGTTGCTTCCCATACCATTTGTCCTCGCTAGTCCCAGTCCTTCCCCTTCGGGATGTTCCTGCATACCCATCGTATGCGCAAGCAGTTTCACGTTGGTTGGGCTCAGAAACCCCTCCTGATTTTTCCTGCAGGGTTTGTGCCGCTCGGGTGACATCGGGGGGGTCTTGTAGGCAGAGAGGATTGGGTTGTCCTCAGCTGCTTCCATCTGTTCCTCCTCGAAAACATCACAGCTCCCGGTCTCCCGGAGCTCAGGTGCGCCAGACGTGTCTTTGCTCCCGGTGTCCTGGAGCTGAGATGCGTTGGCCACGTCGTTACGTGTGGGGCATTGGGGTTGGGGCACGCTGGGCCCATCACAGCTTCCAGTGCCCGGGGGCTGGGATGCTTTATCATCCATCTCGGAGTTCTGCCGCCTCTTTTGAAGGGGCTGTCGTTCCAGCATTTCCCCGTCCAGTGAAGAGGAGTTGTTGCAGTCTGATTCAGAAGAGAGCCTCCTCTTGCCACTGGTTTGGGTGGTGGCTTTGGGATGTTTTTTCTTTGTGGTTCTCCTCTGGACCACTTGCCACTGACCTGTTTGTCCATCTGCTGCCTCCTCCTCCATTGATTCTGTCTGTGGGGGAGGGGTTTCCGGGCGCTGGGTAGGTGCTGGGTCGTTGGTTTCAGCCGCCTCCCCTTCCTTCTCAGGTTGAAGTTCCTCACTGCGGAGAAGGTTGCTGGTCTCCTTTCGAACAGCGGACGCCTTCGTCGAACCTTCGCCCGGCCATTCCTTGGACCTTGCCGCCTGAGCATAGCTTTGACAACGTTTGGGACAGGTCTTGTAGAGATGGCCTGCCGCACCGCACAAGTTGCAACACTTAGTCTGCTTACAGTCCTTGGTCTGATGGCCTTCCTCCTTGCAGTTCTTGCAAACAACCGTGCTGCAGTTGGCTGCCATGTGACCAGATTTGCCACAGGTGCGACAAACTCTGGGCTGCCCAGCGTAGACCAAGAAGCCTCGACTTCCCCCGATAGCGAAGCTGGAGGGAGGGTGGATGATGGCTCCACTGGGATCTACCTTCAAGGTCACCTTGACCTGCCGCTTGCTGGTCCAGATCCCAAAGGGGTCCTTGACATCAGTGCTGCTGCCGGCCACCTCGACGTACCTGGCGAGAAAGGTGAGTACATCCACCACCGGAACATGGGGGTTGTAGAGGTGAATCGTCACCACCCGGTCCCGTTGTGACGGAAGCGTGAAGAGCGGCTCCGCTGTGAGGATCGACAGTGGCGCCCGGTCCCCTTTCTCCTTGAACGCCTTCAGGAACTTGATGCATCCCGCCACGTTCCGGAACGTCACGTCGAAGTATCCACTGCTGGGGAAATCCTGCAGGCAGAAGACGTCCGTCGCTTGAAATCCGCAGCAATCGAAGAGAATTTTCTTGATGAAGAAGGTGCGATCGACCGGTGCATCTCCTTCCTTGTCCTTCACGACCACCCGAACGGTGTTGCGCACTCCCTGGCCCGAAGCTCGAAAATTGGTTATAGCCATTTTACTCAAAGCTTCCCCAGGATCAAAAAGCAATGATCATGGTCTCTTCTCAATCAAATAAGCACTGATAAGAACAGATACTACACTTGATCTTAGCCAAAAGGCCGAGAAGCGATGGCCGTAAAACTGCGTTTGCTGCGCGCGTCAGGCCCGGCGTGCGGCCTCTACGTCAAAGTAGCCTCCGGGTGGGCGAGCCTCGGGCGAAAGAGGCGACGGCGGGCGGTCTTTGAGCCAGAGCTCCTTTTGTTGCCGGGCCTTGCAAGCAGAAAGGAAAGCACGCGTGCATGCCACGCGCAGCCATTCCTCGCGCTTCTGCGCGAGGCGTTGCGCAGGAAAAAAGACGCGCGCGCGCTGGGCAGCAAAGGGCGGCCTGCAACTGCGGGGCAATCCAACAGGGGGCAGCGTAGCGCCCACGGAAAACTGCAGCAAAGTCAGCCGAGCAGCAGCGCCGTCACTATTGCGAATTCTATTTTTCAGCAGGGGTCTCGCTCCCGTGGAGGGGGGAAGCTGCACCGCTCCTGGAAACACTGCAATACCAGGTGGATGCATGGAGTGGACGGGGCAAGCCCCTGCTCCATCTCCCTGTCCCAAAAATCAATTTAATATTTGGTCCCCAGATAGGGGACGTATCAGATATTAAACTGATAAGAACAGATTTTTTTTTTTTTTTATTTCCAAAATATACTTTATTCATAAAAATCTGTAAAAATTACATTGCCAAACAGTTTCCAAACAGCACCAAAAAATACAAACATTGCAAGGGAGATCAGTTTCCTTCAATACTGTCATGAGTTTCTTCCCAACCCTTCCGTTTCTCAATTGTCATGTCAATTACAGTTTTACATTTACAGCAATTCAGAATATTAATGATACAGTTCGAGGGGTTTCCCATGGATCCAGCCCCTCAGTCCAGCTTGGTGGGGGAACCTTACACTGTGGTCTTTCCCCATTGAGCCTTTGCTGCGGCTGCCCCAAGCTTTAGTGCGTCCCTCAGCACGTAGTCCTGGACCTTGGAATGTGCCAGTCTGCAACATTCGGTGGTGGACAACTCTTTGCGCTGGAAGACCAGCAAGTTTCGGGCAGACCAAAGGGCGTCTTTCACCGAATTGATAGTCCTCCAGCAGCAGTTGATGTTTGTCTCGGTGTGCGTCCCTGGGAACAGCCCGTAGAGCACAGACTCCTGTGTTACAGAGCTGCTTGGGATGAACCTTGACAAAAACCACTGCATCTCTTTCCACACCTGCTTTGCAAAGGCACATTCCAGGAGGAGGTGGGCGACCGTCTCTTCCCCACCACAGCCAACGCGGGGGCACTGTGCGGAGGGGGCGAGACTTCGGGTGTGCATGAAGGATCTGACGGGGAGGGCCCTTCTCACCACCAGCCAAGCTACGTCTTGGTGCTTGTTTGAAAGTTCTGGTGATGAGGCATTCCGCCAAATGACTTTGACGGTCTGCTCGGGGAACCATCCGACAGGATCCACCGTTTCCTTTTCCCGTAGGGCCTTGAGGACATTCCGTGCAGACCACTGCCTGATGGACCGGTGGTCAAAGGTGTTTTTCCGCAGAAACTGCTCCACGAAGGATAGGTGGTACGGCACGTCCCAACTGCACGGAGCGTTCCGCGGCCATGTGACCAGGCCCATCCTTCGCAACACCGGGGACAGATAGAACCTCAGCACGTAGTGACACTTGGAGTTTGCGTACTGGGGATCTACACATAGCTTGATGCAGCCGCACACGAAGGTGGTCATCAGGATGAGGGCCACGTTGGGTACATTTTTCCCGCCCATGTCCAGAGATTTGAACATCGTGTCCCTCCGGACCCGGTCCATTTTAGATCCCCAGACGAAGCGGAAAATGGCTCGGGTGACTGCCACGGCACAGGAGTGGGGTATGGGCCAGACCTGCGCCACGTAGAGCAACAACGTGAGCGCCTCGCACCTGATGACCAGGTTCTTACCCACAATGGAGAGAGATCGCTGCCCCCACATGCCCAACTTTTGTCGTACCTTGGCTACTCGCTCCTCCCATGTTTTGGTGCACGCCCCGGCCCTTCCGAACCATATCCCCAGCACCTTCAGGTAATCTGACCTGACGGTGAAGGGGACAAAGGATCGGTCAGCCCAGTTCCCAAAGAACATGGCCTCGCTCTTGCCGTGGTTAACTTTGGCTCCCGAGGCCAGTTCGAACTGGTCGCAGATGCTCATCAGTCTGCGCACGGACAGCGGATCCGAGCAGAAGACGGCGACGTCATCCATGTACAGGGAGGTTTTGACCTGAGTGCCTCCGCTGCCTGGGATTGTCACCCCTCTTATGCTCGCATCCTTCCTAATAGACTCAGCAAAGGGTTCAATACAGCAAACAAACAAGACCGGGGACAGAGGACAGCCCTGTCTGACTCCAGATTTGATCGGGAAACTTTCAGATTCCCACCCGTTGATTGACACTGCGCTACTGATGTTTGTGTAGAGCAGTTGGATCCAATTGCAGATTCCCTCCCCAAACCCCATTTTGGAAAGCACGTCCATCATGTAGGTGTGCGATATCCTGTCAAAAGCCTTCTCCTGGTCCAGGCTGATGAGGCAGGTGTCCACCCTCCTGTCCCGTACGTAGGCGATCGTATCCCTGAGTAGCGCGAGGCTATCAGAGATCTTCCTGCCGGGTACAGTACAGGTCTGATCGGGGTGAATCACCAACTCCAGAGCAGACTTGACTCGACTGGCTATGACTTTGGACAGAATCTTGTAATCAACATTAAGCAGTGAGATGGGCCGCCAATTTCTGATTTCTACCCTCTCCCCCTTCTGCTTGTAAATGAGGGTGATGATGCCTTTTCTCATGGATTCTGACATGCTACCGGCCAGGAGCATACTCTCGTATACTTCCAGCAGGTCCGGGCCGACCCAGTCCCACAGGGCCGAGTACAACTCGACCGGTAAGCCGTCGCTCCCGGGAGTTTTACTCGCCTCGAAAGACTCGACGGCCTTTGTCAGCTCGTCCAGAGTTAGCGGCTTGTCCAGTCCCTCCCTCCTGCTGTCATCTAAGACCTCTGTGATAGATGACAGGAAGGACTGGGAGGCTCTGCTGTCTGTGGGCTTCGCGTCATACAGCCCAGCATAAAAGGATTTGCTGATCCTTAGTATGTCGGACTGCGAAGACGTTACCGAGCCATCTTCTTCCTTCAGGCTGCTGATAACAGAGCTCTCTCTGTGTACCTTTTGGAAGAAGTAACGCGAGCACGTCTCATCCTGCTCGATGGAGCGGACTCTGGACCGGAAGATGATCTTGGAGGCCTCCTTGGCAAAGAGCGAGGCCTGCTGGCTCTTCACCTCTTGGAGGTCCTCCTTGACCTCGACCCCCATTGACTGCAACCGGAGTAGATTTTGCATAATTTTCTGGAGTCGGGACAGTTCCCTCTGTCTCTCTCTCGCCTTCTGAACACCTTTGTGGATGAAGAACCTCTTGATGTTCTCCTTAATCGCTTCCCACCAGTGAACTGGAGACTCAAAGAGGGGTTTCACGGTCCTCCAACCTTTGTAATCCCTTTTGAGTTCCTCAACGTTCTCTGGGGTCAGCAGTGTCGCATTGAGCTTCCACGTCCCTCTGCCAACCCGCTGGTCGTCCTGTAAGTGACAGTCGGCCAGTAAGAGGCAGTGGTCGGAGAAGAACACCGGCTTGACGTCGGTGGATCCGACCGTGACAGCACGGGACACAAACAGGAAGTCAATCCTGGAACGGGCAGACCCGTCCGATCTTGACCATGTGTATCTGCGCTGCGCTCCGTCTGCAGGTTTGCTGAAGACGTCGTGCAGTTTGGCATCCTTAACTGTTTCTACTAGGAATCTGGACGTAGCGTCCAGTTTGCTGTCGTCACTGCCGGATCGTCCAGCCGCATCGATGATGCAGTTGAAGTCACCGCCTAGGATGACCGGCCTGGACGTCGCCAGCAGCAGTGGGAGCTGCTGGAAGACGGTCAGCCGCTCGCTGCGTTGTACCGGGGCGTACACGTTGATCAACCGGAGCGGAGCGTTGTTGTACATCACGTCTGCTACGAGGAGGCGGCCGCCCACCACCTCCTTAACTTCGGAGATGGTGAAGTTACCTCCCCGCAGCAGAATACCCAGGCCGGAGGAACGGCAGTCATTACCCCCCGACCAGATCGATGGCCCGTGGGACCACCATCGCGACCACTGCCTGTAGGTGCTGAGGTGTGGTATTCCACACTCCTGCAGAAACAGTAGGTCAGCTTTGACCTTGGCAAGGTAATCCAAGGTTGAAACACATCGCGTAGTCGATTTAATGCTACGCACATTAATGGAAGCAATTCTTACACCCATTTTTTAATAAAAATTAGTTGTTGCTTCCCATACCATTTGTCCTCGCTAGTCCCAGTCCTTCCCCTTCGGGATGTTCCTGCATACCCATCGTATGCGCAAGCAGTTTCACGTTGGTTGGGCTCAGAAACCCCTCCTGATTTTTCCTGCAGGGTTTGTGCCGCTCGGGTGACATCGGGGGGGTCTTGTAGGCAGAGAGGATTGGGTTGTCCTCAGCTGCTTCCATCTGTTCCTCCTCGAAAACATCACAGCTCCCGGTCTCCCGGAGCTCAGGTGCGCCAGACGTGTCTTTGCTCCCGGTGTCCTGGAGCTGAGATGCGTTGGCCACGTCGTTACGTGTGGGGCATTGGGGTTGGGGCACGCTGGGCCCATCACAGCTTCCAGTGCCCGGGGGCTGGGATGCTTTATCATCCATCTCGGAGTTCTGCCGCCTCTTTTGAAGGGGCTGTCGTTCCAGCATTTCCCCGTCCAGTGAAGAGGAGTTGTTGCAGTCTGATTCAGAAGAGAGCCTCCTCTTGCCACTGGTTTGGGTGGTGGCTTTGGGATGTTTTTTCTTTGTGGTTCTCCTCTGGACCACTTGCCACTGACCTGTTTGTCCATCTGCTGCCTCCTCCTCCATTGATTCTGTCTGTGGGGGAGGGGTTTCCGGGCGCTGGGTAGGTGCTGGGTCGTTGGTTTCAGCCGCCTCCCCTTCCTTCTCAGGTTGAAGTTCCTCACTGCGGAGAAGGTTGCTGGTCTCCTTTCGAACAGCGGACGCCTTCGTCGAACCTTCGCCCGGCCATTCCTTGGACCTTGCCGCCTGAGCATAGCTTTGACAACGTTTGGGACAGGTCTTGTAGAGATGGCCTGCCGCACCGCACAAGTTGCAACACTTAGTCTGCTTACAGTCCTTGGTCTGATGGCCTTCCTCCTTGCAGTTCTTGCAAACAACCGTGCTGCAGTTGGCTGCCATGTGACCAGATTTGCCACAGGTGCGACAAACTCTGGGCTGCCCAGCGTAGACCAAGAAGCCTCGACTTCCCCCGATAGCGAAGCTGGAGGGAGGGTGGATGATGGCTCCACTGGGATCTACCTTCAAGGTCACCTTGACCTGCCGCTTGCTGGTCCAGATCCCAAAGGGGTCCTTGACATCAGTGCTGCTGCCGGCCACCTCGACGTACCTGGCGAGAAAGGTGAGTACATCCACCACCGGAACATGGGGGTTGTAGAGGTGAATCGTCACCACCAGGTCCCGTTGTGACGGAAGCGTGAAGAGCGGCTCCGCTGTGAGGATCGACAGTGGCGCCCGGTCCCCTTTCTCCTTGAACGCCTTCAGGAACTTGATGCATCCCGCCACGTTCCGGAACGTCACGTCGAAGTATCCACTGCTGGGGAAATCCTGCAGGCAGAAGACGTCCGTCGCTTGAAATCCGCAGCAATCGAAGAGAATTTTCTTGATGAAGAAGGTGCGATCGACCGGTGCATCTCCTTCCTTGTCCTTCACGACCACCCGAACGGTGTTGCGCACTCCCTGGCCCGAAGCTCGAAAATTGGTTATAGCCATTTTACTCAAAGCTTCCCCAGGATCAAAAAGCAATGATCATGGTCTCTTCTCAATCAAATAAGCACTGATAAGAACAGATACTACACTTGATCTTAGCCAAAAGGCCGAGAAGCGATGGCCGTAAAACTGCGTTTGCTGCGCGCGTCAGGCCCGGCGTGCGGCCTCTACGTCAAAGTAGCCTCCGGGTGGGCGAGCCTCGGGCGAAAGAGGCGACGGCGGGCGGTCTTTGAGCCAGAGCTCCTTTTGTTGCCGGGCCTTGCAAGCAGAAAGGAAAGCACGCGTGCATGCCACGCGCAGCCATTCCTCGCGCTTCTGCGCGAGGCGTTGCGCAGGAAAAAAGACGCGCGCGCGCTGGGCAGCAAAGGGCGGCCTGCAACTGCGGGGCAATCCAACAGGGGGCAGCGTAGCGCCCACGGAAAACTGCAGCAAAGTCAGCCGAGCAGCAGCGCCGTCACTATTGCGAATTCTATTTTTCAGCAGGGGTCTCGCTCCCGTGGAGGGGGGAAGCTGCACCGCTCCTGGAAACACTGCAATACCAGGTGGATGCATGGAGTGGACGGGGCAAGCCCCTGCTCCATCTCCCTGTCCCAAAAATCAATTTAATATTTGGTCCCCAGATAGGGGACGTATCAGATATTAAACTGATAAGAACAGATTTTTTTTTTTTTTTATTTCCAAAATATACTTTATTCATAAAAATCTGTAAAAATTACATTGCCAAACAGTTTCCAAACAGCACCAAAAAATACAAACATTGCAAGGGAGATCAGTTTCCTTCAATACTGTCATGAGTTTCTTCCCAACCCTTCCGTTTCTCAATTGTCATGTCAATTACAGTTTTACATTTACAGCAATTCAGAATATTAATGATACAGTTCGAGGGGTTTCCCATGGATCCAGCCCCTCAGTCCAGCTTGGTGGGGGAACCTTACACTGTGGTCTTTCCCCATTGAGCCTTTGCTGCGGCTGCCCCAAGCTTTAGTGCGTCCCTCAGCACGTAGTCCTGGACCTTGGAATGTGCCAGTCTGCAACATTCGGTGGTGGACAACTCTTTGCGCTGGAAGACCAGCAAGTTTCGGGCAGACCAAAGGGCGTCTTTCACCGAATTGATAGTCCTCCAGCAGCAGTTGATGTTTGTCTCGGTGTGCGTCCCTGGGAACAGCCCGTAGAGCACAGACTCCTGTGTTACAGAGCTGCTTGGGATGAACCTTGACAAAAACCACTGCATCTCTTTCCACACCTGCTTTGCAAAGGCACATTCCAGGAGGAGGTGGGCGACCGTCTCTTCCCCACCACAGCCAACGCGGGGGCACTGTGCGGAGGGGGCGAGACTTCGGGTGTGCATGAAGGATCTGACGGGGAGGGCCCTTCTCACCACCAGCCAAGCTACGTCTTGGTGCTTGTTTGAAAGTTCTGGTGATGAGGCATTCCGCCAAATGACTTTGACGGTCTGCTCGGGGAACCATCCGACAGGATCCACCGTTTCCTTTTCCCGTAGGGCCTTGAGGACATTCCGTGCAGACCACTGCCTGATGGACCGGTGGTCAAAGGTGTTTTTCCGCAGAAACTGCTCCACGAAGGATAGGTGGTACGGCACGTCCCAACTGCACGGAGCGTTCCGCGGCCATGTGACCAGGCCCATCCTTCGCAACACCGGGGACAGATAGAACCTCAGCACGTAGTGACACTTGGAGTTTGCGTACTGGGGATCTACACATAGCTTGATGCAGCCGCACACGAAGGTGGTCATCAGGATGAGGGCCACGTTGGGTACATTTTTCCCGCCCATGTCCAGAGATTTGAACATCGTGTCCCTCCGGACCCGGTCCATTTTAGATCCCCAGACGAAGCGGAAAATGGCTCGGGTGACTGCCACGGCACAGGAGTGGGGTATGGGCCAGACCTGCGCCACGTAGAGCAACAACGTGAGCGCCTCGCACCTGATGACCAGGTTCTTACCCACAATGGAGAGAGATCGCTGCCCCCACATGCCCAACTTTTGTCGTACCTTGGCTACTCGCTCCTCCCATGTTTTGGTGCACGCCCCGGCCCTTCCGAACCATATCCCCAGCACCTTCAGGTAATCTGACCTGACGGTGAAGGGGACAAAGGATCGGTCAGCCCAGTTCCCAAAGAACATGGCCTCGCTCTTGCCGTGGTTAACTTTGGCTCCCGAGGCCAGTTCGAACTGGTCGCAGATGCTCATCAGTCTGCGCACGGACAGCGGATCCGAGCAGAAGACGGCGACGTCATCCATGTACAGGGAGGTTTTGACCTGAGTGCCTCCGCTGCCTGGGATTGTCACCCCTCTTATGCTCGCATCCTTCCTAATAGACTCAGCAAAGGGTTCAATACAGCAAACAAACAAGACCGGGGACAGAGGACAGCCCTGTCTGACTCCAGATTTGATCGGGAAACTTTCAGATTCCCACCCGTTGATTGACACTGCGCTACTGATGTTTGTGTAGAGCAGTTGGATCCAATTGCAGATTCCCTCCCCAAACCCCATTTTGGAAAGCACGTCCATCATGTAGGTGTGCGATATCCTGTCAAAAGCCTTCTCCTGGTCCAGGCTGATGAGGCAGGTGTCCACCCTCCTGTCCCGTACGTAGGCGATCGTATCCCTGAGTAGCGCGAGGCTATCAGAGATCTTCCTGCCGGGTACAGTACAGGTCTGATCGGGGTGAATCACCAACTCCAGAGCAGACTTGACTCGACTGGCTATGACTTTGGACAGAATCTTGTAATCAACATTAAGCAGTGAGATGGGCCGCCAATTTCTGATTTCTACCCTCTCCCCCTTCTGCTTGTAAATGAGGGTGATGATGCCTTTTCTCATGGATTCTGACATGCTACCGGCCAGGAGCATACTCTCGTATACTTCCAGCAGGTCCGGGCCGACCCAGTCCCACAGGGCCGAGTACAACTCGACCGGTAAGCCGTCGCTCCCGGGAGTTTTACTCGCCTCGAAAGACTCGACGGCCTTTGTCAGCTCGTCCAGAGTTAGCGGCTTGTCCAGTCCCTCCCTCCTGCTGTCATCTAAGACCTCTGTGATAGATGACAGGAAGGACTGGGAGGCTCTGCTGTCTGTGGGCTTCGCGTCATACAGCCCAGCATAAAAGGATTTGCTGATCCTTAGTATGTCGGACTGCGAAGACGTTACCGAGCCATCTTCTTCCTTCAGGCTGCTGATAACAGAGCTCTCTCTGTGTACCTTTTGGAAGAAGTAACGCGAGCACGTCTCATCCTGCTCGATGGAGCGGACTCTGGACCGGAAGATGATCTTGGAGGCCTCCTTGGCAAAGAGCGAGGCCTGCTGGCTCTTCACCTCTTGGAGGTCCTCCTTGACCTCGACCCCCATTGACTGCAACCGGAGTAGATTTTGCATAATTTTCTGGAGTCGGGACAGTTCCCTCTGTCTCTCTCTCGCCTTCTGAACACCTTTGTGGATGAAGAACCTCTTGATGTTCTCCTTAATCGCTTCCCACCAGTGAACTGGAGACTCAAAGAGGGGTTTCACGGTCCTCCAACCTTTGTAATCCCTTTTGAGTTCCTCAACGTTCTCTGGGGTCAGCAGTGTCGCATTGAGCTTCCACGTCCCTCTGCCAACCCGCTGGTCGTCCTGTAAGTGACAGTCGGCCAGTAAGAGGCAGTGGTCGGAGAAGAACACCGGCTTGACGTCGGTGGATCCGACCGTGACAGCACGGGACACAAACAGGAAGTCAATCCTGGAACGGGCAGACCCGTCCGATCTTGACCATGTGTATCTGCGCTGCGCTCCGTCTGCAGGTTTGCTGAAGACGTCGTGCAGTTTGGCATCCTTAACTGTTTCTACTAGGAATCTGGACGTAGCGTCCAGTTTGCTGTCGTCACTGCCGGATCGTCCAGCCGCATCGATGATGCAGTTGAAGTCACCGCCTAGGATGACCGGCCTGGACGTCGCCAGCAGCAGTGGGAGCTGCTGGAAGACGGTCAGCCGCTCGCTGCGTTGTACCGGGGCGTACACGTTGATCAACCGGAGCGGAGCGTTGTTGTACATCACGTCTGCTACGAGGAGGCGGCCGCCCACCACCTCCTTAACTTCGGAGATGGTGAAGTTACCTCCCCGCAGCAGAATACCCAGGCCGGAGGAACGGCAGTCATTACCCCCCGACCAGATCGATGGCCCGTGGGACCACCATCGCGACCACTGCCTGTAGGTGCTGAGGTGTGGTATTCCACACTCCTGCAGAAACAGTAGGTCAGCTTTGACCTTGGCAAGGTAATCCAAGGTTGAAACACATCGCGTAGTCGATTTAATGCTACGCACATTAATGGAAGCAATTCTTACACCCATTTTTTAATAAAAATTAGTTGTTGCTTCCCATACCATTTGTCCTCGCTAGTCCCAGTCCTTCCCCTTCGGGATGTTCCTGCATACCCATCGTATGCGCAAGCAGTTTCACGTTGGTTGGGCTCAGAAACCCCTCCTGATTTTTCCTGCAGGGTTTGTGCCGCTCGGGTGACATCGGGGGGGTCTTGTAGGCAGAGAGGATTGGGTTGTCCTCAGCTGCTTCCATCTGTTCCTCCTCGAAAACATCACAGCTCCCGGTCTCCCGGAGCTCAGGTGCGCCAGACGTGTCTTTGCTCCCGGTGTCCTGGAGCTGAGATGCGTTGGCCACGTCGTTACGTGTGGGGCATTGGGGTTGGGGCACGCTGGGCCCATCACAGCTTCCAGTGCCCGGGGGCTGGGATGCTTTATCATCCATCTCGGAGTTCTGCCGCCTCTTTTGAAGGGGCTGTCGTTCCAGCATTTCCCCGTCCAGTGAAGAGGAGTTGTTGCAGTCTGATTCAGAAGAGAGCCTCCTCTTGCCACTGGTTTGGGTGGTGGCTTTGGGATGTTTTTTCTTTGTGGTTCTCCTCTGGACCACTTGCCACTGACCTGTTTGTCCATCTGCTGCCTCCTCCTCCATTGATTCTGTCTGTGGGGGAGGGGTTTCCGGGCGCTGGGTAGGTGCTGGGTCGTTGGTTTCAGCCGCCTCCCCTTCCTTCTCAGGTTGAAGTTCCTCACTGCGGAGAAGGTTGCTGGTCTCCTTTCGAACAGCGGACGCCTTCGTCGAACCTTCGCCCGGCCATTCCTTGGACCTTGCCGCCTGAGCATAGCTTTGACAACGTTTGGGACAGGTCTTGTAGAGATGGCCTGCCGCACCGCACAAGTTGCAACACTTAGTCTGCTTACAGTCCTTGGTCTGATGGCCTTCCTCCTTGCAGTTCTTGCAAACAACCGTGCTGCAGTTGGCTGCCATGTGACCAGATTTGCCACAGGTGCGACAAACTCTGGGCTGCCCAGCGTAGACCAAGAAGCCTCGACTTCCCCCGATAGCGAAGCTGGAGGGAGGGTGGATGATGGCTCCACTGGGATCTACCTTCAAGGTCACCTTGACCTGCCGCTTGCTGGTCCAGATCCCAAAGGGGTCCTTGACATCAGTGCTGCTGCCGGCCACCTCGACGTACCTGGCGAGAAAGGTGAGTACATCCACCACCGGAACATGGGGGTTGTAGAGGTGAATCGTCACCACCAGGTCCCGTTGTGACGGAAGCGTGAAGAGCGGCTCCGCTGTGAGGATCGACAGTGGCGCCCGGTCCCCTTTCTCCTTGAACGCCTTCAGGAACTTGATGCATCCCGCCACGTTCCGGAACGTCACGTCGAAGTATCCACTGCTGGGGAAATCCTGCAGGCAGAAGACGTCCGTCGCTTGAAATCCGCAGCAATCGAAGAGAATTTTCTTGATGAAGAAGGTGCGATCGACCGGTGCATCTCCTTCCTTGTCCTTCACGACCACCCGAACGGTGTTGCGCACTCCCTGGCCCGAAGCTCGAAAATTGGTTATAGCCATTTTACTCAAAGCTTCCCCAGGATCAAAAAGCAATGATCATGGTCTCTTCTCAATCAAATAAGCACTGATAAGAACAGATACTACACTTGATCTTAGCCAAAAGGCCGAGAAGCGATGGCCGTAAAACTGCGTTTGCTGCGCGCGTCAGGCCCGGCGTGCGGCCTCTACGTCAAAGTAGCCTCCGGGTGGGCGAGCCTCGGGCGAAAGAGGCGACGGCGGGCGGTCTTTGAGCCAGAGCTCCTTTTGTTGCCGGGCCTTGCAAGCAGAAAGGAAAGCACGCGTGCATGCCACGCGCAGCCATTCCTTGCGCTTCTGCGCGAGGCATTGCGCAGGAATAAAGACAACCGCGCGCGCTGGGCAGCAAGGGGCGGCCTGCAACTGCGGGGCAATCCAACAGGGGGCAGCGTAGCGCCCACGGAAAACTGCAGCAAAGTCAGCCGAGCAGCAGCGCCGTCACTATTGCGAATTCTATTTTTCAGCAGGGGTCTCGCTCCCGTGGAGGGGGGAAGCTGCACCGCTCCTGGAAACACTGCAATACCAGGTGGATGCATGGAGTGGACGGGGCAAGCCCCTGCTCCATCTCCCTGTCCCAAAAATCAATTTAATATTTGGTCCCCAGATAGGGGACGTATCAGATATTAAACTGATAAGAACAGATACTTTTTTTTTTTTTTTTTTTTTTTTTTTTTTTTTTTATTTCCAAAATATACTTTATTCATAAAAATCTGTAAAAATTACATTGCCAAACAGTTTCCAAACAGCACCAAAAAATACAAACATTGCAAGGGAGATCAGTTTCCTTCAATACTGTCATGAGTTTCTTCCCAACCCTTCCGTTTCTCAATTGTCATGTCAATTACAGTTTTACATTTACAGCAATTCAGAATATTAATGATACAGTTCGAGGGGTTTCCCATGGATCCAGCCCCTCAGTCCAGCTTGGTGGGGGAACCTTACACTGTGGTCTTTCCCCATTGAGCCTTTGCTGCGGCTGCCCCAAGCTTTAGTGCGTCCCTCAGCACGTAGTCCTGGACCTTGGAATGTGCCAGTCTGCAACATTCGGTGGTGGACAACTCTTTGCGCTGGAAGACCAGCAAGTTTCGGGCAGACCAAAGGGCGTCTTTCACCGAATTGATAGTCCTCCAGCAGCAGTTGATGTTTGTCTCGGTGTGCGTCCCTGGGAACAGCCCGTAGAGCACAGACTCCTGTGTTACAGAGCTGCTTGGGATGAACCTTGACAAAAACCACTGCATCTCTTTCCACACCTGCTTTGCAAAGGCACATTCCAGGAGGAGGTGGGCGACCGTCTCTTCCCCACCACAGCCAACGCGGGGGCACTGTGCGGAGGGGGCGAGACTTCGGGTGTGCATGAAGGATCTGACGGGGAGGGCCCTTCTCACCACCAGCCAAGCTACGTCTTGGTGCTTGTTTGAAAGTTCTGGTGATGAGGCATTCCGCCAAATGACTTTGACGGTCTGCTCGGGGAACCATCCGACAGGATCCACCGTTTCCTTTTCCCGTAGGGCCTTGAGGACATTCCGTGCAGACCACTGCCTGATGGACCGGTGGTCAAAGGTGTTTTTCCGCAGAAACTGCTCCACGAAGGATAGGTGGTACGGCACGTCCCAACTGCACGGAGCGTTCCGCGGCCATGTGACCAGGCCCATCCTTCGCAACACCGGGGACAGATAGAACCTCAGCACGTAGTGACACTTGGAGTTTGCGTACTGGGGATCTACACATAGCTTGATGCAGCCGCACACGAAGGTGGTCATCAGGATGAGGGCCACGTTGGGTACATTTTTCCCGCCCATGTCCAGAGATTTGAACATCGTGTCCCTCCGGACCCGGTCCATTTTAGATCCCCAGACGAAGCGGAAAATGGCTCGGGTGACTGCCACGGCACAGGAGTGGGGTATGGGCCAGACCTGCGCCACGTAGAGCAACAACGTGAGCGCCTCGCACCTGATGACCAGGTTCTTACCCACAATGGAGAGAGATCGCTGCCCCCACATGCCCAACTTTTGTCGTACCTTGGCTACTCGCTCCTCCCATGTTTTGGTGCACGCCCCGGCCCTTCCGAACCATATCCCCAGCACCTTCAGGTAATCTGACCTGACGGTGAAGGGGACAAAGGATCGGTCAGCCCAGTTCCCAAAGAACATGGCCTCGCTCTTGCCGTGGTTAACTTTGGCTCCCGAGGCCAGTTCGAACTGGTCGCAGATGCTCATCAGTCTGCGCACGGACAGCGGATCCGAGCAGAAGACGGCGACGTCATCCATGTACAGGGAGGTTTTGACCTGAGTGCCTCCGCTGCCTGGGATTGTCACCCCTCTTATGCTCGCATCCTTCCTAATAGACTCAGCAAAGGGTTCAATACAGCAAACAAACAAGACCGGGGACAGAGGACAGCCCTGTCTGACTCCAGATTTGATCGGGAAACTTTCAGATTCCCACCCGTTGATTGACACTGCGCTACTGATGTTTGTGTAGAGCAGTTGGATCCAATTGCAGATTCCCTCCCCAAACCCCATTTTGGAAAGCACGTCCATCATGTAGGTGTGCGATATCCTGTCAAAAGCCTTCTCCTGGTCCAGGCTGATGAGGCAGGTGTCCACCCTCCTGTCCCGTACGTAGGCGATCGTATCCCTGAGTAGCGCGAGGCTATCAGAGATCTTCCTGCCGGGTACAGTACAGGTCTGATCGGGGTGAATCACCAACTCCAGAGCAGACTTGACTCGACTGGCTATGACTTTGGACAGAATCTTGTAATCAACATTAAGCAGTGAGATGGGCCGCCAATTTCTGATTTCTACCCTCTCCCCCTTCTGCTTGTAAATGAGGGTGATGATGCCTTTTCTCATGGATTCTGACATGCTACCGGCCAGGAGCATACTCTCGTATACTTCCAGCAGGTCCGGGCCGACCCAGTCCCACAGGGCCGAGTACAACTCGACCGGTAAGCCGTCGCTCCCGGGAGTTTTACTCGCCTCGAAAGACTCGACGGCCTTTGTCAGCTCGTCCAGAGTTAGCGGCTTGTCCAGTCCCTCCCTCCTGCTGTCATCTAAGACCTCTGTGATAGATGACAGGAAGGACTGGGAGGCTCTGCTGTCTGTGGGCTTCGCGTCATACAGCCCAGCATAAAAGGATTTGCTGATCCTTAGTATGTCGGACTGCGAAGACGTTACCGAGCCATCTTCTTCCTTCAGGCTGCTGATAACAGAGCTCTCTCTGTGTACCTTTTGGAAGAAGTAACGCGAGCACGTCTCATCCTGCTCGATGGAGCGGACTCTGGACCGGAAGATGATCTTGGAGGCCTCCTTGGCAAAGAGCGAGGCCTGCTGGCTCTTCACCTCTTGGAGGTCCTCCTTGACCTCGACCCCCATTGACTGCAACCGGAGTAGATTTTGCATAATTTTCTGGAGTCGGGACAGTTCCCTCTGTCTCTCTCTCGCCTTCTGAACACCTTTGTGGATGAAGAACCTCTTGATGTTCTCCTTAATCGCTTCCCACCAGTGAACTGGAGACTCAAAGAGGGGTTTCACGGTCCTCCAACCTTTGTAATCCCTTTTGAGTTCCTCAACGTTCTCTGGGGTCAGCAGTGTCGCATTGAGCTTCCACGTCCCTCTGCCAACCCGCTGGTCGTCCTGTAAGTGACAGTCGGCCAGTAAGAGGCAGTGGTCGGAGAAGAACACCGGCTTGACGTCGGTGGATCCGACCGTGACAGCACGGGACACAAACAGGAAGTCAATCCTGGAACGGGCAGACCCGTCCGATCTTGACCATGTGTATCTGCGCTGCGCTCCGTCTGCAGGTTTGCTGAAGACGTCGTGCAGTTTGGCATCCTTAACTGTTTCTACTAGGAATCTGGACGTAGCGTCCAGTTTGCTGTCGTCACTGCCGGATCGTCCAGCCGCATCGATGATGCAGTTGAAGTCACCGCCTAGGATGACCGGCCTGGACGTCGCCAGCAGCAGTGGGAGCTGCTGGAAGACGGTCAGCCGCTCGCTGCGTTGTACCGGGGCGTACACGTTGATCAACCGGAGCGGAGCGTTGTTGTACATCACGTCTGCTACGAGGAGGCGGCCGCCCACCACCTCCTTAACTTCGGAGATGGTGAAGTTACCTCCCCGCAGCAGAATACCCAGGCCGGAGGAACGGCAGTCATTACCCCCCGACCAGATCGATGGCCCGTGGGACCACCATCGCGACCACTGCCTGTAGGTGCTGAGGTGTGGTATTCCACACTCCTGCAGAAACAGTAGGTCAGCTTTGACCTTGGCAAGGTAATCCAAGGTTGAAACACATCGCGTAGTCGATTTAATGCTACGCACATTAATGGAAGCAATTCTTACACCCATTTTTTAATAAAAATTAGTTGTTGCTTCCCATACCATTTGTCCTCGCTAGTCCCAGTCCTTCCCCTTCGGGATGTTCCTGCATACCCATCGTATGCGCAAGCAGTTTCACGTTGGTTGGGCTCAGAAACCCCTCCTGATTTTTCCTGCAGGGTTTGTGCCGCTCGGGTGACATCGGGGGGGTCTTGTAGGCAGAGAGGATTGGGTTGTCCTCAGCTGCTTCCATCTGTTCCTCCTCGAAAACATCACAGCTCCCGGTCTCCCGGAGCTCAGGTGCGCCAGACGTGTCTTTGCTCCCGGTGTCCTGGAGCTGAGATGCGTTGGCCACGTCGTTACGTGTGGGGCATTGGGGTTGGGGCACGCTGGGCCCATCACAGCTTCCAGTGCCCGGGGGCTGGGATGCTTTATCATCCATCTCGGAGTTCTGCCGCCTCTTTTGAAGGGGCTGTCGTTCCAGCATTTCCCCGTCCAGTGAAGAGGAGTTGTTGCAGTCTGATTCAGAAGAGAGCCTCCTCTTGCCACTGGTTTGGGTGGTGGCTTTGGGATGTTTTTTCTTTGTGGTTCTCCTCTGGACCACTTGCCACTGACCTGTTTGTCCATCTGCTGCCTCCTCCTCCATTGATTCTGTCTGTGGGGGAGGGGTTTCCGGGCGCTGGGTAGGTGCTGGGTCGTTGGTTTCAGCCGCCTCCCCTTCCTTCTCAGGTTGAAGTTCCTCACTGCGGAGAAGGTTGCTGGTCTCCTTTCGAACAGCGGACGCCTTCGTCGAACCTTCGCCCGGCCATTCCTTGGACCTTGCCGCCTGAGCATAGCTTTGACAACGTTTGGGACAGGTCTTGTAGAGATGGCCTGCCGCACCGCACAAGTTGCAACACTTAGTCTGCTTACAGTCCTTGGTCTGATGGCCTTCCTCCTTGCAGTTCTTGCAAACAACCGTGCTGCAGTTGGCTGCCATGTGACCAGATTTGCCACAGGTGCGACAAACTCTGGGCTGCCCAGCGTAGACCAAGAAGCCTCGACTTCCCCCGATAGCGAAGCTGGAGGGAGGGTGGATGATGGCTCCACTGGGATCTACCTTCAAGGTCACCTTGACCTGCCGCTTGCTGGTCCAGATCCCAAAGGGGTCCTTGACATCAGTGCTGCTGCCGGCCACCTCGACGTACCTGGCGAGAAAGGTGAGTACATCCACCACCGGAACATGGGGGTTGTAGAGGTGAATCGTCACCACCCGGTCCCGTTGTGACGGAAGCGTGAAGAGCGGCTCCGCTGTGAGGATCGACAGTGGCGCCCGGTCCCCTTTCTCCTTGAACGCCTTCAGGAACTTGATGCATCCCGCCACGTTCCGGAACGTCACGTCGAAGTATCCACTGCTGGGGAAATCCTGCAGGCAGAAGACGTCCGTCGCTTGAAATCCGCAGCAATCGAAGAGAATTTTCTTGATGAAGAAGGTGCGATCGACCGGTGCATCTCCTTCCTTGTCCTTCACGACCACCCGAACGGTGTTGCGCACTCCCTGGCCCGAAGCTCGAAAATTGGTTATAGCCATTTTACTCAAAGCTTCCCCAGGATCAAAAAGCAATGATCATGGTCTCTTCTCAATCAAATAAGCACTGATAAGAACAGATACTACACTTGATCTTAGCCAAAAGGCCGAGAAGCGATGGCCGTAAAACTGCGTTTGCTGCGCGCGTCAGGCCCGGCGTGCGGCCTCTACGTCAAAGTAGCCTCCGGGTGGGCGAGCCTCGGGCGAAAGAGGCGACGGCGGGCGGTCTTTGAGCCAGAGCTCCTTTTGTTGCCGGGCCTTGCAAGCAGAAAGGAAAGCACGCGTGCATGCCACGCGCAGCCATTCCTTGCGCTTCTGCGCGAGGCATTGCGCAGGAAAAAAGACGCGCGCGCGCTGGGCAGCAAAGGGCGGCCTGCAACTGCGGGGCAATCCAACAGGGGGCAGCGTAGCGCCCACGGAAAACTGCAGCAAAGTCAGCCGAGCAGCAGCGCCGTCACTATTGCGAATTCTATTTTTCAGCAGGGGTCTCGCTCCCGTGGAGGGGGGAAGCTGCACCGCTCCTGGAAACACTGCAATACCAGGTGGATGCATGGAGTGGACGGGGCAAGCCCCTGCTCCATCTCCCTGTCCCAAAAATCAATTTAATATTTGGTCCCCAGATAGGGGACGTATCAGATATTAAACTGATAAGAACAGATACTTTTTTTTTTTTTTTTATTTCCAAAATATACTTTATTCATAAAAATCTGTAAAAATTACATTGCCAAACAGTTTCCAAACAGCACCAAAAAATACAAACATTGCAAGGGAGATCAGTTTCCTTCAATACTGTCATGAGTTTCTTCCCAACCCTTCCGTTTCTCAATTGTCATGTCAATTACAGTTTTACATTTACAGCAATTCAGAATATTAACGATACAGTTCGAGGGGTTTCCCATGGATCCAGCCCCTCAGTCTAGCTTGGTGGGGGAACCTTACACTGTGGTCTTTCCCCATTGAGCCTTTGCTGCGGCTGCCCCAAGCTTTAGTGCGTCCCTCAGCACGTAGTCCTGGACCTTGGAATGTGCCAGTCTGCAACATTCGGTGGTGGACAACTCTTTGCGCTGGAAGACCAGCAAGTTTCGGGCAGACCAAAGGGCGTCTTTCACCGAATTGATAGTCCTCCAGCAGCAGTTGATGTTTGTCTCGGTGTGCGTCCCTGGGAACAGCCCGTAGAGCACAGACTCCTGTGTTACAGAGCTGCTTGGGATGAACCTTGACAAAAACCACTGCATCTCTTTCCACACCTGCTTTGCAAAGGCACATTCCAGGAGGAGGTGGGCGACCGTCTCTTCCCCACCACAGCCAACGCGGGGGCACTGTGCGGAGGGGGCGAGACTTCGGGTGTGCATGAAGGATCTGACGGGGAGGGCCCTTCTCACCACCAGCCAAGCTACGTCTTGGTGCTTGTTTGAAAGTTCTGGTGATGAGGCATTCCGCCAAATGACTTTGACGGTCTGCTCGGGGAACCATCCGACAGGATCCACCGTTTCCTTTTCCCGTAGGGCCTTGAGGACATTCCGTGCAGACCACTGCCTGATGGACCGGTGGTCAAAGGTGTTTTTCCGCAGAAACTGCTCCACGAAGGATAGGTGGTACGGCACGTCCCAACTGCACGGAGCGTTCCGCGGCCATGTGACCAGGCCCATCCTTCGCAACACCGGGGACAGATAGAAC
Source organism: Heterodontus francisci (assembly GCF_036365525.1). Lineage (NCBI taxonomy): Eukaryota > Metazoa > Chordata > Chondrichthyes > Heterodontiformes > Heterodontidae > Heterodontus > Heterodontus francisci. The sequence continues at coordinate 9,281,681 of NC_090411.1, read as the reverse complement.
CTCAGCACGTAGTGACACTTGGAGTTTGCGTACTGGGGATCTACACATAGCTTGATGCAGCCGCACACGAAGGTGGTCATCAGGATGAGGGCCACGTTGGGTACATTTTTCCCGCCCATGTCCAGAGATTTGAACATCGTGTCCCTCCGGACCCGGTCCATTTTAGATCCCCAGACGAAGCGGAAAATGGCTCGGGTGACTGCCACGGCACAGGAGTGGGGTATGGGCCAGACCTGCGCCACGTAGAGCAACAACGTGAGCGCCTCGCACCTGATGACCAGGTTCTTACCCACAATGGAGAGAGATCGCTGCCCCCACATGCCCAACTTTTGTCGTACCTTGGCTACTCGCTCCTCCCATGTTTTGGTGCACGCCCCGGCCCTTCCGAACCATATCCCCAGCACCTTCAGGTAATCTGACCTGACGGTGAAGGGGACAAAGGATCGGTCAGCCCAGTTCCCAAAGAACATGGCCTCGCTCTTGCCGTGGTTAACTTTGGCTCCCGAGGCCAGTTCGAACTGGTCGCAGATGCTCATCAGTCTGCGCACGGACAGCGGATCCGAGCAGAAGACGGCGACGTCATCCATGTACAGGGAGGTTTTGACCTGAGTGCCTCCGCTGCCTGGGATTGTCACCCCTCTTATGCTCGCATCCTTCCTAATAGACTCAGCAAAGGGTTCAATACAGCAAACAAACAAGACCGGGGACAGAGGACAGCCCTGTCTGACTCCAGATTTGATCGGGAAACTTTCAGATTCCCACCCGTTGATTGACACTGCGCTACTGATGTTTGTGTAGAGCAGTTGGATCCAATTGCAGATTCCCTCCCCAAACCCCATTTTGGAAAGCACGTCCATCATGTAGGTGTGCGATATCCTGTCAAAAGCCTTCTCCTGGTCCAGGCTGATGAGGCAGGTGTCCACCCTCCTGTCCCGTACGTAGGCGATCGTATCCCTGAGTAGCGCGAGGCTATCAGAGATCTTCCTGCCGGGTACAGTACAGGTCTGATCGGGGTGAATCACCAACTCCAGAGCAGACTTGACTCGACTGGCTATGACTTTGGACAGAATCTTGTAATCAACATTAAGCAGTGAGATGGGCCGCCAATTTCTGATTTCTACCCTCTCCCCCTTCTGCTTGTAAATGAGGGTGATGATGCCTTTTCTCATGGATTCTGACATGCTACCGGCCAGGAGCATACTCTCGTATACTTCCAGCAGGTCCGGGCCGACCCAGTCCCACAGGGCCGAGTACAACTCGACCGGTAAGCCGTCGCTCCCGGGAGTTTTACTCGCCTCGAAAGACTCGACGGCCTTTGTCAGCTCGTCCAGAGTTAGCGGCTTGTCCAGTCCCTCCCTCCTGCTGTCATCTAAGACCTCTGTGATAGATGACAGGAAGGACTGGGAGGCTCTGCTGTCTGTGGGCTTCGCGTCATACAGCCCAGCATAAAAGGATTTGCTGATCCTTAGTATGTCGGACTGCGAAGACGTTACCGAGCCATCTTCTTCCTTCAGGCTGCTGATAACAGAGCTCTCTCTGTGTACCTTTTGGAAGAAGTAACGCGAGCACGTCTCATCCTGCTCGATGGAGCGGACTCTGGACCGGAAGATGATCTTGGAGGCCTCCTTGGCAAAGAGCGAGGCCTGCTGGCTCTTCACCTCTTGGAGGTCCTCCTTGACCTCGACCCCCATTGACTGCAACCGGAGTAGATTTTGCATAATTTTCTGGAGTCGGGACAGTTCCCTCTGTCTCTCTCTCGCCTTCTGAACACCTTTGTGGATGAAGAACCTCTTGATGTTCTCCTTAATCGCTTCCCACCAGTGAACTGGAGACTCAAAGAGGGGTTTCACGGTCCTCCAACCTTTGTAATCCCTTTTGAGTTCCTCAACGTTCTCTGGGGTCAGCAGTGTCGCATTGAGCTTCCACGTCCCTCTGCCAACCCGCTGGTCGTCCTGTAAGTGACAGTCGGCCAGTAAGAGGCAGTGGTCGGAGAAGAACACCGGCTTGACGTCGGTGGATCCGACCGTGACAGCACGGGACACAAACAGGAAGTCAATCCTGGAACGGGCAGACCCGTCCGATCTTGACCATGTGTATCTGCGCTGCGCTCCGTCTGCAGGTTTGCTGAAGACGTCGTGCAGTTTGGCATCCTTAACTGTTTCTACTAGGAATCTGGACGTAGCGTCCAGTTTGCTGTCGTCACTGCCGGATCGTCCAGCCGCATCGATGATGCAGTTGAAGTCACCGCCTAGGATGACCGGCCTGGACGTCGCCAGCAGCAGTGGGAGCTGCTGGAAGACGGTCAGCCGCTCGCTGCGTTGTACCGGGGCGTACACGTTGATCAACCGGAGCGGAGCGTTGTTGTACATCACGTCTGCTACGAGGAGGCGGCCGCCCACCACCTCCTTAACTTCGGAGATGGTGAAGTTACCTCCCCGCAGCAGAATACCCAGGCCGGAGGAACGGCAGTCATTACCCCCCGACCAGATCGATGGCCCGTGGGACCACCATCGCGACCACTGCCTGTAGGTGCTGAGGTGTGGTATTCCACACTCCTGCAGAAACAGTAGGTCAGCTTTGACCTTGGCAAGGTAATCCAAGGTTGAAACACATCGCGTAGTCGATTTAATGCTACGCACATTAATGGAAGCAATTCTTACACCCATTTTTTAATAAAAATTAGTTGTTGCTTCCCATACCATTTGTCCTCGCTAGTCCCAGTCCTTCCCCTTCGGGATGTTCCTGCATACCCATCGTATGCGCAAGCAGTTTCACGTTGGTTGGGCTCAGAAACCCCTCCTGATTTTTCCTGCAGGGTTTGTGCCGCTCGGGTGACATCGGGGGGGGTCTTGTAGGCAGAGAGGATTGGGTTGTCCTCAGCTGCTTCCATCTGTTCCTCCTCGAAAACATCACAGCTCCCGGTCTCCCGGAGCTCAGGTGCGCCAGACGTGTCTTTGCTCCCGGTGTCCTGGAGCTGAGATGCGTTGGCCACGTCGTTACGTGTGGGGCATTGGGGTTGGGGCACGCTGGGCCCATCACAGCTTCCAGTGCCCGGGGGCTGGGATGCTTTATCATCCATCTCGGAGTTCTGCCGCCTCTTTTGAAGGGGCTGTCGTTCCAGCATTTCCCCGTCCAGTGAAGAGGAGTTGTTGCAGTCTGATTCAGAAGAGAGCCTCCTCTTGCCACTGGTTTGGGTGGTGGCTTTGGGATGTTTTTTCTTTGTGGTTCTCCTCTGGACCACTTGCCACTGACCTGTTTGTCCATCTGCTGCCTCCTCCTCCATTGATTCTGTCTGTGGGGGAGGGGTTTCCGGGCGCTGGGTAGGTGCTGGGTCGTTGGTTTCAGCCGCCTCCCCTTCCTTCTCAGGTTGAAGTTCCTCACTGCGGAGAAGGTTGCTGGTCTCCTTTCGAACAGCGGACGCCTTCGTCGAACCTTCGCCCGGCCATTCCTTGGACCTTGCCGCCTGAGCATAGCTTTGACAACGTTTGGGACAGGTCTTGTAGAGATGGCCTGCCGCACCGCACAAGTTGCAACACTTAGTCTGCTTACAGTCCTTGGTCTGATGGCCTTCCTCCTTGCAGTTCTTGCAAACAACCGTGCTGCAGTTGGCTGCCATGTGACCAGATTTGCCACAGGTGCGACAAACTCTGGGCTGCCCAGCGTAGACCAAGAAGCCTCGACTTCCCCCGATAGCGAAGCTGGAGGGAGGGTGGATGATGGCTCCACTGGGATCTACCTTCAAGGTCACCTTGACCTGCCGCTTGCTGGTCCAGATCCCAAAGGGGTCCTTGACATCAGTGCTGCTGCCGGCCACCTCGACGTACCTGGCGAGAAAGGTGAGTACATCCACCACCGGAACATGGGGGTTGTAGAGGTGAATCGTCACCACCCGGTCCCGTTGTGACGGAAGCGTGAAGAGCGGCTCCGCTGTGAGGATCGACAGTGGCGCCCGGTCCCCTTTCTCCTTGAACGCCTTCAGGAACTTGATGCATCCCGCCACGTTCCGGAACGTCACGTCGAAGTATCCACTGCTGGGGAAATCCTGCAGGCAGAAGACGTCCGTCGCTTGAAATCCGCAGCAATCGAAGAGAATTTTCTTGATGAAGAAGGTGCGATCGACCGGTGCATCTCCTTCCTTGTCCTTCACGACCACCCGAACGGTGTTGCGCACTCCCTGGCCCGAAGCTCGAAAATTGGTTATAGCCATTTTACTCAAAGCTTCCCCAGGATCAAAAAGCAATGATCATGGTCTCTTCTCAATCAAATAAGCACTGATAAGAACAGATACTACACTTGATCTTAGCCAAAAGGCCGAGAAGCGATGGCCGTAAAACTGCGTTTGCTGCGCGCGTCAGGCCCGGCGTGCGGCCTCTACGTCAAAGTAGCCTCCGGGTGGGCGAGCCTCGGGCGAAAGAGGCGACGGCGGGCGGTCTTTGAGCCAGAGCTCCTTTTGTTGCCGGGCCTTGCAAGCAGAAAGGAAAGCACGCGTGCATGCCACGCGCAGCCATTCCTTGCGCTTCTGCGCGAGGCATTGCGCAGGAATAAAGACAACCGCGCGCGCTGGGCAGCAAGGGGCGGCCTGCAACTGCGGGGCAATCCAACAGGGGGCAGCGTAGCGCCCACGGAAAACTGCAGCAAAGTCAGCCGAGCAGCAGCGCCGTCACTATTGCGAATTCTATTTTTCAGCAGGGGTCTCGCTCCCGTGGAGGGGGGAAGCTGCACCGCTCCTGGAAACACTGCAATACCAGGTGGATGCATGGAGTGGACGGGGCAAGCCCCTGCTCCATCTCCCTGTCCCAAAAATCAATTTAATATTTGGTCCCCAGATAGGGGACGTATCAGATATTAAACTGATAAGAACAGATACTACACTTGATCTTAGCCAAAAGGCCGAGAAGCGATGGCTGTAAAACTGCGTTTGCTGCGCGCGTCAGGCCCGGCGTGCGGCCTCTACGTCAAAGTAGCCTCCGGGTGGGCGAGCCTCGGGCGAAAGAGGCGACGGCGGGCGGTCTTTGAGCCAGAGCTCCTTTTGTTGCCGGGCCTTGCAAGCAGAAAGGAAAGCACGCGTGCATGCCACGCGCAGCCATTCCTTGCGCTTCTGCGCGAGGCATTGCGCAGGAATAAAGACAACCGCGCGCGCTGGGCAGCAAGGGGCGGCCTGCAACTGCGGGGCAATCCAACAGGGAACAGCGTAGCACCCACGGAAAACTGCAGCAAAGTCAGCCGAGCAGCAGCGCCGTCACTATTGCGAATTCTATTTTTCAGCAGGGGTCTCGCCCCCATGGAGGGGGGAAGCTGCACCGCTCCTGGAAACACTGCAATACCAGGTGGATGCATGGAGTGGACGGGGCAAGCCCCTGCTCCATCTCCCTGTCCCAAAAATCAATTTAATATTTGGTCCCCAGATAGGGGACGCATCAGATATTAAACTGATAAGAACAGATTTTTTTTTTTTTTTATTTCCAAAATATACTTTATTCATAAAAATCTGTAAAAATTACATTGCCAAACAGTTTCCAAACAGCACCAAAAAATACAAACATTGCAAGGGAGATCAGTTTCCTTCAATACTGTCATGAGTTTCTTCCCAACCCTTCCGTTTCTCAATTGTCATGTCAATTACAGTTTTACATTTACAGCAATTCAGAATATTAACGATACAGTTCGAGGGGTTTCCCATGGATCCAGCCCCTCAGTCTAGCTTGGTGGGGGAACCTTACACTGTGGTCTTTCCCCATTGAGCCTTTGCTGCGGCTGCCCCAAGCTTTAGTGCGTCCCTCAGCACGTAGTCCTGGACCTTGGAATGTGCCAGTCTGCAACATTCGGTGGTGGACAACTCTTTGCGCTGGAAGACCAGCAAGTTTCGGGCAGACCAAAGGGCGTCTTTCACCGAATTGATAGTCCTCCAGCAGCAGTTGATGTTTGTCTCGGTGTGCGTCCCTGGGAACAGCCCGTAGAGCACAGACTCCTGTGTTACAGAGCTGCTTGGGATGAACCTTGACAAAAACCACTGCATCTCTTTCCACACCTGCTTTGCAAAGGCACATTCCAGGAGGAGGTGGGCGACCGTCTCTTCCCCACCACAGCCAACGCGGGGGCACTGTGCGGAGGGGGCGAGACTTCGGGTGTGCATGAAGGATCTGACGGGGAGGGCCCTTCTCACCACCAGCCAAGCTACGTCTTGGTGCTTGTTTGAAAGTTCTGGTGATGAGGCATTCCGCCAAATGACTTTGACGGTCTGCTCGGGGAACCATCCGACAGGATCCACCGTTTCCTTTTCCCGTAGGGCCTTGAGGACATTCCGTGCAGACCACTGCCTGATGGACCGGTGGTCAAAGGTGTTTTTCCGCAGAAACTGCTCCACGAAGGATAGGTGGTACGGCACGTCCCAACTGCACGGAGCGTTCCGCGGCCATGTGACCAGGCCCATCCTTCGCAACACCGGGGACAGATAGAACCTCAGCACGTAGTGACACTTGGAGTTTGCGTACTGGGGATCTACACATAGCTTGATGCAGCCGCACACGAAGGTGGTCATCAGGATGAGGGCCACGTTGGGTACATTTTTCCCGCCCATGTCCAGAGATTTGAACATCGTGTCCCTCCGGACCCGGTCCATTTTAGATCCCCAGACGAAGCGGAAAATGGCTCGGGTGACTGCCACGGCACAGGAGTGGGGTATGGGCCAGACCTGCGCCACGTAGAGCAACAACGTGAGCGCCTCGCACCTGATGACCAGGTTCTTACCCACAATGGAGAGAGATCGCTGCCCCCACATGCCCAACTTTTGTCGTACCTTGGCTACTCGCTCCTCCCATGTTTTGGTGCACGCCCCGGCCCTTCCGAACCATATCCCCAGCACCTTCAGGTAATCTGACCTGACGGTGAAGGGGACAAAGGATCGGTCAGCCCAGTTCCCAAAGAACATGGCCTCGCTCTTGCCGTGGTTAACTTTGGCTCCCGAGGCCAGTTCGAACTGGTCGCAGATGCTCATCAGTCTGCGCACGGACAGCGGATCCGAGCAGAAGACGGCGACGTCATCCATGTACAGGGAGGTTTTGACCTGAGTGCCTCCGCTGCCTGGGATTGTCACCCCTCTTATGCTCGCATCCTTCCTAATAGACTCAGCAAAGGGTTCAATACAGCAAACAAACAAGACCGGGGACAGAGGACAGCCCTGTCTGACTCCAGATTTGATCGGGAAACTTTCAGATTCCCACCCGTTGATTGACACTGCGCTACTGATGTTTGTGTAGAGCAGTTGGATCCAATTGCAGATTCCCTCCCCAAACCCCATTTTGGAAAGCACGTCCATCATGTAGGTGTGCGATATCCTGTCAAAAGCCTTCTCCTGGTCCAGGCTGATGAGGCAGGTGTCCACCCTCCTGTCCCGTACGTAGGCGATCGTATCCCTGAGTAGCGCGAGGCTATCAGAGATCTTCCTGCCGGGTACAGTACAGGTCTGATCGGGGTGAATCACCAACTCCAGAGCAGACTTGACTCGACTGGCTATGACTTTGGACAGAATCTTGTAATCAACATTAAGCAGTGAGATGGGCCGCCAATTTCTGATTTCTACCCTCTCCCCCTTCTGCTTGTAAATGAGGGTGATGATGCCTTTTCTCATGGATTCTGACATGCTACCGGCCAGGAGCATACTCTCGTATACTTCCAGCAGGTCCGGGCCGACCCAGTCCCACAGGGCCGAGTACAACTCGACCGGTAAGCCGTCGCTCCCGGGAGTTTTACTCGCCTCGAAAGACTCGACGGCCTTTGTCAGCTCGTCCAGAGTTAGCGGCTTGTCCAGTCCCTCCCTCCTGCTGTCATCTAAGACCTCTGTGATAGATGACAGGAAGGACTGGGAGGCTCTGCTGTCTGTGGGCTTCGCGTCATACAGCCCAGCATAAAAGGATTTGCTGATCCTTAGTATGTCGGACTGCGAAGACGTTACCGAGCCATCTTCTTCCTTCAGGCTGCTGATAACAGAGCTCTCTCTGTGTACCTTTTGGAAGAAGTAACGCGAGCACGTCTCATCCTGCTCGATGGAGCGGACTCTGGACCGGAAGATGATCTTGGAGGCCTCCTTGGCAAAGAGCGAGGCCTGCTGGCTCTTCACCTCTTGGAGGTCCTCCTTGACCTCGACCCCCATTGACTGCAACCGGAGTAGATTTTGCATAATTTTCTGGAGTCGGGACAGTTCCCTCTGTCTCTCTCTCGCCTTCTGAACACCTTTGTGGATGAAGAACCTCTTGATGTTCTCCTTAATCGCTTCCCACCAGTGAACTGGAGACTCAAAGAGGGGTTTCACGGTCCTCCAACCTTTGTAATCCCTTTTGAGTTCCTCAACGTTCTCTGGGGTCAGCAGTGTCGCATTGAGCTTCCACGTCCCTCTGCCAACCCGCTGGTCGTCCTGTAAGTGACAGTCGGCCAGTAAGAGGCAGTGGTCGGAGAAGAACACCGGCTTGACGTCGGTGGATCCGACCGTGACAGCACGGGACACAAACAGGAAGTCAATCCTGGAACGGGCAGACCCGTCCGATCTTGACCATGTGTATCTGCGCTGCGCTCCGTCTGCAGGTTTGCTGAAGACGTCGTGCAGTTTGGCATCCTTAACTGTTTCTACTAGGAATCTGGACGTAGCGTCCAGTTTGCTGTCGTCACTGCCGGATCGTCCAGCCGCATCGATGATGCAGTTGAAGTCACCGCCTAGGATGACCGGCCTGGACGTCGCCAGCAGCAGTGGGAGCTGCTGGAAGACGGTCAGCCGCTCGCTGCGTTGTACCGGGGCGTACACGTTGATCAACCGGAGCGGAGCGTTGTTGTACATCACGTCTGCTACGAGGAGGCGGCCGCCCACCACCTCCTTAACTTCGGAGATGGTGAAGTTACCTCCCCGCAGCAGAATACCCAGGCCGGAGGAACGGCAGTCATTACCCCCCGACCAGATCGATGGCCCGTGGGACCACCATCGCGACCACTGCCTGTAGGTGCTGAGGTGTGGTATTCCACACTCCTGCAGAAACAGTAGGTCAGCTTTGACCTTGGCAAGGTAATCCAAGGTTGAAACACATCGCGTAGTCGATTTAATGCTACGCACATTAATGGAAGCAATTCTTACACCCATTTTTTAATAAAAATTAGTTGTTGCTTCCCATACCATTTGTCCTCGCTAGTCCCAGTCCTTCCCCTTCGGGATGTTCCTGCATACCCATCGTATGCGCAAGCAGTTTCACGTTGGTTGGGCTCAGAAACCCCTCCTGATTTTTCCTGCAGGGTTTGTGCCGCTCGGGTGACATCGGGGGGGGTCTTGTAGGCAGAGAGGATTGGGTTGTCCTCAGCTGCTTCCATCTGTTCCTCCTCGAAAACATCACAGCTCCCGGTCTCCCGGAGCTCAGGTGCGCCAGACGTGTCTTTGCTCCCGGTGTCCTGGAGCTGAGATGCGTTGGCCACGTCGTTACGTGTGGGGCATTGGGGTTGGGGCACGCTGGGCCCATCACAGCTTCCAGTGCCCGGGGGCTGGGATGCTTTATCATCCATCTCGGAGTTCTGCCGCCTCTTTTGAAGGGGCTGTCGTTCCAGCATTTCCCCGTCCAGTGAAGAGGAGTTGTTGCAGTCTGATTCAGAAGAGAGCCTCCTCTTGCCACTGGTTTGGGTGGTGGCTTTGGGATGTTTTTTCTTTGTGGTTCTCCTCTGGACCACTTGCCACTGACCTGTTTGTCCATCTGCTGCCTCCTCCTCCATTGATTCTGTCTGTGGGGGAGGGGTTTCCGGGCGCTGGGTAGGTGCTGGGTCGTTGGTTTCAGCCGCCTCCCCTTCCTTCTCAGGTTGAAGTTCCTCACTGCGGAGAAGGTTGCTGGTCTCCTTTCGAACAGCGGACGCCTTCGTCGAACCTTCGCCCGGCCATTCCTTGGACCTTGCCGCCTGAGCATAGCTTTGACAACGTTTGGGACAGGTCTTGTAGAGATGGCCTGCCGCACCGCACAAGTTGCAACACTTAGTCTGCTTACAGTCCTTGGTCTGATGGCCTTCCTCCTTGCAGTTCTTGCAAACAACCGTGCTGCAGTTGGCTGCCATGTGACCAGATTTGCCACAGGTGCGACAAACTCTGGGCTGCCCAGCGTAGACCAAGAAGCCTCGACTTCCCCCGATAGCGAAGCTGGAGGGAGGGTGGATGATGGCTCCACTGGGATCTACCTTCAAGGTCACCTTGACCTGCCGCTTGCTGGTCCAGATCCCAAAGGGGTCCTTGACATCAGTGCTGCTGCCGGCCACCTCGACGTACCTGGCGAGAAAGGTGAGTACATCCACCACCGGAACATGGGGGTTGTAGAGGTGAATCGTCACCACCCGGTCCCGTTGTGACGGAAGCGTGAAGAGCGGCTCCGCTGTGAGGATCGACAGTGGCGCCCGGTCCCCTTTCTCCTTGAACGCCTTCAGGAACTTGATGCATCCCGCCACGTTCCGGAACGTCACGTCGAAGTATCCACTGCTGGGGAAATCCTGCAGGCAGAAGACGTCCGTCGCTTGAAATCCGCAGCAATCGAAGAGAATTTTCTTGATGAAGAAGGTGCGATCGACCGGTGCATCTCCTTCCTTGTCCTTCACGACCACCCGAACGGTGTTGCGCACTCCCTGGCCCGAAGCTCGAAAATTGGTTATAGCCATTTTACTCAAAGCTTCCCCAGGATCAAAAAGCAATGATCATGGTCTCTTCTCAATCAAATAAGCACTGATAAGAACAGATACTACACTTGATCTTAGCCAAAAGGCCGAGAAGCGATGGCCGTAAAACTGCGTTTGCTGCGCGCGTCAGGCCCGGCGTGCGGCCTCTACGTCAAAGTAGCCTCCGGGTGGGCGAGCCTCGGGCGAAAGAGGCGACGGCGGGCGGTCTTTGAGCCAGAGCTCCTTTTGTTGCCGGGCCTTGCAAGCAGAAAGGAAAGCACGCGTGCATGCCACGCGCAGCCATTCCTTGCGCTTCTGCGCGAGGCATTGCGCAGGAATAAAGACAACCGCGCGCGCTGGGCAGCAAGGGGCGGCCTGCAACTGCGGGGCAATCCAACAGGGGGCAGCGTAGCGCCCACGGAAAACTGCAGCAAAGTCAGCCGAGCAGCAGCGCCGTCACTATTGCGAATTCTATTTTTCAGCAGGGGTCTCGCTCCCGTGGAGGGGGGAAGCTGCACCGCTCCTGGAAACACTGCAATACCAGGTGGATGCATGGAGTGGACGGGGCAAGCCCCTGCTCCATCTCCCTGTCCCAAAAATCAATTTAATATTTGGTCCCCAGATAGGGGACGTATCAGATATTAAACTGATAAGAACAGATACTACACTTGATCTTAGCCAAAAGGCCGAGAAGCGATGGCTGTAAAACTGCGTTTGCTGCGCGCGTCAGGCCCGGCGTGCGGCCTCTACGTCAAAGTAGCCTCCGGGTGGGCGAGCCTCGGGCGAAAGAGGCGACGGCGGGCGGTCTTTGAGCCAGAGCTCCTTTTGTTGCCGGGCCTTGCAAGCAGAAAGGAAAGCACGCGTGCATGCCACGCGCAGCCATTCCTTGCGCTTCTGCGCGAGGCATTGCGCAGGAATAAAGACAACCGCGCGCGCTGGGCAGCAAGGGGCGGCCTGCAACTGCGGGGCAATCCAACAGGGAACAGCGTAGCACCCACGGAAAACTGCAGCAAAGTCAGCCGAGCAGCAGCGCCGTCACTATTGCGAATTCTATTTTTCAGCAGGGGTCTCGCCCCCATGGAGGGGGGAAGCTGCACCGCTCCTGGAAACACTGCAATACCAGGTGGATGCATGGAGTGGACGGGGCAAGCCCCTGCTCCATCTCCCTGTCCCAAAAATCAATTTAATATTTGGTCCCCAGATAGGGGACGCATCAGATATTAAACTGATAAGAACAGATTTTTTTTTTTTTTTATTTCCAAAATATACTTTATTCATAAAAATCTGTAAAAATTACATTGCCAAACAGTTTCCAAACAGCACCAAAAAATACAAACATTGCAAGGGAGATCAGTTTCCTTCAATACTGTCATGAGTTTCTTCCCAACCCTTCCGTTTCTCAATTGTCATGTCAATTACAGTTTTACATTTACAGCAATTCAGAATATTAACGATACAGTTCGAGGGGTTTCCCATGGATCCAGCCCCTCAGTCTAGCTTGGTGGGGGAACCTTACACTGTGGTCTTTCCCCATTGAGCCTTTGCTGCGGCTGCCCCAAGCTTTAGTGCGTCCCTCAGCACGTAGTCCTGGACCTTGGAATGTGCCAGTCTGCAACATTCGGTGGTGGACAACTCTTTGCGCTGGAAGACCAGCAAGTTTCGGGCAGACCAAAGGGCGTCTTTCACCGAATTGATAGTCCTCCAGCAGCAGTTGATGTTTGTCTCGGTGTGCGTCCCTGGGAACAGCCCGTAGAGCACAGACTCCTGTGTTACAGAGCTGCTTGGGATGAACCTTGACAAAAACCACTGCATCTCTTTCCACACCTGCTTTGCAAAGGCACATTCCAGGAGGAGGTGGGCGACCGTCTCTTCCCCACCACAGCCAACGCGGGGGCACTGTGCGGAGGGGGCGAGACTTCGGGTGTGCATGAAGGATCTGACGGGGAGGGCCCTTCTCACCACCAGCCAAGCTACGTCTTGGTGCTTGTTTGAAAGTTCTGGTGATGAGGCATTCCGCCAAATGACTTTGACGGTCTGCTCGGGGAACCATCCGACAGGATCCACCGTTTCCTTTTCCCGTAGGGCCTTGAGGACATTCCGTGCAGACCACTGCCTGATGGACCGGTGGTCAAAGGTGTTTTTCCGCAGAAACTGCTCCACGAAGGATAGGTGGTACGGCACGTCCCAACTGCACGGAGCGTTCCGCGGCCATGTGACCAGGCCCATCCTTCGCAACACCGGGGACAGATAGAACCTCAGCACGTAGTGACACTTGGAGTTTGCGTACTGGGGATCTACACATAGCTTGATGCAGCCGCACACGAAGGTGGTCATCAGGATGAGGGCCACGTTGGGTACATTTTTCCCGCCCATGTCCAGAGATTTGAACATCGTGTCCCTCCGGACCCGGTCCATTTTAGATCCCCAGACGAAGCGGAAAATGGCTCGGGTGACTGCCACGGCACAGGAGTGGGGTATGGGCCAGACCTGCGCCACGTAGAGCAACAACGTGAGCGCCTCGCACCTGATGACCAGGTTCTTACCCACAATGGAGAGAGATCGCTGCCCCCACATGCCCAACTTTTGTCGTACCTTGGCTACTCGCTCCTCCCATGTTTTGGTGCACGCCCCGGCCCTTCCGAACCATATCCCCAGCACCTTCAGGTAATCTGACCTGACGGTGAAGGGGACAAAGGATCGGTCAGCCCAGTTCCCAAAGAACATGGCCTCGCTCTTGCCGTGGTTAACTTTGGCTCCCGAGGCCAGTTCGAACTGGTCGCAGATGCTCATCAGTCTGCGCACGGACAGCGGATCCGAGCAGAAGACGGCGACGTCATCCATGTACAGGGAGGTTTTGACCTGAGTGCCTCCGCTGCCTGGGATTGTCACCCCTCTTATGCTCGCATCCTTCCTAATAGACTCAGCAAAGGGTTCAATACAGCAAACAAACAAGACCGGGGACAGAGGACAGCCCTGTCTGACTCCAGATTTGATCGGGAAACTTTCAGATTCCCACCCGTTGATTGACACTGCGCTACTGATGTTTGTGTAGAGCAGTTGGATCCAATTGCAGATTCCCTCCCCAAACCCCATTTTGGAAAGCACGTCCATCATGTAGGTGTGCGATATCCTGTCAAAAGCCTTCTCCTGGTCCAGGCTGATGAGGCAGGTGTCCACCCTCCTGTCCCGTACGTAGGCGATCGTATCCCTGAGTAGCGCGAGGCTATCAGAGATCTTCCTGCCGGGTACAGTACAGGTCTGATCGGGGTGAATCACCAACTCCAGAGCAGACTTGACTCGACTGGCTATGACTTTGGACAGAATCTTGTAATCAACATTAAGCAGTGAGATGGGCCGCCAATTTCTGATTTCTACCCTCTCCCCCTTCTGCTTGTAAATGAGGGTGATGATGCCTTTTCTCATGGATTCTGACATGCTACCGGCCAGGAGCATACTCTCGTATACTTCCAGCAGGTCCGGGCCGACCCAGTCCCACAGGGCCGAGTACAACTCGACCGGTAAGCCGTCGCTCCCGGGAGTTTTACTCGCCTCGAAAGACTCGACGGCCTTTGTCAGCTCGTCCAGAGTTAGCGGCTTGTCCAGTCCCTCCCTCCTGCTGTCATCTAAGACCTCTGTGATAGATGACAGGAAGGACTGGGAGGCTCTGCTGTCTGTGGGCTTCGCGTCATACAGCCCAGCATAAAAGGATTTGCTGATCCTTAGTATGTCGGACTGCGAAGACGTTACCGAGCCATCTTCTTCCTTCAGGCTGCTGATAACAGAGCTCTCTCTGTGTACCTTTTGGAAGAAGTAACGCGAGCACGTCTCATCCTGCTCGATGGAGCGGACTCTGGACCGGAAGATGATCTTGGAGGCCTCCTTGGCAAAGAGCGAGGCCTGCTGGCTCTTCACCTCTTGGAGGTCCTCCTTGACCTCGACCCCCATTGACTGCAACCGGAGTAGATTTTGCATAATTTTCTGGAGTCGGGACAGTTCCCTCTGTCTCTCTCTCGCCTTCTGAACACCTTTGTGGATGAAGAACCTCTTGATGTTCTCCTTAATCGCTTCCCACCAGTGAACTGGAGACTCAAAGAGGGGTTTCACGGTCCTCCAACCTTTGTAATCCCTTTTGAGTTCCTCAACGTTCTCTGGGGTCAGCAGTGTCGCATTGAGCTTCCACGTCCCTCTGCCAACCCGCTGGTCGTCCTGTAAGTGACAGTCGGCCAGTAAGAGGCAGTGGTCGGAGAAGAACACCGGCTTGACGTCGGTGGATCCGACCGTGACAGCACGGGACACAAACAGGAAGTCAATCCTGGAACGGGCAGACCCGTCCGATCTTGACCATGTGTATCTGCGCTGCGCTCCGTCTGCAGGTTTGCTGAAGACGTCGTGCAGTTTGGCATCCTTAACTGTTTCTACTAGGAATCTGGACGTAGCGTCCAGTTTGCTGTCGTCACTGCCGGATCGTCCAGCCGCATCGATGATGCAGTTGAAGTCACCGCCTAGGATGACCGGCCTGGACGTCGCCAGCAGCAGTGGGAGCTGCTGGAAGACGGTCAGCCGCTCGCTGCGTTGTACCGGGGCGTACACGTTGATCAACCGGAGCGGAGCGTTGTTGTACATCACGTCTGCTACGAGGAGGCGGCCGCCCACCACCTCCTTAACTTCGGAGATGGTGAAGTTACCTCCCCGCAGCAGAATACCCAGGCCGGAGGAACGGCAGTCATTACCCCCCGACCAGATCGATGGCCCGTGGGACCACCATCGCGACCACTGCCTGTAGGTGCTGAGGTGTGGTATTCCACACTCCTGCAGAAACAGTAGGTCAGCTTTGACCTTGGCAAGGTAATCCAAGGTTGAAACACATCGCGTAGTCGATTTAATGCTACGCACATTAATGGAAGCAATTCTTACACCCATTTTTTAATAAAAATTAGTTGTTGCTTCCCATACCATTTGTCCTCGCTAGTCCCAGTCCTTCCCCTTCGGGATGTTCCTGCATACCCATCGTATGCGCAAGCAGTTTCACGTTGGTTGGGCTCAGAAACCCCTCCTGATTTTTCCTGCAGGGTTTGTGCCGCTCGGGTGACATCGGGGGGGTCTTGTAGGCAGAGAGGATTGGGTTGTCCTCAGCTGCTTCCATCTGTTCCTCCTCGAAAACATCACAGCTCCCGGTCTCCCGGAGCTCAGGTGCGCCAGACGTGTCTTTGCTCCCGGTGTCCTGGAGCTGAGATGCGTTGGCCACGTCGTTACGTGTGGGGCATTGGGGTTGGGGCACGCTGGGCCCATCACAGCTTCCAGTGCCCGGGGGCTGGGATGCTTTATCATCCATCTCGGAGTTCTGCCGCCTCTTTTGAAGGGGCTGTCGTTCCAGCATTTCCCCGTCCAGTGAAGAGGAGTTGTTGCAGTCTGATTCAGAAGAGAGCCTCCTCTTGCCACTGGTTTGGGTGGTGGCTTTGGGATGTTTTTTCTTTGTGGTTCTCCTCTGGACCACTTGCCACTGACCTGTTTGTCCATCTGCTGCCTCCTCCTCCATTGATTCTGTCTGTGGGGGAGGGGTTTCCGGGCGCTGGGTAGGTGCTGGGTCGTTGGTTTCAGCCGCCTCCCCTTCCTTCTCAGGTTGAAGTTCCTCACTGCGGAGAAGGTTGCTGGTCTCCTTTCGAACAGCGGACGCCTTCGTCGAACCTTCGCCCGGCCATTCCTTGGACCTTGCCGCCTGAGCATAGCTTTGACAACGTTTGGGACAGGTCTTGTAGAGATGGCCTGCCGCACCGCACAAGTTGCAACACTTAGTCTGCTTACAGTCCTTGGTCTGATGGCCTTCCTCCTTGCAGTTCTTGCAAACAACCGTGCTGCAGTTGGCTGCCATGTGACCAGATTTGCCACAGGTGCGACAAACTCTGGGCTGCCCAGCGTAGACCAAGAAGCCTCGACTTCCCCCGATAGCGAAGCTGGAGGGAGGGTGGATGATGGCTCCACTGGGATCTACCTTCAAGGTCACCTTGACCTGCCGCTTGCTGGTCCAGATCCCAAAGGGGTCCTTGACATCAGTGCTGCTGCCGGCCACCTCGACGTACCTGGCGAGAAAGGTGAGTACATCCACCACCGGAACATGGGGGTTGTAGAGGTGAATCGTCACCACCCGGTCCCGTTGTGACGGAAGCGTGAAGAGCGGCTCCGCTGTGAGGATCGACAGTGGCGCCCGGTCCCCTTTCTCCTTGAACGCCTTCAGGAACTTGATGCATCCCGCCACGTTCCGGAACGTCACGTCGAAGTATCCACTGCTGGGGAAATCCTGCAGGCAGAAGACGTCCGTCGCTTGAAATCCGCAGCAATCGAAGAGAATTTTCTTGATGAAGAAGGTGCGATCGACCGGTGCATCTCCTTCCTTGTCCTTCACGACCACCCGAACGGTGTTGCGCACTCCCTGGCCCGAAGCTCGAAAATTGGTTATAGCCATTTTACTCAAAGCTTCCCCAGGATCAAAAAGCAATGATCATGGTCTCTTCTCAATCAAATAAGCACTGATAAGAACAGATACTACACTTGATCTTAGCCAAAAGGCCGAGAAGCGATGGCCGTAAAACTGCGTTTGCTGCGCGCGTCAGGCCCGGCGTGCGGCCTCTACGTCAAAGTAGCCTCCGGGTGGGCGAGCCTCGGGCGAAAGAGGCGACGGCGGGCGGTCTTTGAGCCAGAGCTCCTTTTGTTGCCGGGCCTTGCAAGCAGAAAGGAAAGCACGCGTGCATGCCACGCGCAGCCATTCCTCGCGCTTCTGCGCGAGGCGTTGCGCAGGAAAAAAGACGCGCGCGCGCTGGGCAGCAAAGGGCGGCCTGCAACTGCGGGGCAATCCAACAGGGGGCAGCGTAGCGCCCACGGAAAACTGCAGCAAAGTCAGCCGAGCAGCAGCGCCGTCACTATTGCGAATTCTATTTTTCAGCAGGGGTCTCGCTCCCGTGGAGGGGGGAAGCTGCACCGCTCCTGGAAACACTGCAATACCAGGTGGATGCATGGAGTGGACGGGGCAAGCCCCTGCTCCATCTCCCTGTCCCAAAAATCAATTTAATATTTGGTCCCCAGATAGGGGACGTATCAGATATTAAACTGATAAGAACAGATTTTTTTTTTTTTTTATTTCCAAAATATACTTTATTCATAAAAATCTGTAAAAATTACATTGCCAAACAGTTTCCAAACAGCACCAAAAAATACAAACATTGCAAGGGAGATCAGTTTCCTTCAATACTGTCATGAGTTTCTTCCCAACCCTTCCGTTTCTCAATTGTCATGTCAATTACAGTTTTACATTTACAGCAATTCAGAATATTAATGATACAGTTCGAGGGGTTTCCCATGGATCCAGCCCCTCAGTCCAGCTTGGTGGGGGAACCTTACACTGTGGTCTTTCCCCATTGAGCCTTTGCTGCGGCTGCCCCAAGCTTTAGTGCGTCCCTCAGCACGTAGTCCTGGACCTTGGAATGTGCCAGTCTGCAACATTCGGTGGTGGACAACTCTTTGCGCTGGAAGACCAGCAAGTTTCGGGCAGACCAAAGGGCGTCTTTCACCGAATTGATAGTCCTCCAGCAGCAGTTGATGTTTGTCTCGGTGTGCGTCCCTGGGAACAGCCCGTAGAGCACAGACTCCTGTGTTACAGAGCTGCTTGGGATGAACCTTGACAAAAACCACTGCATCTCTTTCCACACCTGCTTTGCAAAGGCACATTCCAGGAGGAGGTGGGCGACCGTCTCTTCCCCACCACAGCCAACGCGGGGGCACTGTGCGGAGGGGGCGAGACTTCGGGTGTGCATGAAGGATCTGACGGGGAGGGCCCTTCTCACCACCAGCCAAGCTACGTCTTGGTGCTTGTTTGAAAGTTCTGGTGATGAGGCATTCCGCCAAATGACTTTGACGGTCTGCTCGGGGAACCATCCGACAGGATCCACCGTTTCCTTTTCCCGTAGGGCCTTGAGGACATTCCGTGCAGACCACTGCCTGATGGACCGGTGGTCAAAGGTGTTTTTCCGCAGAAACTGCTCCACGAAGGATAGGTGGTACGGCACGTCCCAACTGCACGGAGCGTTCCGCGGCAATGTGACCAGGCCCATCCTTCGCAACACCGGGGACAGATAGAACCTCAGCACGTAGTGACACTTGGAGTTTGCGTACTGGGGATCTACACATAGCTTGATGCAGCCGCACACGAAGGTGGTCATCAGGATGAGGCCCACGTTGGGTACATTTTTCCCGCCCATGTCCAGAGATTTGAACATCGTGTCCCTCCGGACCCGGTCCATTTTAGATCCCCAGACGAAGCGGAAAATGGCTCGGGTGACTGCCACGGCGCAGGAGTGGGGTATGGGCCAGACCTGCGCCACGTAGAGCAACAACGTGAGCGCCTCGCACCTGATGACCAGGTTCTTACCCACAATGGAGAGAGATCGCTGCCCCCACATGTCCAACTTTTGTCGTACCTTGGCTACTCGCTCCTCCCATGTTTTGGTGCACGCCCCGGCCCTTCCGAACCATATCCCCAGCACCTTCAGGTAATCTGACCTGACGGTGAAGGGGACAAAGGATCGGTCAGCCCAGTTCCCAAAGAACATGGCCTCGCTCTTGCCGTGGTTAACTTTGGCTCCCGAGGCCAGTTCGAACTGGTCGCAGATGCTCATCAGTCTGCGCACGGACAGCGGATCCGAGCAGAAGACGGCGACGTCATCCATGTACAGGGAGGTTTTGACCTGAGTGCCTCCGCTGCCTGGGATTGTCACCCCTCTTATGCTCGCATCCTTCCTAATAGACTCAGCAAAGGGTTCAATACAGCAAACAAACAAGACCGGGGAAAGAGGACAGCCCTGTCTGACTCCAGATTTGATCGGGAAACTTTCAGATTCCCACCCGTTGATTGACACTGCGCTACTGATGTTTGTGTAGAGCAGTTGGATCCAATTGCAGATTCCCTCCCCAAACCCCATTTTGGAAAGCACGTCCATCATGTAGGTGTGCGATATCCTGTCAAAAGCCTTCTCCTGGTCCAGGCTGATGAGGCAGGTGTCCACCCTCCTGTCCCGTACGTAGGCGATCGTATCCCTGAGTAGCGCGAGGCTATCAGAGATCTTCCTGCCGGGTACAGTACAGGTCTGATCGGGGTGAATCACCAGCTCCAGAGCAGACTTGACTCGACTGGCTATGACTTTGGACAGAATCTTGTAATCAACATTAAGCAGTGAGATGGGCCGCCAATTTCTGATTTCTACCCTCTCCCCCTTCTGCTTGTAAATGAGGGTGATGATGCCTTTTCTCATGGATTCTGACATGCTACCGGCCAGGAGCATACTCTCGTATACTTCCAGCAGGTCCGGGCCGACCCAGTCCCACAGGGCCGAGTACAACTCGACCGGTAAGCCGTCGCTCCCGGGAGTTTTACTCGCCTCGAAAGACTCGACGGCCTTTGTCAGCTCGTCCAGAGTTAGCGGCTTGTCCAGTCCCTCCCTCCTGCTGTCATCTAAGACCTCTGTGATAGATGACAGGAAGGACTGGGAGGCTCTGCTGTCTGTGGGCTTCGCGTCATACAGCCCAGCATAAAAGGATTTGCTGATCCTTAGTATGTCGGACTGCGAAGACGTTACCGAGCCATCTTCTTCCTTCAGGCTGCTGATAACAGAGCTCTCTCTGTGTACCTTTTGGAAGAAGTAACGCGAGCACGTCTCATCCTGCTCGATGGAGCGGACTCTGGACCGGAAGATGATCTTGGAGGCCTCCTTGGCAAAGAGCGAGGCCTGCTGGCTCTTCACCTCTTGGAGGTCCTCCTTGACCTCGACCCCCATTGACTGCAACCGGAGTAGATTTTGCATAATTTTCTGGAGTCGGGACAGTTCCCTCTGTCTCTCTCTCGCCTTCTGAACACCTTTGTGGATGAAGAACCTCTTGATGTTCTCCTTTATCGCTTCCCACCAGTGAACTGGAGACTCAAAGAGGGGTTTCACGGTCCTCCAACCTTTGTAATCCCTTTTGAGTTCCTCAACGTTCTCTGGGGTCAGCAGTGTCGCATTGAGCTTCCACGTCCCTCTGCCAACCCGCTGGTCGTCCTGTAAGTGACAGTCGGCCAGTAAGAGGCAGTGGTCGGAGAAGAACACCGGCTTGACGTCGGTGGATCCGACCGTGACAGCACGGGAAACAAACAGGAAGTCAATCCTGGAACGGGCAGACCCGTCTGATCTTGACCATGTGTATCTGCGCTGCGCTCCGTCTGCAGGTTTGCTGAAGACGTCGTGCAGTTTGGCATCCTTAACTGTTTCTATGAGGAATCTGGACGTAGCGTCCAGTTTTCTGTCGTCACTGCCGGATCGTCCAGCCGCATCGATGATGCAGTTGAAGTCACCGCCTAGGATGACCGGCCTGGACGTCGCCAGCAGCAGTGGGAGCTGCTGGAAGACGGTCAGCCGCTCGCTGCGTTGTACCGGGGCGTACACGTTGATCAACCGGAGCGGAGCGTTGTTGTACATCACGTCTGCTACGAGGAGGCGGCCGCCCACCACCTCCTTAACTTCGGAGATGGTGAAGTTACCTCCCCGCAGCAGAATACCCAGGCCGGAGGAACGGCAGTCATTACCCCCCGACCAGATCGATGGCCCGTGGGACCACCATCGCGACCACTGCCTGTAGGTGCTGAGGTGTGGTATTCCACACTCCTGCAGAAACAGTAGGTCAGCTTTGACCTTGGCAAGGTAATCCAAGGTTGAAACACATCGCGTAGTAGATTTAATGCTACGCACATTAATGGAAGCAATTCTTACACCCATTTTTTACTAAAAATTAGTTGTTGCTTCCCATACCATTTGTCCTCTCTAGTCCCAGTCCTTCCCCTTCGGGATGTTCCTGCATACCCATCGTATGCGCAAGCAGTTTCACGTTGGTTGGGCTCAGAAACCCCTCCTGATTTTTCATGCAGGGTTTGTGCCGCTCGGGTGACATCGGGGGGGTCTTGTAGGCAGAGAGGATTGGGTTGTCCTCAGCTGCTTCCATCTGTTCCTCCTCGAAAACATCACAGCTCCCGGTCTCCCGGAGCTCAGGTGCGCCAGACGTGTCTTTGCTCCCGGTGTCCCGGAGCTGAGATGCGTTGGCCACGTCGTTACGTGTGGGGAATTGGGGTTGGGGCACGCCGGACCCATCACAGCTTCCAGTGCCCGGGGGCTGGGATGCTTGATCATCCATCTCGGAGTTCTGCCGCCTCTTTTGAAGGGGCTGTCGTTCCAGCATTTCCCCGTCCAGTGAAGAGGAGTTGTTGCAGTCTGATTCAGATGAAAGCCTCCTCTTGCCACTGGTTTGGGTGGTG
This sequence comes from Heterodontus francisci, assembly GCF_036365525.1. NCBI lineage: Eukaryota > Metazoa > Chordata > Chondrichthyes > Heterodontiformes > Heterodontidae > Heterodontus > Heterodontus francisci. The sequence goes on along the minus strand of NC_090411.1, from coordinate 9,259,690 downwards.
GCTTTGGGATGTTTTTTCTTTGTGGTTTTCCTCTGGACCACTTGCCACTGACCTGTTTGTCCATCTGCTGCCTCCTCCTCCATTGATTCTGTCTGTGGAGGAGGGGTTTCCGGGCGCTGGGTAGGTGCTGGGTCGTTGGTTTCAGCCGCCTCCCCTTCCTTCTCAGGTTGAAGTTCCTCACTGCGGAGAAGGTTGCTGGTCTCCTTTCGAACAGCGGACGCCTTCGTCGAACCTTCGCCCGGCCATTCCTTGGACCTTGCCGCCTGAGCATAGCTTTGACAACGTTTGGGACAGGTCTTGTAGAGATGGCCTGCCGCACCGCACAAGTTGCAACACTTAGTCTGCTTACAGTCCTTGGTCTGATGGCCTTCCTCCTTGCAGTTCTTGCAAACAACCGTGCTGCAGTTGGCTGCCATGTGACCAGATTTGCCACAGGTGCGACAAACTCTGGGCTGCCCAGCGTAGACCAAGAAGCCTCGACTTCCCCCGATAGCGAAGCTGGAGGGAGGGTGGATGATGGCTCCACTGGGATCTACCTTCAAGGTCACCTTGACCTGCCGCTTGCTGGTCCAGATCCCAAAGGGGTCCTTGACATCAGTGCTGCTGCCGGCCACCTCGACGTACCTGGCGAGAAAGGTGAGTACATCCACCACCGGAACATGGGGGTTGTAGAGGTGAATCGTCACCACCCGGTCCCGTTGTGACGGAAGCGTGAAGAGCGGCTCCGCTGTGAGGATCGACAGTGGCGCCCGGTCCCCTTTCTCCTTGAACGCCTTCAGGAACTTGATGCATCCCGCCACGTTCCGGAACGTCACGTCGAAGTATCCACTGCTGGGGAAATCCTGCAGGCAGAAGACGTCCGTCGCTTGAAATCCGCAGCAATCGAAGAGAATTTTCTTGATGAAGAAGGTGCGATCGACCGGTGCATCTCCTTCCTTGTCCTTCACGACCACCCGAACGGTGTTGCGCACTCCCTGGCCCGAAGCTCGAAAATTGGTTATAGCCATTTTACTCAAAGCTTCCCCAGGATCAAAAAGCAATGATCATGGTCTCTTCTCAATCAAATAAGCACTGATAAGAACAGATACTACACTTGATCTTAGCCAAAAGGCCGAGAAGCGATGGCCGTAAAACTGCGTTTGCTGCGCGCGTCAGGCCCGGCGTGCGGCCTCTACGTCAAAGTAGCCTCCGGGTGGGCGAGCCTCGGGCGAAAGAGGCGACGGCGGGCGGTCTTTGAGCCAGAGCTCCTTTTGTTGCCGGGCCTTGCAAGCAGAAAGGAAAGCACGCGTGCATGCCACGCGCAGCCATTCCTTGCGCTTCTGCGCGAGGCATTGCGCAGGAATAAAGACAACCGCGCGCGCTGGGCAGCAAGGGGCGGCCTGCAACTGCGGGGCAATCCAACAGGGGGCAGCGTAGCGCCCACGGAAAACTGCAGCAAAGTCAGCCGAGCAGCAGCGCCGTCACTATTGCGAATTCTATTTTTCAGCAGGGGTCTCGCTCCCGTGGAGGGGGGAAGCTGCACCGCTCCTGGAAACACTGCAATACCAGGTGGATGCATGGAGTGGACGGGGCAAGCCCCTGCTCCATCTCCCTGTCCCAAAAATCAATTTAATATTTGGTCCCCAGATAGGGGACGTATCAGATATTAAACTGATAAGAACAGATTTTTTTTTTTTTTTTTTTTTTATTTCCAAAATATACTTTATTCATAAAAATCTGTAAAAATTACATTGCCAAACAGTTTCCAAACAGCACCAAAAAATACAAACATTGCAAGGGAGATCAGTTTCCTTCAATACTGTCATGAGTTTCTTCCCAACCCTTCCGTTTCTCAATTGTCATGTCAATTACAGTTTTACATTTACAGCAATTCAGAATATTAACGATACAGTTCGAGGGGTTTCCCATGGATCCAGCCCCTCAGTCTAGCTTGGTGGGGGAACCTTACACTGTGGTCTTTCCCCATTGAGCCTTTGCTGCGGCTGCCCCAAGCTTTAGTGCGTCCCTCAGCACGTAGTCCTGGACCTTGGAATGTGCCAGTCTGCAACATTCGGTGGTGGACAACTCTTTGCGCTGGAAGACCAGCAAGTTTCGGGCAGACCAAAGGGCGTCTTTCACCGAATTGATAGTCCTCCAGCAGCAGTTGATGTTTGTCTCGGTGTGCGTCCCTGGGAACAGCCCGTAGAGCACAGACTCCTGTGTTACAGAGCTGCTTGGGATGAACCTTGACAAAAACCACTGCATCTCTTTCCACACCTGCTTTGCAAAGGCACATTCCAGGAGGAGGTGGGCGACCGTCTCTTCCCCACCACAGCCAACGCGGGGGCACTGTGCGGAGGGGGCGAGACTTCGGGTGTGCATGAAGGATCTGACGGGGAGGGCCCTTCTCACCACCAGCCAAGCTACGTCTTGGTGCTTGTTTGAAAGTTCTGGTGATGAGGCATTCCGCCAAATGACTTTGACGGTCTGCTCGGGGAACCATCCGACAGGATCCACCGTTTCCTTTTCCCGTAGGGCCTTGAGGACATTCCGTGCAGACCACTGCCTGATGGACCGGTGGTCAAAGGTGTTTTTCCGCAGAAACTGCTCCACGAAGGATAGGTGGTACGGCACGTCCCAACTGCACGGAGCGTTCCGCGGCAATGTGACCAGGCCCATCCTTCGCAACACCGGGGACAGATAGAACCTCAGCACGTAGTGACACTTGGAGTTTGCGTACTGGGAATCTACACATAGCTTGATGCAGCCGCACACGAAGGTGGTCATCAGGATGAGGGCCACGTTGGGTACATTTTTCCCGCCCATGTCCAGAGATTTGAACATCGTGTCCCTCCGGACCCGGTCCATTTTAGATCCCCAGACGAAGCGGAAAATGGCTCGGGTGACTGCCACGGCGCAGGAGTGGGGTATGGGCCAGACCTGCGCCACGTAGAGCAACAACGTGAGCGCCTCACACCTGATGACCAGGTTCTTACCCACAATGGAGAGAGATCGCTGCCCCCACATGCCCAACTTTTGTCGTACCTTGGCTACTCGCTCCTCCCATGTTTTGGTGCACGCCCCGGCCCTTCCGAACCATATCCCCAGCACCTTCAGGTAATCTGACCTGACGGTGAAGGGGACAAAGGATCGGTCAGCCCAGTTCCCAAAGAACATGGCCTCGCTCTTGCCGTGGTTAACTTTGGCTCCCGAGGCCAGTTCGAACTGGTCGCAGATGCTCATCAGTCTGCGCACGGACAGCGGATCCGAGCAGAAGACGGCGACGTCATCCATGTACAGGGAGGTTTTGACCTGAGTGCCTCCGCTGCCTGGGATTGTCACCCCTCTTATGCTCGCATCCTTCCTAATAGACTCAGCAAAGGGTTCAATACAGCAAACAAACAAGACCGGGGACAGAGGACAGCCCTGTCTGACTCCAGATTTGATCGGGAAACTTTCAGATTCCCACCCGTTGATTGACACTGCGCTACTGATGTTTGTGTAGAGCAGTTGGATCCAATTGCAGATTCCCTCCCCAAACCCCATTTTGGAAAGCACGTCCATCATGTAGGTGTGCGATATCCTGTCAAAGGCCTTCTCCTGGTCCAGGCTGATGAGGCAGGTGTCCACCCTCCTGTCCCGTACGTAGGCGATCGTATCCCTGAGTAGCGCGAGGCTATCAGAGATCTTCCTGCCGGGTACAGTACAGGTCTGATCGGGGTGAATCACCAGCTCCAGAGCAGACTTGACTCGACTGGCTATGACTTTGGACAGAATCTTGTAATCAACATTAAGCAGTGAGATGGGCCGCCAATTTCTGATTTCTACCCTCTCCCCCTTCTGCTTGTAAATGAGGGTGATGATGCCTTTTCTCATGGATTCTGACATGCTACCGGCCAGGAGCATACTCTCGTATACTTCCAGCAGGTCCGGGCCGACCCAGTCCCACAGGGCCGAGTACAACTCGACCGGTAAGCCGTCGCTCCCGGGAGTTTTACTCGCCTCGAAAGACTCGACGGCCTTTGTCAGCTCGTCCAGAGTTAGCGGCTTGTCCAGTCCCTCCCTCCTGCTGTCATCTAAGACCTCTGTGATAGATGACAGGAAGGACTGGGAGGCTCTGCTGTCTGTGGGCTTCGCGTCATACAACCCAGCATAAAAGGATTTGCTGATCCTTAGTATGTCGGACTGCGAAGACGTTACCGAGCCATCTTCTTCCTTCAGGCTGCTGATAACAGAGCTCTCTCTGTGTACCTTTTGGAAGAAGTAACGCGAGCACGTCTCATCCTGCTCGATGGAGCGGACTCTGGACCGGAAGATGATCTTGGAGGCCTCCTTGGCAAAGAGCGAGGCCTGCTGGCTCTTCACCTCTTGGAGGTCCTCCTTGACCTCGACCCCCATTGACTGCAACCGGAGTAGATTTTGCATAATTTTCTGGAGTCGGGACAGTTCCCTCTGTCTCTCTCTCGCCTTCTGAACACCTTTGTGGATGAAGAACCTCTTGATGTTCTCCTTAATCGCTTCCCACCAGTGAACTGGAGACTCAAAGAGGGGTTTCACGGTCCTCCAACCATTGTAATCCCTTTTGAGTTCCTCAACGTTCTCTGGGGTCAGCAGTGTCGCATTGAGCTTCCACGTCCCTCTGCCAACCCGCTGGTCGTCCTGTAAGTGACAGTCGGCCAGTAAGAGGCAGTGGTCGGAGAAGAACACCGGCTTGACGTCGGTGGATCCGACCGTGACAGCACGGGACACAAACAGGAAGTCAATCCTGGAACGGGCAGACCCGTCCGATCTTGACCATGTGTATCTGCGCTGCGCTCCGTCTGCAGGTTTGCTGAAGACGTCGTGCAGTTTGGCATCCTGAACTGTTTCTATTAGGAATCTGGACGTAGCGTCCAGTTTGCTGTCGTCACTGCCGGATCGTCCAGCCGCATCGATGATGCAGTTGAAGTCACCGCCTAGGATGACCGGTCTGGACGTCGCCAGCAGCAGTGGGAGCTGCTGGAAGACGGTCAGCCGCTCGCTGCGTTGTACCGGGGCGTACACGTTGATCAACCGGAGCGGAGCGTTGTTGTACATCACGTCTGCTACGAGGAGGCGGCCGCCCACCACCTCCTTAACTTCGGAGATGGTGAAGTTACCTCCCCGCAGCAGAATACCCAGGCCGGAGGAACGGCAGTCATTACCCCCCGACCAGATCGATGGCCCGTGGGACCACCATCGCGACCACTGCCTGTAGGTGCTGAGGTGTGGTATTCCACACTCCTGCAGAAACAGTAGGTCAGCTTTGACCTTGGCAAGGTAATCCAAGGTTGAAACACATCGCGTAGTCGATTTAATGCTACGCACATTAATGGAAGCAATTCTTACACCCATTTTTTACTAAAAATTAGTTGTTGCTTCCCATACCATTTGTCCTCGCTAGTCCCAGTCCTTCCCCTTCGGGATGTTCCTGCATACCCATCGTATGCGCAAGCAGTTTCACGTTGGTTGGGCTCAGAAACCCCTCCTGATTTTTCCTGCAGGGTTTGTGCCGCTCGGGTGACATCGGGGGGGTCTTGTAGGCAGAGAGGATTGGGTTGTCCTCAGCTGCTTCCATCTGTTCCTCCTCGAAAACATCACAGCTCCCGGTCTCCCGGAGCTCAGGTGCGCCAGACGTGTCTTTGCTCCCGGTGTCCCGGAGCTGAGATGCGTTGGCCACGTCGTTACGTGTGGGGAATTGGGGTTGGGGCACGCCGGACCCATCACAGCTTCCAGTGCCCGGGGGCTGGGATGCTTGATCATCCATCTCGGAGTTCTGCCGCCTCTTTTGAAGGGGCTGTCGTTCCAGCATTTCCCCGTCCAGTGAAGAGGAGTTGTTGCAGTCTGATTCAGATGAAAGCCTCCTCTTGCCACTGGTTTGGGCAAGCCCCTGTTCCATCTCCCTGTCCCAAAAATCAATTTAATATTTGGTCCCCAGATAGGGGACGTATCAGATATTAAACTGATAAGAACAGATACTACACTTGATCTTAGCCAAAAGGCCGAGAAGCGATGGCTGTAAAACTGCGTTTGCTGCGCGCGTCAGGCCCGGCGTGCGGCCTCTACGTCAAAGTAGCCTCCGGGTGGGCGAGCCTCGGGCGAAAGAGGCGACGGCGGGCGGTCTTTGAGCCAGAGCTCCTTTTGTTGCCGGGCCTTGCAAGCAGAAAGGAAAGCACGCGTGCATGCCACGCGCAGCCATTCCTTGCGCTTCTGCGCGAGGCATTGCGCAGGAATAAAGACAACCGCGCGCGCTGGGCAGCAAGGGGCGGCCTGCAACTGCGGGGCAATCCAACAGGGAACAGCGTAGCACCCACGGAAAACTGCAGCAAAGTCAGCCGAGCAGCAGCGCCGTCACTATTGCGAATTCTATTTTTCAGCAGGGGTCTCGCCCCCATGGAGGGGGGAAGCTGCACCGCTCCTGGAAACACTGCAATACCAGGTGGATGCATGGAGTGGACGGGGCAAGCCCCTGCTCCATCTCCCTGTCCCAAAAATCAATTTAATATTTGGTCCCCAGATAGGGGACGCATCAGATATTAAACTGATAAGAACAGATACTACACTTGATCTTAGCCAAAAGGCCGAGAAGCGATGGCCGTAAAACTGCGTTTGCTGCGCGCGTCAGGCCCGGCGTGCGGCCTCTACGTCAAAGTAGCCGCCGGGTGGGCGAGCCTCGGGCGAAAGAGGCGACGGCGGGCGGTCTTTGAGCCAGAGCTCCTTTTGTTGCCGGGCCTTGCAAGCAGAAAGGAAAGCACGCGTGCATGCCACGTGCAGCCATTCCTCGCGCTTCTGCGCGAGGCGTTGCGCAGGAAAAAAGACGCGCGCGCGCTGGGCAGCAAAGGGCGGCCTGCAACTGCGGGGCAATCCAACAGGGGGCAGCGTAGCGCCCACGGAAAACTGCAGCAAAGTCAGCCGAGCAGCAGCGCCGTCACTATTGCGAATTCTATTTTTCAGCAGGGGTCTCGCTCCCGTGGAGGGGGGAAGCTGCACCGCTCCTGGAAACACTGCAATACCAGGTGGATGCATGGAGTGGACGGGGCAAGCCCCTGCTCCATCTCCCTGTCCCAAAAATCAATTTAATATTTGGTCCCCAGATAGGGGACGCATCAGATATTAAACTGATAAGAACAGATACTACACTTGATCTTAGCCAAAAGGCCGAGAAGCGATGGCCGTAAAACTGCGTTTGCTGCGCGCGTCAGGCCCGGCGTGCGGCCTCTACGTCAAAGTAGCCGCCGGGTGGGCGAGCCTCGGGCGAAAGAGGCGACGGCGGGCGGTCTTTGAGCCAGAGCTCCTTTTGTTGCCGGGCCTTGCAAGCAGAAAGGAAAGCACGCGTGCATGCCACGCGCAGCCATTCCTCGCGCTTCTGCGCGAGGCGTTGCGCAGGAAAAAAGACGCGCGCGCGCTGGGCAGCAAAGGGCGGCCTGCAACTGCGGGGCAATCCAACAGGGGGCAGCGTAGCGCCCACGGAAAACTGCAGCAAAGTCAGCCGAGCAGCAGCGCCGTCACTATTGCGAATTCTATTTTTCAGCAGGGGTCTCGCTCCCGTGGAGGGGGGAAGCTGCACCGCTCCTGGAAACACTGCAATACCAGGTGGATGCATGGAGTGGACGGGGCAAGCCCCTGCTCCATCTCCCTGTCCCAAAAATCAATTTAATATTTGGTCCCCAGATAGGGGACGTATCAGATATTAAACTGATAAGAACAGATTTTTTTTTTTTTTTTTTTTTATTTCCAAAATATACTTTATTCATAAAAATCTGTAAAAATTACATTGCCAAACAGTTTCCAAACAGCACCAAAAAATACAAACATTGCAAGGGAGATCAGTTTCCTTCAATACTGTCATGAGTTTCTTCCCAACCCTTCCGTTTCTCAATTGTCATGTCAATTACAGTTTTACATTTACAGCAATTCAGAATATTAATGATACAGTTCGAGGGGTTTCCCATGGATCCAGCCCCTCAGTCCAGCTTGGTGGGGGAACCTTACACTGTGGTCTTTCCCCATTGAGCCTTTGCTGCGGCTGCCCCAAGCTTTAGTGCGTCCCTCAGCACGTAGTCCTGGACCTTGGAATGTGCCAGTCTGCAACATTCGGTGGTGGACAACTCTTTGCGCTGGAAGACCAGCAAGTTTCGGGCAGACCAAAGGGCGTCTTTCACCGAATTGATAGTCCTCCAGCAGCAGTTGATGTTTGTCTCGGTGTGCGTCCCTGGGAACAGCCCGTAGAGCACAGACTCCTGTGTTACAGAGCTGCTTGGGATGAACCTTGACAAAAACCACTGCATCTCTTTCCACACCTGCTTTGCAAAGGCACATTCCAGGAGGAGGTGGGCGACCGTCTCTTCCCCACCACAGCCAACGCGGGGGCACTGTGCGGAGGGGGCGAGACTTCGGGTGTGCATGAAGGATCTGACGGGGAGGGCCCTTCTCACCACCAGCCAAGCTACGTCTTGGTGCTTGTTTGAAAGTTCTGGTGATGAGGCATTCCGCCAAATGACTTTGACGGTCTGCTCGGGGAACCATCCGACAGGATCCACCGTTTCCTTTTCCCGTAGGGCCTTGAGGACATTCCGTGCAGACCACTGCCTGATGGACCGGTGGTCAAAGGTGTTTTTCCGCAGAAACTGCTCCACGAAGGATAGGTGGTACGGCACGTCCCAACTGCACGGAGCGTTCCGCGGCCATGTGACCAGGCCCATCCTTCGCAACACCGGGGACAGATAGAACCTCAGCACGTAGTGACACTTGGAGTTTGCGTACTGGGGATCTACACATAGCTTGATGCAGCCGCACACGAAGGTGGTCATCAGGATGAGGGCCACGTTGGGTACATTTTTCCCGCCCATGTCCAGAGATTTGAACATCGTGTCCCTCCGGACCCGGTCCATTTTAGATCCCCAGACGAAGCGGAAAATGGCTCGGGTGACTGCCACGGCACAGGAGTGGGGTATGGGCCAGACCTGCGCCACGTAGAGCAACAACGTGAGCGCCTCGCACCTGATGACCAGGTTCTTACCCACAATGGAGAGAGATCGCTGCCCCCACATGCCCAACTTTTGTCGTACCTTGGCTACTCGCTCCTCCCATGTTTTGGTGCACGCCCCGGCCCTTCCGAACCATATCCCCAGCACCTTCAGGTAATCTGACCTGACGGTGAAGGGGACAAAGGATCGGTCAGCCCAGTTCCCAAAGAACATGGCCTCGCTCTTGCCGTGGTTAACTTTGGCTCCCGAGGCCAGTTCGAACTGGTCGCAGATGCTCATCAGTCTGCGCACGGACAGCGGATCCGAGCAGAAGACGGCGACGTCATCCATGTACAGGGAGGTTTTGACCTGAGTGCCTCCGCTGCCTGGGATTGTCACCCCTCTTATGCTCGCATCCTTCCTAATAGACTCAGCAAAGGGTTCAATACAGCAAACAAACAAGACCGGGGACAGAGGACAGCCCTGTCTGACTCCAGATTTGATCGGGAAACTTTCAGATTCCCACCCGTTGATTGACACTGCGCTACTGATGTTTGTGTAGAGCAGTTGGATCCAATTGCAGATTCCCTCCCCAAACCCCATTTTGGAAAGCACGTCCATCATGTAGGTGTGCGATATCCTGTCAAAAGCCTTCTCCTGGTCCAGGCTGATGAGGCAGGTGTCCACCCTCCTGTCCCGTACGTAGGCGATCGTATCCCTGAGTAGCGCGAGGCTATCAGAGATCTTCCTGCCGGGTACAGTACAGGTCTGATCGGGGTGAATCACCAACTCCAGAGCAGACTTGACTCGACTGGCTATGACTTTGGACAGAATCTTGTAATCAACATTAAGCAGTGAGATGGGCCGCCAATTTCTGATTTCTACCCTCTCCCCCTTCTGCTTGTAAATGAGGGTGATGATGCCTTTTCTCATGGATTCTGACATGCTACCGGCCAGGAGCATACTCTCGTATACTTCCAGCAGGTCCGGGCCGACCCAGTCCCACAGGGCCGAGTACAACTCGACCGGTAAGCCGTCGCTCCCGGGAGTTTTACTCGCCTCGAAAGACTCGACGGCCTTTGTCAGCTCGTCCAGAGTTAGCGGCTTGTCCAGTCCCTCCCTCCTGCTGTCATCTAAGACCTCTGTGATAGATGACAGGAAGGACTGGGAGGCTCTGCTGTCTGTGGGCTTCGCGTCATACAGCCCAGCATAAAAGGATTTGCTGATCCTTAGTATGTCGGACTGCGAAGACGTTACCGAGCCATCTTCTTCCTTCAGGCTGCTGATAACAGAGCTCTCTCTGTGTACCTTTTGGAAGAAGTAACGCGAGCACGTCTCATCCTGCTCGATGGAGCGGACTCTGGACCGGAAGATGATCTTGGAGGCCTCCTTGGCAAAGAGCGAGGCCTGCTGGCTCTTCACCTCTTGGAGGTCCTCCTTGACCTCGACCCCCATTGACTGCAACCGGAGTAGATTTTGCATAATTTTCTGGAGTCGGGACAGTTCCCTCTGTCTCTCTCTCGCCTTCTGAACACCTTTGTGGATGAAGAACCTCTTGATGTTCTCCTTAATCGCTTCCCACCAGTGAACTGGAGACTCAAAGAGGGGTTTCACGGTCCTCCAACCTTTGTAATCCCTTTTGAGTTCCTCAACGTTCTCTGGGGTCAGCAGTGTCGCATTGAGCTTCCACGTCCCTCTGCCAACCCGCTGGTCGTCCTGTAAGTGACAGTCGGCCAGTAAGAGGCAGTGGTCGGAGAAGAACACCGGCTTGACGTCGGTGGATCCGACCGTGACAGCACGGGACACAAACAGGAAGTCAATCCTGGAACGGGCAGACCCGTCCGATCTTGACCATGTGTATCTGCGCTGCGCTCCGTCTGCAGGTTTGCTGAAGACGTCGTGCAGTTTGGCATCCTTAACTGTTTCTACTAGGAATCTGGACGTAGCGTCCAGTTTGCTGTCGTCACTGCCGGATCGTCCAGCCGCATCGATGATGCAGTTGAAGTCACCGCCTAGGATGACCGGCCTGGACGTCGCCAGCAGCAGTGGGAGCTGCTGGAAGACGGTCAGCCGCTCGCTGCGTTGTACCGGGGCGTACACGTTGATCAACCGGAGCGGAGCGTTGTTGTACATCACGTCTGCTACGAGGAGGCGGCCGCCCACCACCTCCTTAACTTCGGAGATGGTGAAGTTACCTCCCCGCAGCAGAATACCCAGGCCGGAGGAACGGCAGTCATTACCCCCCGACCAGATCGATGGCCCGTGGGACCACCATCGCGACCACTGCCTGTAGGTGCTGAGGTGTGGTATTCCACACTCCTGCAGAAACAGTAGGTCAGCTTTGACCTTGGCAAGGTAATCCAAGGTTGAAACACATCGCGTAGTCGATTTAATGCTACGCACATTAATGGAAGCAATTCTTACACCCATTTTTTAATAAAAATTAGTTGTTGCTTCCCATACCATTTGTCCTCGCTAGTCCCAGTCCTTCCCCTTCGGGATGTTCCTGCATACCCATCGTATGCGCAAGCAGTTTCACGTTGGTTGGGCTCAGAAACCCCTCCTGATTTTTCCTGCAGGGTTTGTGCCGCTCGGGTGACATCGGGGGGGTCTTGTAGGCAGAGAGGATTGGGTTGTCCTCAGCTGCTTCCATCTGTTCCTCCTCGAAAACATCACAGCTCCCGGTCTCCCGGAGCTCAGGTGCGCCAGACGTGTCTTTGCTCCCGGTGTCCTGGAGCTGAGATGCGTTGGCCACGTCGTTACGTGTGGGGCATTGGGGTTGGGGCACGCTGGGCCCATCACAGCTTCCAGTGCCCGGGGGCTGGGATGCTTTATCATCCATCTCGGAGTTCTGCCGCCTCTTTTGAAGGGGCTGTCGTTCCAGCATTTCCCCGTCCAGTGAAGAGGAGTTGTTGCAGTCTGATTCAGAAGAGAGCCTCCTCTTGCCACTGGTTTGGGTGGTGGCTTTGGGATGTTTTTTCTTTGTGGTTCTCCTCTGGACCACTTGCCACTGACCTGTTTGTCCATCTGCTGCCTCCTCCTCCATTGATTCTGTCTGTGGGGGAGGGGTTTCCGGGCGCTGGGTAGGTGCTGGGTCGTTGGTTTCAGCCGCCTCCCCTTCCTTCTCAGGTTGAAGTTCCTCACTGCGGAGAAGGTTGCTGGTCTCCTTTCGAACAGCGGACGCCTTCGTCGAACCTTCGCCCGGCCATTCCTTGGACCTTGCCGCCTGAGCATAGCTTTGACAACGTTTGGGACAGGTCTTGTAGAGATGGCCTGCCGCACCGCACAAGTTGCAACACTTAGTCTGCTTACAGTCCTTGGTCTGATGGCCTTCCTCCTTGCAGTTCTTGCAAACAACCGTGCTGCAGTTGGCTGCCATGTGACCAGATTTGCCACAGGTGCGACAAACTCTGGGCTGCCCAGCGTAGACCAAGAAGCCTCGACTTCCCCCGATAGCGAAGCTGGAGGGAGGGTGGATGATGGCTCCACTGGGATCTACCTTCAAGGTCACCTTGACCTGCCGCTTGCTGGTCCAGATCCCAAAGGGGTCCTTGACATCAGTGCTGCTGCCGGCCACCTCGACGTACCTGGCGAGAAAGGTGAGTACATCCACCACCGGAACATGGGGGTTGTAGAGGTGAATCGTCACCACCCGGTCCCGTTGTGACGGAAGCGTGAAGAGCGGCTCCGCTGTGAGGATCGACAGTGGCGCCCGGTCCCCTTTCTCCTTGAACGCCTTCAGGAACTTGATGCATCCCGCCACGTTCCGGAACGTCACGTCGAAGTATCCACTGCTGGGGAAATCCTGCAGGCAGAAGACGTCCGTCGCTTGAAATCCGCAGCAATCGAAGAGAATTTTCTTGATGAAGAAGGTGCGATCGACCGGTGCATCTCCTTCCTTGTCCTTCACGACCACCCGAACGGTGTTGCGCACTCCCTGGCCCGAAGCTCGAAAATTGGTTATAGCCATTTTACTCAAAGCTTCCCCAGGATCAAAAAGCAATGATCATGGTCTCTTCTCAATCAAATAAGCACTGATAAGAACAGATACTACACTTGATCTTAGCCAAAAGGCCGAGAAGCGATGGCCGTAAAACTGCGTTTGCTGCGCGCGTCAGGCCCGGCGTGCGGCCTCTACGTCAAAGTAGCCTCCGGGTGGGCGAGCCTCGGGCGAAAGAGGCGACGGCGGGCGGTCTTTGAGCCAGAGCTCCTTTTGTTGCCGGGCCTTGCAAGCAGAAAGGAAAGCACGCGTGCATGCCACGCGCAGCCATTCCTTGCGCTTCTGCGCGAGGCATTGCGCAGGAATAAAGACAACCGCGCGCGCTGGGCAGCAAGGGGCGGCCTGCAACTGCGGGGCAATCCAACAGGGGGCAGCGTAGCGCCCACGGAAAACTGCAGCAAAGTCAGCCGAGCAGCAGCGCCGTCACTATTGCGAATTCTATTTTTCAGCAGGGGTCTCGCTCCCGTGGAGGGGGGAAGCTGCACCGCTCCTGGAAACACTGCAATACCAGGTGGATGCATGGAGTGGACGGGGCAAGCCCCTGCTCCATCTCCCTGTCCCAAAAATCAATTTAATATTTGGTCCCCAGATAGGGGACGTATCAGATATTAAACTGATAAGAACAGATACTACACTTGATCTTAGCCAAAAGGCCGAGAAGCGATGGCCGTAAAACTGCGTTTGCTGCGCGCGTCAGGCCCGGCGTGCGGCCTCTACGTCAAAGTAGCCTCCGGGTGGGCGAGCCTCGGGCGAAAGAGGCGACGGCGGGCGGTCTTTGAGCCAGAGCTCCTTTTGTTGCCGGGCCTTGCAAGCAGAAAGGAAAGCACGCGTGCATGCCACGCGCAGCCATTCCTTGCGCTTCTGCGCGAGGCATTGCGCAGGAATAAAGACAACCGCGCGCGCTGGGCAGCAAGGGGCGGCCTGCAACTGCGGGGCAATCCAACAGGGGGCAGCGTAGCGCCCACGGAAAACTGCAGCAACGTCAGCCGAGCAGCAGCGCCGTCACTATTGCGAATTCTATTTTTCAGCAGGGGTCTCGCCCCCGTGGAGGGGGGAAGCTGCACCGCTCCTGGAAACACTGCAATACCAGGTGGATGCATGGAGTGGACGGGGCAAGCCCCTGCTCCATCTCCCTGTCCCAAAAATCAATTTAATATTTGGTCCCCAGACAGGGGACGTATCAGATATTAAACTGATAAGAACAGATACTACACTTGATCTTAGCCAAAAGGCCGAGAAGCGATGGCCGTAAAACTGCGTTTGCTGCGCGCGTCAGGCCCGGCGTGCGGCCTCTACGTCAAAGCAGCCGCCGGGTGGGCGAGCCTCGGGCGAAAGAGGCGACGGCGGGCGGTCTTTGAGCCAGAGCTCCTTTTGTTGCCGGGCCTTGCAAGCAGAAAGGAAAGCACGCGTGCATGCCACGCGCAGCCATTCCTTGCGCTTCTGCGCGAGGCATTGCGCAGGAATAAAGACAACCGCGCGCGCTGGGCAGCAAGGGGCGGCCTGCAACTGCGGGGCAATCCAACAGGGAACAGCGTAGCACCCACGGAAAACTGCAGCAAAGTCAGCCGAGCAGCAGCGCCGTCACTATTGCGAATTCTATTTTTCAGCAGGGGTCTCGCCCCCATGGAGGGGGGAAGCTGCACCGCTCCTGGAAACACTGCAATACCAGGTGGATGCATGGAGTGGACGGGGCAAGCCCCTGCTCCATCTCCCTGTCCCAAAAATCAATTTAATATTTGGTCCCCAGATAGGGGACGTATCAGATATTAAACTGATAAGAACAGATACTTTTTTTTTTTTTATTTCCAAAATATACTTTATTCATAAAAATCTGTAAAAATTACATTGCCAAACAGTTTCCAAACAGCACCAAAAAATACAAACATTGCAAGGGAGATCAGTTTCCTTCAATACTGTCATGAGTTTCTTCCCAACCCTTCCGTTTCTCAATTGTCATGTCAATTACAGTTTTACATTTACAGCAATTCAGAATATTAACGATACAGTTCGAGGGGTTTCCCATGGATCCAGCCCCTCAGTCTAGCTTGGTGGGGGAACCTTACACTGTGGTCTTTCCCCATTGAGCCTTTGCTGCGGCTGCCCCAAGCTTTAGTGCGTCCCTCAGCACGTAGTCCTGGACCTTGGAATGTGCCAGTCTGCAACATTCGGTGGTGGACAACTCTTTGCGCTGGAAGACCAGCAAGTTTCGGGCAGACCAAAGGGCGTCTTTCACCGAATTGATAGTCCTCCAGCAGCAGTTGATGTTTGTCTCGGTGTGCGTCCCTGGGAACAGCCCGTAGAGCACAGACTCCTGTGTTACAGAGCTGCTTGGGATGAACCTTGACAAAAACCACTGCATCTCTTTCCACACCTGCTTTGCAAAGGCACATTCCAGGAGGAGGTGGGCGACCGTCTCTTCCCCACCACAGCCAACGCGGGGGCACTGTGCGGAGGGGGCGAGACTTCGGGTGTGCATGAAGGATCTGACGGGGAGGGCCCTTCTCACCACCAGCCAAGCTACGTCTTGGTGCTTGTTTGAAAGTTCTGGTGATGAGGCATTCCGCCAAATGACTTTGACGGTCTGCTCGGGGAACCATCCGACAGGATCCACCGTTTCCTTTTCCCGTAGGGCCTTGAGGACATTCCGTGCAGACCACTGCCTGATGGACCGGTGGTCAAAGGTGTTTTTCCGCAGAAACTGCTCCACGAAGGATAGGTGGTACGGCACGTCCCAACTGCACGGAGCGTTCCGCGGCCATGTGACCAGGCCCATCCTTCGCAACACCGGGGACAGATAGAACCTCAGCACGTAGTGACACTTGGAGTTTGCGTACTGGGGATCTACACATAGCTTGATGCAGCCGCACACGAAGGTGGTCATCAGGATGAGGGCCACGTTGGGTACATTTTTCCCGCCCATGTCCAGAGATTTGAACATCGTGTCCCTCCGGACCCGGTCCATTTTAGATCCCCAGACGAAGCGGAAAATGGCTCGGGTGACTGCCACGGCACAGGAGTGGGGTATGGGCCAGACCTGCGCCACGTAGAGCAACAACGTGAGCGCCTCGCACCTGATGACCAGGTTCTTACCCACAATGGAGAGAGATCGCTGCCCCCACATGCCCAACTTTTGTCGTACCTTGGCTACTCGCTCCTCCCATGTTTTGGTGCACGCCCCGGCCCTTCCGAACCATATCCCCAGCACCTTCAGGTAATCTGACCTGACGGTGAAGGGGACAAAGGATCGGTCAGCCCAGTTCCCAAAGAACATGGCCTCGCTCTTGCCGTGGTTAACTTTGGCTCCCGAGGCCAGTTCGAACTGGTCGCA
Organism: Heterodontus francisci; assembly: GCF_036365525.1. Lineage (NCBI taxonomy): Eukaryota > Metazoa > Chordata > Chondrichthyes > Heterodontiformes > Heterodontidae > Heterodontus > Heterodontus francisci. The sequence continues at coordinate 9,243,399 of NC_090411.1, read as the reverse complement.
GATGCTCATCAGTCTGCGCACGGACAGCGGATCCGAGCAGAAGACGGCGACGTCATCCATGTACAGGGAGGTTTTGACCTGAGTGCCTCCGCTGCCTGGGATTGTCACCCCTCTTATGCTCGCATCCTTCCTAATAGACTCAGCAAAGGGTTCAATACAGCAAACAAACAAGACCGGGGACAGAGGACAGCCCTGTCTGACTCCAGATTTGATCGGGAAACTTTCAGATTCCCACCCGTTGACTGACACTGCGCTACTGATGTTTGTGTAGAGCAGTTGGATCCAATTGCAGATTCCCTCCCCAAACCCCATTTTGGAAAGCACGTCCATCATGTAGGTGTGCGATATCCTGTCAAAAGCCTTCTCCTGGTCCAGGCTGATGAGGCAGGTGTCCACCCTCCTGTCCCGTACGTAGGCGATCGTATCCCTGAGTAGCGCGAGGCTATCAGAGATCTTCCTGCCGGGTACAGTACAGGTCTGATCGGGGTGAATCACCAACTCCAGAGCAGACTTGACTCGACTGGCTATGACTTTGGACAGAATCTTGTAATCAACATTAAGCAGTGAGATGGGCCGCCAATTTCTGATTTCTACCCTCTCCCCCTTCTGCTTGTAAATGAGGGTGATGATGCCTTTTCTCATGGATTCTGACATGCTACCGGCCAGGAGCATACTCTCGTATACTTCCAGCAGGTCCGGGCCGACCCAGTCCCACAGGGCCGAGTACAACTCGACCGGTAAGCCGTCGCTCCCGGGAGTTTTACTCGCCTCGAAAGACTCGACGGCCTTTGTCAGCTCGTCCAGAGTTAGCGGCTTGTCCAGTCCCTCCCTCCTGCTGTCATCTAAGACCTCTGTGATAGATGACAGGAAGGACTGGGAGGCTCTGCTGTCTGTGGGCTTCGCGTCATACAGCCCAGCATAAAAGGATTTGCTGATCCTTAGTATGTCGGACTGCGAAGACGTTACCGAGCCATCTTCTTCCTTCAGGCTGCTGATAACAGAGCTCTCTCTGTGTACCTTTTGGAAGAAGTAACGCGAGCACGTCTCATCCTGCTCGATGGAGCGGACTCTGGACCGGAAGATGATCTTGGAGGCCTCCTTGGCAAAGAGCGAGGCCTGCTGGCTCTTCACCTCTTGGAGGTCCTCCTTGACCTCGACCCCCATTGACTGCAACCGGAGTAGATTTTGCATAATTTTCTGGAGTCGGGACAGTTCCCTCTGTCTCTCTCTCGCCTTCTGAACACCTTTGTGGATGAAGAATCTCTTGATGTTCTCCTTAATCGCTTCCCACCAGTGAACTGGAGACTCAAAGAGGGGTTTCACGGTCCTCCAACCTTTGTAATCCCTTTTGAGTTCCTCAACGTTCTCTGGGGTCAGCAGTGTCGCATTGAGCTTCCACGTCCCTCTGCCAACCCGCTGGTCGTCCTGTAAGTGACAGTCGGCCAGTAAGAGGCAGTGGTCGGAGAAGAACACCGGCTTGACGTCGGTGGATCCGACCGTGACAGCACGGGACACAAACAGGAAGTCAATCCTGGAACGGGCAGACCCGTCCGATCTTGACCATGTGTATCTGCGCTGCGCTCCGTCTGCAGGTTTGCTGAAGACGTCGTGCAGTTTGGCATCCTTAACTGTTTCTACTAGGAATCTGGACGTAGCGTCCAGTTTGCTGTCGTCACTGCCGGATCGTCCAGCCGCATCGATGATGCAGTTGAAGTCACCGCCTAGGATGACCGGCCTGGACGTCGCCAGCAGCAGTGGGAGCTGCTGGAAGACGGTCAGCCGCTCGCTGCGTTGTACCGGGGCGTACACGTTGATCAACCGGAGCGGAGCGTTGTTGTACATCACGTCTGCTACGAGGAGGCGGCCGCCCACCACCTCCTTAACTTCGGAGATGGTGAAGTTACCTCCCCGCAGCAGAATACCCAGGCCGGAGGAACGGCAGTCATTACCCCCCGACCAGATCGATGGCCCGTGGGACCACCATCGCGACCACTGCCTGTAGGTGCTGAGGTGTGGTATTCCACACTCCTGCAGAAACAGTAGGTCAGCTTTGACCTTGGCAAGGTAATCCAAGGTTGAAACACATCGCGTAGTCGATTTAATGCTACGCACATTAATGGAAGCAATTCTTACACCCATTTTTTAATAAAAATTAGTTGTTGCTTCCCATACCATTTGTCCTCGCTAGTCCCAGTCCTTCCCCTTCGGGATGTTCCTGCATACCCATCGTATGCGCAAGCAGTTTCACGTTGGTTGGGCTCAGAAACCCCTCCTGATTTTTCCTGCAGGGTTTGTGCCGCTCGGGTGACATCGGGGGGGTCTTGTAGGCAGAGAGGATTGGGTTGTCCTCAGCTGCTTCCATCTGTTCCTCCTCGAAAACATCACAGCTCCCGGTCTCCCGGAGCTCAGGTGCGCCAGACGTGTCTTTGCTCCCGGTGTCCTGGAGCTGAGATGCGTTGGCCACGTCGTTACGTGTGGGGCATTGGGGTTGGGGCACGCTGGGCCCATCACAGCTTCCAGTGCCCGGGGGCTGGGATGCTTTATCATCCATCTCGGAGTTCTGCCGCCTCTTTTGAAGGGGCTGTCGTTCCAGCATTTCCCCGTCCAGTGAAGAGGAGTTGTTGCAGTCTGATTCAGAAGAGAGCCTCCTCTTGCCACTGGTTTGGGTGGTGGCTTTGGGATGTTTTTTCTTTGTGGTTCTCCTCTGGACCACTTGCCACTGACCTGTTTGTCCATCTGCTGCCTCCTCCTCCATTGATTCTGTCTGTGGGGGAGGGGTTTCCGGGCGCTGGGTAGGTGCTGGGTCGTTGGTTTCAGCCGCCTCCCCTTCCTTCTCAGGTTGAAGTTCCTCACTGCGGAGAAGGTTGCTGGTCTCCTTTCGAACAGCGGACGCCTTCGTCGAACCTTCGCCCGGCCATTCCTTGGACCTTGCCGCCTGAGCATAGCTTTGACAACGTTTGGGACAGGTCTTGTAGAGATGGCCTGCCGCACCGCACAAGTTGCAACACTTAGTCTGCTTACAGTCCTTGGTCTGATGGCCTTCCTCCTTGCAGTTCTTGCAAACAACCGTGCTGCAGTTGGCTGCCATGTGACCAGATTTGCCACAGGTGCGACAAACTCTGGGCTGCCCAGCGTAGACCAAGAAGCCTCGACTTCCCCCGATAGCGAAGCTGGAGGGAGGGTGGATGATGGCTCCACTGGGATCTACCTTCAAGGTCACCTTGACCTGCCGCTTGCTGGTCCAGATCCCAAAGGGGTCCTTGACATCAGTGCTGCTGCCGGCCACCTCGACGTACCTGGCGAGAAAGGTGAGTACATCCACCACCGGAACATGGGGGTTGTAGAGGTGAATCGTCACCACCCGGTCCCGTTGTGACGGAAGCGTGAAGAGCGGCTCCGCTGTGAGGATCGACAGTGGCGCCCGGTCCCCTTTCTCCTTGAACGCCTTCAGGAACTTGATGCATCCCGCCACGTTCCGGAACGTCACGTCGAAGTATCCACTGCTGGGGAAATCCTGCAGGCAGAAGACGTCCGTCGCTTGAAATCCGCAGCAATCGAAGAGAATTTTCTTGATGAAGAAGGTGCGATCGACCGGTGCATCTCCTTCCTTGTCCTTCACGACCACCCGAACGGTGTTGCGCACTCCCTGGCCCGAAGCTCGAAAATTGGTTATAGCCATTTTACTCAAAGCTTCCCCAGGATCAAAAAGCAATGATCATGGTCTCTTCTCAATCAAATAAGCACTGATAAGAACAGATACTACACTTGATCTTAGCCAAAAGGCCGAGAAGCGATGGCCGTAAAACTGCGTTTGCTGCGCGCGTCAGGCCCGGCGTGCGGCCTCTACGTCAAAGTAGCCTCCGGGTGGGCGAGCCTCGGGCGAAAGAGGCGACGGCGGGCGGTCTTTGAGCCAGAGCTCCTTTTGTTGCCGGGCCTTGCAAGCAGAAAGGAAAGCACGCGTGCATGCCACGCGCAGCCATTCCTTGCGCTTCTGCGCGAGGCATTGCGCAGGAATAAAGACAACCGCGCGCGCTGGGCAGCAAGGGGCGGCCTGCAACTGCGGGGCAATCCAACAGGGGGCAGCGTAGCGCCCACGGAAAACTGCAGCAAAGTCAGCCGAGCAGCAGCGCCGTCACTATTGCGAATTCTATTTTTCAGCAGGGGTCTCGCCCCCATGGAGGGGGGAAGCTGCACCGCTCCTGGAAACACTGCAATACCAGGTGGATGCATGGAGTGGACGGGGCAAGCCCCTGCTCCATCTCCCTGTCCCAAAAATCAATTTAATATTTGGTCCCCAGATAGGGGACGCATCAGATATTAAACTGATAAGAACAGATTTTTTTTTTTTTTTATTTCCAAAATATACTTTATTCATAAAAATCTGTAAAAATTACATTGCCAAACAGTTTCCAAACAGCACCAAAAAATACAAACATTGCAAGGGAGATCAGTTTCCTTCAATACTGTCATGAGTTTCTTCCCAACCCTTCCGTTTCTCAATTGTCATGTCAATTACAGTTTTACATTTACAGCAATTCAGAATATTAACGATACAGTTCGAGGGGTTTCCCATGGATCCAGCCCCTCAGTCTAGCTTGGTGGGGGAACCTTACACTGTGGTCTTTCCCCATTGAGCCTTTGCTGCGGCTGCCCCAAGCTTTAGTGCGTCCCTCAGCACGTAGTCCTGGACCTTGGAATGTGCCAGTCTGCAACATTCGGTGGTGGACAACTCTTTGCGCTGGAAGACCAGCAAGTTTCGGGCAGACCAAAGGGCGTCTTTCACCGAATTGATAGTCCTCCAGCAGCAGTTGATGTTTGTCTCGGTGTGCGTCCCTGGGAACAGCCCGTAGAGCACAGACTCCTGTGTTACAGAGCTGCTTGGGATGAACCTTGACAAAAACCACTGCATCTCTTTCCACACCTGCTTTGCAAAGGCACATTCCAGGAGGAGGTGGGCGACCGTCTCTTCCCCACCACAGCCAACGCGGGGGCACTGTGCGGAGGGGGCGAGACTTCGGGTGTGCATGAAGGATCTGACGGGGAGGGCCCTTCTCACCACCAGCCAAGCTACGTCTTGGTGCTTGTTTGAAAGTTCTGGTGATGAGGCATTCCGCCAAATGACTTTGACGGTCTGCTCGGGGAACCATCCGACAGGATCCACCGTTTCCTTTTCCCGTAGGGCCTTGAGGACATTCCGTGCAGACCACTGCCTGATGGACCGGTGGTCAAAGGTGTTTTTCCGCAGAAACTGCTCCACGAAGGATAGGTGGTACGGCACGTCCCAACTGCACGGAGCGTTCCGCGGCCATGTGACCAGGCCCATCCTTCGCAACACCGGGGACAGATAGAACCTCAGCACGTAGTGACACTTGGAGTTTGCGTACTGGGGATCTACACATAGCTTGATGCAGCCGCACACGAAGGTGGTCATCAGGATGAGGGCCACGTTGGGTACATTTTTCCCGCCCATGTCCAGAGATTTGAACATCGTGTCCCTCCGGACCCGGTCCATTTTAGATCCCCAGACGAAGCGGAAAATGGCTCGGGTGACTGCCACGGCACAGGAGTGGGGTATGGGCCAGACCTGCGCCACGTAGAGCAACAACGTGAGCGCCTCGCACCTGATGACCAGGTTCTTACCCACAATGGAGAGAGATCGCTGCCCCCACATGCCCAACTTTTGTCGTACCTTGGCTACTCGCTCCTCCCATGTTTTGGTGCACGCCCCGGCCCTTCCGAACCATATCCCCAGCACCTTCAGGTAATCTGACCTGACGGTGAAGGGGACAAAGGATCGGTCAGCCCAGTTCCCAAAGAACATGGCCTCGCTCTTGCCGTGGTTAACTTTGGCTCCCGAGGCCAGTTCGAACTGGTCGCAGATGCTCATCAGTCTGCGCACGGACAGCGGATCCGAGCAGAAGACGGCGACGTCATCCATGTACAGGGAGGTTTTGACCTGAGTGCCTCCGCTGCCTGGGATTGTCACCCCTCTTATGCTCGCATCCTTCCTAATAGACTCAGCAAAGGGTTCAATACAGCAAACAAACAAGACCGGGGACAGAGGACAGCCCTGTCTGACTCCAGATTTGATCGGGAAACTTTCAGATTCCCACCCGTTGATTGACACTGCGCTACTGATGTTTGTGTAGAGCAGTTGGATCCAATTGCAGATTCCCTCCCCAAACCCCATTTTGGAAAGCACGTCCATCATGTAGGTGTGCGATATCCTGTCAAAAGCCTTCTCCTGGTCCAGGCTGATGAGGCAGGTGTCCACCCTCCTGTCCCGTACGTAGGCGATCGTATCCCTGAGTAGCGCGAGGCTATCAGAGATCTTCCTGCCGGGTACAGTACAGGTCTGATCGGGGTGAATCACCAACTCCAGAGCAGACTTGACTCGACTGGCTATGACTTTGGACAGAATCTTGTAATCAACATTAAGCAGTGAGATGGGCCGCCAATTTCTGATTTCTACCCTCTCCCCCTTCTGCTTGTAAATGAGGGTGATGATGCCTTTTCTCATGGATTCTGACATGCTACCGGCCAGGAGCATACTCTCGTATACTTCCAGCAGGTCCGGGCCGACCCAGTCCCACAGGGCCGAGTACAACTCGACCGGTAAGCCGTCGCTCCCGGGAGTTTTACTCGCCTCGAAAGACTCGACGGCCTTTGTCAGCTCGTCCAGAGTTAGCGGCTTGTCCAGTCCCTCCCTCCTGCTGTCATCTAAGACCTCTGTGATAGATGACAGGAAGGACTGGGAGGCTCTGCTGTCTGTGGGCTTCGCGTCATACAGCCCAGCATAAAAGGATTTGCTGATCCTTAGTATGTCGGACTGCGAAGACGTTACCGAGCCATCTTCTTCCTTCAGGCTGCTGATAACAGAGCTCTCTCTGTGTACCTTTTGGAAGAAGTAACGCGAGCACGTCTCATCCTGCTCGATGGAGCGGACTCTGGACCGGAAGATGATCTTGGAGGCCTCCTTGGCAAAGAGCGAGGCCTGCTGGCTCTTCACCTCTTGGAGGTCCTCCTTGACCTCGACCCCCATTGACTGCAACCGGAGTAGATTTTGCATAATTTTCTGGAGTCGGGACAGTTCCCTCTGTCTCTCTCTCGCCTTCTGAACACCTTTGTGGATGAAGAACCTCTTGATGTTCTCCTTAATCGCTTCCCACCAGTGAACTGGAGACTCAAAGAGGGGTTTCACGGTCCTCCAACCTTTGTAATCCCTTTTGAGTTCCTCAACGTTCTCTGGGGTCAGCAGTGTCGCATTGAGCTTCCACGTCCCTCTGCCAACCCGCTGGTCGTCCTGTAAGTGACAGTCGGCCAGTAAGAGGCAGTGGTCGGAGAAGAACACCGGCTTGACGTCGGTGGATCCGACCGTGACAGCACGGGACACAAACAGGAAGTCAATCCTGGAACGGGCAGACCCGTCCGATCTTGACCATGTGTATCTGCGCTGCGCTCCGTCTGCAGGTTTGCTGAAGACGTCGTGCAGTTTGGCATCCTTAACTGTTTCTACTAGGAATCTGGACGTAGCGTCCAGTTTGCTGTCGTCACTGCCGGATCGTCCAGCCGCATCGATGATGCAGTTGAAGTCACCGCCTAGGATGACCGGCCTGGACGTCGCCAGCAGCAGTGGGAGCTGCTGGAAGACGGTCAGCCGCTCGCTGCGTTGTACCGGGGCGTACACGTTGATCAACCGGAGCGGAGCGTTGTTGTACATCACGTCTGCTACGAGGAGGCGGCCGCCCACCACCTCCTTAACTTCGGAGATGGTGAAGTTACCTCCCCGCAGCAGAATACCCAGGCCGGAGGAACGGCAGTCATTACCCCCCGACCAGATCGATGGCCCGTGGGACCACCATCGCGACCACTGCCTGTAGGTGCTGAGGTGTGGTATTCCACACTCCTGCAGAAACAGTAGGTCAGCTTTGACCTTGGCAAGGTAATCCAAGGTTGAAACACATCGCGTAGTCGATTTAATGCTACGCACATTAATGGAAGCAATTCTTACACCCATTTTTTAATAAAAATTAGTTGTTGCTTCCCATACCATTTGTCCTCGCTAGTCCCAGTCCTTCCCCTTCGGGATGTTCCTGCATACCCATCGTATGCGCAAGCAGTTTCACGTTGGTTGGGCTCAGAAACCCCTCCTGATTTTTCCTGCAGGGTTTGTGCCGCTCGGGTGACATCGGGGGGGTCTTGTAGGCAGAGAGGATTGGGTTGTCCTCAGCTGCTTCCATCTGTTCCTCCTCGAAAACATCACAGCTCCCGGTCTCCCGGAGCTCAGGTGCGCCAGACGTGTCTTTGCTCCCGGTGTCCTGGAGCTGAGATGCGTTGGCCACGTCGTTACGTGTGGGGCATTGGGGTTGGGGCACGCTGGGCCCATCACAGCTTCCAGTGCCCGGGGGCTGGGATGCTTTATCATCCATCTCGGAGTTCTGCCGCCTCTTTTGAAGGGGCTGTCGTTCCAGCATTTCCCCGTCCAGTGAAGAGGAGTTGTTGCAGTCTGATTCAGAAGAGAGCCTCCTCTTGCCACTGGTTTGGGTGGTGGCTTTGGGATGTTTTTTCTTTGTGGTTCTCCTCTGGACCACTTGCCACTGACCTGTTTGTCCATCTGCTGCCTCCTCCTCCATTGATTCTGTCTGTGGGGGAGGGGTTTCCGGGCGCTGGGTAGGTGCTGGGTCGTTGGTTTCAGCCGCCTCCCCTTCCTTCTCAGGTTGAAGTTCCTCACTGCGGAGAAGGTTGCTGGTCTCCTTTCGAACAGCGGACGCCTTCGTCGAACCTTCGCCCGGCCATTCCTTGGACCTTGCCGCCTGAGCATAGCTTTGACAACGTTTGGGACAGGTCTTGTAGAGATGGCCTGCCGCACCGCACAAGTTGCAACACTTAGTCTGCTTACAGTCCTTGGTCTGATGGCCTTCCTCCTTGCAGTTCTTGCAAACAACCGTGCTGCAGTTGGCTGCCATGTGACCAGATTTGCCACAGGTGCGACAAACTCTGGGCTGCCCAGCGTAGACCAAGAAGCCTCGACTTCCCCCGATAGCGAAGCTGGAGGGAGGGTGGATGATGGCTCCACTGGGATCTACCTTCAAGGTCACCTTGACCTGCCGCTTGCTGGTCCAGATCCCAAAGGGGTCCTTGACATCAGTGCTGCTGCCGGCCACCTCGACGTACCTGGCGAGAAAGGTGAGTACATCCACCACCGGAACATGGGGGTTGTAGAGGTGAATCGTCACCACCCGGTCCCGTTGTGACGGAAGCGTGAAGAGCGGCTCCGCTGTGAGGATCGACAGTGGCGCCCGGTCCCCTTTCTCCTTGAACGCCTTCAGGAACTTGATGCATCCCGCCACGTTCCGGAACGTCACGTCGAAGTATCCACTGCTGGGGAAATCCTGCAGGCAGAAGACGTCCGTCGCTTGAAATCCGCAGCAATCGAAGAGAATTTTCTTGATGAAGAAGGTGCGATCGACCGGTGCATCTCCTTCCTTGTCCTTCACGACCACCCGAACGGTGTTGCGCACTCCCTGGCCCGAAGCTCGAAAATTGGTTATAGCCATTTTACTCAAAGCTTCCCCAGGATCAAAAAGCAATGATCATGGTCTCTTCTCAATCAAATAAGCACTGATAAGAACAGATACTACACTTGATCTTAGCCAAAAGGCCGAGAAGCGATGGCCGTAAAACTGCGTTTGCTGCGCGCGTCAGGCCCGGCGTGCGGCCTCTACGTCAAAGTAGCCGCCGGGTGGGCGAGCCTCGGGCGAAAGAGGCGACGGCGGGCGGTCTTTGAGCCAGAGCTCCTTTTGTTGCCGGGCCTTGCAAGCAGAAAGGAAAGCACGCGTGCATGCCACGCGCAGCCATTCCTTGCGCTTCTGCGCGAGGCATTGCGCAGGAATAAAGACAACCGCGCGCGCTGGGCAGCAAAGGGCGGCCTGCAACTGCGGGGCAATCCAACAGGGGGCAGCGTAGCGCCCACGGAAAACTGCAGCAAAGTCAGCCGAGCAGCAGCGCCGTCACTATTGCGAATTCTATTTTTCAGCAGGGGTCTCGCTCCCGTGGAGGGGGGAAGCTGCACCGCTCCTGGAAACACTGCAATACCAGGTGGATGCATGGAGTGGACGGGGCAAGCCCCTGCTCCATCTCCCTGTCCCAAAAATCAATTTAATATTTGGTCCCCAGATAGGGGACGTATCAGATATTAAACTGATAAGAACAGATTTTTTTTTTTTTTTTTTTTTTTTTTTTTTTTTATTTCCAAAATATACTTTATTCATAAAAATCTGTAAAAATTACATTGCCAAACAGTTTCCAAACAGCACCAAAAAATACAAACACTGCAAGGGAGATCAGTTTCCTTCAATACTGTCATGAGTTTCTTCCCAACCCTTCCGTTTCTCAATTGTCATGTCAATTACAGTTTTACATTTACAGCAATTCAGAATATTAACGATACAGTTCGAGGGGTTTCCCATGGATCCAGCCCCTCAGTCCAGCTTGGTGGGGGAACCTTACACTGTGGTCTTTCCCCATTGAGCCTTTGCTGCGGCTGCCCCAAGCTTTAGTGCGTCCCTCAGCACGTAGTCCTGGACCTTGGAATGTGCCAGTCTGCAACATTCGGTGGTGGACAACTCTTTGCGCTGGAAGACCAGCAAGTTTCGGGCAGACCAAAGGGCGTCTTTCACCGAATTGATAGTCCTCCAGCAGCAGTTGATGTTTGTCTCGGTGTGCGTCCCTGGGAACAGCCCGTAGAGCACAGACTCCTGTGTTACAGAGCTGCTTGGGATGAACCTTGACAAAAACCACTGCATCTCTTTCCACACCTGCTTTGCAAAGGCACATTCCAGGAGGAGGTGGGCGACCGTCTCTTCCCCACCACAGCCAACGCGGGGGCACTGTGCGGAGGGGGCGAGACTTCGGGTGTGCATGAAGGATCTGACGGGGAGGGCCCTTCTCACCACCAGCCAAGCTACGTCTTGGTGCTTGTTTGAAAGTTCTGGTGATGAGGCATTCCGCCAAATGACTTTGACGGTCTGCTCGGGGAACCATCCGACAGGATCCACCGTTTCCTTTTCCCGTAGGGCCTTGAGGACATTCCGTGCAGACCACTGCCTGATGGACCGGTGGTCAAAGGTGTTTTTCCGCAGAAACTGCTCCACGAAGGATAGGTGGTACGGCACGTCCCAACTGCACGGAGCGTTCCGCGGCAATGTGACCAGGCCCATCCTTCGCAACACCGGGGACAGATAGAACCTCAGCACGTAGTGACACTTGGAGTTTGCGTACTGGGGATCGACACATAGCTTGATGCAGCCGCACACGAAGGTGGTCATCAGGATGAGGGCCACGTTGGGTACATTTTTCCCGCCCATGTCCAGAGATTTGAACATCGTGTCCCTCCGGACCCGGTCCATTTTAGATCCCCAGACGAAGCGGAAAATGGCTCGGGTGACTGCCACGGCGCAGGAGTGGGGTATGGGCCAGACCTGCGCCACGTAGAGCAACAACGTGAGCGCCTCGCACCTGATGACCAGGTTCTTACCCACAATGGAGAGAGATCGCTGCCCCCACATGCCCAACTTTTGTCGTACCTTGGCTACTCGCTCCTCCCATGTTTTGGTGCACGCCCCATTAACTGATAAGAACAGATACTACACTTGATCTTAGCCAAAAGGCCGAGAAGCGATGGCCGTAAAACTGCGTTTGCTGCGCGCGTCAGGCCCGGCGTGCGGCCTCTACGTCAAAGTAGCCGCCGGGTGGGCGAGCCTCGGGCGAAAGAGGCGACGGCGGGCGGTCTTTGAGCCAGAGCTCCTTTTGTTGCCGGGCCTTGCAAGCAGAAAGGAAAGCACGCGTGCATGCCACGCGCAGCCATTCCTTGCGCTTCTGCGCGAGGCATTGCGCAGGAATAAAGACAACCGCGCGCGCTGGGCAGCAAGGGGCGGCCTGCAACTGCGGGGCAATCCAACAGGGAACAGCGTAGCACCCACGGAAAACTGCAGCAAAGTCAGCCGAGCAGCAGCGCCGTCACTATTGCGAATTCTATTTTTCAGCAGGGGTCTCGCCCCCATGGAGGGGGGAAGCTGCACCGCTCCTGGAAACACTGCAATACCAGGTGGATGCATGGAGTGGACGGGGCAAGCCCCTGCTCCATCTCCCTGTCCCAAAAATCAATTTAATATTTGGTCCCCAGATAGGGGACGCATCAGATATTAAACTGATAAGAACAGATACTACACTTGATCTTAGCCAAAAGGCCGAGAAGCGATGGCCGTAAAACTGCGTTTGCTGCGCGCGTCAGGCCCGGCGTGCGGCCTCTACGTCAAAGTAGCCGCCGGGTGGGCGAGCCTCGGGCGAAAGAGGCGACGGCGGGCGGTCTTTGAGCCAGAGCTCCTTTTGTTGCCGGGCCTTGCAAGCAGAAAGGAAAGCACGCGTGCATGCCACGTGCAGCCATTCCTCGCGCTTCTGCGCGAGGCGTTGCGCAGGAAAAAAGACGCGCGCGCGCTGGGCAGCAAAGGGCGGCCTGCAACTGCGGGGCAATCCAACAGGGGGCAGTGTAGCGCCCACGGAAAACTGCAGCAAAGTCAGCCGAGCAGCAGCGCCGTCACTATTGCGAATTCTATTTTTCAGCAGGGGTCTCGCTCCCGTGGAGGGGGGAAGCTGCACCGCTCCTGGAAACACTGCAATACCAGGTGGATGCATGGAGTGGACGGGGCAAGCCCCTGCTCCATCTCCCTGTCCCAAAAATCAATTTAATATTTGGTCCCCAGATAGGGGACGCATCAGATATTAAACTGATAAGAACAGATACTACACTTGATCTTAGCCAAAAGGCCGAGAAGCGATGGCCGTAAAACTGCGTTTGCTGCGCGCGTCAGGCCCGGCGTGCGGCCTCTACGTCAAAGTAGCCGCCGGGTGGGCGAGCCTCGGGCGAAAGAGGCGACGGCGGGCGGTCTTTGAGCCAGAGCTCCTTTTGTTGCCGGGCCTTGCAAGCAGAAAGGAAAGCACGCGTGCATGCCACGCGCAGTCATTCCTCGCGCTTCTGCGCGAGGCGTTGCGCAGGAAAAAAGACGCGCGCGCGCTGGGCAGCAAAGGGCGGCCTGCAACTGCGGGGCAATCCAACAGGGGGCAGCGTAGCGCCCACGGAAAACTGCAGCAAAGTCAGCCGAGCAGCAGCGCCGTCACTATTGCGAATTCTATTTTTCAGCAGGGGTCTCGCTCCCGTGGAGGGGGGAAGCTGCACCGCTCCTGGAAACACTGCAATACCAGGTGGATGCATGGAGTGGACGGGGCAAGCCCCTGCTCCATCTCCCTGTCCCAAAAATCAATTTAATATTTGGTCCCCAGATAGGGGACGTATCAGATATTAAACTGATAAGAACAGATACTACACTTGATCTTAGCCAAAAGGCCGAGAAGCGATGGCCGTAAAACTGCGTTTGCTGCGCGCGTCAGGCCCGGCGTGCGGCCTCTACGTCAAAGTAGCCTCCGGGTGGGCGAGCCTCGGGCGAAAGAGGCGATGGCGGGCGGTCTTTGAGCCAGAGCTCCTTTTGTTGCCGGGCCTTGCAAGCAGAAAGGAAAGCACGCGTGCATGCCACGCGCAGCCATTCCTTGCGCTTCTGCGCGAGGCATTGCGCAGGAATAAAGACAACCGCGCGCGCTGGGCAGCAAGGGGCGGCCTGCAACTGCGGGGCAATCCAACAGGGGGCAGCGTAGCGCCCACGGAAAACTGCAGCAAAGTCAGCCGAGCAGCAGCGCCGTCACTATTGCGAATTCTATTTTTCAGCAGGGGTCTCGCTCCCGTGGAGGGGGGAAGCTGCACCGCTCCTGGAAACACTGCAATACCAGGTGGATGCATGGAGTGGACGGGGCAAGCCCCTGCTCCATCTCCCTGTCCCAAAAATCAATTTAATATTTGGTCCCCAGATAGGGGACGTATCAGATATTAAACTGATAAGAACAGATACTACACTTGATCTTAGCCAAAAGGCCGAGAAGCGATGGCCGTAAAACTGCGTTTGCTGCGCGCGTCAGGCCCGGCGTGCGGCCTCTACGTCAAAGTAGCCTCCGGGTGGGCGAGCCTCGGGCGAAAGAGGCGACGGCGGGCGGTCTTTGAGCCAGAGCTCCTTTTGTTGCCGGGCCTTGCAAGCAGAAAGGAAAGCACGCGTGCATGCCACGCGCAGCCATTCCTTGCGCTTCTGCGCGAGGCATTGCGCAGGAATAAAGACAACCGCGCGCGCTGGGCAGCAAGGGGCGGCCTGCAACTGCGGGGCAATCCAACAGGGGGCAGCGTAGCGCCCACGGAAAACTGCAGCAACGTCAGCCGAGCAGCAGCGCCGTCACTATTGCGAATTCTATTTTTCAGCAGGGGTCTCGCCCCCGTGGAGGGGGGAAGCTGCACCGCTCCTGGAAACACTGCAATACCAGGTGGATGCATGGAGTGGACGGGGCAAGCCCCTGCTCCATCTCCCTGTCCCAAAAATCAATTTAATATTTGGTCCCCAGACAGGGGACGTATCAGATATTAAACTGATAAGAACAGATACTACACTTGATCTTAGCCAAAAGGCCGAGAAGCGATGGCCGTAAAACTGCGTTTGCTGCGCGCGTCAGGCCCGGCGTGCGGCCTCTACGTCAAAGCAGCCGCCGGGTGGGCGAGCCTCGGGCGAAAGAGGCGATGGCGGGCGGTCTTTGAGCCAGAGCTCCTTTTGTTGCCGGGCCTTGCAAGCAGAAAGGAAAGCACGCGTGCATGCCACGCGCAGCCATTCCTTGCGCTTCTGCGCGAGGCATTGCGCAGGAATAAAGACAACCGCGCGCGCTGGGCAGCAAGGGGCGGCCTGCAACTGCGGGGCAATCCAACAGGGGGCAGCGTAGCGCCCACGGAAAACTGCAGCAACGTCAGCCGAGCAGCAGCACCGTCACTATTGCGAATTCTATTTTTCAGCAGGGGTCTCGCCCCCGTGGAGGGGGGAAGCTGCACCGCTCCTGGAAACACTGCAATACCAGGTGGATGCATGGAGTGGACGGGGCAAGCCCCTGCTCCATCTCCCTGTCCCAAAAATCAATTTAATATTTGGTCCCCAGACAGGGGACGTATCAGATATTAAACTGATAAGAACAGATACTACACTTGATCTTAGCCAAAAGGCCGAGAAGCGATGGCCGTAAAACTGCGTTTGCTGCGCGCGTCAGGCCCGGCGTGCGGCCTCTACGTCAAAGCAGCCGCCGGGTGGGCGAGCCTCGGGCGAAAGAGGCGATGGCGGGCGGTCTTTGAGCCAGAGCTCCTTTTGTTGCCGGGCCTTGCAAGCAGAAAGGAAAGCACGCGTGCATGCCACGCGCAGCCATTCCTTGCGCTTCTGCGCGAGGCATTGCGCAGGAATAAAGACAACCGCGCGCGCTGGGCAGCAAGGGGCGGCCTGCAACTGCGGGGCAATCCAACAGGGAACAGCGTAGCACCCACGGAAAACTGCAGCAAAGTCAGCCGAGCAGCAGCGCCGTCACTATTGCGAATTCTATTTTTCAGCAGGGGTCTCGCCCCCATGGAGGGGGGAAGCTGCACCGCTCCTGGAAACACTGCAATACCAGGTGGATGCATGGAGTGGACGGGGCAAGCCCCTGCTCCATCTCCCTGTCCCAAAAATCAATTTAATATTTGGTCCCCAGATAGGGGACGTATCAGATATTAAACTGATAAGAACAGATACTACACTTGATCTTAGCCAAAAGGCCGAGAAGCGATGGCCGTAAAACTGCGTTTGCTGCGCGCGTCAGGCCCGGCGTGCGGCCTCTACGTCAAAGTAGCCGCCGGGTGGGCGAGCCTCGGGCGAAAGAGGCGACGGCGGGCGGTCTTTGAGCCAGAGCTCCTTTTGTTGCCGGGCCTTGCAAGCAGAAAGGAAAGCACGCGTGCATGCCACGCGCAGCCATTCCTTGCGCTTCTGCGCGAGGCATTGCGCAGGAATAAAGACAACCGCGCGCGCTGGGCAGCAAAGGGCGGCCTGCAACTGCGGGGCAATCCAACAGGGGGCAGCGTAGCGCCCACGGAAAACTGCAGCAAAGTCAGCCGAGCAGCAGCGCCGTCACTATTGCGAATTCTATTTTTCAGCAGGGGTCTCGCTCCCGTGGAGGGGGGAAGCTGCACCGCTCCTGGAAACACTGCAATACCAGGTGGATGCATGGAGTGGACGGGGCAAGCCCCTGCTCCATCTCCCTGTCCCAAAAATCAATTTAATATTTGGTCCCCAGATAGGGGACGTATCAGATATTAAACTGATAAGAACAGATACTACACTTGATCTTAGCCAAAAGGCCGAGAAGCGATGGCCGTAAAACTGCGTTTGCTGCGCGCGTCAGGCCCGGCGTGCGGCCTCTACGTCAAAGTAGCCGCCGGGTGGGCGAGCCTCGGGCGAAAGAGGCGACGGCGGGCGGTCTTTGAGCCAGAGCTCCTTTTGTTGCCGGGCCTTGCAAGCAGAAAGGAAAGCACGCGTGCATGCCACGCGCAGCCATTCCTTGCGCTTCTGCGCGAGGCATTGCGCAGGAATAAAGACAACCGCGCGCGCTGGGCAGCAAAGGGCGGCCTGCAACTGCGGGGCAATCCAACAGGGGGCAGCGTAGCGCCCACGGAAAACTGCAGCAAAGTCAGCCGAGCAGCAGCGCCGTCACTATTGCGAATTCTATTTTTCAGCAGGGGTCTCGCTCCCGTGGAGGGGGGAAGCTGCACCGCTCCTGGAAACACTGCAATACCAGGTGGATGCATGGAGTGGACGGGGCAAGCCCCTGCTCCATCTCCCTGTCCCAAAAATCAATTTAATATTTGGTCCCCAGATAGGGGACGTATCAGATATTAAACTGATAAGAACAGATACTACACTTGATCTTAGCCAAAAGGCCGAGAAGCGATGGCCGTAAAACTGCGTTTGCTGCGCGCGTCAGGCCCGGCGTGCGGCCTCTACGTCAAAGTAGCCGCCGGGTGGGCGAGCCTCGGGCGAAAGAGGCGACGGCGGGCGGTCTTTGAGCCAGAGCTCCTTTTGTTGCCGGGCCTTGCAAGCAGAAAGGAAAGCACGCGTGCATGCCACGCGCAGCCATTCCTCGCGCTTCTGCGCGAGGCGTTGCGCAGGAAAAAAGACGCGCGCGCGCTGGGCAGCAAAGGGCGGCCTGCAACTGCGGGGCAATCCAACAGGGGGCAGCGTAGCGCCCACGGAAAACTGCAGCAAAGTCAGCCGAGCAGCAGCGCCGTCACTATTGCGAATTCTATTTTTCAGCAGGGGTCTCGCTCCCGTGGAGGGGGGAAGCTGCACCGCTCCTGGAAACACTGCAATACCAGGTGGATGCATGGAGTGGACGGGGCAAGCCCCTGCTCCATCTCCCTGTCCCAAAAATCAATTTAATATTTGGTCCCCAGATAGGGGACGTATCAGATATTAAACTGATAAGAACAGATACTACACTTGATCTTAGCCAAAAGGCCGAGAAGCGATGGCCGTAAAACTGCGTTTGCTGCGCGCGTCAGGCCCGGCGTGCGGCCTCTACCTCAAAGTAGCCGCCGGGTGGGCGAGCCTCGGGCGAAAGAGGCGACGGCGGGCGGTCTTTGAGCCAGAGCTCCTTTTGTTGCCGGGCCTTGCAAGCAGAAAGGAAAGCACGCGTGCATGCCACGCGCAGCCATTCCTCGCGCTTCTGCGCGAGGCGTTGCGCAGGAAAAAAGACGCGCGCGCGCTGGGCAGCAAAGGGCGGCCTGCAACTGCGGGGCAATCCAACAGGGGGCAGCGTAGCGCCCACGGAAAACTGCAGCAAAGTCAGCCGAGCAGCAGCGCCGTCACTATTGCGAATTCTATTTTTCAGCAGGGGTCTCGCTCCCGTGGAGGGGGGAAGCTGCACCGCTCCTGGAAACACTGCAATACCAGGTGGATGCATGGAGTGGACGGGGCAAGCCCCTGCTCCATCTCCCTGTCCCAAAAATCAATTTAATATTTGGTCCCCAGATAGGGGACGTATCAGATATTAAACTGATAAGAACAGATACTTTTTTTTTTTTTTTTTATTTCCAAAATATACTTTATTCATAAAAATCTGTAAAAATTACATTGCCAAACAGTTTCCAAACAGCACCAAAAAATACAAACATTGCAAGGGAGATCAGTTTCCTTCAATACTGTCATGAGTTTCTTCCCAACCCTTCCGTTTCTCAATTGTCATGTCAATTACAGTTTTACATTTACAGCAATTCAGAATATTAATGATACAGTTCGAGGGGTTTCCCATGGATCCAGCCCCTCAGTCCAGCTTGGTGGGGGAACCTTACACTGTGGTCTTTCCCCATTGAGCCTTTGCTGCGGCTGCCCCAAGCTTTAGTGCGTCCCTCAGCACGTAGTCCTGGACCTTGGAATGTGCCAGTCTGCAACATTCGGTGGTGGACAACTCTTTGCGCTGGAAGACCAGCAAGTTTCGGGCAGACCAAAGGGCGTCTTTCACCGAATTGATAGTCCTCCAGCAGCAGTTGATGTTTGTCTCGGTGTGCGTCCCTGGGAACAGCCCGTAGAGCACAGACTCCTGTGTTACAGAGCTGCTTGGGATGAACCTTGACAAAAACCACTGCATCTCTTTCCACACCTGCTTTGCAAAGGCACATTCCAGGAGGAGGTGGGCGACCGTCTCTTCCCCACCACAGCCAACGCGGGGGCACTGTGCGGAGGGGGCGAGACTTCGGGTGTGCATGAAGGATCTGACGGGGAGGGCCCTTCTCACCACCAGCCAAGCTACGTCTTGGTGCTTGTTTGAAAGTTCTGGTGATGAGGCATTCCGCCAAATGACTTTGACGGTCTGCTCGGGGAACCATCCGACAGGATCCACCGTTTCCTTTTCCCGTAGGGCCTTGAGGACATTCCGTGCAGACCACTGCCTGATGGACCGGTGGTCAAAGGTGTTTTTCCGCAGAAACTGCTCCACGAAGGATAGGTGGTACGGCACGTCCCAACTGCACGGAGCGTTCCGCGGCCATGTGACCAGGCCCATCCTTCGCAACACCGGGGACAGATAGAACCTCAGCACGTAGTGACACTTGGAGTTTGCGTACTGGGGATCTACACATAGCTTGATGCAGCCGCACACGAAGGTGGTCATCAGGATGAGGGCCACGTTGGGTACATTTTTCCCGCCCATGTCCAGAGATTTGAACATCGTGTCCCTCCGGACCCGGTCCATTTTAGATCCCCAGACGAAGCGGAAAATGGCTCGGGTGACTGCCACGGCACAGGAGTGGGGTATGGGCCAGACCTGCGCCACGTAGAGCAACAACGTGAGCGCCTCGCACCTGATGACCAGGTTCTTACCCACAATGGAGAGAGATCGCTGCCCCCACATGCCCAACTTTTGTCGTACCTTGGCTACTCGCTCCTCCCATGTTTTGGTGCACGCCCCGGCCCTTCCGAACCATATCCCCAGCACCTTCAGGTAATCTGACCTGACGGTGAAGGGGACAAAGGATCGGTCAGCCCAGTTCCCAAAGAACATGGCCTCGCTCTTGCCGTGGTTAACTTTGGCTCCCGAGGCCAGTTCGAACTGGTCGCAGATGCTCATCAGTCTGCGCACGGACAGCGGATCCGAGCAGAAGACGGCGACGTCATCCATGTACAGGGAGGTTTTGACCTGAGTGCCTCCGCTGCCTGGGATTGTCACCCCTCTTATGCTCGCATCCTTCCTAATAGACTCAGCAAAGGGTTCAATACAGCAAACAAACAAGACCGGGGACAGAGGACAGCCCTGTCTGACTCCAGATTTGATCGGGAAACTTTCAGATTCCCACCCGTTGATTGACACTGCGCTACTGATGTTTGTGTAGAGCAGTTGGATCCAATTGCAGATTCCCTCCCCAAACCCCATTTTGGAAAGCACGTCCATCATGTAGGTGTGCGATATCCTGTCAAAAGCCTTCTCCTGGTCCAGGCTGATGAGGCAGGTGTCCACCCTCCTGTCCCGTACGTAGGCGATCGTATCCCTGAGTAGCGCGAGGCTATCAGAGATCTTCCTGCCGGGTACAGTACAGGTCTGATCGGGGTGAATCACCAACTCCAGAGCAGACTTGACTCGACTGGCTATGACTTTGGACAGAATCTTGTAATCAACATTAAGCAGTGAGATGGGCCGCCAATTTCTGATTTCTACCCTCTCCCCCTTCTGCTTGTAAATGAGGGTGATGATGCCTTTTCTCATGGATTCTGACATGCTACCGGCCAGGAGCATACTCTCGTATACTTCCAGCAGGTCCGGGCCGACCCAGTCCCACAGGGCCGAGTACAACTCGACCGGTAAGCCGTCGCTCCCGGGAGTTTTACTCGCCTCGAAAGACTCGACGGCCTTTGTCAGCTCGTCCAGAGTTAGCGGCTTGTCCAGTCCCTCCCTCCTGCTGTCATCTAAGACCTCTGTGATAGATGACAGGAAGGACTGGGAGGCTCTGCTGTCTGTGGGCTTCGCGTCATACAGCCCAGCATAAAAGGATTTGCTGATCCTTAGTATGTCGGACTGCGAAGACGTTACCGAGCCATCTTCTTCCTTCAGGCTGCTGATAACAGAGCTCTCTCTGTGTACCTTTTGGAAGAAGTAACGCGAGCACGTCTCATCCTGCTCGATGGAGCGGACTCTGGACCGGAAGATGATCTTGGAGGCCTCCTTGGCAAAGAGCGAGGCCTGCTGGCTCTTCACCTCTTGGAGGTCCTCCTTGACCTCGACCCCCATTGACTGCAACCGGAGTAGATTTTGCATAATTTTCTGGAGTCGGGACAGTTCCCTCTGTCTCTCTCTCGCCTTCTGAACACCTTTGTGGATGAAGAACCTCTTGATGTTCTCCTTAATCGCTTCCCACCAGTGAACTGGAGACTCAAAGAGGGGTTTCACGGTCCTCCAACCTTTGTAATCCCTTTTGAGTTCCTCAACGTTCTCTGGGGTCAGCAGTGTCGCATTGAGCTTCCACGTCCCTCTGCCAACCCGCTGGTCGTCCTGTAAGTGACAGTCGGCCAGTAAGAGGCAGTGGTCGGAGAAGAACACCGGCTTGACGTCGGTGGATCCGACCGTGACAGCACGGGACACAAACAGGAAGTCAATCCTGGAACGGGCAGACCCGTCCGATCTTGACCATGTGTATCTGCGCTGCGCTCCGTCTGCAGGTTTGCTGAAGACGTCGTGCAGTTTGGCATCCTTAACTGTTTCTACTAGGAATCTGGACGTAGCGTCCAGTTTGCTGTCGTCACTGCCGGATCGTCCAGCCGCATCGATGA
This sequence comes from Heterodontus francisci, assembly GCF_036365525.1. Lineage (NCBI taxonomy): Eukaryota > Metazoa > Chordata > Chondrichthyes > Heterodontiformes > Heterodontidae > Heterodontus > Heterodontus francisci. The sequence goes on along the minus strand of NC_090411.1, from coordinate 9,222,145 downwards.
TGCAGTTGAAGTCACCGCCTAGGATGACCGGCCTGGACGTCGCCAGCAGCAGTGGGAGCTGCTGGAAGACGGTCAGCCGCTCGCTGCGTTGTACCGGGGCGTACACGTTGATCAACCGGAGCGGAGCGTTGTTGTACATCACGTCTGCTACGAGGAGGCGGCCGCCCACCACCTCCTTAACTTCGGAGATGGTGAAGTTACCTCCCCGCAGCAGAATACCCAGGCCGGAGGAACGGCAGTCATTACCCCCCGACCAGATCGATGGCCCGTGGGACCACCATCGCGACCACTGCCTGTAGGTGCTGAGGTGTGGTATTCCACACTCCTGCAGAAACAGTAGGTCAGCTTTGACCTTGGCAAGGTAATCCAAGGTTGAAACACATCGCGTAGTCGATTTAATGCTACGCACATTAATGGAAGCAATTCTTACACCCATTTTTTAATAAAAATTAGTTGTTGCTTCCCATACCATTTGTCCTCGCTAGTCCCAGTCCTTCCCCTTCGGGATGTTCCTGCATACCCATCGTATGCGCAAGCAGTTTCACGTTGGTTGGGCTCAGAAACCCCTCCTGATTTTTCCTGCAGGGTTTGTGCCGCTCGGGTGACATCGGGGGGGTCTTGTAGGCAGAGAGGATTGGGTTGTCCTCAGCTGCTTCCATCTGTTCCTCCTCGAAAACATCACAGCTCCCGGTCTCCCGGAGCTCAGGTGCGCCAGACGTGTCTTTGCTCCCGGTGTCCTGGAGCTGAGATGCGTTGGCCACGTCGTTACGTGTGGGGCATTGGGGTTGGGGCACGCTGGGCCCATCACAGCTTCCAGTGCCCGGGGGCTGGGATGCTTTATCATCCATCTCGGAGTTCTGCCGCCTCTTTTGAAGGGGCTGTCGTTCCAGCATTTCCCCGTCCAGTGAAGAGGAGTTGTTGCAGTCTGATTCAGAAGAGAGCCTCCTCTTGCCACTGGTTTGGGTGGTGGCTTTGGGATGTTTTTTCTTTGTGGTTCTCCTCTGGACCACTTGCCACTGACCTGTTTGTCCATCTGCTGCCTCCTCCTCCATTGATTCTGTCTGTGGGGGAGGGGTTTCCGGGCGCTGGGTAGGTGCTGGGTCGTTGGTTTCAGCCGCCTCCCCTTCCTTCTCAGGTTGAAGTTCCTCACTGCGGAGAAGGTTGCTGGTCTCCTTTCGAACAGCGGACGCCTTCGTCGAACCTTCGCCCGGCCATTCCTTGGACCTTGCCGCCTGAGCATAGCTTTGACAACGTTTGGGACAGGTCTTGTAGAGATGGCCTGCCGCACCGCACAAGTTGCAACACTTAGTCTGCTTACAGTCCTTGGTCTGATGGCCTTCCTCCTTGCAGTTCTTGCAAACAACCGTGCTGCAGTTGGCTGCCATGTGACCAGATTTGCCACAGGTGCGACAAACTCTGGGCTGCCCAGCGTAGACCAAGAAGCCTCGACTTCCCCCGATAGCGAAGCTGGAGGGAGGGTGGATGATGGCTCCACTGGGATCTACCTTCAAGGTCACCTTGACCTGCCGCTTGCTGGTCCAGATCCCAAAGGGGTCCTTGACATCAGTGCTGCTGCCGGCCACCTCGACGTACCTGGCGAGAAAGGTGAGTACATCCACCACCGGAACATGGGGGTTGTAGAGGTGAATCGTCACCACCCGGTCCCGTTGTGACGGAAGCGTGAAGAGCGGCTCCGCTGTGAGGATCGACAGTGGCGCCCGGTCCCCTTTCTCCTTGAACGCCTTCAGGAACTTGATGCATCCCGCCACGTTCCGGAACGTCACGTCGAAGTATCCACTGCTGGGGAAATCCTGCAGGCAGAAGACGTCCGTCGCTTGAAATCCGCAGCAATCGAAGAGAATTTTCTTGATGAAGAAGGTGCGATCGACCGGTGCATCTCCTTCCTTGTCCTTCACGACCACCCGAACGGTGTTGCGCACTCCCTGGCCCGAAGCTCGAAAATTGGTTATAGCCATTTTACTCAAAGCTTCCCCAGGATCAAAAAGCAATGATCATGGTCTCTTCTCAATCAAATAAGCACTGATAAGAACAGATACTACACTTGATCTTAGCCAAAAGGCCGAGAAGCGATGGCCGTAAAACTGCGTTTGCTGCGCGCGTCAGGCCCGGCGTGCGGCCTCTACGTCAAAGTAGCCTCCGGGTGGGCGAGCCTCGGGCGAAAGAGGCGACGGCGGGCGGTCTTTGAGCCAGAGCTCCTTTTGTTGCCGGGCCTTGCAAGCAGAAAGGAAAGCACGCGTGCATGCCACGCGCAGCCATTCCTTGCGCTTCTGCGCGAGGCATTGCGCAGGAATAAAGACAACCGCGCGCGCTGGGCAGCAAGGGGCGGCCTGCAACTGCGGGGCAATCCAACAGGGGGCAGCGTAGCGCCCACGGAAAACTGCAGCAAAGTCAGCCGAGCAGCAGCGCCGTCACTATTGCGAATTCTATTTTTCAGCAGGGGTCTCGCTCCCGTGGAGGGGGGAAGCTGCACCGCTCCTGGAAACACTGCAATACCAGGTGGATGCATGGAGTGGACGGGGCAAGCCCCTGCTCCATCTCCCTGTCCCAAAAATCAATTTAATATTTGGTCCCCAGATAGGGGACGTATCAGATATTAAACTGATAAGAACAGATACTACACTTGATCTTAGCCAAAAGGCCGAGAAGCGATGGCCGTAAAACTGCGTTTGCTGCGCGCGTCAGGCCCGGCGTGCGGCCTCTACGTCAAAGTAGCCTCCGGGTGGGCGAGCCTCGGGCGAAAGAGGCGACGGCGGGCGGTCTTTGAGCCAGAGCTCCTTTTGTTGCCGGGCCTTGCAAGCAGAAAGGAAAGCACGCGTGCATGCCACGCGCAGCCATTCCTTGCGCTTCTGCGCGAGGCATTGCGCAGGAATAAAGACAACCGCGCGCGCTGGGCAGCAAGGGGCGGCCTGCAACTGCGAGGCAATCCAACAGGGAACAGCGTAGCACCCACGGAAAACTGCAGCAAAGTCAGCCGAGCAGCAGCGCCGTCACTATTGCGAATTCTATTTTTCAGCAGGGGTCTCGCCCCCATGGAGGGGGGAAGCTGCACCGCTCCTGGAAACACTGCAATACCAGGTGGATGCATGGAGTGGACGGGGCAAGCCCCTGCTCCATCTCCCTGTCCCAAAAATCAATTTAATATTTGGTCCCCAGATAGGGGACGTATCAGATATTAAACTGATAAGAACAGATACTACACTTGATCTTAGCCAAAAGGCCGAGAAGCGATGGCCGTAAAACTGCGTTTGCTGCGCGCGTCAGGCCCGGCGTGCGGCCTCTACGTCAAAGTAGCCTCCGGGTGGGCGAGCCTCGGGCGAAAGAGGCGACGGCGGGCGGTCTTTGAGCCAGAGCTCCTTTTGTTGCCGGGCCTTGCAAGCAGAAAGGAAAGCACGCGTGCATGCCACGCGCAGCCATTCCTTGCGCTTCTGCGCGAGGCGTTGCGCAGGAATAAAGACAACCGCGCGCGCTGGGCAGCAAAGGGCGGCCTGCAACTGCGGGGCAATCCAACAGGGGGCAGCGTAGCGCCCACGGAAAACTGCAGCAAAGTCAGCCGAGCAGCAGCGCCGTCACTATTGCGAATTCTATTTTTCAGCAGGGGTCTCGCCCCCGTGGAGGGGGGAAGCTGCACCGCTCCTGGAAACACTGCAATACCAGGTGGATGCATGGAGTGGACGGGGCAAGCCCCTGTCTCATCACCCTCCGCCCTTCAGGAAATCCCAAAGACCCTTTCATCACACTCCCCACGCCAGGAATTCCCAAAGACCCTTTCATCACGCTCCCCCCCGGCATGAAATCCCAAAGATCCTCTCATCAGCCTCCGCCCCAGGAAATACCAAAGACCCTTTCATCACCCTTCCCCCCTTCAGGAAATCCCAAAGAGCCTTTCATTACCCTTCCCCCTCATGAAATCCCGAAGACCCTTTCATCACCCTCACCCCCACCCCCTGCCAGGAAATCCCAAAGACCCTTTCATCACCCTCACCCTGCCAGGAAATGCTATAGAAACTTTCATCATCCTCCCCCCCAGGAAATCCCAAACAGCCTTTCATCACCCTCCCCCGCCCAGGAAATCCCAAAGATCCACTCATCACCCTCCCCCCGAGAAAATCACAAAGACCCTTTCATCACCCTCCCCCCCTGGAAATCCCAAAGACACTTTCATCACCATCCTCCCCAGGAAATCCCAGAGAACCTTTCATCACCCTCCCCCCCAGGAAATCCCAAAGACCCACTCATCACCCTCCCCCCCAGAAAATCACAAAGACCCTTTCATCACCCTCCCCCCAGGAAATCCCAAAGACCCTTTCATCATCCTTCCACCCAAGAAATCCCAAAGACCCTTTCATCACAATCCCCTACAGGAAATCCCAAAGACCCTGTCATCACCCACCCCACCAAGGAAATCCCAAACACCCTTTCATCAACCTCTCCCACAGGAAATCCCAAAGACCCTTTCATCATGCTCCCCTATATGAAATCCCAAAGACCCTGTCATCACCCACCCCACCAAGGAAATCCCAAACACCCTTTCATCAACCTCTCCCACAGGAAATCCCAAAGACCCTTTCATCATGCTCTCCCCCAAGGAAATTCCAAAGAACCTTTCATCACCCTCCCCCCCGAGGAAATCCCAAGGAACCTTTCATCACCATCACCCCCAAGGAAATCCCAAAGGCACTTTCATCACCCTCCCCCCCAGGAAATCCCAAAGACCCTTTCATCACCCTCCCCCCCAGGAAATCCCAAAGACCCTTTCGTCACACTCCCCCCCAGGAAATCCCAAGGAACCTTTCATCACCCTCCCCACCCCAGGAAATCCCACAGAATCTTTCATTACCCTCGCCCCCAGGAAATCCCAAAGAATTTTCATCACCCTCCCCCGCAGGAAATCCCAAAGACCCTCTCATCACCCTCCCCCCGCAGGAAATACCAAAGACCCTTTCATCACACTCCCCACGCAAGGAAATCCCAAAGACCCTTTCATCACGCTCCCCCCCGGCATGAAATCCCAAAGACCCTTTCATCAGCCTCCCCCCCAGGAAATACCAAAGACCCTGTCATCACCCTCCCCCAATTCAGGAAATCCCAAAGACCCTTTCATCATGCTCCCCCCCCAAGGAAATCCCAAAGACCCTTTCATCACCCTCCCCCCAAGGAAATCCCAAAGGCCCTTTCATCACCCTCACCCCCAGGAAATCCCAAAGACCCTTTCGTCACCCTCCCTCCGAGGAAATCCCAAGGAACCTTTCATCACCCTCCCCACCCCAGAAAATCACAAAGACCCTTTCATCACCCTCCCCCCCAAGGAAATCCCAAAGACACATTCATCACCCACCCCCCCAGGAAATCCAAGAGATCCTTTCTTCACCCTCCCCCCCAGGAAATTCCAAAGAACCTTTCAACACCCTCCCTCCCAAGGAAATTCCAAAGACACATTCATCACCCTCCCCCCAGGAAATCCCAAAGACCCTTGCATCACCCTCCCTCCCTGGAAATCCCAAAGACCCTTTCATCACCCTCCACCCCTTCAGGAAATCCCAAAGACCCTCTCATCACCCTCCCCCCGCAGGAAATACCAAAGACCCTTTCATCACACTCCCCACGCAAGGAAATCCCAAAGACCCTTTCATCACCCTCCCCCCCAGCCAGGAAATCCCAAAGACCCTTTCATCACCCTCACCCCGCCAGGAAATGCGATAGAAACTTTCATCATCCTCCCCTGCAGGAAATCCCAAAGAGCCTTTCCTCACCCTCCCCCACCCAGGAAATCCCAAAGAGCCTTTCATCACCCTTCCCCACCCAGGAAATCACAAAGACCCTTTCTTCACCATCCCCCCCAGGAAATCCCAAAGACCCTTTCATCCCCCTCGCCCCCCAGGTAATCCCAAAGACCCTTTCATCACCCTCCCCCCAGGAAATCCCAAAGACCCTTTTATCACCCTCTCCCGAAGGAAATCCCAAACATCCACTCATCAGCCTCCCCCTCCAGGAAATTCCAAAGACCCTTTCATCACCCTCCCCGCCCAAGGAAATCCCAAAGACACATTCATCACCCTCCCCGCCAGGAAATCCAAGAGACCCTTTCTTCACCCTCCCCACCCCACAAAATACCAAAGACCAGCCATCAGCCATCACTCATCAGCCTCCCCCTCCAGGAAATCCCAAAGAACCTTTCATCAACCTCCAACCCCAGGAAGTCCCAAAGACCCTTTCATCATCCTTCCACCCAAGAAATGCCAAAGACCCTTTCATCACACTCCCCGACAGGAAATCCCAAAGACCCTGTCATCACCCACCCCACCAAGGAAATCCCAAACACCCTTTCATCAACCTCTCCCACAGGAAATCCCAAAGACCCTTTCATCATGCTCCCCTACAGGAAATCCCAAAGACCCTGTCATCAACCACCCCACCAAGGAAATCCCAAACACCCTTTCATCAACCTCTCCCACAGGAAATCCCAAAGACCCTTTCATCATGCTCCCCCCCAAGGAAATTCCAAAGAACCTTTCATCACCCTCCCCCCCGAGGAAATCCCAAGGAACCTTTCATCACCATCACCCCCAAGGAAATCCCAAAGGCACTTTCATCACCCTCCCCCCCAGGAAACCCCAAAGACCCTTTCATCACCCTCCCCCCCAGGAAATCCCAAAGACCCTTTCGTCACACTCCCCCCGAGGAAATCCCAAGGAACCTTTCATCACCCTCCCCACCCCAGGAAATCCCACAGAATCTTTCATTACCCTCGCCCCCAGGAAATCCCAAAGAATTTTCATCACCCTCACCCGCAGGAAATCCCAAAGACCCTCTCATCACCCTCCCCCCGCAGGAAATACCAAAGACCCTTTCATCACACTCCCCACGCAAGGAAATCCCAAAGACCCTTTCATCACGCTCCCCTCCGGCATGAAATCCCAAAGACCCTTTTATCAGCCTCCCCCTCAGGAAATACCAAAGCCCCTGTCATCACCCTCCCCCAATTCAGGAAATCCCAAAGACCCTTTCATCATGCTCCCCCCCCCAAGGAAATCCCAAACACCCTTTCATCACCCTCCCCCCAAGGAAATTCCAAAGACACTTTCATCACCCTCCCCCCGAGGAAATCCCAAGGAACCTTTCATCACCATCACCCCCAAGGAAATCCCAAAGGCACTTTCATCACCCTCACCCCCAGGAAATCCCAAAGACCCTTTCGTCACCCTCCCTCCGAGGAAATCCCAAGGAACCTTTCATCACGCTCCCCACCCCAGGAAATCACAAAGACCCTTTCATCACCCTCCCCCCCAAGGAAATCACAAAGACCCTTTCTTCACCCTCCCCCCCAGGAAATCCCAAAGACCCTTTCATCCCCCTCGCCCCCCAGGTAATCCCAAAGACCCTTTCATCACCCTCCCCCCAGGAAATCCCAAAGACCCTTTTATCACCCTCTCCCGAAGGAAATCCCAAACATCCACTCATCAGCCTCCCCCTCCAGGAAATTCTAAAGACCCTTTCATCACCCTCCCCGCCCAAGGAAATCCCAAAGACACATTCATCACCCTCCCCCCCAGGAAATCCAAGAGACCCTTTCTTCACCCTCCCCACCCCACAAAATACCAAAGACCAGCCATCAGCCATCACTCATCAGCCTCCCCCTCCAGGAAATCCCAAAGAACCTTTCATCAACCTCCAACCCCAAGAAATCCCAAAGAATCTTTGATTACCCTCGCCCCCAGGAAATCCCAAAGAATTTTCATCACCCTCCCCCGCAGGAAATCCCAAAGACCCTTTCATCACACACCCCCCATCTGGAAATCCCAAAGACCCTCTCATCACCCTCCCAAACTCCAGGAAATCACAAAGACCCTTTCATCCCCCTCGCCCCCCAGGTAATCCCAAAGACCCTTTCATCATCCTCCCCCCAGGAAATCCCAAAGACCCTTTTATCACCCTCTCCCGAAGGAAATCCCAAATATCCACTCATCAGCCTCCCGCTCCAGGAAATTCCAAAGACCCTTTCATCACCCTCCCCGCCCAAGGAAATCCCAAAGACACATTCATCACCCTCCCCCCCAGGAAATCCAAGAGACCCTTTCTTCACCCTCCCCACCCCACAAAATACCAAAGACCAGCCATCAGCCATCACTCATCAGCCTCCCCCTCCAGGAAATCCCAAAGAACCTTTCATCAACCTCCAACCCCAGGAAATCCCAAAGAATCTTTGATTACCCTCGCCCCCAGGAAATCCCAAAGAACTTTCATCACCCTTCCCGCAGGAAATCCCAAAGACCCTTTCATCACACACCCCCCGCCTGGAAATCCCAAAGACCCTTTCATCACCCTCCCCAACTCCAGGAAATCCCAAAGATCCTTTCTTCGCCCTGCCACCCTTCAGAAAATCCCAAAGACCCTTTCATCAGCCTCCTGCACAGGAAATCGCAAAGACCCACTCATCACCCTCCACCCCGCAGGAAATCCCAAAGACACTTTCACCACCCTCCCCCACAGGAAATCCCAATGACCCTTTCATCATCCTCTACCCCAGGAAATCCCAAAGACCCTTTCATCACCCTCCCCCACAGAAAATCCCAATGACCCTTTCATCAACCTCCCCCGCCATGAAATACCAAAGAGCCTTTCATCAACCTCCCCACCAAGGAAATTCCAAAGACCCTTTCATCAGCCTCCCCCGCAGGAAATCCCAAAGACACTGTCATCACCCTCCGTTGCAGGAAATGCCAAAGACCCTCTCATCACACTCCCCCCCGCCAGGTAATCCCAAAGACCCTTTCATCACCATCACCCCCAAGGAAATCCCAAAGGCACTTTCATCACCCTCCCCCCAAGGAAATCCCAAAGACCCTTTCATCACCCTCCCCCCCAGGAAATCCCAAAGACCCTTTTGTCACCCTCCCCCCGAGGAAATCCCAAGGAATCTTTCATCACCCTCCCCACCCCAGGAAATCCCACAGAATCTTTCATTACCCTCGCCCCCAGGAAATCAAAAAGAATTTTCATCACCCTCCCCCGCAGGAAATCCCAAAGACCCTCTCATCACACTCCACACCCCACAAAATACCAAAGACCCTTTCATCACGCTCCCCCCCGGCAGGAAATCCCAAAGATCCTCTCATCAGCCTCCCCCCCAGGAAATACCAAAGACCCTTTCATCACCCTCCACCCCTTCAGGAAATCCCAAAGACCCTTTCATCACCCTCCCCCCTCATGAAATCCCGAAGACCCTTTCATCACCCTCCCCCCCAGCCAGGAAATCCCAAAGACCCTTTCATCACCCTCACCCCGCCAGGAAATGCTATAGAAACTTTCATCATCCTCCCCTGCAGGAAATCACAAAGACCCTTTCTTCACCCTCCCCCCCAGGAAATCCCAAAGACCCATTCATCCCCCTCGCCCCCCAGGTAATCCCAAAGACCCTTTCATCACCCTCCCCACAAGAAATCCCAAAGACCCTTTTATCACCCTCCCCCGAAGGAAATCACAAACATCCACTCATCAGCCTCCCCCTCCAGGAAATTCCAAAGACCCTTTCATCACCCTCCCCGCCCAAGGAAATCCCAAAGACACATTCATCACCCTCCCCCCCAGGAAATCCAGGAGACCCTTTCTTCACCCTCCCCACCCCACAAAATACCAAAGACCAGCCATCAGCCATCACTCATCAGCCTCCGCCTCCAGGAAATCCCAAAGAACCTTTCATCAACCTCCAACCCCAGGAAATCCCAAAGAATCTTTGATTACCCTCGCCCCCAGGAAATCCCAAAGAATTTTCATCACCCTTCCCGCAGGAAATCCCAAAGACCCTTTCATCACACACCCCCCATCTGGAAATCCCAAAGACCCTTTCATCACCCTCCCCAACTCCAGGAAATCCCAAAGACCCTTTCTTCGCCCTGCCACCCTTCAGAAAATCCCAAAGACCCTTTCATCACCCTCCCCCAACCCAGGAAATCCCAAAGACCCTTACATCACCCTCCCCCGCAGGAAATCCCAAAGACCATTTTATCACCCTCCCCCCCAGGAAATCCCAAAGACCCTTTCATCACCCTCCCCCCCAGGAAATCCCAAAGACCCTTTTGTCACCCTCCCCCCGAGGAAATCCCAAGGAATCTTTCATCACCCTCCCCACCCCAGGAAATCCCACAGAATCTTTCATTACCCTCGCCCCCAGGAAATCAAAAAGAATTTTCATCACCCTCCCCCGCAGGAAATCCCAAAGACCCTCTCATCACACTCCACACCCCACAAAATACCAAAGACCCTTTCATCACGCTCCCCCCCGGCAGGAAATCCCAAAGATCCTCTCATCAGCCTCCCCCCCAGGAAATACCAAAGACCCTTTCATCACCCTCCACCCCTTCAGGAAATCCCAAAGACCCTTTCATCACCCTCCCCCCTCATGAAATCCCGAAGACCCTTTCATCACCCTCCCCCCCAGCCAGGAAATCCCAAAGACCCTTTCATCACCCTCACCCCGCCAGGAAATGCTATAGAAACTTTCATCATCCTCCCCTGCAGGAAATCACAAAGACCCTTTCTTCACCCTCCCCCCCAGGAAATCCCAAAGACCCATTCATCCCCCTCGCCCCCCAGGTAATCCCAAAGACCCTTTCATCACCCTCCCCACAAGAAATCCCAAAGACCCTTTTATCACCCTCCCCCGAAGGAAATCACAAACATCCACTCATCAGCCTCCCCCTCCAGGAAATTCCAAAGACCCTTTCATCACCCTCCCCGCCCAAGGAAATCCCAAAGACACATTCATCACCCTCCCCCCCAGGAAATCCAGGAGACCCTTTCTTCACCCTCCCCACCCCACAAAATACCAAAGACCAGCCATCAGCCATCACTCATCAGCCTCCGCCTCCAGGAAATCCCAAAGAACCTTTCATCAACCTCCAACCCCAGGAAATCCCAAAGAATCTTTGATTACCCTCGCCCCCAGGAAATCCCAAAGAATTTTCATCACCCTTCCCGCAGGAAATCCCAAAGACCCTTTCATCACACACCCCCCATCTGGAAATCCCAAAGACCCTTTCATCACCCTCCCCAACTCCAGGAAATCCCAAAGACCCTTTCTTCGCCCTGCCACCCTTCAGAAAATCCCAAAGACCCTTTCATCACCCTCCCCCAACCCAGGAAATCCCAAAGACCCTTACATCACCCTCCCCCGCAGGAAATCCCAAAGACCATTTTATCACCCTCCCCCCCAGGAAATCCCAAAGACCCTTTCATCACCCTCCCCCCCAGGAAATCCCAAAGACCCTTTTGTCACCCTCCCCCCGAGGAAATCCCAAGGAATCTTTCATCACCCTCCCCACCCCAGGAAATCCCACAGAATCTTTCATTACCCTCGCCCCCAGGAAATCAAAAAGAATTTTCATCACCCTCCCCCGCAGGAAATCCCAAAGACCCTCTCATCACACTCCACACCCCACAAAATACCAAAGACCCTTTCATCACGCTCCCCCCCGGCAGGAAATCCCAAAGATCCTCTCATCAGCCTCCCCCCCAGGAAATACCAAAGACCCTTTCATCACCCTCCACCCCTTCAGGAAATCCCAAAGACCCTTTCATCACCCTCCCCCCTCATGAAATCCCGAAGACCCTTTCATCACCCTCCCCCCCAGCCAGGAAATCCCAAAGACCCTTTCATCACCCTCACCCCGCCAGGAAATGCTATAGAAACTTTCATCATCCTCCCCTGCAGGAAATCACAAAGACCCTTTCTTCACCCTCCCCCCCAGGAAATCCCAAAGACCCATTCATCCCCCTCGCCCCCCAGGTAATCCCAAAGACCCTTTCATCACCCTCCCCACAAGAAATCCCAAAGACCCTTTTATCACCCTCCCCCGAAGGAAATCACAAACATCCACTCATCAGCCTCCCCCTCCAGGAAATTCCAAAGACCCTTTCATCACCCTCCCCGCCCAAGGAAATCCCAAAGACACATTCATCACCCTCCCCCCCAGGAAATCCAGGAGACCCTTTCTTCACCCTCCCCACCCCACAAAATACCAAAGACCAGCCATCAGCCATCACTCATCAGCCTCCGCCTCCAGGAAATCCCAAAGAACCTTTCATCAACCTCCAACCCCAGGAAATCCCAAAGAATCTTTGATTACCCTCGCCCCCAGGAAATCCCAAAGAATTTTCATCACCCTTCCCGCAGGAAATCCCAAAGACCCTTTCATCACACACCCCCCATCTGGAAATCCCAAAGACCCTTTCATCACCCTCCCCAACTCCAGGAAATCCCAAAGACCCTTTCTTCGCCCTGCCACCCTTCAGAAAATCCCAAAGACCCTTTCATCACCCTCCCCCAACCCAGGAAATCCCAAAGACCCTTACATCACCCTCCCCCGCAGGAAATCCCAAAGACCATTTTATCACCCTCCCCCCCAGGAAATCCCAAAGACCCTTTCATCACCCTCCCCGCCAGGAAATCCCAAAGACCATTTCATCACCCTCAACCACCCCCCAGGAAATCCCAAAGACCGTCTCATCACCCTCCCGCCCAGAAAATCCCAAAGACCCTTTCATCACCCACCCACGAAGGAAATCGCAAAGCCCCTTTCATCACCCTCCTGCACAGGAAATCCCAAAGACCCACTCATCACCCTCCACCCCGCAGGAAATCCCAAAGACACTTTCACCACCCTCCCCCACAGGAAATCCCAAAGACCCTTTCATCACCAACCCCCCCCAAGGAAATCCCAATGACCCTTTCATCATCCTCCACCCCAGGAAATCCCAAAGACCCTTTCATCACCCTCCCCCACAGAAAATCCCAATGACCCTTTCATCAACCTCCCCCGCCATGAAATACCAAAGAGCCTTTCATCAACCTCCCCACCAAGGAAATTCCAAAGACCCTTTCATCAGCCTCCCCCACAGGAAATCCCAAAGACCCTTTCATCACACTCCCCCCGCCTGGAAATCCCAAAGACCCTTTCATCACGCTCCCCCACAGAAAATCCCAAAGACCCTTTCAACACCCTCCCCTACAGGAAATCCCAAAGACCCTGTCATCACCCACCTCACCAAGGAAATCCCAAAGACCCTTTCATCAACCTCTCAAACAGGAAATCCCAAAGACCCTTTCATCACCCTCCCCCACAGAAAATCCCAAAGACCCTTTCATCAACCTCCCCCCCCATGAAATACCAAAGACCCTTTCATCAACCTCCCCACCAAGGAAATTCCTAAGACCCTTTCATCAGCCTCCCCCACAGGAAATCCCAAAGACCCTTTCATCACACTCCCCCCGCCTGGAAATCCCAAAGACCCTTTCATCACACTCCCCCACAGAAAATCCCAAAGACCCTTTCATCACCCTCCCCTACAGGAAATCCCAAAGACCCTGTCATCACCCACCCCACCAAGGAAATCCCAAACACCCTTTCATCAACCTCTCCCACAGGAAATCCCAAAGACCCTTTCATCATGCTCCCCACCAAGGAAATCCCAAAGACCCTTTCATCACCCTCCCCCCAAGGAAATTCCAAAGAACCTTTCATCACCCTCCCCCCGAGGAAATCCCAAGGAACCTTTCATCACCATCACCCCCAAGGAAATCCCAAAGGCACTTTCATCACCCTCCCCCCCAGGAAATACCAAAGACCCTTTCATCACCCTCCCCCTCTTCAGGAAATCCCAAAGACCCTTTCATCACCCTCCCCCCCTTCAGGAAATCCCAAAGACCCTTACATCACCCTCCCCCCGCCTGGAAATCCCGAAGACCCTTTCATCACCCTCCCCCCCACCCCGGACAGGAAATCCCAAAGACCCTGTCATCACCCACCCCACCAAGGAAATCCCAAACACCCTTTCATCAACCTCTCCCACAGGAAATCCCAAAGACCCTTTCATCATGCTCCCCCCCAAGGAAATCCCAAAGACCCTTTCATCACCCTCCCCCCAAGGAAATTCCAAAGAACCTTTCATCACCCTCCCCCCGAGGAAATCCCAAAGAACCTTTCATCACCATCACCCCCAAGGAAATCCCAAAGGCACTTTCATCACCCTCCCACTCTTCAGGAAATCCCAAAGACCCTTTCATCACCCTCCCCCCCATCAGGAAATCCCAAAGACCCTTTCATCACCCTCCCCTCTCATGAAATCACGAAGACCCTTTCATCACCCTCCCCCCCCCGGACAGGAAATCCCAAAGACCCTTTCATCACCCTCACCCCACCAGGAAATGCAATAGAAACTTTCATCATCCTCCCCCGCAGGAAATCCCAAAGAGCCTTTCATCACCCTCCCCCACCCAGGAAATCCCAAAGACCCTTTCATCACCCTCCCCCACAGAAAATCCCAAAGACCCTTTCATCAACCTCCCCAACAAGGAAATTCCAAAGACCCTTTCATCAGCCTCCCCCACAGGAAATCCCAAAGACCCTTTCATCACACTCCCCCCGCCTGGAAATCCCAAAGACCCTTTCATCACACTCCCCCACAGAAAATCCCAAAGACCCTTTCATCACCCTCCCCTACAGGAAATCCCAAAGACCCTGTCATCACCCACCCCACCAAGGAAATCCCAAACACCCTTTCATCAACCTCTCCCACAGGAAATCCCAAAGACCCTTTCATCATGCTCCCCCCCAAGGAAATCCCAAAGACCCTTTCATCACCCTCCCCCCAAGGAAATTCCAAAGAACCTTTCATCACCCTCCCCCCGAGGAAATCCCAAGGAACCTTTCATCACCATCACCCCCAAGGAAATCCCAAAGGCACTTTCATCACCCTCCCCCCCAGGAAATACCAAAGACCCTTTCATCACCCTCCCACTCTTCAGGAAATCCCAAAGACCCTTTCATCACCCTCCCCCCTCATGAAATCACGAAGACCCTTTCATCACCCTCCCCCCCAGCCAGGAAATCCCAAAGACCCTTTCATCACCCTCCCCCCCTTCAGGAAATCCCAAAGACCCTTACATCACCCTCCCCCCTCATGAAATCCCGAAGACCCTTTCATCACCCTCCCCCCCCCGGACAGGAAATCCCAAAGACCCTTTCATCACCCTCCCCTACAGGAAATCCCAAAGACCCTGTCATCACCCACCCCACCAAGGAAATCCCAAACACCCTTTCATCAACCTCTCCCACAGGAAATCCCAAAGACCCTTTCATCATGCTCCCCCCCAAGGAAATCCCAAAGACCCTTTCATCACCCTCCCCCCAAGGAAATCCCAAAGACCCTTTCATCACCCTCCCCCACAGAAAATCCCAAAGACCCTTTCATCAACCTCCCCCCCCATGAAATACCAAAGACCCTTTCATCAACCTCCCCACCAAGGAAATTCCTAAGACCCTTTCATCAGCCTCCCCCACAGGAAATCCCAAAGACCCTTTCATCACACTCCCCCCGCCTGGAAATCCCAAAGACCCTTTCATCACACTCCCCCACAGAAAATCCCAAAGACCCTTTCATCACCCTCCCCTACAGGAAATCCCAAAGACCCTGTCATCACCCACCCCACCAAGGAAATCCCAAACACCCTTTCATCAACCTCTCCCACAGGAAATCCCAAAGACCCTTTCATCATGCTCCCCACCAAGGAAATCCCAAAGACCCTTTCATCACCCTCCCCCCAAGGAAATTCCAAAGAACCTTTCATCACCCTCCCCCCGAGGAAATCCCAAGGAACCTTTCATCACCATCACCCCCAAGGAAATCCCAAAGGCACTTTCATCACCCTCCCCCCCAGGAAATACCAAAGACCCTTTCATCACCCTCCCCCTCTTCAGGAAATCCCAAAGACCCTTTCATCACCCTCCCCCCCTTCAGGAAATCCCAAAGACCCTTACATCACCCTCCCCCCGCCTGGAAATCCCGAAGACCCTTTCATCACCCTCCCCCCCACCCCGGACAGGAAATCCCAAAGACCCTGTCATCACCCACCCCACCAAGGAAATCCCAAACACCCTTTCATCAACCTCTCCCACAGGAAATCCCAAAGACCCTTTCATCATGCTCCCCCCCAAGGAAATCCCAAAGACCCTTTCATCACCCTCCCCCCAAGGAAATTCCAAAGAACCTTTCATCACCCTCCCCCCGAGGAAATCCCAAAGAACCTTTCATCACCATCACCCCCAAGGAAATCCCAAAGGCACTTTCATCACCCTCCCACTCTTCAGGAAATCCCAAAGACCCTTTCATCACCCTCCCCCCCATCAGGAAATCCCAAAGACCCTTTCATCACCCTCCCCTCTCATGAAATCACGAAGACCCTTTCATCACCCTCCCCCCCCCGGACAGGAAATCCCAAAGACCCTTTCATCACCCTCACCCCACCAGGAAATGCAATAGAAACTTTCATCATCCTCCCCCGCAGGAAATCCCAAAGAGCCTTTCATCACCCTCCCCCACCCAGGAAATCCCAAAGACCCTTTCATCACCCTCCCCCACAGAAAATCCCAAAGACCCTTTCATCAACCTCCCCAACAAGGAAATTCCAAAGACCCTTTCATCAGCCTCCCCCACAGGAAATCCCAAAGACCCTTTCATCACACTCCCCCCGCCTGGAAATCCCAAAGACCCTTTCATCACACTCCCCCACAGAAAATCCCAAAGACCCTTTCATCACCCTCCCCTACAGGAAATCCCAAAGACCCTGTCATCACCCACCCCACCAAGGAAATCCCAAACACCCTTTCATCAACCTCTCCCACAGGAAATCCCAAAGACCCTTTCATCATGCTCCCCCCCAAGGAAATCCCAAAGACCCTTTCATCACCCTCCCCCCAAGGAAATTCCAAAGAACCTTTCATCACCCTCCCCCCGAGGAAATCCCAAGGAACCTTTCATCACCATCACCCCCAAGGAAATCCCAAAGGCACTTTCATCACCCTCCCCCCCATGAAATACCAAAGACCCTTTCATCACCCTCCCACTCTTCAGGAAATCCCAAAGACCCTTTCATCACCCTCCCCCCTCATGAAATCACGAAGACCCTTTCATCACCCTCCCCCCCAGCCAGGAAATCCCAAAGACCCTTTCATCACCCTCCCCCCCTTCAGGAAATCCCAAAGACCCTTACATCACCCTCCCCCCTCATGAAATCCCGAAGACCCTTTCATCACCCTCCCCCCCCCCCGGACAGGAAATCCCAAAGACCCTTTCATCACCCTCCCCTACAGGAAATCCCAAAGACCCTGTCATCACCCACCCCACCAAGGAAATCCCAAACACCCTTTCATCAACCTCTCCCACAGGAAATCCCAAAGACCCTTTCATCATGCTCCCCCCCAAGGAAATCCCAAAGACCCTTTCATCACCCTCCCCCCAAGGAAATTCCAAAGAACCTTTCATCACCCTCCCCCCGAGGAAATCCCAAGGAACCTTTCATCACCATCAACCCCAAGGAAATCCCAAAGGCACTTTCATCACCCTCCCACTCTTCAGGAAATCCCAAAGACCCTTTCATCACCCTCCCCCCCATCAGGAAATCCCAAAGACCCTTTCATCACCCTCCCCCCTCATGAAATCACGAAGACCCTTTCATCACCCTCCCCCCCCCCCCGGACAGGAAATCCCAAAGACCCTTTCATCACCCTCACCCCACCAGGAAATGCAATATAAACTTTCATCATCCTCCCCCGCAGGAAATCCCAAAGAGCCTTTCATCACCCTCCCCCACCTAGGAAATCCCAAAGACCCTTTCATCACCTTCCCCCACAGAAAATCCCAAAGACCCTTTCATCAACCTCCCCACCAAGGAAATTCCAAAGACCCTTTCATCAGCCTCCCCCACAGGAAATCCCAAAGACCCTTTCATCACACTCCCCCCGCCTGGAAATCCCAAAGACCCTTTCATCACACTCCCCCACAGAAAATCCCAAAGACCCTTTCATCACCCTCCCCTACAGGAAATCCCAAAGACCCTGTCATCACCCACCCCACCAAGGAAATCCCAAACACCCTTTCATCAACCTCTCCCACAGGAAATCCCAAAGACCCTTTCATCATGCTCCCCCCCAAGGAAATCCCAAAGACCCTTTCATCACCCTCCCCCCAAGGAAATTCCAAAGAACCTTTCATCACCCTCCCCCCGAGGAAATCCCAAGGAACCTTTCATCACCATCACCCCCAAGGAAATCCCAAAGGCACTTTCATCACCCTCCCCCCCAGGAAATACCAAAGACCCTTTCATCACCCTCCCACTCTTCAGGAAATCCCAAAGACCCTTTCATCACCCTCCCCCCTCATGAAATCACGAAGACCCTTTCATCACCCTCCCCCCCAGCCAGGAAATCCCAAAGACCCTTTCATCACCCTCACCCCACCAGGAAATGCAATAGAAACTTTCATCATCCTCCCCCGCAGGAAATCCCAAAGAGCCTTTCATCACCCTCCCCCACCCAGGAAATCCCAAAGACCCTTTCATCACCCTCCCCCACAGAACATCCCAAAGACCCTTTCATCAACCTCCCCACCAAGGAAATTCCAAAGACCCTTTCATCAGCCTCCCCCACAGGAAATCCCAAAGACCCTTTCATCATGCTCCCCCCGCCTGGAAATCCCAAAGACCCTTTCATCACACTCCCCCACAGAAAATCCCAAAGACCCTTTCATCACCCTCCCCTACAGGAAATCCCAAAGACCCTGTCATCACCCACCCCACCAAGGAAATCCCAAACACCCTTTCATCAACCTCTCCCACAGGAAATCCCAAAGACCCTTTCATCACCCTCCCCCACCTTCAGGAAATCCCAAAGACCCTTTCATCACCCTCCCCCCCATCAGGAAATCCCAAAGACCCTTTCATCACCCTCCCCCCTCATGAAATCCCGAAGACCCTTTCATCTCCCTCCCGCCCCCGGCCAGGAAATCCCAAAGACCCTTTCATCACCCTCCCCCCCTTCAGGAAATCCCAAAGACCCTTTAATCACCCTCCCCCCTCATGAAATCCCGAAGACCCTTTCATCACCCTCCCCCCCTCCGGCCAGCAAACCACAAAGACCCTTTCATCACCCTCACCCCCAGGAAATCCCAAAGACCCTTTCATCACCCTCCCCCCCAGCAAATCACAAAGACCCTTTCATCACCCTCCCCCCCAGGAAATCCCAAAGACCCTTTCATCACCATCCCCCCCAGGAAATCCCATAGAACCATTCATCACCCTCCCCCCAGGAAATCCCAAAGACCCTTTTCTCACCCTCTCCCGCAGGAAATCCCAAATATCCACTCATCAGCCTCCCTCTCCAGGAAATTGCAAAGACCCTTTCATCACCCTCCCCCCCAGGAAATCCAAGAGACCCTTTCTTCACCCTCCCCCCCAGGAAATTCCAAAGAACCTTTCAACACCCTCCCTCCCAAGGAAATTCCAAAGACACATTCATCACCCTCCCACCAGGAAATCCCAAAGACCCTTTCATCACCCTCCCTCCCAGGAAATTCCAAAGACCCTTTCATCACCCTTTAACACAGGAAATCCCAAAGACCCTTTCATCACCCTCCCCCCCAGGAAATACCAAACAATTTTCATCACCCTCCCCCGCAGGAAATCCCAAAGACACTGTCATCACCCTCCGTCGCAGGAAATGCCAAAGACCCTCTCATCACACTACCCCCGCCAGGTAATCCCAAAGACCCTTTCATCATCCTCCCCCCCGCAAGGAAATCCCAAATATCCACTCATCAGCCTCCCCGCCACAAAATCCCAAAGACCCTTTCATCACCCTCCCCCCCCAGCCAGGAAATCCCAAAGACCCTTTCATCACCCTCACCCCACCACGAAATGCTATAGAAACTTTCATCATCCTCCCCCGCAGGAAATCCCAAAGACCCTTTCATCACCCTCCCCCACCCAGGAAATCCCAAAGACTCTTTCTTCACCCTCCCTCCCAGGAAATCCCAAAGACCCTTTCATCCCCCTCGCCCCCCAGGTAATCCCAAAGACCCTTTCATCACCCTTCCCCCCCCGCCCAGGAAATCCCAAAGACCCTCTCATCACCCTGCCCCCTCCCCAGGAAATCCCAAAGACTCTTTCTTCACCCTCCCCCACAGGAAATCCCAAATATCCACTCATCAGCCTCCCCGCCATGAGATCCCAAAGACCCTTTCATCACCATCACCCCCAAGGAAATCCCAAAGGCACTTTCATCACCCTCCCCCACAGGAAATCCCAAAGACCCTTTCATCACCCTCCCCCCCAGGAAATCCCAAAGACCCTTTTGTCACCCTCCCCCACGAGGAAATCCCAAGGAACCTTTCATCACCCTCCCCACCCCAGGAAATCCCACAGAATCTTTCATTACACTCGCCCTCAGGAAATCCCACAGAATCTTTCATTACCCTCGCCCCCAGGAAATCCCATAGAATTGTCATCACCCTCCCCCCCCAGGAAATACCAAACTCCCTTTCATCACACTCCCCACGCCAGGAAATCCCAAAGACCCTTTCATCACGCTCCCCCCCGGCATGAAATCCCAAAGATCCTCTCATCAGCCTCCCCCCCAGGAAATACCAAAGACCCTTTCATCACCCTCCCCCATCATGAATTCCCGAAGACCCTTTCATCACCCTCCCCCCCAGCGAGGAAATCCCAAAGACCCTTTCATCACCCTCACCCCGCAAGGAAATGCGATAGAAACTTTCATCATCCTCCCCCCCAGGTAATCCTAAAGAGCCTTTCATCACCCTCCCCCGCCCAGGAAATCCCAAAGACCCACTCATCACCCTCCCCCCCAGAAAATCACAAAGACCCTTTCATCACCCTCCCCCTCTTCAGGAAATCCCAAAGACCCTTTCATCACCCTCCCCCCCTTCAGGAAATCCCAAAGACCCTTACATCACCCTCCCCCCTCATGAAATCCCGAAGACCCTTTCATCACCCTCCCCCCCCCCCCCCCGGACAGGAAATCCCAAAGACCCTTTCATCACCCTCCCCTACAGGAAATCCCAAAGACCCTGTCATCACCCACCCCACCAAGGAAATCCCAAACACCCTTTCATCAACCTCTCCCACAGGAAATCCCAAAGACCCTTTCATCATGCTCCCCCCCAAGGAAATCCCAAAGACCCTTTCATCACCCTCCCCCCAAGGAAATTCCAAAGAACCTTTCATCACCCTCCCCCCGAGGAAATCCCAAGGAACCTTTCATCACCATCACCCCCAAGGAAATCCCAAAGGCACTTTCATCACCCTCCCACTCTTCAGGAAATCCCAAAGACCCTTTCATCACCCTCCCCCCCATCAGGAAATCCCAAAGACCCTTTCATCACCCTCCCCCCTCATGAAATCACGAAGACCCTTTCAACACCCTCCCCCCCCCCCCGGACAGGAAATCCCAAAGACCCTTTCATCACCCTCACCCCACCAGGAAATGCAATAGAAACTTTCATCATCCTCCCCCGCAGGAAATCCCAAATAGCCTTTCATCACCCTCCCCCACCCAGGAAATCCCAAAGACCCTTTCATCACCCTCCCCCACAGAAAATCCCAAAGACCCTTTCATCAACCTCCCCACCAAGGAAATTCCAAAGACCCTTTCATCAGCCTCCCCCACAGGAAATCCCAAAGACCCTTTCATCACACTCCCCCCGCCTGGAAATCCCAAAGACCCTTTCATCACACTCCCCCACAGAAAATCCCAAAGACCCTTTCATCACCCTCCCCTACAGGAAATCCCAAAGACCCTGTCATCACCCACCCCACCAAGGAAATCCCAAACACCCTTTCATCAACCTCTCCCACAGGAAATCCCAAAGACCCTTTCATCACCCTCCCCCACCTTCAGGAAATCCCAAAGACCCTTTCATCACCCTCCCGCCCCCGGCCAGGAAATCCCAAAGACCCTTTCATCACCCTCCCCCCCTTCAGGAAATCCCAAAGACCCTTTAATCACCCTCCCCCCTCATGAAATCCCGAAGACCCTTTCATCACCCTCCCCCCCCCCGGCCAGAAAACCACAAAGACCCTTTCATCACCCTCACCCCCAGGAAATCCCAAAGACCCTTTCATCACCCTCCCCCCTCCCCAGCAAATCACAAAGATCCTTTCATCACCCTCCCCCCCAGGAAATCCCATGGAACCATTCATCACCCTCCCCCCAGGAAATCCCAAAGACCCTTTTATCACCCTCTCCCGCAGGAAATCCCAAATATCCACTCATCAGCCTCCCTTTCCAGGAAATTCCAAAGACCCTTTCATCACCCTCCCCCCACAAGGAAATCCCAAAGACACATTCATCATCCTCCCCACCAGGAAATCCAAGAGATCCTTTCTTCACCCTCCCCCCGAGGAAATTCCAAAGAACCTTTCAACACCCTCCCTCCCAAGGAAATTCCAAAGACACATTCATCACCCTCCCCCCAGGAAATCCCAAGGAACCTTTCATCACCCTCCCCACCCCAGGAAATCTCACAGAATCTTTCATTACCCTCGCCCCCAGGAAATCCCAAAGAATTGTCATCACCCTCCCCCCCCAGGAAATACCAAACACCCTTTCATCACACTCCCCACGCCAGGAAATCCCAAAGACCCTTTCATCACGCTCCCCCCCGGCATGAAATCCCAAAGATCCTCTCATCAGCCTCCCCCCCAGGAAATACCAAAGACCCTTTCATCACCCTCCCCCATCATGAATTCCCGAAGACCCTTTCATCACCCTCCCCCCCCAGCCAGGAAATCCCAAAGACCCTTTCATCACCCTCACCCCGCAAGGAAATGCGATAGAAACTTTCATCATCCTCCCCGCCAGGAAATCCCAAAGAGCCTTTCATCACCCTCCCCCGCCCAGGAAATCCCAAAGACCCACTCATCACCTTCCCCCCCAGAAAATCACAATGACCCTTTCATCACCCTCACTCCCAGGAAATCCCAAAGACCCTTTCATCACCCTCCCCCCCAGCAAATCACAAAGATCCTTTCATCACCCTCCCCCCCAGGAAATCCCATGGAACCATTCATCACCCTCCCCCCAGGAAATCCCAAAGACCCTTTTATCACCCTCTCCCGCAGGAAATTCCAAATATCCACTCATCAGCCTCCCTTTCCAGGAAATTCCAAAGTCCCTTTCATCACCCTCCCCCCACAAGGAAATCCCAAAGACACATTCATCATCCTCCCCCCCAGGAAATCCAAGAGACCCTTTCTTCACCCTCCCCCCGAGGAAATTCCAAAGAACCTTTCAACACCCTCCCTCCCAAGGAAATTCCAAAGACACATTCATCACCCTCCCCCCAGGAAATCCCAAAGACCCTTTCATCACCCTCCACGACAAGGAAATGCCAAAGACCCTTTCATCACCCTCCCCCCCAGGAAATACCAAAGAATTTTCATCACCCTCCCCCGCAGGAAATCCCAAAGACATTGTCATCACACTCCGTCGCAGGAAATGCCAAAGACTCTCTCATCACACTCCCCGCCGCCAGGTAATCCCAAAGACCCTTTCATGACCCTCCCCCCCGCAAGGAAATCCCAAATATCCACTCATCAGCCTCCCTGCCACGAGATCCCAAAGACCCTTTCATCACCATCACCCCCAAGGAAATCCCAAAGGCACTTTCATCACCCTCCCCCACATTAAATCCCAAAGACCCTTTCATCACCCTCCCCCCCAGGAAATCCCAAAGACCCTTTTGTCACCCTCCCCCCCGAGGAAATCCCAAGGAACCTTTCATCACCCTCCCCAACCCAGGAAATCCCACAGAATCTTTCATTACCCTCGCCCTCAGGAAATCCCACAGAATCTTTCATTACCCTCGCCCCCAGGAAATCCCAAAGAATTGTCATCACCCTCCCCCCCCCAGGAAATACCAAACACCCTTTCATCACACTCCCCACGCCAGGAAATCCAAAAGACCCTTTCATCTCGCTCCCCCCCCGGCATGAAATCCCAAAGATCCTCTCATCAGCCTCCCCCCCAGGAAATACCAAAGACCCTTTCATCACCCTCCCCCATCATGAATTCCCGAAGACCCTTTCATCACCCTCCCCCCCCAGCCTGGAAATCCCAAAGACCCTTTCATCACCCTCACCCCGCAAGGAAATGCGATAGAAACTTTCATCATCCTCCCCCCCAGGAAATCCTAAAGAGCCTTTCATCACCCTCCCCCGCCCAGGAAATCCCAAAGACCCACTCATCACCCTCCCCCGCAGAAAATCACAAAGACCCTTTCATCACCCTCACCCCCAGGAAATCCCAAAGACCCTTTCATCACCCTCCCCCCCAGCAAATCACAAAGATCCTTTCATCACCCTCCCCCCCAGGAAATCCCATGGAACCATTCATCACCCTCCCCCCAGGAAATCCCAAAGACCCTTTTATCACCCTCTCCCGCAGGAAATCCCAAATATCCACTCATCAGCCTCCCTTTCCAGGAAATTCCAAAGACCCTTTCATCACCCTCCCCCCACAAGGAAATCCCAAAGACACATTCATCATCCTCCCCACCAGGAAATCCAAGAGATCCTTTCTTCACCCTCCCCCCGAGGAAATTCCAAAGAACCTTTCAACACCCTCCCTCCCAAGGAAATTCCAAAGACACATTCATCACCCTCCCCCCAGGAAATCCCAAAGACCCTTTCATCACCCTCCCTCCCAGGAAATCCCAAAGACCCTTTCATCACCCTTTAACGCAGGAAATCCCAAAGACCCTTTCATCACCCTCCCCGCCAAGGAAATCCCAAAGACCCTTTCATCACCCTCCCCCCCAGGAAATACCAAAGAATTTTCATCACCCTCCCCCGCAGGAAATCCCAAAGACACTGTCATCACCCTCCGTCGCAGGAAATGCCAAAGACCCTCTCATCACACTCCCCCCCGCCAGGTAATCCCAAAGACCCTTTCATCACCCTCCCCCCCGCAAGGAAATCCCAAATATCCACTCATCAGCCTCCCCGCCACGAGATCCCAAAGACCCTTTCATCACCATCACCCCAAAGGAAATCCCAAAGGCACTTTCATCACCCTCCCCCACAGGAAATCCCAAAGACCCTTTCATCACCCTCCCCCCAAGGAAATCCCAAAGACCCTTTTGTCACCCTCCCCCCGAGGAAATCCCAAGGAACCTTTCATCACCCTCCCCACCCCAGGAAATCCCACAGAATCTTTCATTACCCTCGCCCCCAGGAAATCCCAAAGAATTTTCATCACCCTCCCCCGCAGGAAATCCCAAAGACCCTCTCATCACCCTCCACCCCCAAAAAATAAGACCCTCTCATCACCCTCCCCCCCCCACAAAATACCAAAGACCCTTTCATCACGCTCCCCCCCGGCAGGAAATCCCAAAGATCCTCTCATCAGCCTCCCCCCCAGGAAATATCAAAGACCCTTTCATCACCCTCCACCCCTTCAGGAAATCCCAAAGACCCTTTCATCACCCTCCCCCCTGATGAAATCCCGAAGACCCTTTCATCACCCTCCCCCGCAGCCAGGAAATCCCAAAGACCCTTTCATCACCCTCACCCCGCCAGGAAATGCTATAGAAACTTTCATCATCATCCCCCGCAGGAAATCCCAAAGAGCCTTTCATCACCCTCCCCCACCCAGGAAATCCCAAAGACCCTCTCATCACCCTCCGCCCCAGAAAATCACAAAGACCCTTTCTTCACCCTCCCCCCCAGGAAATCCCAAAGACCCTTTCATCCCCCTCGCCCCCCAGGTAATCCCAAAGACCCTTTCATCAACCTTCCCCACCGCCCAGGAAATCCCAAAGACCGTTTCATCACCCACCGCCCCAGGAAATCCCAAAGACCCTCTCATCACCCTTCCCCCTCCCCAGTTAATCCCAAAGACCCTTTCATCACCCTCCCCCCCAGGAAATCCCAAAGACCATTTCATCACCCTCCCCCCCTTCCAGTAAATGCCAAAGACCCATTCATCAACCTCCCCACCAAGGAAATCCCAAAGACCCTTTCATCAACCTCCCCCGCAGGAAATCCCAAAGACCCTTTCATCAACCTCCCCCACCATGAAATACCAAAGACACTTTCATCAACCTCCCCACCAAGGAAATCCCAAAGACCCTTTCATCACCCTCCCCCCCCAGGAAATCCCAAAGAATCTTTGATTACCCTCGCCGCCAGGAAATCCCAAAGAATTTTGATCACCATCCCCCGCAGGAAATCCCAAAGACCCTTTCATCACACACCCCCCGCCTGGAAATCCCAAAGACCCTTTCATCACCCTCCCCCCTCCCCAGCAAATCACAAAGATCCTTTCATCACCCTCCCCCCCAGGAAATCCCATGGAACCATTCATCACCCTCCCCCCAGGAAATCCCAAAGACCCTTTTATCACCCTCTCCCGCAGGAAATCCCAAATATCCACTCATCAGCCTCCCTTTCCAGGAAATTCCAAAGACCCTTTCATCACCCTCCCCCCACAAGGAAATCCCAAAGACACATTCATCATCCTCCCCACCAGGAAATCCAAGAGATCCTTTCTTCACCCTCCCCCCGAGGAAATTCCAAAGAACCTTTCAACACCCTCCCTCCCAAGGAAATTCCAAAGACACATTCATCACCCTCCCCCCAGGAAATCCCAAGGAACCTTTCATCACCCTCCCCACCCCAGGAAATCTCACAGAATCTTTCAGTACCCTCGCCCCCAGGAAATCCCAAAGACCCTTTCATCACCCTCCCTCCCAGGAAATCCCAAAGACCCTTTCATCACCCTTTAACGCAGTAAATCCCAAAGACCCTTTCATCACCCTCCCCCCCAGGAAATACCAAAGAATTTTCATCACCCTCCCCCGCAGGAAATCCCAAAGACACTGTCATCACCCTCCGTCGCAGGAAATGCCAAAGACCCTCTCATCACACTCCCCCCCGCAAGGAAATCCCAAATATCCACTCATCAGCCTCCCCGCCACGAGATCCCAAAGACCCTTTCATCACCATCACCCCCAAGGAAATCCCAAAGGCACTTTCATCACCCTCCCCCACAGGAAATCCCAAAGACCCTTTCATCACCCTCCCCCCAAGGAAATCCCAAAGACCCTTTTGTCACCCTCCCCCCGAGGAAATCCCAAGGAATCTTTCATCACCCTCCCCACCCCAGGAAATCCCACAGAATCTTTCATTACCCTCGCCCCCAGGAAATCCCAAAGAATTTTCATCACCCTCCCCCGCAGGAAATCCCAAAGACCCTCTCATCACCCTCCCCCCCCCACAAAATAAGACCCTCTCATCACCCTCCCCCCCCCCCACAAAATACCAAAGACCCTTTCATCACGCTCCCCCCCGGCAGGAAATCCCAAAGATCCTCTCATCAGCATCCCCCCCAGGAAATATCAAAGACCCTTTCATCACCCTCCACACCTTCAGGAAATCCCAAAGACCCTTTCATCACCCTCCCCCCTCATGAAATCCCGAAGACCCTTTCATCACCCTCCCCCGCATCCAGGAAATCCCAAAGACCCTTTCATCACCCTCACCCCGCCAGGAAATGCTATAGAAACTTTCATCATCATCCCCCGCAGGAAATCCCAAAGAGCCTTTCATCACCCTCCCCCACCCAGGAAATCCCAAAGACCCTCTCATCACCCTCCGCCCCAGAAAATCACAAAGACCCTTTCATCACCCTCCCCCCCAGGAAATCCCAAAGACCCTTTCATCCCCCTCGCCCCCCAGGTAATCCCAAAGACCCTTTCATCAACCTTCCCCACCGCCCAGGAAATCCCAAAGACCGTTTCATCACCAACCGCCCCAGGAAATCCCAAAGACCCTCTCATCACCCTTCCCCCTCCCCAGGAAATCCCAAAGACCCTTTCATCACCCTCCCCCCCAGGAAATCCCAAAGACCATTTCATCACCCTCCCCCCCTTCCAGTAAATGCCAAAGACCCTTTCATCAACCTCCCCACCAAGGAAATCCCAAAGACCCTTTCATCAACCTCCCCCGCAGGAAATCCCAAAGACCCTTTCATCAACCTCCCCCACCATGAAATACCAAAGACCCTTTCATCAACCTCCCCACCAAGGAAATCCCAAAGACCCTTTCATCACCCTCCCCCCCCAGGAAATCCCAAAGAATCTTGGATTACCCTCGCCGCCAGGAAATCCCAAAGAATTTTGATCACCATCCCCCGCAGGAAATCCCAAAGACCCTTTCATCACACACCCCCCGCCTGGAAATCCCAAAGACCCTCTCATCACCCTCCCCCCTCCCCAGGAAATCCCAAAGACCATTTTATCACCCTCCCCGCCAGGAAATCCCAAAGACCCTTTCATCACCCTCTCCCCAAGGAAATACCAAAGACCCTTTCATCACCCTCCCCCACCAGGAGATCCCAAAGACCCTTTCATCACCCTCCCCCACCAGGAAATCCCAAAGAACCTTTCATCAACTTCCACCACCAGGAAATCCCAAAGAATCTTTGATTACCCTCGCCCCCAGGAAATCCCAAAGAATTTTCATCACCCTCCCCCACAGGAAATCCCAAAGACCCTTTCATCACACACCTCCCGCCTGGAAATCCCAAAGACCCTTTCATCACCCTCCCCAACTCCAGGAAATCCCAAAGACCCTTTCTTCGTCCTGCCACCCTTCAGAAAATCCCAAAGACCCTTTCATCACCCTCCCCGACCCGAGGAAATCCCAAAGACCCTTTCATCTCCCTCCACCCCACCAGGAAATCCCAAAGACCCTTTCATCACCCTCTCCCCAGGAAATTCCAAAGACCGTTTCATCACCCTCCCCGCCAGGAAATCCCAAAGACCATTTCATCACCCTCAACCACCCCCCAGGAAATCCCAAAGACCCTCTCATCATCCTCCCCCCCCAGGAAATGCCAAAGACCGTCTCATCACCCTCCCGCCCAGAAAATCCCAAAGACCCTTTCATCTCCCTCCCACA
The DNA here is from genome assembly GCF_036365525.1 of Heterodontus francisci. Lineage (NCBI taxonomy): Eukaryota > Metazoa > Chordata > Chondrichthyes > Heterodontiformes > Heterodontidae > Heterodontus > Heterodontus francisci. Next base: position 9,193,314 of record NC_090411.1, on the reverse strand, counting down.
AAGGAAATCGCAAAGCCCCTTTCATCAGCCTCCTGCACAGGAAATCGCAAAGACCCACTCATCACCCTCCACCCCCCAGGAAATCCCAAAGACACTTTCACCACCCTCCCCCACAGGAAATCCCAAAGACCCTTTCATCACCAACCCCCCCAAGGAAATCCCAATGACCCTTTCATCATCCTCCACCCCAGGAAATCTCAAAGACCCTTTCATCACCCTCCCCCACAGAAAATCCCAAAGACCCTTTCATCAACCTCCCCCCCCATGAAATACCAAAGACCCTTTCATCAACCTCCCCACCAAGGAAATCCCAAAGACCCTTTCATCAACCTCCCCCGCAGGAAATCCCAAAGACCCTTTCATCAACCTCCCCCACCATGAAATACCAAAGACCCTTTCATCAACCTCCCCACCAAGGAAATCCCAAAGACCCTTTCATCACCCTGCCCCCCCAGGAAATCCCAAAGAATCTTTGATTACCCTCGCCGCCAGGAAATCCCAAAGAATTTTGATCACCATCCCCCGCAGGAAATCCCAAAGACCCTTTCATCACACACCCCCCGCCTGGAAATCCCAAAGACCCTCTCATCACCCTCCCCCCTCCCCAGGAAATCCCAAAGACCATTTTATCACCCTCCCCGCCAGGAAATCCCAAAGACCCTTTCATCACCCTCTCCCCAAGGAAATACCAAAGACCCTTTCATCACCCTCCCCCACCAGGAGATCCCAAAGACCCTTTCATCACCCTCCCCCACCAGGAAATCCCAAAGAACCTTTCATCAACTTCCACCGCCAGGAAATCCCAAAGAATCTTTGATTACCCTCGCCCCCAGGAAATCCCAAAGAATTTTCATCACCCTCCCCCGCAGGAAATCCCAAAGACCCTTTCATCACACACCTCCCGCCTGGAAATCCCAAAGACCCTTTCATCACCCTCCCCAACTCCAGGAAATCCCAAAGACCCTTTCTTCATCCTGCCACCCTTCAGAAAATCCCAAGGACCCTTTCATCACCCTCCCCGACCCGAGGAAATCCCAAAGACCCTTTCATCTCCCTCCACCCCACCAGGAAATCCCAAAGACCCTTTCATCACCCTCTCCCCAGGAAATTCCAAAGACCGTTTCATCACCCTCCCCGCCAGGAAATCCCAAAGACCATTTCATCACCCTCAACCACCCCCCAGGAAATCCCAAAGACCCTCTCATCATCCTCCCCCCCAGGAAATGCCAAAGACCGTCTCATCACCCTCCCGCCCAGAAAATCCCAAAGACCCTTTCATCTCCCTCCCACAAAGGAAATCGCAAAGCCCCTTTCATCAGCCTCCTGCACAGGAAATCGCAAAGACCCACTCATCACCCTCCACCCCCCAGGAAATCCCAAAGACACTTTCACCACCCTCCCCCACAGGAAATCCCAAAGACCCTTTCATCACCAACCCCCCCAAGGACATCCCAATGACCCTTTCATCATCCTCCACCCCAGGAAATCTCAAAGACCCTTTCATCACCCTCCCCCACAGAAAATCCCAAAGACCCTTTCATCAACCTCCCCCCCCATGAAATACCAAAGACCCTTTCATCAACCTCCCCACCAAGGAAATTCCAAAGACCCTTTCATCAGCCTCCCCCACAGGAAATCCCAAAGACCCTTTCATCACCCTCCCCCCGCCTGGAAATCCCAAAGACCCTTTCATCAGCCTCCGCTCCCGCCAGGAAATCCCAAAGACACTTTCATCACCCTCCCTGCCCCAGGAAATCCCAAAGACCCTTTCATCACCCTCCTCAATGCCAGGAAATCCCAAAGACCCTATCCTCACCCTCCCCCCCTTCAAGAAATCCCAAAGACACTTTCATCACCCTCCCTTCCACAGGAAATCCCAAAGACCCTTTCATCACCCTCCCCAACGCCAGGAAATCCCAACGATCCTTTCATCACCCTCCCCCCCACCCCACAGGAAATCCCAAAGACCATTTCATCACCCTCCCCCCTTCCAGTAAATGCCAAAGACCCATTCATCAACCTCCCCACCAAGGAAATCCCAAAGACCCTTTCATCAACCTCCCCCACCAGGAGATCCCAAAGACCCTTTCATCAACCTCCCCCACCATGAAATACCAAAGACCCTTTCATCAACCTCCCCACCAAGGAAATCCCAAAGACCCTTTCATCACCCTGCCCCCCCAGGAAATCCCAAAGAATCTTTGATTACCCTCGCCGCCAGGAAATCCCAAAGAATTTTGATCACCATCCCCCGCAGGAAATCCCAAAGACCCTTTCATCACACACCCCCCGCCTGGAAATCCCAAAGACCCTCTCATCACCCTCCCCCCTCCCCAGGAAATCCCAAAGACCATTTTATCACCCTCCCCGCCAGGAAATCCCAAAGACCCTTTCATCACCCTCTCCCCAAGGAAATACCAAAGACCCTTTCATCACCCTCCCCCACCAGGAGATCCCAAAGACCCTTTCATCACCCTCCCCCACCAGGAAATCCCAAAGAACCTTTCATCAACTTCCACCGCCAGGAAATCCCAAAGAATCTTTGATTACCCTCGCCCCCAGGAAATCCCAAAGAATTTTCATCACCCTCCCCCGCAGGAAATCCCAAAGACCCTTTCATCACACACCTCCCGCCTGGAAATCCCAAAGACCCTTTCATCACCCTCCCCAACTCCAGGAAATCCCAAAGACCCTTTCTTCGCCCTGCCACCCTTCAGAAAATCCCAAAGACCCTTTCATCACCCTCCCCGACCCGAGGAAATCCCAAAGACCCTTTCATCACCCTCTCCCCAGGAAATTCAAAAGACCGTTTCATCACCCTCCCCGCCAGGAAATCCCAAAGACCATTTCATCACCCTCAACCACCCCCCAGGAAATCCCAAAGACCCTCTCATCATCCTCCCCCCCAGGAAATGCCAAAGACCGTCTCATCACCCTCCCGCCCAGAAAATCCCAAAGACCCTTTCATCTCCCTCCCACAAAGGAAATCGCAAAGCCCCTTTCATCAGCCTCCTGCACAGGAAATCGCAAAGACCCACTCATCACCCTCCACCCCCCAGGAAATCCCAAAGACACTTTCACCACCCTCCCCCACAGGAAATCCCAAAGACCCTTTCATCACCAACCCCCCCAAGGAAATCCCAATGACCCTTTCATCATCCTCCACCCCAGGAAATCTCAAAGACCCTTTCATCACCCTCCCCCACAGAAAATCCCAAAGACCCTTTCATCAACCTCCCCCCCATGAAATACCAAAGACCCTTTCATCAACCTCCCCACCAAGGAAATTCCAAAGACCCTTTCATCAGCCTCCCCCACAGGAAATCCCAAAGACCCTTTCATCACCCTCCCCCCGCCTGGAAATCCCAAAGACCCTTTCATCAGCCTCCGCTCCCGCCAGGAAATCCCAAAGACACTTTCATCACCCTCCCTGCCCCAGGAAATCCCAAAGACCCTTTCATCACCCTCCTCAATGCCAGGAAATCCCAAAGACCCTATCCTCACCCTCCCCCCCTTCAAGAAATCCCAAAGACACTTTCATCACCCTCCCTTCCACAGGAAATCCCAAAGACCCTTTCATCACCCTCCCCAACGCCAGGAAATCCCAACGATCCTTTCATCACCCTCCCCCCCACCCCACAGGAAATCCCAAAGACCATTTCATCACCCTCCCCCCTTCCAGTAAATGCCAAAGACCCATTCATCAACCTCCCCACCAAGGAAATCCCAAAGACCCTTTCATCAACCTCCCCCGCAGGAAATCCCAAAGACCCCTTCATCAACCTCCCCCACCATGAAATACCAAAGTCCCTTTCATGAACCTCCCCACCAAGGAAATCCCAAAGACCCTTTCATCACCCTCCCCCCCCAGGAAATCCCAAAGAATCTTTGATTACCCTCGCTGCCAGGAAATCCCAAAGAATTTTCATCACCATCCCCCGCAGGAAATCCCAAAGACCCTTTCATCACACACCCCCCGCCTGGAAATCCCAAAGACCCTTTCATCACCCTCCCCAACGCCAGGAAATCCCAACGATCCTTTCATCACCCTCCCCCCCACCCCACAGGAAATCCCAAAGACCATTTCATCACCCTCCCCCCTTCCAGTAAATGCCAAAGACCCATTCATCAACCTCCCCACCAAGGAAATCCCAAAGACCCTTTCATCAACCTCCCCCGCAGGAAATCCCAAAGTCCCCTTCATCAACCTCCCCCATCATGAAATACCAAAGTCCCTTTCATCAACCTCCCCACCAAGGAAATCCCAAAGACCCTTTCATCACCCTCCCCCCCCAGGAAATCCCAAAGAATCTTTGATTACCCTCGCTGCCAGGAAATCCCAAAGAATTTTCATCACCATCCCCCGCAGGAAATCCCAAAGACCCTTTCATCACACACCCCCCGCCTGGAAATCCCAAAGACCCTTTCATCACCCTTCCCAACTCCAGGAAATCCCAAAGGCCCTTTCTTCGCCCTGCCACCCTTCAGAAAATCCCAAAGACCCTTTCATCACCCTCCACCCAGGAAATCCCAAAGACCCTTTCTTCACCCTCCCCGCCAGGAAATCCCAAAGACCATTTCATCACCCCCAACCACCCCCCAGGAAATCCCAAAGACCCTCTCATCATCCTCCCCCCCAGGAAATCCCAAAGACCGTCTCATCAACCTCCCGCCCAGAAAATCCCTAAGACCCTTTCATCACCCTCCCACAAAGGAAATCGCAAAGCCCCTTTCATCACCCTCCTGCACAGGAAATCGCAAAGACCCACTCATCACCCTCCACCCCCCAGGAAATCCCAAAGACACTTTCACCACCCTCCCCCACAGGAAATCCCAAAGACCCTTTCATCACCAACCCCCCCAAGGAAATCCCAATGACCCTTTCATCATCCTCCACCCCAGGAAATCCCAAACACCCTTTCATCACCCTCCCCCACAGAAAATCCCAAAGACCCTTTCATCAACCTCCCCCCCCATGAAATACCAAAGACCCTTTCATCATGCTCCCACCCAAGGAAATCCCAAAGACCCTTTCATCACCCTCCCCCCAAGGCAATTCCAAAGACCCTTTCATCACCCTCCCCCCGAGGAAATCCCAAAGAACCTTTCATCACCATCACCCCCAAGGAAATCCCAAAGGCACTTTCATCACCCTCCCCCCCAGGAAATCCCAAAGACCCTTTCATCACCCTCCCCCCCAGGAATTCCCAAAGACCCTTTCGTCACCCTCCCCCTCAGGAAATCCCAAAGACACTGTCATCACCCTCCGTCGCAGGAAATGCCAAAGACCCTTTCGTCACCCTCCCCCCGAGGAAATCCCAAAGACTCTTACATCACCCTCCCCCACAGGAAATCCCAAAGGCACTTTCATCACCCTCCCCCCCAGGAAATCCCAAAGACCCTTTCATCACTCTCCCCCCAGCAAGGAAATCCCAAATATCCACTCATCAGCCTCCCCCCCACGAAATCCCAAAGACCCTTTCATCACCCTCCCCCCAGGAAATTCCAAAGACCCTTTCAACACCCTCCCCACCCCCAGGAAATCCCAAAGACCCTCTCATCACCAGCCCCCCCAGAAAATCCCAAAGACCCTTTCATCACCCTCCCCTCAGGAAATCCCAAAGACCCTTTCTTCTTTTTCTATTCATTCATGGGATGTGGGCGTCGCTGGCCAAGCCAGCATTTATTGCCCATCCCTAATTGCCCTGACTGAGTGGCTTGCTTGGCCATTTCAGAGGGCATGTAAGAGCCAACCACATTGCTGTGGGTCTGGAGTCACATGTAGGCCAGACCAGGGAAGGACAGCAGATTTCCTTCCCTAAAGGACATTAGTGAACCAGATGGGTTTTTACAACAATCGACAATGGTTTCATGGCCATCATTAGACTAGCTTTAATTCCAGATTTATTAATTGAATTCAAATTCCACCTTCTGCTGTGGTGTGTTTTGAACCCATGTCCCCAGAGCAATACCCTGGGTCTCTGGGTTACTAGTCCAGTGACAATACCACTACGCCACAGCCTCGCCATCACCCTCCCACCACAGGAAGTCCCAAAGACGCTTTCATCACACTCCAATCCCTCTCCCAGGAAATGCCAAAGACCCTTTCATCACCCTCCCCACCAATGAAATTCCAAAAACCCTTATATCACCCTCCCCCACAGGAAATCCCAAAAACCCTTACATCACCCTCCCCCACAGGAAATCCCAAAGACCCTTACATCACCCACCACCCCAGGAAATCCCAAAGACCCTCTCATCATCCTCCCACCCAGGAAATCCCAAAGACCCTTTCATCACCCTCCCCCCCAAGGAAATCCCAAAGACCCTTTCATCACCCTCCCCCACAGGAAATCCCAAAGACCCTTTCAACACCCACCCCCCCAGGAAATCCCAAAGACCATTTCATCATCCTTCCACCCAGGAAATCCCAAAGACCTTTTCAGAACCCTACCCCAAAGGAAATTCCAAAGACCCTTACATCACCCACCCCCCAGGAAATTCCAAACACCCTTTCATCACCCTTCCAACAAGTAAATCCCAAAGACTATTTCATCACCCTCACCCCCAAAGAAATCTCAAAGACCCTTTCATCACCCTCCCCCACAGGAAATCCCAAAGACCCTTTCATCAACATTTCACCCAGGAAATCCGAAAGACCCTTTCATCACCCTCCCCCCCCCCAGGAAATCCCAAATACCCTTTCATCACCCTCCCCCCAGGAAGTCCCAAAGACACATTCATCACTCTCCCCCCCAGGAAATCCAAGAGACCCTTTTTTGACCCTCAACCCCCCACCCAGGAAATCCCAAAGCCCCTTTCATCACCATCACCCAGAGGAAATCCCAAAGACCCTTTCAACACCTAACCCCCCAGGAAATCCCAAAGACCCACTCATCATCCTCCCACCCAGGAAATCCCAAAGACCCTTTCATCACCCTCCCCCACAGGAAATCCCAAAGACCCTTTCAACACCCACCCCCACAGGGAATCCCAAATACCCTTTCATCATCCTTCCACCCAGGAAATTCCAAAGACCTTTTCACCACCCTTCCAACAAGTAAATCCCAAAGACTATTTCATCACCCTCACCCCCAAAGAAATCTCAAAGACCCTTTCATCACCCTCCCCCACAGGAAATCCCAAAGACCCTTTCATCAACATTCCACCCAGGAAATCCAAAAGACCCTTTCATCACCCTCCCCCACAAGGAAGTCCCAAAGACCCTTTCATCTCCGTCGCCCCCAGGAAATCCAAGAGACACTTTCATCACCCTCCCCCCAAGGAAATTCCAAAGACCCTTTCATCACCCTCTCCACCAGGAAATCCCAAAGACCCTTTCATCACCCTCCCACAAAGGAAATCCAAAAGACCCTTTCATCACCCTCCCCAACCCCCAGGAAATCCCAAAGAATTTTCATCACCCTCTCCCGCAGGAATACCCAAATATCCACTCATCAGCCTCCCCCTCCAGGAAATTCCAAAGACCCTTTCATCACCCTCCCCCCCACAAGGAAATCCCAAAGACACATTCATCACCCTCCCCGACCAGGAAATCCCAAAGACCATTTCATCATCCTCCCCCCACAGGAAATCCAAAAGACCCTTTCATCACCCTCCCCCCCAGGAAATCCCAAAGACCCTTTTTTCACCCTCCCCCACCCCCAGGAAATCCCAAAGCCCCTTTCATCACCCTCCCCGACCAGGAAATCCCAAAGACCATTTCATCATCCTCCCCCCACAGGAAATCCAAAAGACCCTTTCATCACCCTCCCCCCCAGGAAATCCCAAAGACCCTTTCATTACCCACCCCCCCCAGGAAATCCCAAAGACCCTATCGTCACCCTCCCCCTCCAGGAAATTCCAAAGACCCTTTCATCACCCTCCCCCCCCCAAGGAAATCCCAAAGACACATTCATCACCCTCCCCGCCCAGGAAATCCAAGAGACCCTTTTTTCATCCTCCCCCCCCAGGAAATCCCAAAGCCCCTTTCATCACCCTCCAACACAGGATTTCCCAAAGACCCTTTCATCACCCACCCCCACAGGAAATCCCAAAGACCTTTTCAACACCCAACCCCCCAGGAAATCCCAAAGACCCTTTCAACACCCACCCCCACAGGGAATCCCAAAGACCCTTTCATCATCCTTCCACCCAGGAAATCCCAAAGACCTTTTCATCACCCTCCCCCCAGGAAATTCCAAAGACCCTTTCATCACCCTTCCAGCAAGCAAATCCCAAAGACTATTTCATCACCCTCACCCCCAAAGAAATGTCAAAGACCCTTTCATCACCCTCCCCCAGAGGAAGTCCCAAAGACCCTCTCATCAACATTTCACCCAGGAAATCCGAAAGACCCTTTCATCACCCTCCCCCACAGGAAATCCCAAAGACACTTTCATCAACATTCCACCCAGGAAATCCCAAAGACCCTTTCATCACTCTCCAACCCCCCTCCCATTAAATCCCAAAGACCCTTTCATCATACTCCCCCCCAGGAAAACCCAAAGACCCTTTCATCATCCTCCCCCCCCCAGGAAATCCCAAAGAACCATTCATCACCCTCCCCCCACCCCAGGAAATCCCAAAGACCCTTTCATCACCCTACCCACAGGAAATCCCCAAGAGCCTTTCATCACCCTCCCCCCCAGGAAATCACCAAGAATCATTCATTACCCTCGCCCCCAGGAAATCCCAAATAATTTTCACCACCCTCCCCCGCTGGAAATCCCAAAGACCCTCTCATCACCCTCCCCCCCCAGGACATCCCAAAGACCCTTTCAGCTCACTCCCCCCGCCAGGAAGTCCGAAAGACCCTTTCATCACCCTACCCCCGCCAGGTAATCCCAAAGATCCTTTCATCAGCCTCCCCGCCAGGAAATCCCAACGTCCCTTTCAACACCCTCCCCCACTTTAGGAAATCCAGAAGACCCTTTCATCACCCCCCCCACCGGGAAATCCCAAAGACCCTTTCATCACCCTCCGCCCGCCAGGAAATCCAAAAGACCCTTTCATCACCCTCCCCTCCGCCTGGAAATCCCAAAGAAACTTTCATCATCCTCCCCCCCAGGAAATCCCAAAGAGCATTTCATCACCATCCCCGCCCCACAAAATCCCAAAGACACTCTCATCAACCTCCCCCCACAAGGATTCCCAAAGACCCATTCATCACCTGCCCCCCAGGAAATCCCAAAGAACCTTTTATCACCCTCACTCCCAGGAAATCCCAAAGACCCTTTCATCACCCTCCCCCACCCCCAGGAAGTCCCAAAGAGACTTTCATCACCCTCCCCACCCCTGGAAATCCCAAAGACCCTTTCATCACCCACCCCTCAGGAAATCCCAAAGAGCCTTTCATCACCCTACCGCCACAGGAAATCCCAAAGACCCTGACATCACCCTTCCCCGCCCCCCCAGGAAATCCCAAAGACCCTTTCATCACCCTTCCCCCCAGTAAATCCCAAAGACCCTTTCATCACCATCCCCCGCAGAAAATCCCAAATACCCTTTCATCACCCTCCCCCCCAGGAAATCCCAAAGACTATTTTATCACCCTCCCCCCAAGGAAATCCCAAAGACCCTTTCATCACCCTCCCCCGACAGGAGATCCCAAAGACCCTTTCATCACCCTCCAACCCCCTCCCAGGAAATGTCTAAGACCGTTTCATCACCCTCCCTCCGAGGAAATCCCAAAGACCCTTTCATCACCCTCCCCCCCAGGAAATCCCAAAGACCTTTAAATCACCCTCACCCCGAGGAAATCACGAAGATCCTTTAATCACACTCACCTCCCAGGAAATCCCAAAGACCATTTCATCACCCTCCCCACAAGGGAATCTCGAAGTCCCTTTCATCACCCTCCCCCCCCCCCCAGCAAATCCCAAAGACCCTTTCATCACCCTCCCCTCAGGAAATCCCAAAGACACTCGCATCACCCTCCCCACCCAGGAAATCCCAAAGACCCTTTCATCACCCTCCCCCCACAGGAAATCCCAAAGACCCTTTCATCACTCTCCGCCCTCCCTCCCAGGAAATCCCAAAGACCCTTTCATCACCCTCCCCCCCAGGAAATCCCAAAGACCCTTACATCACGCTCCCCCTCAGGAAATCCCAAAGACCCTTTCATCACCCTCCCCTCCCAGGAAATCCCAACGACAATTTCATCGCCCTCCCCCCAAGGAAATCCCAAAGATCCTTTGATCACCCTCCCCCACTTGAGGAAATCCCAAAGACCTTTTCATCACCTTCCCCCCAGGAAATCCCAAAGAGCCTTTCATCACCCTCCTCTCAGGAAATCCCAAAGAGCCTATCATCACCTTGCCCACAAAGGAAATCACAAAGATACTTTCATCAACCTCCCCTCAGGAAATCCCAAAGAGCCTTACATCACTCACCACGCACAGGAAATCCCAAAGGCCCTTTCATCACCCCCCACAACACCCCCAATGAAATCCCGAAGACCCTTTCATCAACCTCCCCACCAGGAAATCCCAAAGACCCTTTTATCACCCTCATCTAAAGAAATCCAAAAGAGCCTTTCATCACCTTCCACCCCCACTCCCAGGAAATCCCAAAGACCCTTTCATGACCCTCCACCCCCACTCCCAGGAAATCCCAAAGACCCTTTCATCACCCTCCCCCCCAGGTGATCCCAAAGATCCTTTCATCACCCTCCCCTCCCAGGAAATCCCAAAGACCCTTCATCACCCTCGCCCCCAGGAAATCCCAAAGACCCTTTCATCACCCCACCCCCAGGAAATTCCAAAGACCCTTTCATCACCCTCCCCCAGGAAATCCCAAAGACCCTTTCATCACCCTCACCCCAGGAAATCCCAAAGACACTTTCATCACCTCCCCAGGAAATCCCAAAGACTCTTTCATCACCCTCCCTCCCAGGAACGCCCAAAGATCCTTTCTTCACCCTCCCCACCCCAGGAAAATTCAAAGACCCTTTCATCACCCACCCCCCCAGGAAATCCCAAAGACCCTTTCATCACCCTCCCATCCAGGAAATCCCAAAGAACCTTTCATCACCCTCCCCAACAGGAAATCCCAAAGACCCTTTCATCACCCTCCCCCTCCAGGAAATCCCAAAGACACTTTCATCAACCTCCACCCCGAGGAAATCCCAAAGAACCTTTCATCACCCTCCGCACAGGAAATCCCAAAGACTATTTTATCACCCTCCCCGCAAGGAAATCCCAAAGACCCTTTCATCACCCTCCCCCGACAGGAGATCCCAAAGACCCTTTCATCACTCTCCAACCCCCCTCCCATTAAATCCCAAAGACCCTTTCATCACCATACCCCCCAGTAAATCCCAAAGACCCTTACATCACCCTCCCCGCCCCACAAAATCCCAAAGACACTCTCATCACCCTCCCCCCCAGGAAATCCCAAAGACTATTTTATCACCCTCCCCCCAAGGAAATCCCAAAGACCCTTTCATCACCCTCCCCCGACAGGAGATCCCAAAGACCCTTTCATCACTCTCCAACCCCCCTCCCATTAAATCCCAAAGACCCTTTCATCACCATGCCCCCCAGTAAATCCCAAAGACCCTTACATCACCCTCCCCGCCCCACAAAATCCCAAAGACACTCTCATCACCCTCCCCCCGCAAGGAATCCCAAAGACCCATTCATCACCTTCCCCCCAGGAAATCCCAAAGAACCTTTTATCACCTTCCCTCCCAGGAAATCCCAAAGACCCTTTCATCACCCTCCCCCACCCCCAGGAAATCCCAAAGAGACTTTCATCACCCTCCAACCCCCTCCCAGGAAATGTCTAAGACCGTTTCATCACCCTCCCTCCGAGGAAATCCCAAAGACCCTTTCATCACCCTCCCCCCCCAGGAAATCCCAAAGACCTTTAAATCACCCTCACCCCGAGGAAATCACGAAGATCCTTTAATCACACTCACCTCCCAGGAAATCCCAAAGACCATTTCATCACCCTCCCCACAAGGGAATCTCGAAGTCCCTTTCATCACCCTCCCCCCCCCCAGCAAATCCCAAAGACCCTTTCATCACCCTCCCCTCAGGAAATCCCAAAGACACTCGCATCACCCTCCCCACCCAGGAAATCCCAATGACCCTTTCATCACCCTCCCCTCAGGAAATCACAAAACCCTTTCATCACCCTCCCCCCACAGGAAATCCCAAAGACCCTTTCATCACTCTCCGCCCTCCCTCCCAGGAAATCCCAAAGACCCTTTCATCACCCTCCCCCCCAGGAAATCCCAAAGACCCTTACATCACGCTCCCCCTCAGGAAATCCCAAAGACCCTTTCATCACCCTCCCCTCCCAGGAAATCCCAACGACCATTTCATCGCCCTCCCCCCCAGGAAATCCCAAAGATCCTTTGATCACCCTCCCCCACATCAGGAAATCCCAAAGACCCTTTCATCACCTTCCCCCCAGGAAATCCCAAAGAGCCTTTCATCACCCTCCCCTCAGGAAATCCCAAAGAGCCTATCATCACCCTGCCCCCACAGGAAATCACAAAGATACTTTCATCACCCTCCCCTCAGGAAATCCCAAAGAGCCTTACATCACCCACCCCCCACAGGAAATCCCAAAGGCCCTTTCATCACCCCCCACAACACCCCCCATGAAATCCCGAAGACCCTTTCATCAACCTCCCCACCAGGAAATCCCAAAGACCCTTTTATCACCCTCATCTAAAGAAATCCAAAAGGGCCTTTCATCACCCTCCACCCCCACTCCCAGGAAATCCCAAAGACCCTTTCATGACCCTCCACCCCCACTCCCAGGAAATCCCAAAGACCCTTTCATCACCCTCCCCCCCAGGTAATCCCAAAGATCCTTTCATCACCCTCCCCTCCCAGGAAATCCCAAAGACCCTTCATCACCCTCGCCCCCAGGAAATCCCAAAGACCCTTTCATCACCCCACCCCCAGGAAATTCCAAAGACCCTTTCATCACCCTCCCCCAGGAAATCCCAAAGACCCTTTCATCACCCTCACCCCAGGAAATCCCAAAGACACTTTCATCACCTCCCCAGGAAATCCCAAAGACCCTTTCATCACCCTCCCTCCCAGGAACTCCCAAAGATCCTTTCTTCACCCTCCCCACCCCAGGAAAATTCAAAGACCCTTTCATCACCCACCCCCCCAGGAAATCCCAAAGACCCTTTCATCACCCTCCCATCCAGGAAATCCCAAAGAACCTTTCATCACCCTCCCCAACAGGAAATCCCAAAGACCCTTTCATCACCCTCCCCCTCCAGGAAATCCCAAAGACACTTTCATCAACCTCCACCCCGAGGAAATCCCAAAGAACCTTTCATCACCCTCCCCACAGGAAATCCCAAAGAGCCTTTCATCACTCTCCCCCCACAGCAAATCCCAAAGACCCTTTCATCACCCTCCACCTTCACTCCCAGGAAATCCCTAAGACCCTTTCATTACCCTCCCCCGCAGCAAATACCAAAGACCCTTTCATCACCCTCTCCCCCCCGGAAATCCCAAGGATCCTTTCATCACCCTCACCGCCAGGAAATCCCAAAGATCCTTGATTCACACTCTCCTCCCAGGAATTCCCAAAGACCATTTCTTCACTCTCCACCCCAGGAACTCCCAAAGATCCTTTCTTCACCCTCCCCTCCCCGGAAAGTTCAAAGACCCTTTCATCACCTTCCCCCCCCAGGAAATCCCAAAGACCCGATCATGACCCTCCCCCCCCAGGAAATCCCAAAGACCCTTTCATCACCCTCCACCCCAGGAAATCCCAAAGAACCTTTCATCACCCTCCCCAACAGGAAATCCCAAAGACCCTCATATCACCATCCCCCCCCCAAGGAAATACCAAAGTCCCTTTCATCACCATCCCCCCCTGGAAATCCCAAGACCCTTTCATCACTCTCCCCCTCAGGAAATCCCAAAGATCCTTTCATCACCCTCCCCTCAAGGGAAATCCCAAAGAACATTTCATCACCCTCCCCCCCCAGGAAATCCCAAAGATCCTTTCATCACCCTCCCCCCCCTTCTGGAAATCCTAAAGACCCTTTCATCACCCTCCCCCACCAGGAAATTCCAAAGACACTCTCATCACCCTCCCCCCGCAAGGAATCCCAAAGACCCATTCATCACCTTCCCCCCAGGAAATCCCAAAGAACCTTTTATCACCCTCCCTCCCAGGAAATCCCAAAGACCCTTTCATCACCCTCCCCCACCCCCAGGAAATCCCAAAGAGACTTTCATCACCCTCCAACCCCCTCCCAGGAAATGTCTAAGACCGTTTCATCACCCTCCCTCCGAGGAAATCCTCAAGACTCTTTCATCACCCTCCCCCCCAGGAAATCCCGAAGATCCTTTAATCACACTCACCTCCCAGGAAATCCCAAAGACCCTTTCATCATCCTCCCCGCCAGGAAATCAAAAGAACCTTCCATCACCCTCCCCCTCCAGGAAATCCCAAAGACCCTTTCATCACCCTCCCCCCAGGAAATCCCAAAGACCCTTTCATCACCCTCCCCTCACCCCCAGCAAATCCCAAAGACCCTTTCATCATCCTCCCCCACAGGAAATCCCAAAGAACCTTCCATCACCCTCCCCCTCCAGGAAGTCCCAAAGACCCTTTCATCACCCTTCCCTCAAGGAAATCCCAAAGACCCTTTCATCACCTTCCCACTCCAGGAAATCCCAAAGACACTCGCATCACCCTCCACCCCCAGGAAATCCCAAGGACCCTTTCATCATCCTCCCCCCGCATGAAATCAAAAGAACCTTCCATCACCCTCCCCCTCCAGGAAATCCCAAAGACCCTTTCATCACCCTCCCCCCAGGAAATCCCAAGGACCCTTTCATCACCCTCCCCTCACCCCCAGCAAATCCCAAAGACCCTTTCATCATCCTCCCCCACAAGAAATCCCAACGTCCCTTTCATCACGCTCCCCCCCTTTAGGAAATCCAGAAGACCCTTTCATCACCCTCCCCCCCGCCAGGAAATCCCAAAGACCCGATCATCACCCTCCCCCCCGCCTGGAAATCCAAAAGAAACTTTCATCATCCTCCCCCCCAGGAAATCCCAAAGAGCGTTTCATCGCCCTCCCCGCCCCACAAAATCCCAAAGACACCCTCATCACCCTCCCCCCGCAAGGAATCCCAAAGACCCATTCATCACCTTCCCCCCAGGAAATCCCAAAGAACCTTTTATCACCCTCCTTCCCAGGAAATCCCAAAGACCCTTTCATCACCCTCCCCCACCCCCAGGAAATCCCAAAGACCTTTTCATCACCCTCCCCACAAGGGAATCTTGAAGCCCCTTTCATCACCCTCCCCCCCCCAGCAAATCCCAAAGACCCTTTCATCACCCTCCCCTCAGGAAATCCCAAAGACACTCGCATCACCCTCCCCACCCAGGAAATCCCAAAGACCCTTTCATCACCCTCCCCTCAGGAAATCCCAAAACCCTTTCATCACCCTCCCCCCTCAGGAAATCCCAAAGACCCTTTCATCACTCTCCGCCCTCCCTCCCTGGAAATCCCAAAGACCCTTTCATCACCCTCCCCCCCCAGGAAATCCCAAAGACCCTGACATCACGCTCCCCCTCAGGAAATCCCAAAGACCCTTTCATCACCCTCCCCTCCCAGGAAATCCCAACGACCATTTCATCGCCCTCCCCCCCAGGAAATCCCAAAGATCCTTTGATCACCGTCCCCCACTTCAGGAAATCCCAAAGACCCTTTCATCGCCTTCCCCCCAGGAAATCCCAAAGAGCCTTTCATCACCATCCTCTCAGGAAATCCCAAAGAGCCTATCATCACCCTGCCCCCACAGGAAATCACAAAGATACTTTCATCACCCTCCCCTCAGGAAATCCCAAAGAGTCTTTCATCACCCATCCCCCACAGGAAATCCCAAAGGCCCTTTCATCACCCCCCACAACACCCCCCATGAAATCCCGAAGACCCTTTCAACAACCTCCCCACCAGGAAATCCCAAAGACCCTTTCATCACCCTCCCCCCACAGGAAATCCCAAAGACCCTTTCAACACCCTCACCCCCAGGAAATCCCAAAGATCCTTTAATCACACTCCCCTCCCAGGAAATCCCAAATACCATTTCATCACCCTCCCCCACAAGGAAATCCCAAAGACCCTTTCATCACCCTCCCCTCCCCAGTAAATCCCAAAGACCCTTTCATCACCCTCATCTAAAGAAATCCAAAAGAGCCTTTCATCACCCTCCACCCCCACTCCCAGGAAATCCCAAAGAACCCTTTCATCATCCTCCACCCCCACTCCCAGGAAATCCCAAAGACCCTTTCATCACCCTCCCACTCCAGGAAATCCCAAAGACACTCGCATCACCCTCCACCCCCAGGAAATCCCAAGGACCCTTTCATCATCCTCCCCCGCCATGAAATCAAAAGAACCTTCCATCACCCTCCCCCTCCAGGAAATCCCAAAGACCCTTTCATCACCCTCCCCCCAGGAAATCCCAAAGACCCTTTCATCACCCTCCCCTCACCCCCAGCAAATCCCAAAGACCCTTTCATCATCCTCCCCCACAAGAAATCCCAACGTCCCTTTCATCACGCTCCCCCCCTTTAGGAAATCCAGAAGACCCTTTCATCACCCCCCCACCGGGAAATCCCAAAGACCCTTTCATCACCCTCCCCCCCACCAGGAAATCCCAAAGACCCTATCATCACCCTCCCCACCGCCTGGAAATCCCAAAGAAACTTTCATCATCCTCCCCCCCAGGAAATCCCAAAGAGCGTTTCATCGCCATCCCCGCCCCACAAAATCCCAAAGACACTCTCATCACCCTCCCCCCGCAAGGAATCCCAAAGACCCATTCATCACCTTCCCCCCAGGAAATCCCAAAGAACCTTTTATCACCCTCCCTCCCAGGAAATCCCAAAGACCCTTTCATCACCCACCCCTCAGGAAATCCCAAAGAGCCTTTCATCACCCTACCGCCACAGGAAATCCCAAAGACCCTTACATCACCCTCCAACCCCCTCCCAGGAAATCCCAAAGACCCTTTCATCACCCACCCCTCAGGAAATCCCAAAGAACCTTTTATCACCCTCCCCCCCAGGAAATCCCAAAGACCTTTTCATCACCCTCACCCCGAGGAAATCCCGAAGATCCTTTAATCACACTCACCTCCCAGGAAATCCCAAAGACCATTTCATCACCCTCCCCCCAAGGGAATCCCAAAGACCCTTTCATCACCCTCCCCACCGCAGCAAATCCCAAAGACCCTTTCATCATCCTCCCCCACAAGAAATCCCAACGTCCCTTTCATCACCCTCCCCCCACAGGAAATCCCAAAGACCCTTACATCACGCTCCCCCTCAGGAAATCCAAAAGAGCCTTTCATCACCCTCCACCCCCACTCCCAGGAAATCCCAAAGACCCTTTCATCACCCTCCACCCCCACTCCCAGGAAATCCCAAAGACGCTTTCGTCACCCTCCCCCCCAGGTAATCCCGAAGATCATTTCATCACCCTCCCCTCCCAGAAAATCCCAAAGACCCTTTCATCACCCTCGCCCCCAGGAAATCCCAAAGACCCTTACATCACGCTCCCCTCCCAGGAAATCCCAACGACCATTTCATCGCCCTCCCCCCCAGTAAATCCCAAAGATCCTTTGATCACCCTCCCCCACTTCAGGAAATTCCAAAGACCCTTTCATCACGCTCCCCCCACCCCCGCGAGGAAATCCCAAAGTCCCTTTCATCATCCTACCTCCCGCCAGGAAATTTGAAAGAAACTTTCATCGTCCTCCCCACCAGGAATTCTAAAAGAGCCTTTCAACGCCCTGCACCCTCTCACCCCACGAATTCCCAAAGACACTCTCATCACCATCCCCCCCCAGGAAATCCCAAAGACCCATTCATCACCCTCCCCCCCGGGATATCCCAAAGACCCTTTCATCATCCTCCCCCCATCAAATCCCAAAAACTCTTTCATCACACTCACCACCCCAGGAAATCCCAAAGACCCTTTCATCACCCTCCACGCCCAGGAAATCCCAAATACCCTTTCATCACCCTCCCCCCCCAGGAAATCCGAAATACCCCTTCATCACACACCCCCCAGGAAATCCCAAAGACCCTTTCATCACCCTCCCCCCAGGAAATCCCAAAGACCCTTTCATCATCCTCCTCCCAGGAAATCCCAAAGACCCTTTCATCACTCTCCCCCTTTGGAAATCCCAAAGACCCTTTCATCAATCTCCCCTCCCAGGAAATCCCATAGACCGTTTCAACACCCTCCCCCCACAGGAAATCCAAAAGACCCCTTCATCACACACCCCCCAGGAAATCCCAAAGACCCTTTCATCACCCTCCCCCCAGGAAATCCCAAAGACCCTTTCATCACCCTCCCACCCAGGAAATCCCAAAGACCCTTACATCACACACCCCCCAGGAAAGCCCAAAGACCCTTTCATCACACTCCCACCAGAAAATCCCAAAGACCCTTTCATCACCCTCCACCCCCAGGAAATCCCAAAGCCCCTTCATCACCCTCCCCCCCCCAGGGAATCCCAAAGACCCTTTCATCACCCTCACCTCCCAGGAAATCCCAAAGACCCTATCATCACCCTACCCTCCCATGGAATCCCAAAGCCCCTGACATCACCATCCCCTCCCAGCAAATCCCAAAGACCCTTACATCACACACCCCCCAGGAAAGCCCAAAGACCCTTTCATCACACTCCCACCAGAAAATCCCAAAGACCCTTTCATCACCCTCCACCCCCAGGAAATCCCAAAGCCCCTTCATCACCCTCCCCCCACAGGGAATCCCAAAGACCTTTTCATCACCCTGCCTCTCAGGAAATCCCAAAGACCATTTCATCACCCTCCCTTCCCAGGTAATCCCAAAGACCCTACCATCACCCTACCCTCCCACGGAATCCCAAAGCCACTTACATCACCCTCCCCTCCCAGGAAATCCCAAAGACCCTTTCATCATCCTCCTCCCAGGAAATCCCAAAGACCCTTTCATCACTCTCCCCCTTTGGAAATCCCAAAGACCCTTTCATCAATCTCCCCTCCCAGGAAATCCCATAGACCGTTTCAACACCCTCCCCCCACAGGAAATCCAAAAGACCCCTTCATCACACACCCCCCAGGAAATCCCAAAGACCCTTTCATCACCCTCCCCCCAGGAAATCCCAAAGACCCTTTCATCACCCTCCCACCCAGGAAATCCCAAAGACCTCTTCATCACCCTCCCCACTCAGGAAATCCCAAAGACCCTTTCATCACCCTCCCCCCCAATAAATTCCTAAGACCCTTTCATCACCCTCCCCCCCAGGAAATCCCAAAGTCCCTTTCATCACTCTCTCCTCCAGGAAATCCAAAAGACCCCTTCATCACACACTCCCCAGGAAATCCCAAAGACCCTTTCATCACCCTCCCCCCAGGAAATCCCAAAGACCCTTTCATCATCCTCCTCCCAGGAAATACCAAAGACCCTTTCCTCACTCTCCCCCTTTGGAAATCCCAAAGACCCTTTCATCACCCTCCCCTCCCAGGAAATCCCAAAGACCCTTTCAACACCCTCCCCCCCAGGAAATCCGAAAGACCCCTTCATCACACACCCCCCCCGGAAATCCCAAAGACCCTTTCATCACTCTCCCCCTTCGGAAATCCCAAAGACCCTTTCATCATCCTCCTCCCAGGAAATCCCAAAGACCCTTTCATCACCCTCCCTTCCCAGGTAATCCCAAAGACCCTTTCATCACCCTCCCCTCCCAGGAAATCCCAAAGCCCCTTACATCATCCCTCCCCTCCCAGGAAATCCCAAAGACCCTTTCAACCACCCCCCCCCAGGAAATCAGAAAGACCCCTTCATCACCCTCCCCCACAGGAAATCCCAAAGACCCATTCATCACCCTCCCCCCCACAAGAAATGCCAAAGACATATTCATCACCCTCCCCACCCCAGGAAATCCCAAAAACCCTTTCATCACCCTCCCCCCTCAGGAAATCCCAAAGACCCCTTCATCACCCTCCCCCCAAGAAATTCCAAAGACCCTTTCATCACCCTCCCCGACCCCAGGATATCCCAAAGACCCTTTCATCACTCTCCCCTCCAGGAAATCCCAAAGACCCTTTCATCACCCTCCCCCTCAGGAAATCCCAAAGACCATTTCATCACCCAACCCCCGAGGAAATCCCAAACACCCCTTCATCATCCTCCCCCCAGGAAATCCCAAAGACCCTTTTTAGACCCTCCCTCCCCGTCCGGGAAATCCCAAAGACCCTTTAATCACCCTTCCTCTCAGGAAATCTCAAAGACCCTTTCATCACCCTCCCCCCCAGGAAATCCCAAAGACCCTTTCATCACCCTCCCCCTTCTCCCAGGAAATCCCAAAGACACTTTCATCAAACTCACCACCCCAGGAAATCCCAAAGACCCTTTCATCACCCTCCACGCCCAGGAAATCCCAAATACCTTTCATCACCCTCCCCCCCCAGGAAATCCGAAATACCCCTTCATCACACACCCCCCAGGAAATCCCAAAGACCCTTTCATCACCCTCCCCTCAGGAAATCCCAAAGACCCTTTCACCATCCCCCTCCCAGGAAATCCCAAAGACCCTTTCATCACTCTCCCCCTTTGGAAATCCCAAAGACCCTTTCATCAATCTCCCCTCCCAGGAAATCCCATAGACCGTTTCAACACCCTCCCCCCACAGGAAATCCAAAAGACCCCTTCATCACACACCCCCCAGGAAATCCCAAAGACCCTTTCATCACCCTCCCCCCAGGAAATCCCAAAGACCCTTTCATCACCCTCCAACCCAGGAAATCCCAAAGACCCTTACATCACACACCCCACAGGAAAGCCCAAAGACCCTTTCATCACACTCCCACCAGAAAATCCCAAGGACCCTTTCATCACCCTCACCCCCAGGAAATCCCAAAGATCCTTGATTCACACTCTCCTCCCAGGAAATCCCAAATACCATTTCATCACCCTCCCCCCCCAGGAAATCCCAAAGACCCTTTCATCACCCTCCCCTCCCCAGTAAATCCCAAAGACCCTTTATCACCCTCATCTAAGGAAATCCAAAAGAGCCTTTCATCACCCTCCACCCCCACTCCCAGGAAATCCCAAAGACCCTTTCATCACCCTCCACCCCCACTCCCAGGAAATCCCAAAGACCCTTTCATCACCCTCCCCCCCAGGTAATCCCAAAGATCCTTTCATCACCCTCCCCTCCCAGGAAATCCCAAAGACCCTTCATCACCCTCGCCCCCAGGAAATCCCAAAGACCCTTTCATCACCCCACCCCCAGGAAATTCCAAAGACCCATTCATCACCCTCCCCCAGGAAATCCCAAAGACCCTTTCATCACCCTCACCCCAGGAAATCCCAAAGCCACTTTCATCACCCCCCCAGGAAATCCCAAAGACCCTTTCATCACCCTCCCTCCCAGGAACTCCCAAAGATCCTTTCTTCACCCTCGCCACCCCAGGAAAATTCAAAGACCCTTTCATCACCCACCCCCCCCCAGGAAATCCCAAAGACCCTTTCATCACCCTCCCACCCAGGAAATCCCAAAGAACCTTTCATCACCCTCCCCAACAGGAAATCCCAAAGACCCTTTCATCACCCTCCCCCTCCAGGAAATCCCAAAGACACTTTCATCAACCTCCACCCACAGGAAATCCCAAAGAGCATTTCATCACCCTCCCCCCACAGCAAATCCCAAAGACCCTTTCATCACCCTCCACCCCCACTCCCAGGAAATCCCTAAGACCCTTTCATCACCCTCCCCCCCAGCAAATACCAAAGACCCTTTCATCACCCTCTCCCCCCCGGAAATCCCAAGGACCCTTTCATCACCCTCACCGCCAGGAACTCCCAAAGATCCTTTCTTCACCCTCCCCTCCACGGAAAGTTCAAAGACCCTTTCATCACCCTCCCCCCCCCCCCAGGAAATCCCAAAGACCCTATCATGACCCTCCCCCCCCCCAGGAAATCCCAAAGACCCTTTCATCACCCTCCACCCCAGGAAATCCCAAAGAACCTTTCATCACCCTCCACAACAGGAAATCCCAAAGACCCTCATATCACCATCTCCCCCCCCCCAGGAAATACCAAAGTCCCTTTCATCACCCTCCCCCCCAGGAAATCCCAAAGACCCTTACATCACACTTCCCCTCAGGAAATCCCAAACACCCTTTCATCACTCTCCCCCCCTGGAAATCCCAAAGACCCTTTCATCACACCTCCCCCCAAGAAATTTCAAAAACCCTTTCATCACCCTCCCCCACCCCAGGAAATCCCAAAGACCCTTTCATCACTCTCCCCTCCAGGAAATCCCAGAGACCCTTTCATCACCCTCCCCCTCAGGAAATCCCAAAGACCCTTTCATCACCCAACCCCCGAGGAAATCCCAAACACCCCTTCATCATCCTCCCCCCAGGAAATCCCTCAGACCCTTTTTAGACCCTCCCTCGTCGCCCAGGAAATCCCAAACACCCTTTAATCACCCTCCCTCTCAGGAAATCTCAAAGACCCTTTAATCACCCACCCCCTCAGGAATTCCCAAAGACCCTTTCATCACCATCCCACCCAGGAAATCCCAAAGACCCTTACATCACCCACCCCCTCAGGAAATCCCAAAGACCCTTTCATCACCCTCCCTTCCCAGGTAATCCCAAAGACCCTATCATCACCCTACCCTCCCACGGAATCCCAAAGCCCCTTACATCACCCTCCCCTCCCAGGAAATCCCAAAGACCCTTTCAACCACCCCCCCCCCCCGCACCCCAGGAAATCAGAAAGACCCCTTCATCATCCTCCCCCACAGGAAATTCCAAAGACCCATTCATCACCCTCCCCCCCACAAGAAATGCCAAAGACATATTCATCACCCTCCCCACCCCAGGAAATCCCAAAAACCCTTTCATCACCCTCCCCCCTCAGGAAATCCCAAAGACCCCTTCATCACCCTCCCCCCAAGAAATTCCAAAGACCCTTTCATCACCCTCCCCGACCCCAGGATATCCCAAAGACCCTTTCATCACTCTCCCCTCCAGGAAATCCCAAAGACACTTTCATCACCCTCCCCCTCAGGAAATCCCAAAGACCATTTCATCACCCAACCCCCAAGGAAATCCCAAACACCCCTTCATCATCCTCCCCCCAGGAAATCCCAAAGACCCTTTTTAGACCCTCCCTCCCCGTCCGGGAAATCCCAAAGACCCTTTAATCACCCTTCCTCTCAGGAAATCTCAAAGACCCTTTCATCACCCTGCCTCTCAGGAAATCCCAAAGACCCTTTCATCATCCTCCCCCCAGGAAATCCCACAGACCCTTTTTAGACCCTCCCTCCTCGCCCAGGAAATCCCAAAGACCCTTTAATCACCCTCCCTCTCAGGAAATCTCAAAGACCCTTTCATCACCCTCCTCCCACAAGAAATCCCAAAGACCCTTTCATCACTGTCCCCCTCAGGAAATCCCAAAGACCCTTTCATCACCATCCCCCTCAGGAATTCCCAAAGACCCTTTCATCACCCTCACCTCCCAGGAAATCCAAAGACCCTATCATCACCCTACCCTCCCATGGAATCCCAAAGCCCCTTACATCACCATCCCCTCCCAGGAAATCCCAAAGACCCTTACATCACACACCCCCCAGGAAAGCCCAAAGACCCTTTCATCACACTCCCACCAGAAAATCCCAAAGACCCTTTCATCACCCTCCACCCCCAGGAAATCCCAAAGCCCCTTCATCACCCTCCCCCCCCCCCCCAGGGAATCCCAAAGACCTTTTCATCACCCTGCCTCTCAGGAAATCCCAAAGACCATTTCATCACCCTCCCTTCCCAGGTAATCCCAAAGACCCTACCATCACCCTACCCTCCCACGGAATCCCAAAGCCACTTACATCACCCTCCCCTCCCAGGAAATCCCTAAGACCCTTTCAACCACCCCCCCCCCGCACCCCAGGAAATCAGAAAGACCCCTTCATCACCCTCCCCCACAGGAAATCCTAAAGACCCATTCATCACCCTCCCCCCAACAAGAAATGCCAAAGACATATTCATCACCCTCCCCACCCCAGGAAATCCCAAAAACCCTTTCATCACCCTCCCCCCTCAGGAAATCCCAAAGACCCCTTCATCACCCTCCCCCCAAGAAATTCCAAAGACCCTTTCATCACCCTCCCCGCCCCAGGATATCCCAAAGACCCTTTCATCACTCTCCCCTCCAGGAAATCCCAAAGACACTTTCATCACCCTCCCCCTCAGGAAATCCCAAAGACCATTTCATCACCCAACCCCTCAGGAAATCCCAAACACCCCTTCATCATCCTCCCCCCAGGAAATCCCAAAGACCCTTTTTAGACCCTCCCTCCCCGTCCGGGAAATCCCAAAGACCCTTTAATCACCCTTCCTCTCAGGAAATCTCAAAGACCCTTTCATCACCCTCCCCCCCAGGAAATCCCAAAGACCCTTTCATCACCCTCCCCCCACAGGAAATCCCAAAGACCCTTTCATCACCCTCCCCCTTCTCCCAGGAAATCCCAAAGACACTTTCATCACACTCACCACCCCAGGAAATCCCAAAGACCCTTTCATCACCCTCCACGCCCAGAAAATCCCAAATACCCTTTCATCACCCTCCCCCCCCAGGAAATCCGAAATACCCCTTCATCACACACCCCCCAGGAAATCCCAAAGACCCTTTCATCACCCTCCCCGCAGGAAATCCCAAAGACCCTTTCATCATCCTCCTCCCAGGAAATCCCAAAGACCCTTTCATCACTCTCCCCCTTTGGAAATCCCAAAGACCCTTTCATCAATCTCCCCTCCCAGGAAATCCCATAGACCGTTTCAACACCCTCCCCCCACAGGAAATCCAAAAGACCCCTTCATCACACACCCCCCAGGAAATCCCAAAGACCCTTTCATCACCCTCCCCCCAGGAAATCCCAAAGACCCTTTCATCACCCTCCCACCCAGGAAATCCCAAAGACCCTTACATCACACACCCCCCAGGAAAGCCCAAAGACCCTTTCATCACACTCCCACCAGAAAATCCCAAAGACCCTTTCATCACCCTCCACCCCCAGGAAATCCCAAAGCCCCTTCATCACCCTACCCCACCCCCCAGGGAATCCCAAAGACCCTTTCATCACCCTCACCTCCCAGGAAATCCCAAAGACCCTATCATCACCCTACCCTCCCATGGAATCCCAAAGCCCCTTACATCACCATCCCCTCCCAGCAAATCCCAAAGACCCTTACATCACACACCCCCCAGGAAAGCCCAAAGACCCTTTCATCACACTCCCACCAGAAAATCCCAAAGACCCTTTCATCACCCTCCACCCCCAGGAAATCCCAAAGCCCCTTCATCACCCTCCCCCCCCAGGGAATCCCAAAGACCTTTTCATCACCCTGCCTCTCAGGAAATCCCAAAGACCATTTCATCACCCTCCCTTCCCAGGTAATCCCAAAGACCCTACCATCACCCTACCCTCCCACGGAATCCCAAAGCCACTTACATCACCCTCCCCTCCCAGGAAATCCCAAAGACCCTTTCATCATCCTCCTCCCAGGAAATCCCAAAGACCCTTTCATCACTCTCCCCCTTTGGAAATCCCAAAGACCCTTTCATCAATCTCCCCTCCCAGGAAATCCCATAGACCGTTTCAACACCCTCCCCCCACAGGAAATCCAAAAGACCCCTTCATCACACACCCCCCAGGAAATCCCAAAGACCCTTTCATCACCCTCCCCCTAGGAAATCCCAAAGACCCTTTCATCACCCTCCCCCCCAATAAATTCCTAAGACCCTTTCATCACCCTCCCCCGCAGGAAATCCCAAAGTCCCTTTCATCACTCTCTCCTCCAGGAAATCCAAAAGACCCCTTTATCACACACTCCCCAGGAAATCCCAAAGACCCTTTCATCACCCTCCCCCCAGGAAATCCCTAAGACCCTTTCATCATCCTCCTCCCAGGAAATACCAAAGACCCTTTCCTCACTCTCCCCCTTTGGAAATCCCAAAGACCCTTTCATCACCCTCCCCTCCCAGGAAATCCCAAAGACCCTTTCAACACCCTCCCCCCCAGGAAATCCGAAAGACCCCTTCATCACACACCCCCCCCGGAAATCCCAAAGACCCTTTCATCACTCTCCCCCTTCGGAAATCCCAAAGACCCTTTCATCATCCTCCTCCCAGGAAATCCCAAAGACCCTTTCATCACCCTCCCTTCCCAGGTAATCCCAAAGACCCTTTCATCACCCTCCCCTCCCAGGAAATCCCAAAGCCCCTTACATCATCCCTCCCCTCCCAGGAAATCCCAAAGACCCTTTCAACCACCCCCCCCCCCCAGGAAATCAGAAAGACCCCTTCATCACCCTCCCCCACAGGAAATCCCAAAGACCCATTCATCACCCTCCCCCCCACAAGAAATGCCAAAGCCATATTCATCATCCTCCCCACCCCAGGAAATCCCAAAAACCCTTTCATCACCCTCCCCCCTCAGGAAATCCCAAAGACCCCTTCATCACCCTCCCCCCAAGAAATTCCAAAGACCCTTTCATCACCCTCCCCGACCCCAGGATATCCCAAAGACCCTTTCATCACTCTCCCCTCCAGGAAATCCCAAAGACCCTTTCATCACCCTCCCCCTCAGGAAATCCCAAAGACCATTTCATCACCCAACCCCCGAGGAAATCCCAAACACCCCTTCATCATCCTCCCCCCAGGAAATCCCAAAGACCCTTTTTAGACCCACCCTCCCCGTCCGGGAAATCCCAAAGACCCTTTAATCACCCTTCCTCTCAGGAAATCTCAAAGACCCTTTCATCACCCTCCCCCCCAGGAAATCCCAAAGACCCTTTCATCACCCTCCCCCCACAGGAAATCCCAAAGACCCTTTCATCACCCTCCCCCTTCTCCCAGGAAATCCCAAAGACACTTTCATTACACTCACCACCCCAGGAAATCCCAAAGACCCTTTCATCACCCTCCACGCCCAGGAAATCCCAAATACCCTTTCATCACCCTCCCCCCCCAGGAAATCCGAAATACCCCTTCATCACACACCCCCCAGGAAATCCCAAAGACCCTTTCATCACCCTCCCCTCAGGAAATCCCAAAGACCCTTTCATCACCCTCCCCCCAGGAAATCCCAAAGACCCTTTCATCATCCTCCTCCCAGGAAATACCAAAGACCCTTTCCTCACTCTCCCCCTTTGGAAATCCCAAAGACCCTTTCATCACCCTCCCCTCCCAGGAAATCCCAAAGACCCTTTCAACACCCTCCCCCCCAGGAAATCCGAAAGACCCCTTCATCACACACCCCCCCCGGAAATCCCAAAGACCCTTTCATCACTCTCCCCCTTCGGAAATCCCAAAGACCCTTTCATCATCCTCCTCCCAGGAAATCCCAAAGACCCTTTCATCACCCTCCCTTCCCAGGTAATCCCAAAGACCCTTTCATCACCCTCCCCTCCCAGGAAATCCCAAAGCCCCTTACATCATCCCTCCCCTCCCAGGAAATCCCAAAGACCCTTTCAACCACCCCCCCCCCCAGGAAATCAGAAAGACCCCTTCATCACCCTCCCCCACAGGAAATCCCAAAGACCCATTCATCACCCTCCCCCCCACAAGAAATGCCAAAGCCATATTCATCACCCTCCCCACCCCAGGAAATCCCAAAAACCCTTTCATCACCCTCCCCCCTCAGGAAATCCCAAAGACCCCTTCATCACCCTCCCCCCAAGAAATTCCAAAGACCCTTTCATCACCCTCCCCGACCCCAGGATATCCCAAAGACCCTTTCATCACTCTCCCCTCCAGGAAATCCCAAAGACCCTTTCATCACCCTCCCCCTCAGGAAATCCCAAAGACCATTTCATCACCCAACCCCCGAGGAAATCCCAAACACCCCTTCATCATCCTCCCCCCAGGAAATCCCAAAGACCCTTTTTAGACCCACCCTCCCCGTCCGGGAAATCCCAAAGACCCTTTAATCACCCTTCCTCTCAGGAAATCTCAAAGACCCTTTCATCACCCTCCCCCCCAGGAAATCCCAAAGACCCTTTCATCACCCTCCCCCCACAGGAAATCCCAAAGACCCTTTCATCACCCTCCCCCTTCTCCCAGGAAATCCCAAAGACACTTTCATCACACTCACCACCCCAGGAAATCCCAAAGACCCTTTCATCACCCTCCACGCCCAGGAAATCCCAAATACCCTTTCATCACCCTCCCCCCCCAGGAAATCCGAAATACCCCTTCATCACACACCCCCCAGGAAATCCCAAAGACCCTTTCATCACCCTCCCCTCAGGAAATCCCAAAGACCCGTTCATCATCCTCCTCCCAGGAAATCCCAAAGACCCTTTCATCACTCTCCCCCTTTGGAAATCCCAAAGACCCTTTCATCAATCTCCCCTCCCAGGAAATCCCATAGACCGTTTCAACACCCTCCCCCCACAGGAAATCCAAAAGACCCCTTCATCACACACCCCCCAGGAAATCCCAAAGACCCTTTCATCACCCTCCCCCTAGGAAATCCCAAAGACCCTTTCATCACCCTCCCACCCAGGAAATCCCAAAGACCTCTTCATCACCCTCCCCACTCAGGAAATCCCAAAGACCCTTTCATCACCCTCCCCCCCAATAAATTCCTAAGACCCTTTCATCACCCTCCCCCGCAGGAAATCCCAAAGTCCCTTTCATCACTCTCTCCTCCAGGAAATCCAAAAGACCCCTTTATCACACACTCCCCAGGAAATCCCAAAGACCCTTTCATCACCCTCCCCCCAGGAAATCCCAAAGACCCTTTCATCACCCTCCAACCCAGGAAATCCCAAAGACCCTTACATCACACACCCCCCAGGAAAGCCCAAAGAGCCTTTCATCACACTCCCACCAGAAAATCCCAAAGACCCTTTCATCACCCTCCACCCCCAGGAAATCCCAAAGCCCCTTCATCACCCTCCCCCCCTCCAGGGAATCCCAAAGACCTTTTCATCACCCTGCCTCTCAGGAAATCCCAAAGACCCTTTCATCACCCTCCCTTCCCAGGTAATCCCAAAGACCCTATCATCACCCTACCCTCCCACGGAATCCCAAAGCACCTTACATCACCCTCCCCTCCCAGGAAATCCCAAAGACCCTTTCAACCACCGCCCCCCCCTGCACCCCAGGAAATCAGAAAGACCCCTTCATCACCCTCCCCCACAGGAAATCCCAGAGACCCATTCATCACCCTCCCCCCCACAAGAAATGCCAAAGACATATTCATCACCCTCCCCACCCCAGGAAATCCCAAAAACCCTTTCATCACCCTCCCCCCTCAGGAAATCCCAAAGACCCCTTCATCACCCTCCCCCCAAGAAATTCCAAAGACCCTTTCATCACCCTCCCCGACCCCAGGATATCCCAAAGACCCTTTCATCACTCTCCCCTCCAGGAAATCCCAAAGACACTTTCAGCACCCTCCCCCTCAGGAAATCCCAAAGACCATTTCATCACCCAACCCCCGAGGAAATCCCAAACACCCCTTCATCATCCTCCCCCCAGGAAATCCCAAAGACCCTTTTTAGACCCTCCCTCCCCGTCCGGGAAATCCCAAAGACCCTTTAATCACCCTTCCTCTCAGGAAATCTCAAAGACCCTTTCATCACCCTCCACCCCCAGGAAATCCCAAAGCCCCTTCATCGCCCTCCCCCCCAGGGAATCCCAAAGACCCTTTCATCACCCTGCCTCTCAGGAAATCCCAAAGACCCTTTCATCATCCTCCCCGCAGGAAATCCCACAGACCCTTTTTAGACCCTCCCTCCTCGCCCAGGAAATCCCAAAGACCCTTTAATCACCCTCCCTCTCAGGAAATCTCAAAGACCCTTTCATCACCCTCCCCCCACAAGAAATCCCAAAGACCCTTTCATCACTGTCCCCCTCAGGAAATCCCAAAGACCCTTTCATCACCATCCCCCTCAGGAATTCCCAAAGACCCTTTCATCACCCTCACCTCCCAGGAAATCCCAAAGACCCTATCATCACCCTACCCTCCCATGGAATCCCAAAGCCCCTTACATCACCATCCCCTCCCAGGAAATCCCAAAGACCCTTACATCACACACCCCCCAGGAAAGCCCAAAGACCCTTTCATCACACTCCCACAAGAAAATCCCAAAGACCCTTTCATCACCCTCCACCCCCAGGAAATCCCAAAGCCCCTTCATCACCCTCCCCCCCCCAGGGAATCCCAAAGACCTTTTCATCACCCTGCCTCTCAGGAAATCCCAAAGACCATTTCATCACCCTCCCTTCCCAGGTAATCCCAAAGACCCTATCATCACCCTACCCTCCCACGGAATCCCAAAGCCCCTTACATCACCCTCCCCTCCCAGGAAATCCCAAAGACCCTTTCAACCACCCCCCCCCCCCGCACCCCAGGAAATCAGAAAGACCCCTTCATCATCCTCCCCCAAAGGAAATCCCAAAGACCCATTCATCACCCTCCCCCCCACAAGAAATGCCAAAGACATATTCATCACCCTCCCCACCCCAGGAAATCCCAAAGACCCTTTCATCAATCTCCCCTCCCAGGAAATCCCATAGACCGTTTCAACACCCTCCCCCCACAGGAAATCCAAAAGACCCCTTCATCACACACCCCCCAGGAAATCCCAAAGACCCTTTCATCACCCTCCCCCCAGGAAATCCCAAAGACCCTTTCATCACCCTCCCACCCAGGAAATCCCAAAGACCCTTACATCACACACCCCCCAGGAAAGCCCAAAGACCCTTTCATCACACTCCCACCAGAAAATCCCAAAGACCCTTTCATCACCCTCCACCCCCAGGAAATCCCAAAGCCCCTTCATCACCCTACCCCACCCCCCAGGGAATCCCAAAGACCCTTTCATCACCCTCACCTCCCAGGAAATCCCAAAGACCCTATCATCACCCTACCCTCCCATGGAATCCCAAAGCCCCTTACATCACCATCGCCTCCCAGCAAATCCCAAAGACCCTTACATCACACACACCCCAGGAAAGCCCAAAGACCCTTTCATCACACTCCCACCAGAAAATCCCAAAGACCCTTTCATCACCCTCCACCCCCAGGAAATCCCAAAGCCCCTTCATCACCCTCCCCCCCCAGGGAATCCCAAAGACCTTTTCATCACCCTGCCTCTCAGGAAATCCCAAAGACCATTTCATCACCCTCCCTTCCCAGGTAATCCCAAAGACCCTACCATCACCCTACCCTCCCACGGAATCCCAAAGCCACTTACATCACCCTCCCCTCCCAGGAAATCCCAAAGACCCTTTCATCATCCTCCTCCCAGGAAATCCCAAAGACCCTTTCATCACTCTCCCCCTTTGGAAATCCCAAAGACCCTTTCATCAATCTCCCCTCCCAGGAAATCCCATAGACCGTTTCAACACCCTCCCCCCACAGGAAATCCAAAAGACCCCTTCATCACACACCCCCCAGGAAATCCCAAAGACCCTTTCATCACCCTCCCCCTAGGAAATCCCAAAGACCCTTTCATCACCCTCCCCCCCAATAAATTCCTAAGACCCTTTCATCACCCTCCCCCGCAGGAAATCCCAAAGTCCCTTTCATCACTCTCTCCTCCAGGAAATCCAAAAGACCCCTTTATCACACACTCCCCAGGAAATCCCAAAGACCCTTTCATCACCCTCCCCCCAGGAAATCCCAAAGACCCTTTCATCATCCTCCTCCCAGGAAATACCAAAGACCCTTTCCTCACTCTCCCCCTTTGGAAATCCCAAAGACCCTTTCATCACCCTCCCCTCCCAGGAAATCCCAAAGACCCTTTCAACACCCTCCCCCCCAGGAAATCCGAAAGACCCCTTCATCACACACCCCCCCCGGAAATCCCAAAGACCCTTTCATCACTCTCCCCCTTCGGAAATCCCAAAGACCCTTTCATCATCCTCCTCCCAGGAAATCCCAAAGACCCTTTCATCACCCTCCCTTCCCAGGTAATCCCAAAGACCCTTTCATCACCCTCCCCTCCCAGGAAATCCCAAAGCCCCTTACATCATCCCTCCCCTCCCAGGAAATCCCAAAGACCCTTTCAACCACCCCCCCCCCAGGAAATCAGAAAGACCCCTTCATCACCCTCCCCCACAGGAAATCCCAAAGACCCATTCATCACCCTCCCCCCCACAAGAAATGCCAAAGCCATATTCATCACCCTCCCCACCCCAGGAAATCCCAAAAACCCTTTCATCACCCTCCCCCCTCAGGAAATCCCAAAGACCCCTTCATCACCCTCCCCCCAAGAAATTCCAAAGACCCTTTCATCACCCTCCCCGACCCCAGGATATCCCAAAGACCCTTTCATCACTCTCCCCTCCAGGAAATCCCAAAGACCCTTTCATCACCCTCCCCCTCAGGAAATCCCAAAGACCATTTCATCACCCAACCCCCGAGGAAATCCCAAACACCCCTTCATCATCCTCCCCCCAGGAAATCCCAAAGACCCTTTTTAGACCCACCCTCCCCGTCCGGGAAATCCCAAAGACCCTTTAATCACCCTTCCTCTCAGGAAATCTCAAAGACCCTTTCATCACCCTCCCCCCCAGGAAATCCCAAAGACCCTTTCATCACCCTCCCCCCACAGGAAATCCCAAAGACCCTTTCATCACCCTCCCCCTTCTCCCAGGAAATCCCAAAGACACTTTCATCACACTCACCACCCC
This sequence comes from Heterodontus francisci, assembly GCF_036365525.1. Taxonomy (NCBI): domain Eukaryota; kingdom Metazoa; phylum Chordata; class Chondrichthyes; order Heterodontiformes; family Heterodontidae; genus Heterodontus; species Heterodontus francisci. The sequence continues at coordinate 9,160,598 of NC_090411.1, read as the reverse complement.
AGGAAATCCCAAAGACCCTTTCATCACCCTCCACGCCCAGGAAATCCCAAATACCCTTTCATCACCCTCCCCCCCCAGGAAATCCGAAATACCCCTTCATCACACACCCCCCAGGAAATCCCAAAGACCCTTTCATCACCCTCCCCTCAGGAAATCCCAAAGACCCGTTCATCATCCTCCTCCCAGGAAATCCCAAAGACCCTTTCATCACTCTCCCCCTTTGGAAATCCCAAAGACCCTTTCATCAATCTCCCCTCCCAGGAAATCCCATAGACCGTTTCAACACCCTCCCCCCACAGGAAATCCAAAAGACCCCTTCATCACACACCCCCCAGGAAATCCCAAAGACCCTTTCATCACCCTCCCCCTAGGAAATCCCAAAGACCCTTTCATCACCCTCCCACCCAGGAAATCCCAAAGACCTCTTCATCACCCTCCCCACTCAGGAAATCCCAAAGACCCTTTCATCACCCTCCCCCCAATAAATTCCTAAGACCCTTTCATCACCCTCCCCCGCAGGAAATCCCAAAGTCCCTTTCATCACTCTCTCCTCCAGGAAATCCAAAAGACCCCTTTATCACACACTCCCCAGGAAATCCCAAAGACCCTTTCATCACCCTCCCCCCAGGAAATCCCAAAGACCCTTTCATCACCCTCCAACCCAGGAAATCCCAAAGACCCTTACATCACACACCCCCCAGGAAAGCCCAAAGAGCCTTTCATCACACTCCCACCAGAAAATCCCAAAGACCCTTTCATCACCCTCCACCCCCAGGAAATCCCAAAGCCCCTTCATCACCCTCCCCCCCTCCAGGGAATCCCAAAGACCTTTTCATCACCCTGCCTCTCAGGAAATCCCAAAGACCCTTTCATCACCCTCCCTTCCCAGGTAATCCCAAAGACCCTATCATCACCCTACCCTCCCACGGAATCCCAAAGCACCTTACATCACCCTCCCCTCCCAGGAAATCCCAAAGACCCTTTCAACCACCGCCCCCCCCTGCACCCCAGGAAATCAGAAAGACCCCTTCATCACCCTCCCCCACAGGAAATCCCAGAGACCCATTCATCACCCTCCCCCCGACAAGAAATGCCAAAGACATATTCATCACCCTCCCCACCCCAGGAAATCCCAAAAACCCTTTCATCACCCTCCCCCCTCAGGAAATCCCAAAGACCCCTTCATCACCCTCCCCCCAAGAAATTCCAAAGACCCTTTCATCACCCTCCCCGACCCCAGGATATCCCAAAGACCCTTTCATCACTCTCCCCTCCAGGAAATCCCAAAGACACATTCAGCACCCTCCCCCTCAGGAAATCCCAAAGACCATTTCATCACCCAACCCCCGAGGAAATCCCAAACACCCCTTCATCATCCTCCCCCCAGGAAATCCCAAAGACCCTTTTTAGACCCTCCCTCCCCGTCCGGGAAATCCCAAAGACCCTTTAATCACCCTTCCTCTCAGGAAATCTCAAAGACCCTTTCATCACCCTCCACCCCCAGGAAATCCCAAAGCCCCTTCATCGCCCTCCCCCCCAGGGAATCCCAAAGACCCTTTCATCACCCTGCCTCTCAGGAAATCCCAAAGACCCTTTCATCATCCTCCCCGCAGGAAATCCCACAGACCCTTTTTAGACCCTCCCTCCTCGCCCAGGAAATCCCAAAGACCCTTTAATCACCCTCCCTCTCAGGAAATCTCAAAGACCCTTTCATCACCCTCCCCCCACAAGAAATCCCAAAGACCCTTTCATCACTGTCCCCCTCAGGAAATCCCAAAGACCCTTTCATCACCATCCCCCTCAGGAATTCCCAAAGACCCTTTCATCACCCTCACCTCCCAGGAAATCCCAAAGACCCTATCATCACCCTACCCTCCCATGGAATCCCAAAGCCCCTTACATCACCATCCCCTCCCAGGAAATCTCAAAGACCCTTACATCACACACCCCCCAGGAAAGCCCAAAGACCCTTTCATCACACTCCCACCAGAAAATCCCAAAGACCCTTTCATCACCCTCCACCCCCAGGAAATCCCAAAGCCCCTTCATCACCCTCCCCCCCCCAGGGAATCCCAAAGACCTTTTCATCACCCTGCCTCTCAGGAAATCCCAAAGACCATTTCATCACCCTCCCTTCCCAGGTAATCCCAAAGACCCTATCATCACCCTACCCTCCCACGGAATCCCAAAGCCCCTTACATCACCCTCCCCTCCCAGGAAATCCCAAAGACCCTTTCAACCACCCCCCCCCCCGCACCCCAGGAAATCAGAAAGACCCCTTCATCATCCTCCCCCAAAGGAAATCCCAAAGACCCATTCATCACCCTCCCCCCCACAAGAAATGCCAAAGACATATTCATCACCCTCCCCACCCCAGGAAATCCCAAAAACCCTTTCATCACCCTCCCCCCTCAGGAAATCCCAAAGACCCCTTCATCACCCTCCCCCCAAGAAATTCCAAAGACCCTTTCATCACCCTCCCCGACCCCAGGATATCCCAAAGACCCTTTCATCACTCTCCCCTCCAGGAAATCCCAAAGACACTTTCATCACCCTCCCCCTCAGGAAATCCCAAAGACCATTTCATCACCCAACCCCCGAGGAAATCCCAAACACCCCTTCATCACCCTCCCCCTCAGGAAATCCCAAAGACCATTTCATCACCCAACCCCCGAGGAAATCCCAAACACCCCTTCATCATCCTCCCCCCAGGAAATCCCAAAGACCCTTTTTAGACCCTCCCTGCCCGTCCGGGAAATCCCAAAGACCCTTTAATCACCCTTCCTCTCTGGAAATCTCAAAGACCCTTTCATCACCCTCCCCCCCAGGAAATCCCAAAGACCCTTTCATCACCCTCCCCCCACAGGAAATCCCAAAGACCCTTTCATCACCCTCCCCCTTCTCCCAGGAAATCCCAAAGACACTTTCATCACACTCACCACCCCAGGAAATCCCAAAGACCCTTTCATCACCCTCCACGCCCAGGAAATCCCAAATACCCTTTCATCACCCTCCCCCCCCAGCAAATCCGAAATACCCCTTCATCACACACCCCCCAGGAAATCCCAAAGACCCTTTCATCACCCTCCCCCCAGGAAATCCCAAAGACCCTTTCATCACCCTCCCACCCAGGAAATCCCAAAGACCTCTTCATCACCCTCCCCACTCAGGAAATCCCAAAGACCCTTTCATCACCCTCCCCCCCAATAAATTCCAAGGACCCTTTCATCACCCTCCCCCCCAGGAAATCCCAAAGTCCCTTTCATCACTCTCCCCTCCAGGAAATCCAAAAGACCCCTTCATCACACACTCCCCAGGAAATCCCAAAGACCCTTTCATCACCCTCCCCCCAGGAAATCCCAAAGACCCTTTCATCATCCTCCTCCCAGGAAATCCCAAAGATCCTTTCCTCACTCTCCCCCTTTGGAAATCCCAAAGACCCTTTCATCAATCTACCCTCCCAGGAAATCCCAAAGACCCTTTCATCTCCCTCCCACCCAGGAAATCCCAAAGACCTCTTCATCTCCCTCCCACCCAGGAAATCCCAAAGACCCTTTCATCACCCTCCGCCCCAATAAATTCCAAAGACCCTTTCATCACCCTCCCCCCCAGGAAATCCCAAAGTCCCTTTCATCACTCTCCCCTCCAGGAAATCCAAAAGACCCCTTCATCACACACCCCCCAGGAAATCCCAAAGACCCTTTCATCACCCTCCCCCCAAGAAATCCCGAAGACCCTTTCATCATCCTCCTCCTAGGAAATCCCAAAGACCCTTTAATCACTCTCCCCCTTTGGAAATCCCAAAGACCCTTTCATCACACTCCCACCAGAAAATCCCAAAGACCCTTTCATCACCCTCCACCCCCAGGAAATCCCAAAGCCCCTTCATCACCCTCCCCCCCCAGGGAATCCCAAAGACCTTTTCATCACCCTGCCTCTCAGGAAATCCCAAAGACCATTTCATCACCCTCCCTTCCCAGGTAATCCCAAAGACCCTACCATCACCCTACCCTCCCACGGAATCCCAAAGCCACTTACATCACCCTCCCCTCCCAGGAAATCCCAAAAACCCTTTCATCACCCTCCCCCCTCAGGAAATCCCAAAGACCCCTTCATCACCCTCCCCCCAAGAAATTCCAAAGACCCTTTCATCACCCTCCCCGACCCCAGGATATCCCAAAGACCCTTTCATCACTCTCCCCTCCAGGAAATCCCAAAGACACTTTCATCACCCTCCCCCTCAGGAAATCCCAAAGACCATTTCATCACCCAACCCCCGAGGAAATCCCAAACACCCCTTCATCACCCTCCCCCTCAGGAAATCCCAAAGACCATTTCATCACCCAACCCCCGAGGAAATCCCAAACACCCCTTCATCATCCTCCCCCCAGGAAATCCCAAAGACCCTTTTTAGACCCTCCCTGCCCGTCCGGGAAATCCCAAAGACCCTTTCATCAATCTCCCCTCCCAGGAAATCCCATAGACCGTTTCAACACCCTCCCCCCACAGGAAATCCAAAAGACCCCTTCATCACACACCCCCCAGGAAATCCCAAAGACCCTTTCATCACCCTCCCCCTAGGAAATCCCAAAGACCCTTTCATCACCCTCCCCCCCAATAAATTCCTAAGACCCTTTCATCACCCTCCCCCGCAGGAAATCCCAAAGTCCCTTTCATCACTCTCTCCTCCAGGAAATCCAAAAGACCCCTTTATCACACACTCCCCAGGAAATCCCAAAGACCCTTTCATCACCCTCCCCCCAGGAAATCCCAAAGACCCTTTCATCATCCTCCTCCCAGGAAATACCAAAGACCCTTTCCTCACTCTCCCCCTTTGGAAATCCCAAAGACCCTTTCATCACCCTCCCCTCCCAGGAAATCCCAAAGACCCTTTCAACACCCTCCCCCCCAGGAAATCCGAAAGACCCCTTCATCACACACCCCCCCCGGAAATCCCAAAGACCCTTTCATCACTCTCCCCCTTCGGAAATCCCAAAGACCCTTTCATCATCCTCCTCCCAGGAAATCCCAAAGACCCTTTCATCACCCTCCCTTCCCAGGTAATCCCAAAGACCCTTTCATCACCCTCCCCTCCCAGGAAATCCCAAAGCCCCTTACATCATCCCTCCCCTCCCAGGAAATCCCAAAGACCCTTTCAACCACCCCCCCCCCCCAGGAAATCAGAAAGACCCCTTCATCACCCTCCCCCACAGGAAATCCCAAAGACCCATTCATCACCCTCCCCCCCACAAGAAATGCCAAAGCCATATTCATCACCCTCCCCACCCCAGGAAATCCCAAAAACCCTTTCATCACCCTCCCCCCTCAGGAAATCCCAAAGACCCCTTCATCACCCTCCCCCCAAGAAATTCCAAAGACCCTTTCATCACCCTCCCCGACCCCAGGATATCCCAAAGACCCTTTCATCACTCTCCCCTCCAGGAAATCCCAAAGACCCTTTCATCACCCTCCCCCTCAGGAAATCCCAAAGACCATTTCATCACCCAACCCCCGAGGAAATCCCAAACACCCCTTCATCATCCTCCCCCCAGGAAATCCCAAAGACCCTTTTTAGACCCACCCTCCCCGTCCGGGAAATCCCAAAGACCCTTTAATCACCCTTCCTCTCAGGAAATCTCAAAGACCCTTTCATCACCCTCCCCCCCAGGAAATCCCAAAGACCCTTTCATCACCCTCCCCCCACAGGAAATCCCAAAGACCCTTTCATCACCCTCCCCCTTCTCCCAGGAAATCCCAAAGACACTTTCATCACACTCACCACCCCAGGAAATCCCAAAGACCCTTTCATCACCCTCCACGCCCAGGAAATCCCAAATACCCTTTCATCACCCTCCCCCCCCAGGAAATCCGAAATACCCCTTCATCACACACCCCCCAGGAAATCCCAAAGACCCTTTCATCACCCTCCCCTCAGGAAATCCCAAAGACCCGTTCATCATCCTCCTCCCAGGAAATCCCAAAGACCCTTTCATCACTCTCCCCCTTTGGAAATCCCAAAGACCCTTTCATCAATCTCCCCTCCCAGGAAATCCCATAGACCGTTTCAACACCCTCCCCCCACAGGAAATCCAAAAGACCCCTTCATCACACACCCCCCAGGAAATCCCAAAGACCCTTTCATCACCCTCCCCCTAGGAAATCCCAAAGACCCTTTCATCACCCTCCCACCCAGGAAATCCCAAAGACCTCTTCATCACCCTCCCCACTCAGGAAATCCCAAAGACCCTTTCATCACCCTCCCCCCCAATAAATTCCTAAGACCCTTTCATCACCCTCCCCCGCAGGAAATCCCAAAGTCCCTTTCATCACTCTCTCCTCCAGGAAATCCAAAAGACCCCTTTATCACACACTCCCCAGGAAATCCCAAAGACCCTTTCATCACCCTCCCCCCAGGAAATCCCAAAGACCCTTTCATCACCCTCCAACCCAGGAAATCCCAAAGACCCTTACATCACACACCCCCCAGGAAAGCCCAAAGAGCCTTTCATCACACTCCCACCAGAAAATCCCAAAGACCCTTTCATCACCCTCCACCCCCAGGAAATCCCAAAGCCCCTTCATCACCCTCCCCCCCTCCAGGGAATCCCAAAGACCTTTTCATCACCCTGCCTCTCAGGAAATCCCAAAGACCCTTTCATCACCCTCCCTTCCCAGGTAATCCCAAAGACCCTATCATCACCCTACCCTCCCACGGAATCCCAAAGCACCTTACATCACCCTCCCCTCCCAGGAAATCCCAAAGACCCTTTCAACCACCGCCCCCCCCTGCACCCCAGGAAATCAGAAAGACCCCTTCATCACCCTCCCCCACAGGAAATCCCAGAGACCCATTCATCACCCTCCCCCCCACAAGAAATGCCAAAGACATATTCATCACCCTCCCCACCCCAGGAAATCCCAAAAACCCTTTCATCACCCTCCCCCCTCAGGAAATCCCAAAGACCCCTTCATCACCCTCCCCCCAAGAAATTCCAAAGACCCTTTCATCACCCTGCCTCTCAGGAAATCCCAAAGACCCTTTCATCATCCTCCCCGCAGGAAATCCCACAGACCCTTTTTAGACCCTCCCTCCTCGCCCAGGAAATCCCAAAGACCCTTTAATCACCCTCCCTCTCAGGAAATCTCAAAGACCCTTTCATCACCCTCCCCCCACAAGAAATCCCAAAGACCCTTTCATCACTGTCCCCCTCAGGAAATCCCAAAGACCCTTTCATCACCATCCCCCTCAGGAATTCCCAAAGACCCTTTCATCACCCTCACCTCCCAGGAAATCCCAAAGACCCTATCATCACCCTACCCTCCCATGGAATCCCAAAGCCCCTTACATCACCATCCCCTCCCAGGAAATCTCAAAGACCCTTACATCACACACCCCCCAGGAAAGCCCAAAGACCCTTTCATCACACTCCCACCAGAAAATCCCAAAGACCCTTTCATCACCCTCCACCCCCAGGAAATCCCAAAGCCCCTTCATCACCCTCCCCCCCCCCAGGGAATCCCAAAGACCTTTTCATCACCCTGCCTCTCAGGAAATCCCAAAGACCATTTCATCACCCTCCCTTCCCAGGTAATCCCAAAGACCCTATCATCACCCTACCCTCCCACGGAATCCCAAAGCCCCTTACATCACCCTCCCCTCCCAGGAAATCCCAAAGACCCTTTCAACCACCCCCCCCCCCCCGCACCCCAGGAAATCAGAAAGACCCCTTCATCATCCTCCCCCAAAGGAAATCCCAAAGACCCATTCATCACCCTCCCCCCCACAAGAAATGCCAAAGACATATTCATCACCCTCCCCACCCCAGGAAATCCCAAAAACCCTTTCATCACCCTCCCCCCTCAGGAAATCCCAAAGACCCCTTCATCACCCTCCCCCCAAGAAATTCCAAAGACCCTTTCATCACCCTCCCCGACCCCAGGATATCCCAAAGACCCTTTCATCACTCTCCCCTCCAGGAAATCCCAAAGACACTTTCATCACCCTCCCCCTCAGGAAATCCCAAAGACCATTTCATCACCCAACCCCCGAGGAAATCCCAAACACCCCTTCATCACCCTCCCCCTCAGGAAATCCCAAAGACCATTTCATCACCCAACCCCCGAGGAAATCCCAAACACCCCTTCATCATCCTCCCCCCAGGAAATCCCAAAGACCCTTTTTAGACCCTCCCTGCCCGTCCGGGAAATCCCAAAGACCCTTTAATCACCCTTCCTCTCTGGAAATCTCAAAGACCCTTTCATCACCCTCCCCCCCAGGAAATCCCAAAGACCCTTTCATCACCCTCCCCCCACAGGAAATCCCAAAGACCCTTTCATCACCCTCCCCCTTCTCCCAGGAAATCCCAAAGACACTTTCATCACACTCACCACCCCAGGAAATCCCAAAGACCCTTTCATCACCCTCCACGCCCAGGAAATCCCAAATACCCTTTCATCACCCTCCCCCCCCAGCAAATCCGAAATACCCCTTCATCACACACCCCCCAGGAAATCCCAAAGACCCTTTCATCACCCTCCCCCCAGGAAATCCCAAAGACCCTTTCATCACCCTCCCACCCAGGAAATCCCAAAGACCTCTTCATCACCCTCCCCACTCAGGAAATCCCAAAGACCCTTTCATCACCCTCCCCCCCAATAAATTCCAAGGACCCTTTCATCACCCTCCCCCCCAGGAAATCCCAAAGTCCCTTTCATCACTCTCCCCTCCAGGAAATCCAAAAGACCCCTTCATCACACACTCCCCAGGAAATCCCAAAGACCCTTTCATCACCCTCCCCCCAGGAAATCCCAAAGACCCTTTCATCATCCTCCTCCCAGGAAATCCCAAAGATCCTTTCCTCACTCTCCCCCTTTGGAAATCCCAAAGACCCTTTCATCAATCTACCCTCCCAGGAAATCCCAAAGACCCTTTCATCTCCCTCCCACCCAGGAAATCCCAAAGACCTCTTCATCTCCCTCCCACCCAGGAAATCCCAAAGACCCTTTCATCACCCTCCGCCCCAATAAATTCCAAAGACCCTTTCATCACCCTCCCCCCCAGGAAATCCCAAAGTCCCTTTCATCACTCTCCCCTCCAGGAAATCCAAAAGACCCCTTCATCACACACCCCCCAGGAAATCCCAAAGACCCTTTCATCACCCTCCCCCCAAGAAATCCCGAAGACCCTTTCATCATCCTCCTCCTAGGAAATCCCAAAGACCCTTTAATCACTCTCCCCCTTTGGAAATCCCAAAGACCCTTTCATCACACTCCCACCAGAAAATCCCAAAGACCCTTTCATCACCCTCCACCCCCAGGAAATCCCAAAGCCCCTTCATCACCCTCCCCCCCCAGGGAATCCCAAAGACCTTTTCATCACCCTGCCTCTCAGGAAATCCCAAAGACCATTTCATCACCCTCCCTTCCCAGGTAATCCCAAAGACCCTACCATCACCCTACCCTCCCACGGAATCCCAAAGCCACTTACATCACCCTCCCCTCCCAGGAAATCCCAAAAACCCTTTCATCACCCTCCCCCCTCAGGAAATCCCAAAGACCCCTTCATCACCCTCCCCCCAAGAAATTCCAAAGACCCTTTCATCACCCTCCCCGACCCCAGGATATCCCAAAGACCCTTTCATCACTCTCCCCTCCAGGAAATCCCAAAGACACTTTCATCACCCTCCCCCTCAGGAAATCCCAAAGACCATTTCATCACCCAACCCCCGAGGAAATCCCAAACACCCCTTCATCACCCTCCCCCTCAGGAAATCCCAAAGACCATTTCATCACCCAACCCCCGAGGAAATCCCAAACACCCCTTCATCATCCTCCCCCCAGGAAATCCCAAAGACCCTTTTTAGACCCTCCCTGCCCGTCCGGGAAATCCCAAAGACCCTTTCATCAATCTCCCCTCCCAGGAAATCCCATAGACCGTTTCAACACCCTCCCCCCACAGGAAATCCAAAAGACCCCTTCATCACACACCCCCCAGGAAATCCCAAAGACCCTTTCATCACCCTCCCCCTAGGAAATCCCAAAGACCCTTTCATCACCCTCCCCCCCAATAAATTCCTAAGACCCTTTCATCACCCTCCCCCGCAGGAAATCCCAAAGTCCCTTTCATCACTCTCTCCTCCAGGAAATCCAAAAGACCCCTTTATCACACACTCCCCAGGAAATCCCAAAGACCCTTTCATCACCCTCCCCCCAGGAAATCCCAAAGACCCTTTCATCATCCTCCTCCCAGGAAATACCAAAGACCCTTTCCTCACTCTCCCCCTTTGGAAATCCCAAAGACCCTTTCATCACCCTCCCCTCCCAGGAAATCCCAAAGACCCTTTCAACACCCTCCCCCCCAGGAAATCCGAAAGACCCCTTCATCACACACCCCCCCCGGAAATCCCAAAGACCCTTTCATCACTCTCCCCCTTCGGAAATCCCAAAGACCCTTTCATCATCCTCCTCCCAGGAAATCCCAAAGACCCTTTCATCACCCTCCCTTCCCAGGTAATCCCAAAGACCCTTTCATCACCCTCCCCTCCCAGGAAATCCCAAAGCCCCTTACATCATCCCTCCCCTCCCAGGAAATCCCAAAGACCCTTTCAACCACCCCCCCCCCAGGAAATCAGAAAGACCCCTTCATCACCCTCCCCCACAGGAAATCCCAAAGACCCATTCATCACCCTCCCCCCCACAAGAAATGCCAAAGCCATATTCATCACCCTCCCCACCCCAGGAAATCCCAAAAACCCTTTCATCACCCTCCCCCCTCAGGAAATCCCAAAGACCCCTTCATCACCCTCCCCCCAAGAAATTCCAAAGACCCTTTCATCACCCTCCCCGACCCCAGGATATCCCAAAGACCCTTTCATCACTCTCCCCTCCAGGAAATCCCAAAGACCCTTTCATCACCCTCCCCCTCAGGAAATCCCAAAGACCATTTCATCACCCAACCCCCGAGGAAATCCCAAACACCCCTTCATCATCCTCCCCCCAGGAAATCCCAAAGACCCTTTTTAGACCCACCCTCCCCGTCCGGGAAATCCCAAAGACCCTTTAATCACCCTTCCTCTCAGGAAATCTCAAAGACCCTTTCATCACCCTCCCCCCCAGGAAATCCCAAAGACCCTTTCATCACCCTCCCCCCACAGGAAATCCCAAAGACCCTTTCATCACCCTCCCCCTTCTCCCAGGAAATCCCAAAGACACTTTCATCACACTCACCACCCCAGGAAATCCCAAAGACCCTTTCATCACCCTCCACGCCCAGGAAATCCCAAATACCCTTTCATCACCCTCCCCCCCCAGGAAATCCGAAATACCCCTTCATCACACACCCCCCAGGAAATCCCAAAGACCCTTTCATCACCCTCCCCTCAGGAAATCCCAAAGACCCGTTCATCATCCTCCTCCCAGGAAATCCCAAAGACCCTTTCATCACTCTCCCCCTTTGGAAATCCCAAAGACCCTTTCATCAATCTCCCCTCCCAGGAAATCCCATAGACCGTTTCAACACCCTCCCCCCACAGGAAATCCAAAAGACCCCTTCATCACACACCCCCCAGGAAATCCCAAAGACCCTTTCATCACCCTCCCCCTAGGAAATCCCAAAGACCCTTTCATCACCCTCCCACCCAGGAAATCCCAAAGACCTCTTCATCACCCTCCCCACTCAGGAAATCCCAAAGACCCTTTCATCACCCTCCCCCCCAATAAATTCCTAAGACCCTTTCATCACCCTCCCCCGCAGGAAATCCCAAAGTCCCTTTCATCACTCTCTCCTCCAGGAAATCCAAAAGACCCCTTTATCACACACTCGCCAGGAAATCCCAAAGACCCTTTCATCACCCTCCCCCCAGGAAATCCCAAAGACCCTTTCATCACCCTCCAACCCAGGAAATCCCAAAGACCCTTACATCACACACCCCCCAGGAAAGCCCAAAGAGCCTTTCATCACACTCCCACCAGAAAATCCCAAAGACCCTTTCATCACCCTCCACCCCCAGGAAATCCCAAAGCCCCTTCATCACCCTCCCCCCCTCCAGGGAATCCCAAAGACCTTTTCATCACCCTGCCTCTCAGGAAATCCCAAAGACCCTTTCATCACCCTCCCTTCCCAGGTAATCCCAAAGACCCTATCATCACCCTACCCTCCCACGGAATCCCAAAGCACCTTACATCACCCTCCCCTCCCAGGAAATCCCAAAGACCCTTTCAACCACCGCCCCCCCCTGCACCCCAGGAAATCAGAAAGACCCCTTCATCACCCTCCCCCACAGGAAATCCCAGAGACCCATTCATCACCCTCCCCCCCACAAGAAATGCCAAAGACATATTCATCACCCTCCCCACCCCAGGAAATCCCAAAAACCCTTTCATCACCCTCCCCCCTCAGGAAATCCCAAAGACCCCTTCATCACCCTCCCCCCAAGAAATTCCAAAGACCCTTTCATCACCCTCCCCGACCCCAGGATATCCCAAAGACCCTTTCATCACTCTCCCCTCCAGGAAATCCCAAAGACACTTTCAGCACCCTCCCCCTCAGGAAATCCCAAAGACCATTTCATCACCCAACCCCCGAGGAAATCCCAAACACCCCTTCATCATCCTCCCCCCAGGAAATCCCAAAGACCCTTTTTAGACCCTCCCTCCCCGTCCGGGAAATCCCAAAGACCCTTTAATCACCCTTCCTCTCAGGAAATCTCAAAGACCCTTTCATCACCCTCCACCCCCAGGAAATCCCAAAGCCCCTTCATCGCCCTCCCCCCCAGGGAATCCCAAAGACCCTTTCATCACCCTGCCTCTCAGGAAATCCCAAAGACCCTTTCATCATCCTCCCCGCAGGAAATCCCACAGACCCTTTTTAGACCCTCCCTCCTCGCCCAGGAAATCCCAAAGACCCTTTAATCACCCTCCCTCTCAGGAAATCTCAAAGACCCTTTCATCACCCTCCCCCCACAAGAAATCCCAAAGACCCTTTCATCACTGTCCCCCTCAGGAAATCCCAAAGACCCTTTCATCACCATCCCCCTCAGGAATTCCCAAAGACCCTTTCATCACCCTCACCTCCCAGGAAATCCCAAAGACCCTATCATCACCCTACCCTCCCATGGAATCCCAAAGCCCCTTACATCACCATCCCCTCCCAGGAAATCCCAAAGACCCTTACATCACACACCCCCCAGGAAAGCCCAAAGACCCTTTCATCACACTCCCACCAGAAAATCCCAAAGACCCTTTCATCACCCTCCACCCCCAGGAAATCCCAAAGCCCCTTGATCACCCTCCCCCCCCAGGGAATCCCAAAGACCTTTTCATCACCCTGCCTCTCAGGAAATCCCAAAGACCATTTCATCACCCTCCCTTCCCAGGTAATCCCAAAGACCCTATCATCACCCTACCCTCCCACGGAATCCCAAAGCCCCTTACATCACCCTCCCCTCCCAGGAAATCCCAAAGACCCTTTCAACCACCCCCCCCCCCCGCACCCCAGGAAATCAGAAAGACCCCTTCATCATCCTCCCCCAAAGGAAATCCCAAAGACCCATTCATCACCCTCCCCCCCACAAGAAATGCCAAAGACATATTCATCACCCTCCCCACCCCAGGAAATCCCAAAAACCCTTTCATCACCCTCCCCCCTCAGGAAATCCCAAAGACCCCTTCATCACCCTCCCCCCAAGAAATTCCAAAGACCCTTTCATCACCCTCCCCGACCCCAGGATATCCCAAAGACCCTTTCATCACTCTCCCCTCCAGGAAATCCCAAAGACACTTTCATCACCCTCCCCCTCAGGAAATCCCAAAGACCATTTCATCACCCAACCCCCGAGGAAATCCCAAACACCCCTTCATCACCCTCCCCCTCAGGAAATCCCAAAGACCATTTCATCACCCAACCCCCGAGGAAATCCCAAACACCCCTTCATCATCCTCCCCCCAGGAAATCCCAAAGACCATTTTTAGACCCTCCCTGCCCGTCCGGGAAATCCCAAAGACCCTTTAATCACCCTTCCTCTCTGGAAATCTCAAAGACCCTTTCATCACCCTCCCCCCCAGGAAATCCCAAAGACCCTTTCATCACCCTCCCCCCACAGGAAATCCCAAAGACCCTTTCATCACCCTCCCCCTTCTCCCAGGAAATCCCAAAGACACTTTCATCACACTCACCACCCCAGGAAATCCCAAAGACCCTTTCATCACCCTCCACGCCCAGGAAATCCCAAATACCCTTTCATCACCCTCCCCCCCCAGCAAATCCGAAATACCCCTTCATCACACACCCCCCAGGAAATCCCAAAGACCCTTTCATCACCCTCCCCCCAGGAAATCCCAAAGACCCTTTCATCACCCTCCCACCCAGGAAATCCCAAAGACCTCTTCATCACCCTCCCCACTCAGGAAATCCCAAAGACCCTTTCATCACCCTCCCCCCCAATAAATTCCAAGGACCCTTTCATCACCCTCCCCCCCAGGAAATCCCAAAGTCCCTTTCATCACTCTCCCCTCCAGGAAATCCAAAAGACCCCTTCATCACACACTCCCCAGGAAATCCCAAAGACCCTTTCATCACCCTCCCCCCAGGAAATCCCAAAGACCCTTTCATCATCCTCCTCCCAGGAAATCCCAAAGATCCTTTCCTCACTCTCCCCCTTTGGAAATCCCAAAGACCCTTTCATCAATCTACCCTCCCAGGCAATCCCAAAGACCCTTTCATCATCCTCCCCCCATCAAATCCCAAAAACCCTTTCATCACCCTCCCCTCCCAGGAAATCCCAAAGACCCTTTCAACACCCTCCCCCCCAGGAAATCCGAAAGACCCCTTCATCACACACCCCACCCCGGAAATCCCAAAGACCCTTTCATCACTCTCCCCCTTAGGAAATCCCAAAGACCCTTTCATCACCCTCCCCTCCCAGGAAATCCCAAAGACCGTTTCAACACCCTCCCCCCCCAGGACATCCAAAAGACCCCTTCATCACACACCCCCCAGGAAATCGCAAAGACCCTTTCATCACCCTCCCCGCAGGAAATCCCAAAGACCCTTTCATCTCCCTCCCACCCAGGAAATCCCAAAGACCCTTTCATCTCCCTCCCACCCAGGAAATCCCAAAGACCTCTTCATCACCCTCCCCCCTCAGGAAATCCCAAAGACCCTTTCATCACCCTCCCCCCCAATAAATTCCAAAGACCCTTTCATCACCCTCCCCCCCAGGAAATCCCAAAGTCCCTTTCATCACTCTCCCCTCCAGGAAATCCAAAAGACCCCTTCATCACACACCCCCCAGGAAATCCCAAAGACCCTTTCATCACCCTCCCCCCAGGAAATCCCGAAGACCCTTTCATCATCCTCCTCCCAGGAAATCCCAAAGACCCTTTCATCACTCTCCCCCTTTGGAAATCCCAAAGACCCTTTCATCATTCTCCCCTCCCAGGAAATCCCAAAGACCGTTTCAACACCCTCCCCCCAAGGAAATCCGAAAGACCTCTTCATCACACACCACACAGGAAATCCCAAAGATCTTTCAACACCCTCCGCCCAGGCAATCCCAAAGACCCTTTCATCATCCTCCCCCCATCAAATCCCAAAAACTCTTTCATCACACTCACCACCCCAGGAAATCCCAAAGACCCTTTCATCACCCTCCACGCCCAGGAAATCCCAAATACCCTTTCATCACCCTCCCCCCCCAGGAAATCCGAAATACCCCTTCATCACACACCCCCCAGGAAATCCCAAAGACCCTTTCATCACCCTCCCCCCAGGAAATCCAAAAGACCCTTTCATCATCCTCCTCCCAGGAAATCCCAAAGACCCTTTCATCACTCTCCCCCTTTGGAAATCCCAAAGACCCTTTCATCAATCTCCCCTCCCAGGAAATCCCATAGACCGTTTCAACACCCTCCCCCCACAGGAAATCCAAAAGACCCCTTCATCACACACCCCCCAGGAAATCCCAAAGACCCTTTCATCACCCTCCCCCCAGGAAATCCCAAAGACCCTTTCATCACCCTCCCACCCAGGAAATCCCAAAGACCTCTTCATCACCCTCCCCACTCAGGAAATCCCAAAGACCCTTTCATCACCCTCCCCCCCAATAAATTCCAAAGACCCTTTCATCACCCTCCCACCCAGGAAATCCCAAAGTCCCTTTCATCACTCTCCCCTCCAGGAAATCCAAAAGACCCCTTCATCACACACTCCCCAGGAAATCCCAAAGACCCTTTCATCACCCTCCCCCCAGGAAATCCCAAAGACCCTTTCATCATCCTCCTCCCAGGGAATCCCAAAGACCCTTTCCTCACTCTCCCCCTTTGGAAATCCCAAAGACCCTTTCATCACCCTCCCCTCCCAGGAAATCCCAAAGACCCTTTCAACACCCTCCCCCCCAAGGAAATCCGAAAGACCCCTTCATCACACACCCCCCCCCCGGAAATCCCAAAGACCCTTTCATCACTCTCCCCCTTAGGAAATCCCAAAGACCCTTTCATCATCCTCCTCCCAGGAAATCCCAAAGACCCTTTCATCACCCTCCCTTCCCAGGTAATCCCAAAGACCCTTTCATCACCCTCCCCTCCCAGGAAATCCCAAAGCCCCTTACATCATCCCTCCCCTCCCAGGAAATCCCAAAGACCCTTTCAACCACCACCCCCCCCAGGAAATCAGAAAGACCCCTTCATCACCCTCCCCCACAGGAAATCCCAAAGACCCATTCATCACCCTCCCCCCCACAAGAAATGCCAAAGACATATTCATCACCCTCCCCACCCCAGGAAATCCCAAAAACCCTTTCATCACCCTCCCCCCTCAGGAAATCCCAAAGACCCCTTCATCACCCTCCCCCCAAGAAATTCCAAAGACCCTTTCATCACCCTCCCCGACCCCAGGAAATCCCAAAGACCCTTTCATCACTCTCCCCTCCAGGAAATCCCAAAGACCCTTTCATCACCCTCCCCCTCAGGAAATCCCAAAGACCCTTTCATCACCCAACCCCCGAAAAAATCCCAAACACCCCTTCATCATCCTCCCCCCAGGAAATCCCAAAGACCCTTTTTAGACCCTCCCTCCCCGTCCGGGAAATCCCAAAGACCCTTTAATCACCCTTCCTCTCAGGAAATCTCAAAGACCCTTTCATCATTCTCCCCTCCCAGGAAATCCCAAAGACCGTTTCAACACCCTCCCCCCCAGGAAATCCGAAAGACCTCTTCATCACACACCACACAGGAAATCCCAAAGATCTTTCAACACCCTCCGCCCAGGCAATCCCAAAGACCCTTTCATCATCCTCCCCCCATCAAATCCCAAAAACTCTTTCATCACACTCACCACCCCAGGAAATCCCAAAGACCCTTTCATCACCCTCCACGCCCAGGAAATCCCAAATACCCTTTCATCACCCTCCCCCGCCAGGAAATCCGAAATACCCCTTCATCACACACCCCCCAGGAAATCCCAAAGACCCTTTCATCACCCTCCCCCCAGGAAATCCAAAAGACCCTTTCATCATCCTCCTCCCAGGAAATCCCAAAGACCCTTTCATCACTCTCCCCTTTTGGAAATCCCAAAGACCCTTTCATCAATCTCCCCTCCCAGGAAATCCCATAGACCGTTTCAACACCCTCCCCCCACAGGAAATCCAAAAGACCCCTTCATCACACACCCCCCAGGAAATCCCAAAGACCCTTTCATCACCCTCCCCCCAGGAAATCCCAAAGACCCTTTCATCACCCTCCCACCCAGGAAATCCCAAAGACCTCTTCATCACCCTCCCCACTCAGGAAATCCCAAAGACCCTTTCATCACCCTCCCCCCCAATAAATTCCAAAGACCCTTTCATCACCCTCCCACCCAGGAAATCCCAAAGACCTCTTCATCACCCTCCCCACTCAGGAAATCCCAAAGACCCTTTCATCACCCTCCCCCCCAATAAATTCCAAAGACCCTTTCATCACCCTCCCCCCCAGGAAATCCCAAAGTCCCTTTCATCACTCTCCCCTCCAGGAAATCCAAAAGACCCCTTCATCACACACTCCCCAGGAAATCCCAAAGACCCTTTCATCACCCTCCCCCCAGGAAATCCCAAAGACCCTTTCATCATCCTCCTCCCAGGAAATCCCAAAGACCCTTTCCTCACTCTCCCCCTTTGGAAATCCCAAAGACCCTTTCATCACCCTCCCCTCCCAGGAAATCCCAAAGACCCTTTCAACACCCTCCCCCCCAAGGAAATCCGAAAGACCCCTTCATCACACACCCCCCCCCCCGGAAATCCCAAAGACCCTTTCATCACTCTCCCCCTTAGGAAATCCCAAAGACCCTTTCATCATCCTCCTCCCAGGAAATCCCAAAGACCCTTTCATCACCCTCCCTTCCCAGGTAATCCCAAAGACCCTTTCATCACCCTCCCCTCCCAGGAAATCCCAAAGCCCCTTACATCATCCCTCCCCTCCCAGGAAATCCCAAAGACCCTTTCAACCACCACCCCCCCCAGGAAATCAGAAAGACCCCTTCATCACCCTCCCCCACAGGAAATCCCAAAGACCCATTCATCACTCTCCCCCTTAGGAAATCCCAAAGACCCTTTCATCATCCTCCTCCCAGGAAATCCCAAAGACCCTTTCATCACCCTCCCTTCCCAGGTAATCCCAAAGACCCTTTCATCACCCTCCCCTCCCAGGAAATCCCAAAGCCCCTTACATCATCCCTCCCCTCCCAGGAAATCCCAAAGACCCTTTCAACCACCACCCCCCCCAGGAAATCAGAAAGACCCCTTCATCACCCTCCCCCACAGGAAATCCCAAAGACCCATTCATCACCCTCCCCCCCACAAGAAATGCCAAAGACATATTCATCACCCTCCCCACCCTAGGAAATCCCAAAAACCCTTTCATCACCCTCCCCGACCCCAGGAAATCCCAAAGACCCTTTCATCACTCTCCCCTCCAGGAAATCCCAAAGACCCTTTCATCACCCTCCCCCTCAGGAAATCCCAAAGACCCTTTCATCACCCAACCCCCGAAAAAATCCCAAACACCCCTTCATCATCCTCCCCCCAGGAAATCCCAAAGACCCTTTTTAGACCCTCCCTCCCTGTCCGGGAAATCCCAAAGACCCTTTAATCACCCTTCCTCTCAGGAAATCTCAAAGACCCTTTCATCACCCTCCCCCCCAGGAAATCCCAAAGACCCTTTCATCACCCTCCCCCCACAGGAAATCCAAAAGACCATTTCATCACCCTCCCCCACAGGAAATCCCAAAGACCCATTCATCACTCTCCCCCTTAGGAAATCCCAAAGACCCTTTCATCATCCTCCTCCCAGGAAATCCCAAAGACCCTTTCATCACCCTCCCTTCCCAGGTAATCCCAAAGACCCTTTCATCACCCTCCCCTCCCAGGAAATCCCAAAGCCCCTTACATCATCCCTCCCCTCCCAGGAAATCCCAAAGACCCTTTCAACCACCACCCCCCCCAGGAAATCAGAAAGACCCCTTCATCACCCTCCCCCACAGGAAATCCCAAAGACCCATTCATCACCCTCCCCCCCACAAGAAATGCCAAAGACATATTCATCACCCTCCCCACCCTAGGAAATCCCAAAAACCCTTTCATCAGCCTCCCCGACCCCAGGAAATCCCAAAGACCCTTTCATCACTCTCCCCTCCAGGAAATCCCAAAGACCCTTTCATCACCCTCCCCCTCAGGAAATCCCAAAGACCCTTTCATCACCCAACCCCCGAAAAAATCCCAAACACCCCTTCATCATCCTCCCCCCAGGAAATCCCAAAGACCCTTTTTAGACCCTCCCTCCCTGTCCGGGAAATCCCAAAGACCCTTTAATCACCCTTCCTCTCAGGAAATCTCAAAGACCCTTTCATCACCCTCCCCCCCAGGAAATCCCAAAGACCCTTTCATCACCCTCCCCCCACAGGAAATCCAAAAGACCATTTCATCACTCTCCCCCTCAGGAAGTCCCAAAGACCCTTTCATCACCCTCCCACCCCCGCAGGAAATCCCAAAGACCCCTTCATCTCCCTCCCCCCCCACGGAAATCCCAAATTCCCCATCATCACCCTCCCCCCCAGGAAATCCCAAGGACCCTTTCATCACCCTCCCCCCTCCCAGGAAATCCCAAAGACACTTTCATCACACTCACCACCCCAGGAAATCCCAAAGACCCTTTCATCACCCTCCCCCACAGGAAATCCGAAAGACCCCTACATCACACACCCCCCAGGAAATCCCAAAGAACCTTTCATCACCCTCCCCCCAGGAAATCCCAAAGACCCTTTCATCATCCTCCTCCCAGGAAATCCCAAAGACCCTTTCATCACTCTCCCCCTTTGGAAATCCCAAAGACCCTTTCATCACCCTCCCACCCAGGAAATCCCAAAGACCTCTTCATCACCCTCCCCACTCAGGAAATCCCAAAGACCCTTTCATCACCCTCCCCCCCAATAAATTCCAAAGACCCTTTCATCACCCTCCCCCCCAGGAAATCCCAAAGTCCCTTTCATCACTCTCCCCTCCAGGAAATCCAAAAGACCCCTTCATCACACACTCCCCAGGAAATCCCAAAGACCCTTTCATCACCCTCCCCCCAGGAAATCCCAAAGATCCTTTCCTCACTCACCCCCTTTGGAAATCCCAAAGACCCTTTCATCAATCTACCCTCCCAGGAAATCCCAAAGACCGTTTCAACACCCTCCCCCCCCCAGGAAATCCGAAAGACCCCTTCATCACACTGCCCCCCGGAAATCCCAAAGATCTTTCAACACCCTCCACCCAGGAAATCCCAAAGACCCTTTCATCATCCTCCCCCCATCAAATCCCAAAGACCCTTTCATCACTCTCCCCCTTAGGAAATCCCAAAGACCCTTTCATCACCCTCCCCTCCCAGGAAATCCCAAAGACCCTTTCAACACCCTCCCCCACAGGAAATCCGAAAGACCCCTTCATCACACACCCCCCAGGAAAGCCCAAAGACCCTTTCATCACACTCTCACCAGAAAATCCCAAAGACCCTTTCATCACACTCCACCCCCAGGAAATCCCAAAGCCCCTTCATCACCCTCCCCCCCAGGGAATCCCAAAGACCCTTTCATCACCCTGCCTCTCAGGAAATCCCAAAGACCCTTTCATCACCCTCCCTTCCCAGGTCATCCCAAAGACCCTATCATCACCCTACCCTCCCACAGAATCCCAAAGCCCCTTACATCACCCTCCCCTCCCAGGAAATCCCAAAGACCCTTTCAACCACCCCACTCCGCACCCCAGGAAATCAGAAAGACCCCTTCATCACCCTCCCCTCCAGGAAATCCCAAAGACACTTTCATCACCCTCCCCCTCAGGAAATCCCAAAGACCATTTCATCACCCAACCCCCGAGGAAATCCCAAACACCCCTTCATCATCCTCCCCCCAGGAAATCCCAAAGACCCTTTTTAGACCCTCCCTCCCCGTCCGGGAAATCCCAAAGACCCTTTAATCACCCTTCCTCTCAGGAAATCTCAAAGACCCTTTCATCACCCTCCCCCCCAGGAAATCCCAAAGACCCTTTCATCACCCTCCCCCCACAGGAAATCCCAAAGACCCTTTCATCACCCTCCCCCTTCTCCCAGGACATCCCAAAGACACTTTCATCACACTCACCACCCCAGGAAATCCCAAAGACCCTTTGATCACCCTCCACGCCCAGGAAATCCCAAATACCCTTTCAACACCCTCCCCCCCCAGGAAATCTGAAATACCCCTTCATCACACACCCCCCAGGAAATCCCAAAGACCCTTTCATCACCCTCCCCACAGGAAATCCCAAAGACCCTTTCATCATCCTCCTCCCAGGAAATCCCAAAGACCCTTTCATCACTCTCCCCCTTTGGAAATCCCAAAGACCCTTTCATCAATCTCCCCTCCCAGGAAATCCCATAGACCGTTTCAACATCCTCCCCCCACAGGAAATCCAAAAGACCCCTTCATCACACACCCCACCCCGGAAATCCCAAAGACCCTTTCATCACTCTCCCCCTTAGGAAATCCCAAAGACCCTTTCATCACCCTCCCCTCCCAGGAAATCCCAAAGACCGTTTCAACACCCTCCCCCCCAGGACATCCAAAAGACCCCTTCATCACACACCCCCCAGGAAATCGCAAAGACCCTTTCATCACCCTCCCCGCAGGAAATCCCAAAGACCCTTTCATCTCCCTCCCACCCAGGAAATCCCAAAGACCCTTTCATCTCCCTCCCACCCAGGAAATCCCAAAGACCTCTTCATCACCCTCCCCCCTCAGGAAATCCCAAAGACCCTTTCATCACCCTCCCCCCCAATAAATTCCAAAGACCCTTTCATCACCCTCCCCCCCAGGAAATCCCAAAGTCCCTTTCATCACTCTCCCCTCCAGGAAATCCAAAAGACCCCTTCATCACACACCCCCCAGGAAATCCCAAAGACCCTTTCATCACCCTCCCCCCAGGAAATCCCGAAGACCCTTTCATCATCCTCCTCCCAGGAAATCCCAAAGACCCTTTCATCACTCTCCCCCTTTAGAAATCCCAAAGACCCTTTCATCATTCTCCCCTCCCAGGAAATCCCAAAGACCGTTTCAACACCCTCCCCCCCAGGAAATCCGAAAGACCTCTTCATCACACACCACACAGGAAATCCCAAAGATCTTTCAACACCCTCCGCCCAGGCAATCCCAAAGACCCTTTCATCATCCTCCCCCCATCAAATCCCAAAAACTCTTTCATCACACTCACCACCCCAGGAAATCCCAAAGACCCTTTCATCACCCTCCACGCCCAGGAAATCCCAAATACCCTTTCATCACCCTCCCCCCCCAGGAAATCGGAAATACCCCTTCATCACACACCCCCCAGGAAATCCCAAAGACCCTTTCATCACCCTCCCCCCAGGAAATCCCAAAGACCCTTTCATCACCCTCCCACCCAGGAAATCCCAAAGACCTCTTCATCACCCTCCCCACTCAGGAAATCCCAAAGACCCTTTCATCACCCTCCCCCCCAATAAATTCCAAAGACCCTTTCATCACCCTCCCACCCAGGAAATCCCAAAGACCTCTTCATCACCCTCCCCACTCAGGAAATCCCAAAGACCCTTTCATCACCCTCCCCCCCAATAAATTCCAAAGACCCTTTCATCACCCTCCCCCCCAGGAAATCCCAAAGTCCCTTTCATCACTCTCCCCTCCAGGAAATCCAAAAGACCCCTTCATCACACACTCCCCAGGAAATCCCAAAGACCCTTTCATCACCCTCCCCCCAGGAAATCCCAAAGACCCTTTCCTCACTCTCCCCCTTTGGAAATCCCAAAGACCCTTTCATCACCCTCCCCTCCCAGGAAATCCCAAAGACCCTTTCAACACCCTCCCCCCCAAGGAAATCCGAAAGACCCCTTCATCACACACCCCCCCCCCCCGGAAATCCCAAAGACCCTTTCATCACTCTCCCCCTTAGGAAATCCCAAAGACCCTTTCATCATCCTCCTCCCAGGAAATCCCAAAGACCCTTTCATCACCCTCCCTTCCCAGGTAATCCCAAAGACCCTTTCATCACCCTCCCCTCCCAGGAAATCCCAAAGCCCCTTACATCATCCCTCCCCTCCCAGGAAATCCCAAAGACCCTTTCAACCACCACCCCCCCCAGGAAATCAGAAAGACCCCTTCATCACCCTCCCCCACAGGAAATCCCAAAGACCCATTCATCACCCTCCCCCCCACAAGAAATGCCAAAGACATATTCATCACCCTCCCCACCCCAGGAAATCCCAAAAACCCTTTCATCACCCTCCCCCCTCAGGAAATCCCAAAGACCCCTTCATCACCCTCCCCCCAAGAAATTCCAAAGACCCTTTCATCACCCTTCCCGACCCCAGGAAATCCCAAAGACCCTTTCATCACTCTCCCCTCCAGGAAATCCCAAAGACCCTTTCATCACCCTCCCCCTCAGGAAATCCCAAAGACCCTTTCATCACCCAACCCCCGAAAAAATCCCAAACACCCCTTCATCATCCTCCCCCCAGGAAATCCCAAAGACCCTTTTTAGACCCTCCCTCCCCGTCCGGGAAATCCCAAAGACCCTTTAATCACCCTTCCTCTCAGGAAATCTCAAAGACCCTTTCATCACCCTCCCCCCCAGGAAATCCCAAAGACCCTTTCATCACCCTCCCCCCACAGGAAATCCAAAAGACCATTTCATCACTCTCCCCCTCAGGAAGTCCCAAAGACCCTTTCATCACCCTCCCACCCCCGCAGGAAATCCCAAAGACCCCTTCATCTCCCTCCCCCCCCACGGAAATCCCAAATTCCCCATCATCACCCTCCCCCCCAGGAAATCCCAAGGACCCTTTCATCACCCTCCCCCCCTCCCAGGAAATCCCAAAGACACTTTCATCACACTCACCACCCCAGGAAATCCCAAAGACCCTTTCATCACCCTCCCCCCCCAGGAAATCCGAAAGACCCCTTCATCACACACCCCCCAGGAAATCCCAAAGAACCTTTCATCACCCTCCCCCCAGGAAATCCCAAAGACCCTTTCATCATCCTCCTCCCAGGAAATCCCAAAGACCCTTTCATCACTCTACCCCTTTGGAAATCCCAAAGACCCTTTCATCACCCTCCCACCCAGGAAATCCCAAAGACCTCTTCATCACCCTCCCCACTCAGGAAATCCCAAAGACCCTTTCATCACCCTCCCCCCCAATAAATTCCAAAGACCCTTTCATCACCCTCCCCCCCAGGAGATCCCAAAGTCCCTTTCATCACTCTCCCCTCCAGGAAATCCAAAAGACCCCTTCATCACACACTCCCCAGGAAATCCCAAACACCCTTTCATCACCCTCCCCCCAGGAAATCCCAAAGATCCTTTCCTCACTCACCCCCTTTGGAAATCCCAAAGACCCTTTCATCAATCTACCCTCCCAGGAAATCCCAAAGACCGTTTCAACACCCTCCCCCCCCCAGGAAATCCGAAAGACCCCTTCATCACACACCCCCCAGGAAATCCCAAAGATCTTTCAACACCCTCCACCCAGGAAATCCCAAAGACCCTTTCATCATCCTCCCCCCATCAAATCCCAAAGACCCTTTCATCACTCTCCCCCTTAGGAAATCCCAAAGACCCTTTCATCACCCTCCCCTCCCAGGAAATCCCAAAGACCCTTTCAACACCCTCCCCCCCAGGAAATCCGAAAGACCCCTTCATCACACACCCCCCAGGAAAGCCCAAAGACCCTTTCATCACACTCTCACCAGAAAATCCCAAAGACCCTTTCATCACACTCCACCCCCAGGAAATCCCAAAGCCCCTTCATCACCCTCCCCCCCAGGGAATCCCAAAGACCCTTTCATCACCCTGCCTCTCAGGAAATCCCAAAGACCCTTTCATCACCCTCCCTTCCCAGGTCATCCCAAAGACCCTATCATCACCCTACCCTCCCACAGAATCCCAAAGCCCCTTACATCACCCTCCCCTCCCAGGAAATCCCAAAGACCCTTTCAACCACCCCACTCCGCACCCCAGGAAATCAGAAAGACCCCTTCATCACCCTCCCCCACAGGAAATCCCACAGACCCATTCATCACCCTCCCCCCCACAAGAAATGCCAAAGACATATTCATCACCCTCCCCACCCCAGGAAATCCCAAAAACCCTTTCATCACCCTCCCCCCTCAGGAAATCCCAAAGACCCCTTCATCACCCTCCCCCCAAGAAATTCCAAAGACCCTTTCATCACCCTCCCCGACCCCAGGATATCCCAAAAACCCTTTCATCACTCTCCCCTCCAGGAAATCCCAAAGACACTTTCATCACCCTCCCCCTCAGGAAATCCCAAAGACCATTTCATCACCCAACCCCCGAGGAAATCCCAAACACCCCTTCATCATCCTCCCCCCAGGAAATCCCAAAGACCCTTTTTAGACCCTCCCTCCCCGTCCGGGAAATCCCAAAGACCCTTTAATCACCCTTCCTCTCAGGAAATCTCAAAGACCCTTTCATCACCCTCCACGCCCAGGAAATCCCAAATACCCTTTCATCACCCTCCCCCCCCAGGAAATCCGAAATACCCCTTCATCACACACCCCCCAGGAAATCCCAAAGACCCTTTCATCACCCTCCCCCCAGGAAATCCCAAAGACCCTTTCATCACCCTCCCACCCAGGAAATCCCAAAGACCTCTTCATCACCCTCCCCACTCAGGAAATCCCAAAGACCCTTTCATCACCCTCCCCCCCAATAAATTCCAAAGACCCTTTCATCACCCTCCCACCCAGGAAATCCCAAAGACCTCTTCATCACCCTCCCCACTCAGGAAATCCCAAAGACCCTTTCATCACCCTCCCCCCCAATAAATTCCAAAGACCCTTTCATCACCCTCCCCCCCAGGAAATCCCAAAGTCCCTTTCATCACTCTCCCCTCCAGGAAATCCAAAAGACCCCTTCATCACACACTCCCCAGGAAATCCCAAAGACCCTTTCATCACCCTGCCCCCAGGAAATCCCAAAGACCCTTTCCTCACTCTCCCCCTTTGGAAATCCCAAAGACCCTTTCATCACCCTCCCCTCCCAGGAAATCCCAAAGACCCTTTCAACACCCTCCCCCCCAAGGAAATCCGAAAGACCCCTTCATCACACACCCCCCCCCCCGGAAATCCCAAAGACCCTTTCATCACTCTCCCCCTTAGGAAATCCCAAAGACCCTTTCATCATCCTCCTCCCAGGAAATCCCAAAGACCCTTTCATCACCCTCCCTTCCCAGGTAATCCCAAAGACCCTTTCATCACCCTCCCCTCCCAGGAAATCCCAAAGCCCCTTACATCATCCCTCCCCTCCCAGGAAATCCCAAAGACCCTTTCAACCACCACCCCCCCCAGGAAATCAGAAAGACCCCTTCATCACCCTCCCCCACAGGAAATCCCAAAGACCCATTCATCACCCTCCCCCCCACAAGAAATGCCAAAGACATATTCATCACCCTCCCCACCCCAGGAAATCCCAAAAACCCTTTCATCACCCTCCCCCCTCAGGAAATCCCAAAGACCCCTTCATCACCCTCCCCCCAAGAAATTCCAAAGACCCTTTCATCACCCTTCCCGACCCCAGGAAATCCCAAAGACCCTTTCATCACTCTCCCCTCCAGGAAATCCCAAAGACCCTTTCATCACCCTCCCCCTCAGGAAATCCCAAAGACCCTTTCATCACCCAACCCCCGAAAAAATCCCAAACACCCCTTCATCATCCTCCCCCCAGGAAATCCCAAAGACCCTTTTTAGACCCTCCCTCCCCGTCCGGGAAATCCCAAAGACCCTTTAATCACCCTTCCTCTCAGGAAATCTCAAAGACCCTTTCATCACCCTCCCCCCCAGGAAATCCCAAAGACCCTTTCATCACCCTCCCCCCACAGGAAATCCAAAAGACCATTTCATCACTCTCCCCCTCAGGAAGTCCCAAAGACCCTTTCATCACCCTCCCACCCCCGCAGGAAATCCCAAAGACCCCTTCATCTCCCCCCCCCCCACGGAAATCCCAAATTCCCCATCATCACCCTCCCCCCCAGGAAATCCCAAGGACCCTTTCATCACCCTCCCCCCCTCCCAGGAAATCCCAAAGACACTTTCATCACACTCACCACCCCAGGAAATCCCAAAGACCCTTTCATCACCCTCCCCCCCCAGGAAATCCGAAAGACCCCTTCATCACACACCCCCCAGGAAATCCCAAAGAACCTTTCATCACCCTCCCCAAAGGAAATCCCAAAGACCCTTTCATCATCCTCCTCCCAGGAAATCCCAAAGACCCTTTCATCACTCTCCCCCTTTGGAAATCCCAAAGACCCTTTCATCACCCTCCCACCCAGGAAATCCCAAAGACCTCTTCATCACCCTCCCCACTCAGGAAATCCCAAAGACCCTTTCATCACCCTCCCCCCCAATAAATTCCAAAGACCCTTTCATCACCCTCCCCCCCAGGAAATCCCAAAGTCCCTTTCATCACTCTCCCCTCCAGGAAATCCAAAAGACCCCTTCATCACACACTCCCCAGGAAATCCCAAACACCCTTTCATCACCCTCCCCCCAGGAAATCCCAAAGATCCTTTCCTCACTCACCCCCTTTGGAAATCCCAAAGACCCTTTCATCAATCTACCCTCCCAGGAAATCCCAAAGACCGTTTCAACACCCTCCCCGCCCCCAGGAAATCCGAAAGACCCCTTCATCACACACCCCCCAGGAAATCCCAAAGATCTTTCAACACCCTCCACCCAGGAAATCCCAAAGACCCTTTCATCATCCTCCCCCCATCAAATCCCAAAGACCCTTTCATCACTCTCCCCCTTAGGAAATCCCAAAGACCCTTTCATCACCCTCCCCTCCCAGGAAATCCCAAAGACCCTTTCAACACCCTCCCCCCCAGGAAATCCGAAAGACCCCTTCATCACACACCCCCCAGGAAAGCCCAAAGACCCTTTCATCACACTCTCACCAGAAAATCCCAAAGACCCTTTCATCACACTCCACCCCCAGGAAATCCCAAAGCCCCTTCATCACCCTCCCCCCCAGGGAATCCCAAAGACCCTTTCATCACCCTGCCTCTCAGGAAATCCCAAAGACCCTTTCATCACCCTCCCTTCCCAGGTCATCCCAAAGACCCTATCATCACCCTACCCTCCCACAGAATCCCAAAGCCCCTTACATCACCCTCCCCTCCCAGGAAATCCCAAAGACCCTTTCAACCACCCCACTCCGCACCCCAGGAAATCAGAAAGACCCCTTCATCACCCTCCCCCACAGGAAATCCCACAGACCCATTCATCACCCTCCCCCCCACAAGAAATGCCAAAGACATATTCATCACCCTCCCCACCCCAGGAAATCCCAAAAACCCTTTCATCACCCTCCCCCCTCAGGAAATCCCAAAGACCCCTTCATCACCCTCCCCCCAAGAAATTCCAAAGACCCTTTCATCACCCTCCCCGACCCCAGGATATCCCAAAGACCCTTTCATCACTCTCCCCTCCAGGAAATCCCAAAGACACTTTCATCACCCTCCCCCTCAGGAAATCCCAAAGACCATTTCATCACCCAACCCCCGAGGAAATCCCAAACACCCCTTCATCATCCTCCCCCCAGGAAATCCCAAAGACCCTTTTTAGACCCTCCCTCCCCGTCCGGGAAATCCCAAAGACCCTTTAATCACCCTTCCTCTCAGGAAATCCCAAAGACCCTTTCATCACTCTCCCCCTTTGGAAATCCCAAAGACCCCTTCATCATTCTCCCCTCCCAGGAAATCCCAAAGACCGTTTCAACACCCTCCCCCCCAGGAAATCCGAAAGACCTCTTCATCACACACCACACAGGAAATCCCAAAGATCTTTCAACACCCTCCGCCCAGGCAATCCCAAAGACCCTTTCATCATCCTCCCCCCATCAAATCCCAAAAACTCTTTCATCACACTCACCACCCCAGGAAATCCCAAAGACCCTTTCATCACCCTCCACGCCCAGGAAATCCCAAATACCCTTTCATCACCCTCCCCCCCCAGGAAATCCGAAATACCCCTTCATCACACACCCCCCAGGAAATCCCAAAGACCCTTTCATCACCCTCCCCCCAGGAAATCCCAAAGACCCTTTCATCATCCTCCTCCCAGGAAATCCCAAAGACCCTTTCATCACTCTCCCCCTTTGGAAATCCCAAAGACCCTTTCATCAATCTCCCCTCCCAGGAAATCCCATAGACCGTTTCAACACCCTCCCCCCACAGGAAATCCAAAAGACCCCTTCATCACACACCCCCCAGGAAATCCCAAAGACCCTTTCATCACCCTCCCCCCAGGAAATCCCAAAGACCCTTTCATCACCCTCCCACCCAGGAAATCCCAAAGACCTCTTCATCACCCTCCCCACTCAGGAAATCCCAAAGACCCTTTCATCACCCTCCCCCCCAATAAATTCCAAAGACCCTTTCATCACCCTCCCACCCAGGAAATCCCAAAGACCTCTTCATCACCCTCCCCACTCAGGAAATCCCAAAGACCCTTTCATCACCCTCCCCCCCAATAAATTCCAAAGACCCTTTCATCACCCTCCCCCCCAGGAAATCCCAAAGTCCCTTTCATCACTCTCCCCTCCAGGAAATCCAAAAGACCCCTTCATCACACACTCCCCAGGAAATCCCAAAGACCCTTTCATCACCCTACCCCCAGGAAATCCCAAAGACCCTTTCATCATCCTCCTCCCAGGAAATCCCAAAGACCCTTTCCTCACTCTCCCCCTTTGGAAATCCCAAAGACCCTTTCATCACCGTCCCCTCCCAGGAAATCCCAAAGACCCTTTCAACACCCTCCCCCCCAAGGAAATCCGAAAGACCCCTTCATCACACACCCCCCCCCGGAAATCCCAAAGACCCTTTCATCACTCTCCCCCTTAGGAAATCCCAAAGACCCTTTCATCATCCTCCTCCCAGGAAATCCCAAAGACCCTTTCATCACCCTCCCTTCCCAGGTAATCCCAAAGACCCTTTCATCACCCTCCCCTCCCAGGAAATCCCAAAGCCCCTTACATCATCCCTCCCCTCCCAGGAAATCCCAAAGACCCTTTCAACCACCACCCCCCCCAGGAAATCAGAAAGACCCCTTCATCACCCACCCCCACAGGAAATCCCAAAGACCCATTCATCACCCTCCCCCCCACAAGAAATGCCAAAGACATATTCATCACCCTCCCCACCCCAGGAAATCCCAAAAACCCTTTCATCACCCTCCCCCCTCAGGAAATCCCAAAGACCCCTTCATCACCCTCCCCCCAAGAAATTCCAAAGACCCTTTCATCACCCTCCCCGACCCCAGGAAATCCCAAAGACCCTTTCATCACTCTCCCCTCCAGGAAATCCCAAAGACCCTTTCATCACCCTCCCCCTCAGGAAATCCCAAAGACCCTTTCATCACCCAACCCCCGAAAAAATCCCAAACACCCCTTCATCATCCTCCCCCCAGGAAATCCCAAAGACCCTTTTTAGACCCTCCCTCCCCGTCCGGGAAATCCCAAAGACCCTTTAATCACCCTTCCTCTCAGGAAATCTCAAAGACCCTTTCATCACCCTCCCCCCCAGGAAATCCCAAAGACCCTTTCATCATCCTCCTCCCAGGAAATCCCAAAGACCCTTTCATCACCCTCCCACCCAGGAAATCCCAAAGACCTCTTCATCACCCTCCCCACTCAGGAAATCCCAAAGACCCTTTCATCACCCTCCCCCCCAATAAATTCCAAAGTCCCTTTCATCACTCTCCCCTCCAGGAAATCCAAAAGACCCCTTCATCACACACTCCCCAGGAAATCCCAAAGACCCTTTCATCACCCTCCCCCCAGGAAATCCCAAAGACCCTTTCATCATCCTCCTCCCAGGAAATCCCAAAGATCCTTTCCTCACTCACCCCCTTTCGAAATCCCAAAGACACTTTCATCAATCTACCCTCCCAGGAAATCCCAAAGACCGTTTCAACACCCTCCCTCCCCCAGGAAATCCGAAAGACCCCTTCATCACACACCCCCCAGGAAATCCCAAAGATCTTTCAACACCCTCCACCCAGGAAATCCCAAAGACCCTTTCATCATCCTCCCCCCATCAAATCCCAAAGACCCTTTCATCACTCTCCCCCTTAGGAAATCCCAAAGACCCTTTCATCACCCTCCCCTCCCAGGAAATCCCAAAGACCCTTTCAACACCCTCCCCCCCAGGAAATCCGAAAGACCCCTTCATCACACACCCCCCAGGAAAGCCCAAAGACCCTTTCATCACACTCCCACCAGAAAATCCCAAAGACCCTTTCATCACACTCCACCCCCAGGAAATCCCAAAGCCCCTTCATCACCCTCACCCCCAGGGAATCCCAAAGACCCTTTCATCACCCTGCCTCTCAGGAAATCCCAAAGATCCTTTCATCACCCTCCCTTCCCAGGTCATCCCAAAGACCCTATCATCACCCTACCCTCCCACAGAATCCCAAAGCCCCTTACATCACCCTCCCCTCCCAGGAAATCCCAAAGACCCTTTCAACCACCCCACTCCGCACCCCAGGAAATCAGAAAGACCCCTTCATCACCCTCCCCCACAGGAAATCCCAAAGACCCATTCATCACCCTCCCCCCCACAAGAAATGCCAAAGACATATTCATCACCCTCCCCACCCCAGGAAATCCCAAAATCCCTTTCATCACCCTCCCCCCTCAGGAAATCCCAAAGACCCCTTCATCACCCTCCCCCCAAGAAATTCCAAAGACCCTTTCATCACCCTCCCCGACCCCAGGATATCCCAAAGACCCTTTCATCACTCTCCCCTCCAGGAAATCCCAAAGACACTTTCATCACCCTCCCCCTCAGGAAATCCCAAAGACCATTTCATCACCCAACCCCCGAGGAAATCCCAAACACCCCTTCATCATCCTCCCCCCAGGAAATCCCAAAGACCCTTTTTAGACCCTCCCTCCCCGTCCGGGAAATCCCAAAGACCCTTTAATCACCCTTCCTCTCAGGAAATCTCAAAGACCCTTTCATCACCCTCCCCCCCAGGAAATCCCAAAGACCCTTTCATCACCCTCCCCCCACAGGAAATCCCAAAGACCCTTTCATCACCCTCCCCCTTCTCCCAGGAAATCCCAAAGACACTTTCATCACACTCACCACCCCAGGAAATCCCAAAGACCCTTTCATCACCCTCCACGCCCAGGAAATCCCAAATACCCTTTCAACACCCTCCCCCCCCAGGAAATCCGAAATACCCCTTCATCACACACCCCCCAGGAAATCCCAAAGACCCTTTCATCACCCTCCCCACAGGAAATCCCAAAGACCCTTTCATCATCCTCCTCCCAGGAAATCCCAAAGACCCTTTCATCACTCTCCCCCTTTGGAAATCCCAAAGACCCTTTCATCAATCTCCCCTCCCAGGAAATCCCATACACCGTTTCAACACCCTCCCCCCACAGGAAATCCAAAAGACCCCTTCATCACACACCCCACCCCGGAAATCCCAAAGACCCTTTCATCACTCTCCCCCTTAGGAAATCCCAAAGACCCTTTCATCACCCTCCCCTCCCAGGAAATCCCAAAGACCGTTTCAACACCCTCCCCCACCAGGACATCCAAAAGACCCCTTCATCACACACCCCCCAGGAAATCGCAAAGACCCTTTCATCACCCTCCCCGCAGGAAATCCCAAAGACCCTTTCATCTCCCTCCCACCCAGGAAATCCCAAAGACCCTTTCATCTCCCTCCCACCCAGGAAATCCCAAAGACCTCTTCATCACCCTCCCCCCTCAGGAAATCCCAAAGACCCTTTCATCACCCTCCCCCCCAATAAATTCCAAAGACCCTTTCATCACCCTCCCCCCCAGGAAATCCCAAAGTCCCTTTCATCACTCTCCCCTCCAGGAAATCCAAAAGACCCCTTCATCACACACCCCCCAGGAAATCCCAAAGACCCTTTCATCACCCTCCCCCCAGGAAATCCCGAAGACCCTTTCATCATCCTCCTCCCAGGAAATCCCAAAGACCCTTTCATCACTCTCCCCCTTTGGAAATCCCAAAGACCCTTTCATCATTCTCCCCTCCCAGGAAATCCCAAAGACCGTTTCAACACCCTCCCCCCCAGGAAATCCGAAAGACCTCTTCATCACACACCACACAGGAAATCCCAAAGATCTTTCAACACCCTCCGCCCAGGCAATCCCAAAGACCCTTTCATCATCCTCCCCCCATCAAATCCCAAAAACTCTTTCATCACACTCACCACCCCAGGAAATCCCAAAGACCCTTTCATCACCCTCCCACCCAGGAAATCCCAAAGACCTCTTCATCACCCTCCCCACTCAGGAAATCCCAAAGACCCTTTCATCACCCTCCCCCCCAATAAATTCCTAAGACCCTTTCATCACCCTCCCCGCCAGGAAATCCCAAAGTCCCTTTCATCACTCTCTCCTCCAGGAAATCCAAAACACCCCTTCATCACACACTCCCCAGGAAATCCCAAAGACCCTTTCATCACCCTCCCCCCAGGAAATCCCAAAGACCCTTTCATCATCCTCCTCCCAGGAAATCCCAAAGACCCTTTCCTCACTCTCCCCCTTTGGAAATCCCAAAGACCCTTTCATCACCCTCCCCTCCCAGGAAATCCCAAAGACCCTTTCAACACCCTCCCCCCCAGGAAATCCGAAAGACCCCTTCATCACACACCCCCCCCCCGGAAATCCCAAAGACCCTTTCATCACTCTCCCCCTTCGGAAATCCCAAAGACCCTTTCATCATCCTCCTCCCAGGAAATCCCAAAGACCCTTTCATCACCCTCCCTTCCCAGGTAATCCCAAAGACCCTTTCATCACCCTCCCCTCCCAGGAAATCCCAAAGCCCCTTACATCATCCCTCCCCTCCCAGGAAATCCCAAAGACCCTTTCAACCACCCCCCCCCAGGAAATCAGAAAGACCCCTTCATCACCCTCCCCCACAGGAAATCCCAAAGACCCATTCATCACCCTCCCCCCCCCCACAAGAAATGCCAAAGACATATTCATCACCCTCCCCACCCCAGGAAATCCCAAAAACCCTTTCATCACCCTCCCCCCTCAGGAAATCCCAAAGACCCCTTCATCACCCTCCCCCCAAGAAATTCCAAAGACCCTTTCATCACCCTCCCCGACCCCAGGAAATCCCAAAGACCCTTTCATCACTCTCCCCTCCAGGAAATCCCAAAGACCCTTTCATCACCCTCCCCCTCAGGAAATCCCAAAGACCCTTTCATCACCCAACCCCCGAAAAAATCCCAAACACCCCTTCATCATCCTCCCCCCAGGAAATCCCAAAGACCCTTTTTAGACCCTCTCTCCCCGTCCGGGAAATCCCAAAGACCCTTTAATCACCCTTCCTCTCAGGAAATCTCAAAGACCCTTTCATCACCCTCCCCCCCAGGAAATCCCAAAGACCCTTTCATCACCCTCCCCCCACAGGAAATCCAAAAGACCATTTCATCACTCTCCCCCTCAGGAAGTCCCAAAGACCCTTTCATCACCCTCCCACCCCCGCAGGAAATCCCAAAGACCCCTTCATCTCCCTCCCCCCCCACGGAAATCCCAAATTCCCCATCATCACCCTCCCCCCCAGGAAATCCCAAGGACCCTTTCATCACCCTCCCCCCCTTTGGAAATCCCAAAGACACTTTCATCACACTCACCACCCCAGGAAATCCCAAAGACCCTTTTATCACCCTCCCCCCCCAGGAAATCCGAAAGACCCCTTCATCACACACCCCCCAGGAAATCCCAAAGATCTTTCAACACCCTCCACCCAGGACATCCCAAAGACCCTTTCATCATCCTCCCCCCATCAAATCCCAAAGACCCTTTCATCACTCTCCCCCTTAGGAAATCCCAAAGACCCTTTCATCACCCTCCCCTCCCAGGAAATCCCAAAGACCCTTTCAACACCCTCCCCCCCAGGAAATCCGAAAGACCCCTTCATCACACACCCCCCAGGAAAGCCCAAAGACCCTTTCATCACACTCCCACCAGAAAATCCCAAAGACCCTTTCATCACACTCCACCCCCAGGAAATCCCAAAGCCCCTTCATCACCCTCACCCCCAGGGAATCCCAAAGACCCTTTCATCACCCTGCCTCTCAGGAAATCCCAAAGATCCTTTCATCACCCTCCCTTCCCAGGTCATCCCAAAGACCCTATCATCACCCTACCCTCCCACAGAATCCCAAAGCCCCTTACATCACCCTCCCCTCCCAGGAAATCCCAAAGACCCTTTCAACCACCCCACTCCGCACCCCAGGAAATCAGAAAGACCCCTTCATCACCCTCCCCCACAGGAAATCCCAAAGACCCATTCATCACCCTCCCCCCCACAAGAAATGCCAAAGACATATTCATCACCCTCCCCACCCCAGGAAATCCCAAAAACCCTTTCATCACCCTCCCCCCTCAGGAAATCCCAAAGACCCCTTCATCACCCTCCCCCCAAGAAATTCCAAAGACCCTTTCATCACCCTCCCCGACCCCAGGATATCCCAAAGACCCTTTCATCACTCTCCCCTCCAGGAAATCCCAAAGACACTTTCATCACCCTCCCCCTCAGGAAATCCCAAAGACCATTTCATCACCCTCCCCCCACAGGAAATCCCAAAGACCCTTTCATCACCCTCCCCCTTCTCCCAGGAAATCCCAAAGACACTTTCATCACACTCACCACCCCAGGAAATCCCAAAGACCCTTTCATCACCCTCCACGCCCAGGAAATCCCAAATACCCTTTCATCACCCTCCCCCCCCAGGAAATCCGAAATACCCCTTCATCACACACCCCCCAGGAAATCCCAAAGACCCTTTCATCACCCTCCCCACAGGAAATCCCAAAGACCCTTTCATCATCCTCCTCCCAGGAAATCCCAAAGACCCTTTCATCACTCTCCCCCTTTGGAAATCCCAAAGACCCTTTCATCAATCTCCCCTCCCAGGAAATCCCATAGACCGTTTCAACACCCTCCCCCCACAGGAAATCCAAAAGACCCCTTCATCACACACCCCCCAGGAAATCCCAAAGACCCTTTCATCACCCTCCCCCCAGGAAATCCCAAAGACCCTTTCATCACCCTCCCACCCAGGAAATCCCAAAGACCTCTTCATCACCCTCCCCACTCAGGAAATCCCAAAGACCCTTTCATCACCCTCCCCCCCAATAAATTCCAAAGACCCTTTCATCACCCTCCCCCCCAGGAAATCCCAAAGTCCCTTTCATCACTCTCCCCTCCAGGAAATCCAAAAGACCCCTTCTTCACACACTCCCCAGGAAATCCCAAAGACCCTTTCATCACCCTCCCCCCAGGAAATCCCAAAGACCCTTTCCTCACTCTCCCCCTTTGGAAATCCCAAAGACCCTTTCATCACCCTCCCCTCCCAGGAAATCCCAAAGACCCTTTCAACACCCTCCCCCCCAGGAAATCCGAAAGACCCCTTCATCACACACCCCCCCCGGAAATCCCAAAGACCCTTTCATCACTCTCCCCCTTAGGAAATCCCAAAGACCCTTTCATCATCCTCCTCCCAGGAAATCCCAAAGACCCTTTCATCACCCTCCCTTCCCAGGTAATCCCAAAGACCCTTTCATCACCCTCCCCTCCCAGGAAATCCCAAAGCCCCTTACATCATCCCTCCCCTCCCAGGAAATCCCAAAGACCCTTTCAACCACCACATCCCCCAGGAAATCAGAAAGACCCCTTCATCACCCTCCCCCACAGGAAATCCCAAAGACCCATTCATCACCCTCCCCCCCACAAGAAATGCCAAAGACATATTCATCACCCTCCCCACCCCAGGAAATCCCAA
This sequence comes from Heterodontus francisci, assembly GCF_036365525.1. Lineage (NCBI taxonomy): Eukaryota > Metazoa > Chordata > Chondrichthyes > Heterodontiformes > Heterodontidae > Heterodontus > Heterodontus francisci. The sequence goes on along the minus strand of NC_090411.1, from coordinate 9,123,204 downwards.
AAACCCTTTCATCACCCTCCCCCCTCAGGAAATCCCAAAGACCCCTTCATCACCCTCCCCCCAAGAAATTCCAAAGACCCTTTCATCACACTCCCCGACCCCAGGATATCCCAAAGACCCTTTCATCACTCTCCCCTCCAGGAAATCCCAAAGACACTTTCATCACCCTCCCCCTCAGGAAATCCCAAAGACCATTTCATCACCCAACCCCCGAGGAAATCCCAAACACCCCTTCATCATCCTCCCCCCAGGAAATCCCAAAGACCCTTTTTAGACCCTCCCTCCCCGTCCGGGAAATCCCAAAGACCCTTTAATCACACTTCCTCTCAGGAAATCTCAAAGACCCTTTCATCACACCCCCCCCAGGAAATCCCAAAGACCCTTTCATCACCCTCCCCACAGGAAATCCCAAAGACCCTTTCATCATCCTCCTCCCAGGAAATCCCAAAGACCCTTTCATCACTCTCCCCGTTTGGAAATCCCAATGACCCTTTCATCAATCTCCCCTCCCAGGAAATCCCATAGACCATTTCAACACCCTCCCCCCACAGGAAATCCAAAAGACCCCTTCATCACACACCCCCCAGGAAATCCCAAAGACCCTTTCATCACCCTCCCCCCAGGAAGTCCCAAAGACCCTTTCATCACCCTCCCACCCAGGAAATCCCAAAGACCTCTTCATCACCCTCCCCACTCAGGAAATCCCAAAGACCCTTTCATCACCCTCCCCCCCAATAAATTCCAAAGACCCTTTCATCACCCTCCCCCCCAGGAAATCCCAAAGTCCCTTTCATCACTCTCCCCTCCAGGAAATCCAAAAGACCCCTTCATCACACACTCCCCAGGAAATCCCAAAGACCCTTTCATCACCCTCCCCCCAGGAAATCCCAAAGACCCTTTCATCATCCTCCTCCCAGGAAATCCCAAAGACCCTTTCCTCACTCTCCCCCTTTGGAAATCCCAAAGACCCTTTCATCACTCTCCCCTCCCAGGAAATCCCAAAGACCCTTTCAACACCCTCCCCCCCAGGAAATCCGAAAGACCCCTTCATCACACACCCCCCCCCGGAAATCCCAAAGACCCTTTCATCACTCTCCCCCTTAGGAAATCCCAAAGACCCTTTCATCATCCTCCTCCCAGGAAATCCCAAAGACCCTTTCATCACCCTCCCTTCCCAGGTAATCCCAAAGACCCTTTCATCACCCTCCCCTCCCAGGAAATCCCAAAGCCCCTTACATCATCCCTCCCCTCCCAGGAAATCCCAAAGACCCTTTCAACCACCCCCCCCCCAGGAAATCAGAAAGACCCCTTCATCACCCTCCCCCACAGGAAATCCCAAAGACCCATTCATCACCCTCCCCCCCCACAAGAAATGCCAAAGACATATTCATCACCCTCCCCACCCCAGGAAATCCCAAAAACCCTTTCATCACCCTCCCCCCTCAGGAAATCCCAAAGACCCCTTCATCACCCTCCCCCCAAGAAATTCCAAAGACCCTTTCATCACCCTCCCCGACCCCAGGAAATCCCAAAGACCCTTTCATCACTCTCCCCTCCAGGAAATCCCAAAGACCCTTTCGTCACCCTCCCCCTCAGGAAATCCCAAAGACCCTTTCATCACCCAACCCCCGAAAAAATCCCAAACACCCCTTCATCATCCTCCCCCCAGGAAATCCCAAAGACCCTTTTTAGACCCTCCCTCCCCGTCCGGGAAATCCCAAAGACCCTTTAATCACCCTTCCTCTCAGGAAATCTCAAAGACCCTTTCATCACCCTCCCCCCCAGGAAATCCCAAAGACCCTTTCATCACCCTCCCCCCACAGGAAATCCAAAAGACCATTTCATCACTCTCCCCCTCAGGAAGTCCCAAAGACCCTTTCATCACCCTCCCACCCCCGCAGGAAATCCCAAAGACCCCTTCATCTCCCTCCCCCCCCCCATGGAAATCCCAAATTCCCCATTATCACCCTCCCCCCCAGGAAATCCCAAGGACCCTTTCATCACCCTCCCCCCCTTTGGAAATCCCAAAGACACTTTCATCACACTCACCACCCCAGGAAATCCCAAAGACCCTTTCATCACCCTCCCCCCTCAGGAAATCCCAAAGACCCCTTCATCACCCTCCCCCCAAGAAATTCCAAAGACCCTTTCATCACCCTCCCCGACCCCAGGAAATCCCAAAGACCCTTTCATCACTCTCCCCTCCAGGAAATCCCAAAGACCCTTTCGTCACCCTCCCCCTCAGGAAATCCCAAAGACCCTTTCATCACCCAACCCCCGAAAAAATCCCAAACACCCCTTCATCATCCTCCCCCCAGGAAATCCCAAAGACCCTTTTTAGACCCTCCCTCCCCGTCCGGGAAATCCCAAAGACCCTTTAATCACCCTTCCTCTCAGGAAATCTCAAAGACCCTTTCATCACCCTCCCCCCCAGGAAATCCCAAAGACCCTTTCATCACCCTCCCCCCACAGGAAATCCAAAAGACCATTTCATCACTCTCCCCCTCAGGAAGTCCCAAAGACCCTTTCATCACCCTCCCACCCCCGCAGGAAATCCCAAAGACCCCTTCATCTCCCTCCCCCCCCATGGAAATCCCAAATTCCCCATTATCACCCTCCCCCCCAGGAAATCCCAAGGACCCTTTCATCACCCTCCCCCCCTTTGGAAATCCCAAAGACACTTTCATCACACTCACCACCCCAGGAAATCCCAAAGACCCTTTCATCACCCTCCCCCCCCAGGAAATCCGAAAGACCCCTTCATCACACGCCCCCCAGGAAATCCCAAAGAACCTTTCATCACCCTCCCCAAAGGAAATCCCAAAGACCCTTTCATCATCCTCCTCCCAGGAAATCCCAAAGACCCTTTCATCACTCTCCCCCTTTGGAAATCCCAAAGACCCTTTCATCACCCTCCCACCCAGGAAATCCCAAAGACCTCTTCATCACCCTCCCCACTCAGGAAATCCCAAAGACCCTTTCATCACCCTCCCCCCCAATAAATTCCAAAGACCCTTTCATCACCCTCCCCCCCAGGAAATCCCAAAGTCCCTTTCATCACTCTCCCCTCCAGGAAATCCAAAAGACCCCTTCATCACACACCCCCCAGGAAATCCCAAAGACCCTTTCATCACCCTCCCCCCAGGAAATCCCAAAGACCCTTTCATCATCCTCCCCCGCAATAAATTCCAAAGACCCTTACATCACTCTCCCCCTCAGGAAATCCCAAAGACCCTTTCATCACCCTCCCACCCAGGAAATCCCAAAGACCCTATCATCGCCCTCCCCCTCAGGAAATCCGAAAGACCCCTTCATCACACACCCCCCAGGAAATCCCAAACACCCTTTCATCACCCTCCTCCCAGGAAATCCCAAAGACCCTTTCATCACCCTGCCCCCAGAAAATCCCAAAGACCCTTTCATCACCCTCCCACCCAGGAAATCCCAAAGACCCCTTCATCAATCCCTCCCCCCCCCCCCCACGGAAATCCCAAATTGCCCTTCATCACCCTCCCCACCAGGATATCCCAAAGACCCTTTCATCACCCGCCCCCCTCCCAGGAAATCCCAAAGACACTTTCATCACACTCCCCACCCCAGGAAATCCCAAACACCCCTTCATCACCCTCCACCACCCCCCCAGGAAATCCCAAAGACCCCTTCATCACCCTGCCCCCCAGGAAATCCGAAAGACCCCTTCATCACACACCCCCCAGGAAATCCCAAAGACCTTTTCATCATCCTCCCCCCAGGAAATCCCAAAGACCCTTTCATCACTCTCCCCCTAAGGAAATCCCAAAGACCCTTTCATCACCCTCCACACCCAGGAAATCCCAAAGACCCTTTCATCACCCTCCCACCCAGGAAATCCCAAAGACCCTTTCATCACCCTACCCCCACAGGAAATCCCAAAGACCCTTTCATCACTGTCCGCCTCAGGAAATCCCAAAGACCCTTTCATCACCCTCCCCTCCCAGGAAATCCCAAAGACCCTTTCAACACCTTCCCCCCCCAGGAAATCCGAAAGACCCCTTCATCACCCACCACCCCAGAAAATCCCAAAGAACCTTTCATCACCCTCCCCCTCCAGGAAATCCCAAAGCCCCTTCATCACCCTCCCCCCCAGGAAATCCCAAAGACCCTTTCATCACCATCCCCCTCAGGAAATCCCAAAGACCCTTTCATCACCCTCCCCTCCAAGGTAATCCCAAAGACCCTTTCATCACCTTACCCTCCAGCATAATCCCAAAGAACCTTTCATCACCCTCCCCTCCCAGGAAATCCCAAAGACCCTTTCAACACCCTCCCCCCCCAGGAAATCCCAAAGACCCCTTCATCAAAATCGCCCCCGGTGAATCCCAAAGTCCCCTTCATCACCCTCCCCCCCAGGAAATCCCAAAGTCCCTTTCATCACTCTCCCACCCAGGAAATCCAAAAGACCCCTTCATCACACACTCCCCAGGAAATCCCAAAGACCCTTTCATCACCCTCCCCCCAGGAAATCCCAAAGACCCTTTCATCATCCTCCTCCCAGGAAATCCCAAAGACCCTTTCCTCACTCTCCCCCTTTGGAAATCCCAAAGACCCTTTCATCACTCTCCCCTCCCAGGAAATCCCAAAGACCCTTTCAACACCCTCCCCCCGAGGAAATCCGAAAGACCCCTTCATCACACACCCCCCCCCGGAAATCCCAAAGACCCTTTCATCACTCTCCCCCTTAGGAAATCCCAAAGACCCTTTCATCATCCTCCTCCCAGGAAATCCCAAAGACCCTTTCATCACCCTCCCTTCCCAGGTAATCCCAAAGACCCTTTCATCACCCTCCCCTCCCAGGAAATCCCAAAGCCCCTTACATCATCCCTCCCCTCCCAGGAAATCCCAAAGACCCTTTCAACCACCACCCCCCCCAGGAAATCAGAAAGACCCCTTCATCACCCTACCCCACAGGAAATCCCAAAGACCCATTCATCACCCTCCCCCCCCACAAGAAATGCCAAAGACATATTCATCACCCTCCCCACCCCAGGAAATCCCAAAAACCCTTTCATCACCCTCCCCCCTCAGGAAATCCCAAAGACCCCTTCATCACCCTCCCCCCAAGAAATTCCAAAGACCCTTTCATCACCCTCCCCGACCCCAGGAAATCCCAAAGACCCTTTCATCACTCTCCCCTCCAGGAAATCCCAAAGACCCTTTCGTCACCCTCCCCCTCAGGAAATCCCAAAGACCCTTTCATCACCCAACCCCCGAAAAAATCCCAAACACCCCTTCATCATCCTCCCCCCAGGAAATCCCAAAGACCCTTTTTAGACCCTCCCTCCCCGTCCGGGAAATCCCAAAGACCCTTTAATCACCCTTCCTCTCAGGAAATCTCAAAGACCCTTTCATCACCCTCCCCCCCAGGAAATCCCAAAGACCCTTTCATCACCCTCCCCCCACAGGAAATCCAAAAGACCATTTCATCACTCTCCCCCTCAGGAAGTCCCAAAGACCCTTTCATCACCCTCCCACCCCCGCAGGAAATCCCAAAGACCCCTTCATCTCCCTCCCCCCCCATGGAAATCCCAAATTCCCCATCATCACCCTCCCCCCCAGGAAATCCCAAGGACCCTTTCATCACCCTCCCCACCTCCCAGGAAATCCCAAAGACACTTTCATCACACTCACCACCCCAGGAAATCCCAAAGACCCTTTCATCACCCTCCCCCCACAGGAAATCCGAAAGACCCCTTCATCACACGCCCCCCAGGAAATCCCAAAGAACCTTTCATCACCCTCCCCAAAGGAAATCCCAAAGACCCTTTCATCATCCTCCTCCCAGGAAATCCCAAAGACCCTTTCATCACTCTCCCCCTTTGGAAATCCCAAAGACCCTTTCATCACCCTCCCACCCAGGAAATCCCAAAGACCTCTTCATCACCCTCCCCACTCAGGAAATCCCAAAGACCCTTTCATCACCCTCCCCCCCAATAAATTCCAAAGACCCTTTCATCACCCTCCCCCCCAGGAAATCCCAAAGTCCCTTTCATCACTCTCCCCTCCAGGAAATCCAAAAGACCCCTTCATCACACACCCCCCAGGAAATCCCAAAGACCCTTTCATCACCCTCCCCCCAGGAAATCCCAAAGACCCTTTCATCATCCTCCCCCGCAATAAATTCCAAAGACCCTTACATCACTCTCCCCCTCAGGAAATCCCAAAGACCCTTTCATCACCCTCCCACCCAGGAAATCCCAAAGACCCTATCATCGCCCTCCCCCTCAGGAAATCCGAAAGACCCCTTCATCACACACCCCCCAGGAAATCCCAAACACCCTTTCATCACCCTCCTCCCAGGAAATCCCAAAGATCCTTTCATCACCCTGCCCCCAGAAAATCCCAAAGACCCTTTCATCACCCTCCCACCCAGGAAATCCCAAAGACCCCTTCATCAATCCCTCTCCCCCCCCCCCCCACGGAAATCCCAAATTGCCCTTCATCACCCTCCCCACCAGGATATCCCAAAGACCCTTTCATCACCCGCCCCCCTCCCAGGAAATCCCAAAGACACTTTCATCACACTCCCCACCCCAGGAAATCCCAAACACCCCTTCATCACCCTCCACCACCCCCCCAGGAAATCCCAAAGACCCCTTCATCACCCTGCCCCCCAGGAAATCCGAAAGACCCCTTCATCACACACCCCCCAGGAAATCCCAAAGACCTTTTCATCATCCTCCCCCCAGGAAATCCCAAAGACCCTTTCATCACTCTCCCCCTAAGGAAATCCCAAAGACCCTTTCATCACCCTCCACACCCAGGAAATCCCAAAGACCCTTTCATCACCCTCCCACCCAGGAAATCCCAAAGACCCTTTCATCACCCTACCCCCACAGGAAATCCCAAAGACCCTTTCATCACTGTCCGCCTCAGGAAATCCCAAAGACCCTTTCATCACCCTCCCCTCCCAGGAAATCCCAAAGACCCTTTCAACACCTTCCCCCCCCAGGAAATCCGAAAGACCCCTTCATCACCCACCACCCCAGAAAATCCCAAAGAACCTTTCATCACCCTCCCCCTCCAGGAAATCCCAAAGCCCCTTCATCACCCTCCCCCCCAGGAAATCCCAAAGACCCTTTCATCACCCTCCCCCTCAGGAAATCCCAAAGACCCTTTCATCACCCTCCCCTCCAAGGTAATCCCAAAGACCCTTTCATCACCTTACCCTCCAGCATAATCCCAAAGAACCTTTCATCACCCTCCCCTCCCAGGAAATCCCAAAGACCCTTTCAACACCCTCCCCCCCCAGGAAATCCCAAAGACCCCTTCATCAAAATCGCCCCCGGTGAATCCCAAAGTCCCCTTCATCACCCTCCCGCCCCCAGGAAATCCCAAAGACACATTCATCACACTCCCCACCCCAGGAAATCCCAAAGACCCTTTCATCACCCTCCCCCCTCAGGAAATCCCAAAGACCATTTCATCAACCTCCTCCCAGGAAATTCCAAAGACCCTTTCATCACCCTCCCCCACTCCAGGAAATCCCAAAGACCCTTTCATCACTCTCCCCTCCAGGAAATCCCAAATACCCTTTCATCACCCGCCCCCTGAGGAAATCCCAAAGACCCTTTCATCGCCCAACCCCCGAGGAAATCCCAAAGACTCCTTCATCATCCTCCCCCCAGGAAATCCCAAAGACCCTTTTTAGACCCTGCCGCCCCCACCCAAGAAATCCCAAAGACCCTTTCATCAACCTCCCCCACCGGAAATCCCAAAGACCCTTTCATCACCCTCCGCCCACAGGAAATCCCAAAGACCCTTTCATCACTGTCCCCCTCAAGAAATCCCAAAGACCCTTTCATCACCATCCCACCCAGGAAATCCCAAAGACCCTTTCATCACCCACCCCCTCAGGAATTCCCAAAGACCCTTTGATCACCCTCCCCTCCCAGGAAATTCCAAAGACCCTTTCATCACCCTCCGCCCACAGGAAATCCCAAAGACCCTTTCATCACTGACCCCCTCAAGAAATCCCAAAGACCCTTTCATCACCATCCCTCCCAGGAAATCCCAAAGACCTTTTCATCACCCACCCCCTCAGGAATTCCCAAAGACCCTTTCATCACCCTCCCCTCCCAGGAAATCCCAAATACCCTTTCATCACCACCCCCTCCAGGAAATCCCAAAGACCCATTAATCACCCTCCCTCTCAGGAAATCCCAAAGACCTTTTCATCACCCTCCCCTCCCAGGTAATCCCAAAGACCCATTCATCACTGTCCGCCTCAGCAAATCCCAAAGACCCTTTCATCACCCTACCACGCAGGAAATCCCAAAGACCCTTTCATCACCCTACCCCCACTGGAAATCCCAAAGACCCTTTCATCACTGTCCGCCTCAGGAAATCCCAAAGACCCTTTCATCACCCTCCCCTCCCAGGAAATCCCAAAGACCCTTTCAACACCCTCCGCCCCCAGGAAATCCGAAAGACCCCTTCATCACCCACCACCCCAAGAAATCCCAAAGAACCTTTCATCACCCTCCCCCCCAGGAAATCCCAAAGCCCCTTCATCACCCTCCCCCCCAGGAAATCCCAAAGACCCTTTCATCACCCTCCCCCTCAGGAAATCCCAAAGACCCTTTCATCACCCTCCCCTCCCAGGTAATCCCAAATACCCTTTCATCACCTTACCCTCCAACAGAATCCCAAAGAACCTTTCATCACCCTCCCCTCCCAGGAAATCCCAAAGACCGTTTCAACACCCTCCCCCCCCAGGAAATCCGAAAGACCCCTTCATCACACACCCCCCAGGAAATCCCGAAGACCCTTTCATCACCGTGCCCCCAGAAAATCCCAAAGACCCTTTCATCACCCTCCCACCCAGGAAATCCCAAAGACCCCTTCATCAACCCCTCCCACCCCCCACGGAAATCCCAAATTGCCCTTCATCACCCTCCCCACCAGGATATCCCAAAGACCCTTTCATCACCCGCCCCCCCCCTCCCAGGAAATCCCAAAGACACTTTCATCACACTCCCCACCCCAGGAAATCCCAAACACCCCTTCATCACCCTTCACCACCCCCCCAGGAAATCCCAAAGACCCCTTCATCACACACCCCCCAGGAAATCCCAAAGACCATTTCATCACCCTCCCTCCAGAAAATCCCAAAGACCCTTTCATCACCCTCCACACCCAGGAAATCCCAAAGACCCTTTCATCACCCTTGCACCCAGGAAATCCCAAAGACCCTTTCATCACCCTACCCCCACAGGAAATCCCAAAGACCCTTTCATCACTGTCCGCCTCAGGAAATCACAAAGACCCTTTCATCACCCTCCCCTCCCAGGAAATCCCAAAGACCCTTTCAACACCCTCCCCCCCCAGGAAATCCGAAAGACCCCTTCATCACCCACCACCCCAGAAAATCCCAAAGAACCTTTCATCACCCTCCCCCTCCAGGAAATCCCAAAGCCCCTTCATCACCCTCCCCCCCAGGAAATCCCAAAGACCCTTTCATCACCCTCCCCCTCAGGAAATCCCAAAGACCCTTTCATCACCCTCCCCTCCAAGGTAATCCCAAAGACCCTTTCATCACCTTACCCTCCAGAAGAATCCCAAAGAACCTTTCATCACCCTCCCCTCCCAGGAAATCCCAAAGACCCTTTCAACACCCTCCCCCCCACAGGAAATCAGAAAGACCCCTTCATCACCCACCGCCCCCGAGGAAATCCCAAAGACCTTTTCAACACCCTCTCCCCGCAGGAAATCCAAAAGACCCCTTCATCAACCTCGCCCCCCGGGAATCCCAAAGTCCCCTTCATCACCCTCCCCCCCCAGGAAATCCCAAAGACACATTCATCACACTCCCCACCCCAGGAAATCCCAAAGACCCTTTCATCACCCTCCCCCCTCAGGAAATCCCAAAGACCCTTTCATCACCCTCCCCCCAGGAAATTCCAAAGACCCTTTCATCACCCTCCCCCACTCCAGGAAATCCCAAAGACCCTTTCATCACTCTCCCCTCCAGGAAATCCCAAAGACCCTTTCATCACCCTCCCCCTCAGGAAATCCCAAAGACCCTTTCATCACCCAAACACCGAGGAAATCCCAAATACCCCTTCATCATCCTCCCCCCAGGAAATCCCAAAGTCCCCTTCATCACCCTCCCCCCCCAGGAAATCCCAAAGACACATTCATCACACTCCCCACCCCAGGAAATCCCAAAGACCCTTTCATCACCCTCCCCCCTCAGGAAATCCCAAAGACCCTTTCATCACCCTCCCCCCAGGAAATTCCAAAGACCCTTTCATCACCCTCCCCCACTCCAGGAAATCCCAAAGACCCTTTCATCACTCTCCCCTCCAGGAAATCCCAAAGACCCTTTCATCACCCTCCCCCCAGGAAATTCCAAAGACCCTTTCATCACCCTCCCCCACTCCAGGAAATCCCAAAGACCCTTTCATCACTCTCCCCTCCAGGAAATCCCAAAGACCCTTTCATCACCCTCCCCTTCAGGAAATCCCAAAGACCCTTTCATCACCCAAACACCGAGGAAATCCCAAATACCCCTTCACCATACTCCCCCCAGGAAATCCCAAAGACCCTTTCATCACCCTCCGCCCACAGGAAATCCCAAAGACCCTTTCATCACTGTCCCCCCCAGGAAATCCCAAAGAACCTTTCATCACCCTGCCCCCAGAAAATCCCAAAGACCCCTTCATCACCCTCCCACCCAGGAAATCCCAAAGACCCCTTCATCACCCTCCCCCCTCACGGAAATCCCAAATTCCCCTTCATCACCCTCCCCCCCAGGAAAACCCAAAGTCCCTTTCATCACTCTCCCCTGCAGGAAATCCCAAAGACCCTTTGATCACCCTCCCACTCAGGAAATCCCAAAGACTCTTACATCACCCAACGCCGAAGGAAATCCCTAAGATCCCTTCATCATTCTCCCCCCAGGAAATCCCAAAGATCCTTTTTTCACCCTCCCCCCCAAGGAAATCCCAAAGCGCCTTTCATCACCCTTGCCGCCCAGGAAATTCCAAAGACCCTTCAATCACCCTCCCTCTCAGGAAATCCCAAAGACCCTTTCATTACCCTCCCCCCCAGGAAATCCCAAAGACCCTTTCATCACCCTCCCCCCACAGGAAATCCAAAAGACCCTTTCATCACTCTCCCCCTCAGGAAATCCCAAAGACACTTTCATCGCCCTCCCACCCAGGAAATCCCAAAGACCCTTTCATCACGCATCCCTCCTCAGGAAATCCCAAAGACCCTTTCATCACCCTCCCCCCCAATAAATCCCAAAGACCCTTTCATCACCCTCCCCCCTCAGGAAATCCCAAACACCCTTTCATCACCCTCCCCCCCAATAAATTCCAAAGTCCCTTTCATCACTCTCCCCTCCAGGAAATCCCAAAGACCCTTTCATCACTCTCCCACTCAGGAAATCCCAAAGACCCCTTCGTCACCCTCCCCCCCAGGAAATCCCATGGACCCTTTCATCACACTCCCCGCCCCAGGAAATCCCAAAGACCCTTTCAACACCCTCCCCCCCAATAAATTCCAAAGTCCCTTTCAACACTCTCCCCTCCAGGAAATCCCAAAGACCCTTTCATCACTCTCCCCCTCAGGAAATCCCAAAGACCCCTTCGTCACCCTCCCCCCCAGGAAATCCCATGGACCCTTTCATCACACTCCCCGCCCCAGGAAATCCCAAAGACCCTTTCAACACCCTCCCCCCAGGAAATCCCAAACACCCCTTCATCACCCTCCACCCCTCCACCCCAGGAAATCCCAAAGACCCCTTCATCACCCTGCCCCCCAGGAAATCCCAAAGACCCCTTCATCACACACCCCCCAGGAAATCCCAAAGACCCTTTCATCACCCTCCCCCCAGGAAATCCCAAGGACCCTTTCATCATCCTACCCCCAAGAAATCCCAAAGACCCTTTCATCACTCTCCCCCTTAGGAAATCCCAAAGACCCTTTCGTCACCCTCCCCACCCAGGAAATCCCAAAGACTCTTTCAACAACCTCCCCCCCCCCGGAAATCCGAAAGACCCCTTCATCACACACCCCCCAGGAAATCCCAAAGACCCTTTCATCACCCTCCCCCCAGGAAATCCCAAAGACCCTTTCATCACTCTCCCCCTTAGGAAATCCCAAAGACCCTTTCATCACCCTCCCCTCCCAGGAAATCCCAAAAACCGTTTCAACACCCTCCCCCCCCAGGAAATCCGAAAGACCCCTTCATCACACACCCCCCAGGAAATCCCAAAGACCCTTTCATCACCCTGCCACCAGAAAATCCCAAAGAACCTTTGATCACCCTCCCACCCAGGAAATCCCAAAGACCTCTTCATCACCCTCCACCCCCACGGAAATCCCAAATTCCCCTTCATCACCCTTCCCCCCAGGAAATCCCAAAGACCCTTTCATCACCCTCCCCCCGCCCCAGGAAATCCCAAAGACACTTTCATCACACTCCCCATCCCAGGAAATCCCAAAGACCCTTGCATCACCCTCCCCCCTCAGGATATCCCAAAGACCCTTTCATCACCCTCCCCCCCAATAAATTCCAAAGTCCCTTTCATCACCCTCCCCCCCAGGAAATCCCAAAGTCCCTTTAATCACTCTCCCCTCCAGGAAATCCCAAAGACCCCTTCATCACCCTCCCCCTCAGGAAATCCCAAAGACTATTTCATCACCCAACGCCAAAGGAAATCCCTAAGATCCCTTCATCATTCTCCCCCCAGGAAATCCCAAAGACCCTTTTTTCACCCTCCCCGCCAAGGAAATCCCAAAGCGCCTTTCATCACCCTCCAGGCCTAGGGAATACCAAAGACCCTTCAAACACCCTCCCTCTCAGGAAATCCCAAAGACCCTTTCAACAGCCTCCCCCCAGGAAATCCCAAACACCCCTTCATCACCCTCCACCCCTCCCCCCCAGGAAATCCCAAAGACCCCTTCATCACCCTGCCCCCCAGGAAATCCCAAAGACCCCTTCATCACACACCCCCCAGGAAATCCCAAAGACCCTTTCATCACCCTCCCCCCAGGAAATCCCAAAGACCCTTTCATCATCCTACCCCCAAGAAATCCCAAAGACCCTTTCATCACTCTCCCCCTTAGGAAATCCCAAAGACCCTTTCATCACCCTCCCCACCCAGGAAATCCGAAAGACCCCTTCATCACACACCCCCCAGGAAATCCCAAAGACCTTTTCATCACCCTCCCCCCAGGAAATCCCAAAGACCCTTTCATCATTCTACCCCCAAGAAATCCCAAAGACCCTTTCAACACTCTCCCCCTTAGGAAATCCCAAAGACCCCTTCATCACACACCCCCCAGGAAATCCCAAAGACCCTTACATCACCCTCCCCCCAGGAAATCCAAAAGACCCTTTCATCACTCTCCCCCTTAGGAAATTGCAAAGACCCTTTCATCACCCTCCCCTCCCAGGAAATCCCAAAAACCGTTTCAACACCCTCCCCCCCCAGGAAATCCGAAAGACCCCTTCATCACACACCCCCCAGGAAATCCCAAAGACCCTTTCATCACCCTGCCACCAGAAAATCCCAAAGAACCTTTGATCACCCTCCCACCCAGGAAATCCCAAAGACCTCTTCATCACCCTCCACCCCCACGGAAATCCCAAATTCCCCTTCATCACCCTTCCCCCCAGGAAATCCCAAAGACCCTTTCATCACCCTCCCCCCGCCCCAGGAAATCCCAAAGACACTTTCATCACACTCCCCATCCCAGGAAATCCCAAAGACCCTTGCATCACCCTCCCCCCTCAGGATATCCCAAAGACCCTTTCATCACCCTCCCCGCCAATAAATTCCAAGGACCCTTTCATCATCCTACCCCCAAGAAATCCCAAAGACCCTTTCATCACTCTCCCCCTTAGGAAATCCCAAAGACCCTTTCATCACCCTCCCCACCCAGGAAATCCCAAAGACTCTTTCAACAACCTCCCCCCCCCCCCGGAAATCCGAAAGACCCCTTCATCACACACCCCCCAGGAAATCCCAAAGACCCTTTCATCACCCTCCCCCCAGGAAATCCCAAAGACCCTTTCATCACTCTCCCCCTTAGGAAATCCCAAAGACCCTTTCATCACCCTCCCCTCCCAGGAAATCCCAAAAACCGTTTCAACACCCTCCCCCCCAGGAAATCCGAAAGACCCCTTCATCACACACCCCCCAGGAAATCCCAAAGACCCTTTCATCACCCTGCCACCAGAAAATCCCAAAGAACCTTTGATCACCCTCCCACCCAGGAAATCCCAAAGACCTCTTCATCACCCTCCACCCCCACGGAAATCCCAAATTCCCCTTCATCACCCTTCCCCCCAGGAAATCCCAAAGACCCTTTCATCACCCTCCCCATCCCAGGAAATCCCAAAGACCCTTGCATCACCCTCCCCCCTCAGGATATCCCAAAGACCCTTTCATCACCCTCCCCCCCAATAAATTCCAAAGTCCCTTTCATCACCCTCCCCCCCAGGAAATCCCAAAGTCCCTTTAATCACTCTCCCCTCCAGGAAATCCCAAAGACCCCTTCATCACCCTCCCCCTCAGGAAATCCCAAAGACTATTTCATCACCCAACGCCGAAGGAAATCCCTAAGATCCCTTCATCATTCTCCCCCCAGGAAATCCCAAAGACCCTTTTTTCACCCTCCCCACCAAGGAAATCCCAAAGCGCCTTTCATCACCCTCCAGGCCCAGGGAATACCAAAGACCCTTCAAACACCCTCCCTCTCAGGAAATCCCAAAGACCCTTTCAACAGCCTCCCCCCAGGAAATCCCAAACACCCCTTCATCACCCTCCACCCCTCCCCCCCAGGAAATCCCAAAGACCCCTTCATCACCCTGCCCCCCAGGAAATCCCAAAGACCCCTTCATCACACACCCCCCAGGAAATCCCAAAGACCCTTTCATCACCCTCCCCCCAGGAAATCCCAAAGACCCTTTCATCATCCTACCCCCAAGAAATCCCAAAGACCCTTTCATCACTCTCCCCCTCAGGAAATCCCAAAGACCCTTTCATCACCCTCCCCACCCAGGAAATCCAAAAGACCCCTTCATCACACACCCCCGAGGAAATCCCAAAGACCTTTTCATCACCCTCCCCCCAGGAAATCCCAAAGACCCTTTCATCATCCTACCCCCAAGAAATCCCAAAGACCCTTTCAACACTCTCCCCCTTAGGAAATCCCAAAGACCCTTTCATCACCCTCCCCACCCAGGAAATCCCAAAGACACTTTCAACAACCTCCCCCCCCGCAGGAAATCCGAAAGACCCCTTCATCACACACCCCCCAGGAAATCCCAAAGACCCTTTCATCACCCTCCCCCCAGGAAATCCAAAAGACCCTTTCATCACTCTCCCCCTTAGGAAATTGCAAAGACCCTTTCATCACCCTCCCCTCCCAGGAAATCCCAAAAACCGTTTCAACACCCTCCCCCCCCAGGAAATCCGAAAGACCCCTTATTCACACACCCCCCAGGAAATCCCAAAGACCCTTTCATCACCCTGCCACCAGAAAATCCCAAAGAACCTTTGATCACCCTCCCACCCAGGAAATCCCAAAGACCTCTTCATCACCCTCCACCCCAACGGAAATCCCAAATTCCCCTTCATCACCCTTCCCCCCAGGAAATCCCAAAGACCCTTTCATCACCCTCCCCCCGCCCCAGGAAATCCCAAAGACACTTTCATCACACTCCCCATCCCAGGAAATCCCAAAGACCCTTGCATCACCCTCCCCCCTCAGGATATCCCAAAGACCCTTTCATCACCCTCCCCGCCAATAAATTCCAAAGTCCCTTTCATCACCCTCCCCCTCTGAAATCCCAAAGTCCCTTTAATCACTCTCTCCTCCAGGAAATCCCAAAGACCTTTTCATCACCCTCCCCCTCAGGAAATCCCAAAGACTCTTTCATCACCCAACGCCGAAGGAAATCCCTAAGATCCCTTCATCATTCTCCCCCCAGGAAATCCCAAAGACCCTTTTTTCACCCTCCCCACCAAGGAAATCCCAAAGCGCCTTTCATCACCCTCCAGGCCCAGGGAATCCCAAAGACCCTTCAAACACCCTCCCTCTCAGAAAATCCCAAAGACCCTTTCATCACCCTCCCACCCAGGAAATCTCAAAGACCATTTCATCACCCTCCCACCCAGGAAATCCCAAAGACCTCTTCATCACCCTCCACCCCTCCCCCCCAGGAAATCCCAAAGACCCCTTCATCACCCTGCCCCCCAGGAAATCCCAAAGACCCCTTCATCACACACCCCCCAGGAAATCCCAAAGACCCTTTCATCACCCTCCCCCCGTGAAATCCCAAAGACCCTTTCATCATCCTATCCCCAAGAAATCCCAAAGACCCTTTCATCACTCTCCCCCTTAGGAAATCCCAAAGACCCTTTCATCACCCTCCCCACCCAGGAAATCCGAAAGACCCCTTCATCACACACCCCCCAGGAAATCCCAAAGACCTTTTCATCACCCTCCCCCCAGGAAATCCCAAAGACCCTTTCATCATTCTACCCCCAAGAAATCCCAAAGACCCTTTCAACACTCTCCCCCTTAGGAAATCCCAAAGACCCCTTCATCACACACCCCCCAGGAAATCCCAAAGACCCTTACATCACCCTCCCCCCAGGAAATCCAAAAGACCCTTTCATCACTCTCCCCCTTAGGAAATTGCAAAGACCCTTTCATCACCCTCCCCTCCCAGGAAATCCCAAAAACCGTTTCAACACCCTCCCCCCCCAGGAAATCCGAAAGACCCCTTCATCACACACCCCCCAGGAAATCCCAAAGACCCTTTCATCACCCTGCCACCAGAAAATCCCAAAGAACCTTTGATCACCCTCCCACCCAGGAAATCCCAAAGACCTCTTCATCACCCTCCACCCCCACGGAAATCCCAAATTCCCCTTCATCACCCTTCCCCCCAGGAAATCCCAAAGACCCTTTCATCACCCTCCCCCCGCCCCAGGAAATCCCAAAGACACTTTCATCACACTCCCCATCCCAGGAAATCCCAAAGACCCTTGCATCACCCTCCCCCCTCAGGATATCCCAAAGACCCTTTCATCACCCTCCCCGCCAATAAATTCCAAGGACCCTTTCATCATCTTACCCCCAAGAAATCCCAAAGACCCTTTCATCACTCTCCCCCTTAGGAAATCCCAAAGACCCTTTCATCACCCTCCCCACCCAGGAAATCCCAAAGACTCTTTCAACAACCTCCCCCCCCCGCGGAAATCCGAAAGACCCCTTCATCACACACCCCCCAGGAAATCCCAAAGACCCTTTCATCACCGTCCCCCCAGGAAATCCCAAAGACCCTTTCATCACTCTCCCCCTTAGGAAATCCCAAAGACCCTTTCATCACCCTCCCCTCCCAGGAAATCCCAAAAACCGTTTCAGCACCCTCCCCCCCAGGAAATCCGAAAGACCCCTTCATCACACACCCCCCAGGAAATCCCAAAGACCCTTTCATCACCCTGCCACCAGAAAATCCCAAAGAACCTTTGATCACCCTCCCACCCAGGAAATCCCAAAGACCTCTTCATCACCCTCCACCCCCACGGAAATCCCAAATTCCCCTTCATCACCCTTCCCCCCAGGAAATCCCAAAGACCCTTTCATCACCCTCCCCATCCCAGGAAATCCCAAAGACCCTTGCATCACCCTCCCCCCTCAGGATATCCCAAAGACCCTTTCATCACCCTCCCCCCCAATAAATTCCAAAGTCCCTTTCATCACCCTCCCCCCCAGGAAATCCCAAAGTCCCTTTAATCACTCTCCCCTCCAGGAAATCCCAAAGACCCCTTCATCACCCTCCCCCTCAGGAAATCCCAAAGACTATTTCATCACCCAACGCCGAAGGAAATCCCTAAGATCCCTTCATCATTCTCCCCCCAGGAAATCCCAAAGACCCTTTTTTCACCCTCCCCACCAAGGAAATCCCAAAGCGCCTTTCATCACCCTCCAGGCCCAGGGAATACCAAAGACCCTTCAAACACCCTCCCTCTCAGGAAATCCCAAAGACCCTTTCAACAGCCTCCCCCCAGGAAATCCCAAACACCCCTTCATCACCCTCCACCCCTCCCCCCCAGGAAATCCCAAAGACCCCTTCATCACCCTGCCCCCCAGGAAATCCCAAAGACCCCTTCATCACACACCCCCCAGGAAATCCCAAAGACCCTTTCATCACCCTCCCCCCAGGAAATCCCAAAGACCCTTTCATCATCCTACCCCCAAGAAATCCCAAAGACCCTTTCATCACTCTCCCCCTTAGGAAATCCCAAAGACCCTTTCATCACCCTCCCCACCCAGGAAATCCGAAAGACCCCTTCATCACACACCCCCCAGGAAATCCCAAAGACCTTTTCATCACCCTCCCCCCAGGAAATCCCAAAGACCCTTTCATCATCCTACCCCCAAGAAGTCCCAAAGACCCTTTCAACACTCTCCCCCTTAGGAAATCCCAAAGACCCTTTCATCACCCTCCCCACCCAGGAAATCCCAAAGACACTTTCAACAACCTCCCCCCCCGCAGGAAATCCGAAAGACCCCTTCATCACACACCCCCCAGGAAATCCCAAAGACCCTTTCATCACCCTCCCCCCAGGAAATCCAAAAGACCCTTTCATCACTCTCCCCCTTAGGAAATTGCAAAGACCCTTTCATCACCCTCCCCTCCCAGGAAATCCCAAAAACCGTTTCAACACCCTCCCCCCCCAGGAAATCCGAAAGACCCCTTATTCACACACCCCCCAGGAAATCCCAAAGACCCTTTCATCACCCTGCCACCAGAAAATCCCAAAGAACCTTTGATCACCCTCCCACCCAGGAAATCCCAAAGACCTCTTCATCACCCTCCACCCCAACGGAAATCCCAAATTCCCCTTCATCACCCTTCCCCCCAGGAAATCCCAAAGACCCTTTCATCACCCTCCCCCCGCCCCAGGAAATCCCAAAGACACTTTCATCACACTCCCCATCCCAGGAAATCCCAAAGACCCTTGCATCACCCTCCCCCCTCAGGATATCCCAAAGACCCTTTCATCACCCTCCCCGCCAATAAATTCCAAAGTCCCTTTCATCACCCTCCCCCTCTGAAATCCCAAAGTCCCTTTAATCACTCTCTCCTCCAGGAAATCCCAAAGACCCTTTCATCACCCTCCCCCTCAGGAAATCCCAAAGACTCTTTCATCACCCAACGCCGAAGGAAATCCCTAAGATCCCTTCATCATTCTCCCCCCAGGAAATCCCAAAGACCCTTTTTTCACCCTCCCCACCAAGGAAATCCCAAAGCGCCTTTCATCACCCTCCAGGCCCAGGGAATCCCAAAGACCCTTCAAACACCCTCCCTCTCAGAAAATCCCAAAGACCATTTCATCACCCTCCCACCCAGGAAATCCCAAAGACCTCTTCATCACCCTCCCCCCCCCCCCACAGAAATCCAAAATTCCCCTTCATCACCCTCCCCCCCCAGGAAATCCCAAAGACCCTTTCATCACCCTCCCCCCGCCCCATGAAATCCCAAAGACACTTTCCTCACACGCTCCACACCAGGAAATCCCAAAGACCTTTCATCACCCTCCCCCCCTCAGGAAATCCCAAAGACCCTTTCATCACCCTCCCCCCCAATAAATTCCAAAGACCCTTTCATCGCCCTCCCCCCCAGGAAATCCCAAAGTCCCTTTCATCACTCTCACCTCCAGGAAATCCCAAAGACCCTTCAATCACCCTCCCTCTCAGGAAATTCCGAAGACCCTTTCATCACCCTCCCCCCCAGGAAATCCCAAAGACCCTTTCATCACCCTCCCCCCACAGGAAATCCAAAAGACCCTTTCATCACTTTCCCCCTCAGGAAATCCCAAACACCCTTTCATCACCCTCCCACCCAGGAAATCCCAAAGACCCTTTCATCACCCACCCCTCCCACGGAATCCCAAAGACCCTTTCATCACTCTCCCCCTCAGGAAATCCCAAAGACGCTTTCATGACCCTCCAACCCAGGAAATCCCAAAGACCCATTCATCACCCACCCCTCTCACGGAATCCCAAAGACCCTTTCATCACACTCCCCACCCCAGGAAATCCCAAAGACCCTTTCATCACCCTCCCCCCTCAGGAAATCCCAAAGACCCTTTCATCACCCTCCCCCCCAATAAATTCCAAAGTCCCTTTCATCTCCTTCCCCCCCAGGAAATCCCAAAGTCCCTTTCATCACTCTCCCCTCCAGGAAATCCCAAAGACCCTTTCATCACCCTCCACCTCAGGAAATCCCAAAGACTCTTTCATCACCCAACGCCGAAGGAAATCCCTAAGATCTCTTCATCATTCTCCCCCCAGGAAATCCCAAAGACCCTTTTTCACCCTCCCCACCAAGGAAATCCCAAAGCGCCTTTCATCACCCACCAGGCCCAGGGAATCCCAAAGACCCTTCAAACACCCTCCCTCTCAGGAAATCCCAAAGACCCTTTCATCACCCTCCCACCCAGGAAATCCCAAAGACCATTTCATCACCCTCCCACCCAGGAAATCCCAAAGACCTCTTCATCACCATCTCCCCCCACGGAAATCCCAAATTCCCCTTCATCACCCTCCCAGGAAATCCCAAAGACCCTTTCATCACCCGCCCCCCGCCCCAGGAAATCCCAAAGACACTTTCATCACACGCCCCACACCAGGAAATCCCAAAGACCCTTTCATCACCCTCCCCCCCCTCAGGAAATCCCAAAGACCCTTTCATCACCCTCCCCCCCAATAAATTCCAAAGACCCTTTCATCACCCTCCCCCCCAGGAAATCCCAAAGTCCCTTTCATCACTCTCACCTCCAGGAAATCCCAAAGACCCTTCAATCACCATCCCTCTCAGGAAATCCCAAAGACCCTTTCATCACCCACCCCTCCCACGGAATCCCAAAGACCCTTTCATCAGTCTCCCCCTCAGGAAATCCCAAAGACGCTTTCATGACCCTCCCACCCAGGAAATCCCAAAGACCCTTTCATCACCCACCCCTCCCACGGAATCCCAAAGACCCTTTCATCACCCTCCCACCCAGGAAATCCCAAAGACCTCTTCATCACCCTCCCCCCCCACGGAAATCCCAAATTCCCCTTCATCACCCTCCCCCCCAGGAAATCCCAAAGACCCTTTCATCACTCTCCCCTCCAGGAAATCCCAGAGACCCTTTCATCACCCTCCCCCCTCAGGAAATCCCAGAGACCCTTTCATCACCCTACCCCCCAGGAAATCCCAAAGACCCTTTCATCACTCTCCCCTCCAGGAAATCCCAGAGACCCTTTCATCACCCTCCCCCTCAGGAAATCCCAAAGACTCTTTCATCACCCAACGCCGAAGGAAATCCCGAAGATCCCTTCATCATTCTCCCCCCAGGAAATCCCAAAGACCATTTCATCACCCTCCCCCGACAGGAAATCCAAAAGACACTTTCATCACTCTCCCCCTCAGGAAATCCCAAAGACCCCTTCATCACCCTCCCACCCAGGAAATCCCAAAGACCCCTTCATCACCCTCCCCCCCCCACGGAAATCCCAAATTCCCCTTCATCACCCTCCCCCCCAGGAAATCCCAAAGAGCCTTTCATCACCCTCCGCCCCCCCCCCCCCAGGAAATCCCAAAGACACTTTCATCACACTACCCACCCCAGGAAATCCCAAAGACCATTTCATCACCCTCCCCCCCAATAAATTCCAAAGACCCTTTCATCACCCTCCCCCCCAGGAAATCCCAAAGTCCCTTTCATCACTCTCACCTCCAGGAAATCCCAAAGACCCTTTCATCACCCTCCCCCTCAGGAAATCCCAAAGACTCTTTCATCACCCAACGCCGAAGGAAATCCCTAAGATCCCTTCATCATTCTCCCCCCAGGAAATCCCAAAGATCCTTTTTTCACCCTCCCCCCCAAGGAAATCCCAAAGCGCCTTTCATCACCCTCCCCGCCCAAAAAATCCCAAAGACCCTTCAATCACCCTCCCTCTCAGGAAATCCCAAAGACCCTTTCATTACCCTCCCCCCCAGGAAATCCCAAAGACCATTTCATCACTCTCCCCCCACAGGAAATCCAAAAGACCCTTTCATCACTCTCCCCCTCAGGAAATCCCAAAGACCCTTTCATCGCCCTCCCACCCAGGAAATCCCAAAGACCCTTTCATCACGCACCCCTCCTCAGGAAATCCCAAAGACCCTTTCATCACCCTCCCCCCCAATAAATCCCAAAGACCCTTTCATCACCCTCCCCCCTCAGGAAATCCCAAACACCCTTTCATCACCCTCCCACCCAATAAATTCCAAAGTCCCTTTCATCACTCTCCCCTCCAGGAAATCCCAAAGACCCTTTCATCACTCTCCCCCTCAGGAAATCCCAAAGACCCCTTCGTCACCCTCCCCCCCAGGAAATCCCATGGACTCTTTCATCACACTCCCCGCCCCAGGAAATCCCAAAGACCCTTTCAACACCCTCCCCCCAGGAAATCCCAAACACCCCTTCATCACCCTCCACCCCTCCCCCCCAGGAAATCCCAAAGACCCCTTCATCACCCTGCCCCCCAGGAAATCCCAAAGACCCCTTCATCACACACCCCCCAGGAAATCCCAAAGACCCTTTCATCACCCTCCCCCCAGGAAATCCCAAGGACCCTTTCATCATCCTACCCCCAAGAAATCCCAAAGACCCTTTCATCACTCTCCCCCTGAGGAAATCCCAAAGACCCTTTCATCACCCTCCCCTCCCAGGAAATCCCAAAGACTCTTTCAACAACCTCCCCCCCCCCAGGAAATCCGAAAGACCCTTTCATCACACACCCCCCAGGAAATCCCAAAGACCCTTTCATCACCCTCCCCCCAGGAAATCCCAAAGACCCTTTCATCACTCTCCCCCTTAGGAAATCCCAAAGACCCTTTCATCACCCTCCCCTCCCAGGAAATCCCAAAAACCGTTTCAACACCCTCCCCCCCAGGAAATCCAAAAGACCCCTTCATCACACACCCCCCAGGAAATCCCAAAGACCCTTTCATCACCCTCCCCCCAGGAAATCCCAAGGACCCTTTCATCACCCTCCCCCCCAATAAATTCCAAAGTCCCTTTCATCACCCTCCCCCCCAGGAAATCCCAAAGTCCCTTTAATCACTCTCCCCTCTAGGAAATCCCAAAGACCCCTTCATCACCCTCCCCCTCAGGAAATCCCAAAGACTATTTCATCACCCAACGCCGAAGGAAATCCCTAAGATCCCTTCATCATTCTCCCCCCAGGAAATCCCAAAGACCCTTTTTTCACCCTCCCCACCAAGGAAATCCCAAAGCGCCTTTCATCACCCTCCAGGCCCAGGGAATACCAAAGACCCTTCAAACACCCTCCCTCTCAGGAAATCCCAAACACCCCTTCATCACCCTCCACCCCTCCCCCCCAGGAAATCCCAAAGACCCCTTCATCACCCTGCCCCCCAGGAAATCCCAAAGACCCCTTCATCACACACCCCCCAGGAAATCCCAAAGACCCTTTCATCACCCTCCCCCCAGGAAATCCCAAAGACCCTTTCATCATCCTACCCCCAAGAAATCCCAAAGACCCTTTCATCACTCTCCCCCTTAGGAAATCCCAAAGACCCTTTCATCACCCTCCCCACCCAGGAAATCCGAAAGACCCCTTCATCACACACCCCCCAGGAAATCCCAAAGACCTTTTCATCACCCTCCCCCCAGGAAATCCCAAAGACCCTTTCATCATCCTACCCCCAAGAAATCCCAAAGACCCTTTCAACACTCTCCCCCTTAGGAAATCCCAAAGACCCTTTCATTACCCTCCCCACCCAGGAAATCCCAAAGACACTTTCAACAACCTCCCCCCCCGCAGGAAATCCGAAAGACCCCTTCATCACACACCCCCCAGGAAATCCCAAAGACCCTTTCATCACCCTCCCCCCAGGAAATCCAAAAGACCCTTTCATCACTCTCCCCCTTAGGAAATTGCAAAGACCCTTTCATCACCCTCCCCTCCCAGGAAATCCCAAAAACCGTTTCAACACCCTCCCCCCCCAGGAAATCCGAAAGACCCCTTCATCACACACCCCCCAGGAAATCCCAAAGACCCTTTCATCACCCTGCCACCAGAAAATCCCAAAGAACCTTTGATCACCCTCCCACCCAGGAAATCCCAAAGACCTCTTCATCACCCTCCACCCCCACGGAAATCCCAAATTCCCCTTCATCACCCTTCCCCCCAGGAAATCCCAAAGACCCTTTCATCACCCTCCCCCCGCCCCAGGAAATCCCAAAGACACTTTCATCACACTCCCCATCCCAGGAAATCCCAAAGACCCTTGCATCACCCTCCCCCCTCAGGATATCCCAAAGACCCTTTCATCACCCTCCCCGCCAATAAATTCCAAAGTCCCTTTCATCACCCTCCCCCCCAGGAAATCCCAAAGTCCCTTTAATCACTCTCTCCTCCAGGAAATCCCAAAGACCCTTTCATCACCCTCCCCACCCAGGAAATCCCAAAGACTCTTTCATCACCCAACGCCGAAGGAAATCCCTAAGATCCCTTCATCATTCTCCCCCCAGGAAATCCCAAAGACCCTTTTTTCACCCTCCCCACCAAGGAAATCCCAAAGCGCCTTTCATCACCCTCCAGGCCCAGGGAATACCAAAGACCCTTCAAACACCCTCCCTCTCAGGAAATCCCAAAGACCCTTTCAACAGCCTCCCCCCAGGAAATCCCAAACACCCCTTCATCACCCTCCACCCCTCCCCCCCAGGAAATCCCAAAGACCCCTTCATCACCCTGCCCCCCAGGAAATCCCAAAGACCCCTTCATCACACACCCCCCAGGAAATCCCAAAGACCCTTTCATCACCCTCCCCCCAGGAAATCCCAAAGACCCTTTCATCATCCTACCCCCAAGAAATCCCAAAGACCCTTTCATCACTCTCCCCCTTAGGAAATCCCAAAGACCCTTTCATCACCCTCCCCACCCAGGAAATCCGAAAGACCCCTTCATCACACACCCCCCCGGAAATCCCAAAGACCTTTTCATCACCCTCCCCCCAGGAAATCCCAAAGACCCTTTCATCATCCTACCCCCAAGAAATCCCAAAGACCCTTTCAACACTCTCCCCCTTAGGAAATCCCAAAGACCCTTTCATTACCCTCCCCACCCAGGAAATCCCAAAGACACTTTCAACAACCTCCCCCCCCCGCAGGAAATCCGAAAGACCCCTTCATCACACACCCCCCAGGAAATCCCAAAGACCCTTTCATCACCCTCCCCCCAGGAAATCCAAAAGACCCTTTCATCACTCTCCCCCTTAGGAAATTGCAAAGACCCTTTCATCACCCTCCCCTCCCAGGAAATCCCAAAAACCGTTTCAACACCCTCCCCCCTCAGGATATCCCAAAGACCCTTTCATCACCCTCCCCGCCAATAAATTCCAAAGTCCCTTTCATCACCCTCCCCCCCAGGAAATCCCAAAGTCCCTTTAATCACTCTCTCCTCCAGGAAATCCCAAAGACCCTTTCATCACCCTCCCCCTCAGGAAATCCCAAAGACTCTTTCATCACCCAACGCTGAAGGAAATCCCTAAGATCCCTTCATCATTCTCCCCCCAGGAAATCCCAAAGACCCTTTTTTCACCCTCCCCACCAAGGAAATCCCAAAGCGCCTTTCATCACCCTCCAGGCCCAGGGAATCCCAAAGACCCTTCAAACACCCTCCCTCTCAGAAAATCCCAAAGACCCTTTCATCACCCTCCCACCCAGGAAATCTCAAAGACCATTTCATCACCCTCCCACCCAGGAAATCCCAAAGACCTCTTCATCACCCTCCCCCCCCCCACAGAAATCCAAAATTCCCCTTCATCACCCTCCCCCCCCAGGAAATCCCAAAGACCCTTTCATCACCCTCCCCCCGCCCCATGAAATCCCAAAGACACTTTCCTCACACGCTCCACACCAGGAAATCCCAAAGACCTTTCATCACCCTCCCCCCCTCAGGAAATCCCAAAGACCCTTTCATCACCCTCCCCCCCAATAAATTCCAAAGACCCTTTCATCGCCCTCCCCCCCAGGAAATCCCAAAGTCCCTTTCATCACTCTCACCTCCAGGAAATCCCAAAGACCCTTCAATCACCCTCCCTCTCAGGAAATTCCGAAGACCCTTTCATCACCCTCCCCCCCAGGAAATCCCAAAGACCCTTTCATCACCCACCCCTCCCACGGAATCCCAAAGACCCTTTCATCACTCTCCCCCTCAGGAAATCCCAAAGACGCTTTCATGACCCTCCAACCCAGGAAATCCCAAAGACCCATTCATCACCCACCCCTCTCACGGAATCCCAAATACCCTTTCATCACACTCCCCACCCCAGGAAATCCCAAAGACCCTTTCATTACCCTCCCCCCTCAGGAAATCCCAAAGACCCTTTCATCACCCTCCCCCCCAATAAATTCCAAAGTCCCTTTCATCACCTTCCCCCCCAGGAAATCCCAAAGTCCCTTTCATCACTCTCCCCTCCAGGAAATCCCAAAGACCCTTTCATCACCCTCCCCCTCAGGAAATCCCAAAGACTCTTTCATCACCCAACGCCGAAGGAAATCCCTAAGATCCCTTCATCATTCTCCCCCCAGGAAATCCCAAAGACCCTTTTTCACCCTCCCCACCAAGGAAATCCCAAAGCGCCTTTCATCACCCTCCAGGCCCAGGGAATCCCAAAGACCCTTCAAACACCCTCCCTCTCAGGAAATCCCAAAGACCCTTTCATCACCCTCCCACCCAGGAAATCCCAAAGACCATTTCATCACCCTCCCACCCAGGAAATCCCAAAGACTATTTCATCACCCAACGCCGAAGGAAATCCCTAAGATCCCTTCATCACCCTCCCCCCAGGAAATCCCAAAGACCCTTTCATCATCCTACCCCCAAGAAATCCCAAAGACCCTTTCATCACTCTCCCACTTAGGAAATCCCAAAGACCCTTTCATCACCCTCCCCACCCAGGAAATCCGAAAGACCCCTTCATCACACACCCCCCAGGAAATCCCAAAGACCTTTTCATCACCCTCCCCCCAGGAAATCCCAAAGACCCTTTCATCATCCTACCCCCAAGAAATCCCAAAGACCCTTTCAACACTCTCCCCCTTAGGAAATCCCAAAGACCCTTTCATTACCCTCCCCACCCAGGAAATCCCAAAGACACTTTCAACAACCTCCCCCCCCGCAGGAAATCCGAAAGACCCCTTCATCACACACCCCCCAGGAAATCCCAAAGACCCTTTCATCACCCTCCCCCCAGGAAATCCAAAAGACCCTTTCATCACTCTCCCCCTTAGGAAATTGCAAAGACCCTTTCATCACCCTCCCCTCCCAGGAAATCCCAAAAACCGTTTCAACACCCTCCCCCCCCAGGAAATCCGAAAGACCCCTTCATCACACACCCCCCAGGAAATCCCAAAGACCCTTTCATCACCCTGCCACCAGAAAATCCCAAAGAACCTTTGATCACCCTCCCACCCAGGAAATCCCAAAGACCTCTTCATCACCCTCCACCCCCACGGAAATCCCAAATTCCCCTTCATCACCCTTCCCCCCAGGAAATCCCAAAGACCCTTTCATCACCCTCCCCCCGCCCCAGGAAATCCCAAAGACACTTTCATCACACTCCCCATCCCAGGAAAT
This sequence comes from Heterodontus francisci, assembly GCF_036365525.1. Taxonomy (NCBI): domain Eukaryota; kingdom Metazoa; phylum Chordata; class Chondrichthyes; order Heterodontiformes; family Heterodontidae; genus Heterodontus; species Heterodontus francisci. The sequence continues at coordinate 9,095,493 of NC_090411.1, read as the reverse complement.
CCCAAAGACCCTTGCATCACCCTCCCCCCTCAGGATATCCCAAAGACCCTTTCATCACCCTCCCCGCCAATAAATTCCAAAGTCCCTTTCATCACCCTCCCCCCCAGGAAATCCCAAAGTCCCTTTAATCACTCTCTCCTCCAGGAAATCCCAAAGACCCTTTCATCACCCTCCCCCTCAGGAAATCCCAAAGACTCTTTCATCACCCAACGCCGAAGGAAATCCCTAAGATCCCTTCATCATTCTCCCCCCAGGAAATCCCAAAGACCCTTTTTTCACCCTCCCCACCAAGGAAATCCCAAAGCGCCTTTCATCACCCTCCAGGCCCAGGGAATCCCAAAGACCCTTCAAACACCCTCCCTCTCAGAAAATCCCAAAGACCCTTTCATCACCCTCCCACCCAGGAAATCTCAAAGACCATTTCATCACCCTCCCACCCAGGAAATCCCAAAGACCTCTTCATCACCCTCCCCCCCCCCACAGAAATCCAAAATTCCCCTTCATCACCCTCCCCCCCCAGGAAATCCCAAAGACCCTTTCATCACCCTCCCCCCGCCCCATGAAATCCCAAAGACACTTTCCTCACACGCTCCACACCAGGAAATCCCAAAGACCTTTCATCACCCTCCCCCCCTCAGGAAATCCCAAAGACCCTTTCATCACCCTCCCCCCCAATAAATTCCAAAGACCCTTTCATCGCCCTCCCCCCCAGGAAATCCCAAAGTCCCTTTCATCACTCTCACCTCCAGGAAATCCCAAAGACCCTTCAATCACCCTCCCTCTCAGGAAATTCCGAAGACCCTTTCATCACCCTCCCCCCCAGGAAATCCCAAAGACCCTTTCATCACCCACCCCTCCCACGGAATCCCAAAGACCCTTTCATCACTCTCCCCCTCAGGAAATCCCAAAGACGCTTTCATGACCCTCCAACCCAGGAAATCCCAAAGACCCATTCATCACCCACCCCTCTCACGGAATCCCAAATACCCTTTCATCACACTCCCCACCCCAGGAAATCCCAAAGACCCTTTCATCACCCTCCCCCCTCAGGAAATCCCAAAGACCCTTTCATCACCCTCCCCCCCAATAAATTCCAAAATCCCTTTCATCACCTTCCCCCCCAGGAAATCCCAAAGTCCCTTTCATCACTCTCCCCTCCAGGAAATCCCAAAGACCCTTTCATCACCCTCCCCCTCAGGAAATCCCAAAGACTCTTTCATCACCCAACGCCGAAGGAAATCCCTAAGATCCCTTCATCATTCTCCCCCCAGGAAATCCCAAAGACCCTTTTTCACCCTCCCCACCAAGGAAATCCCAAAGCGCCTTTCATCACCCTCCAGGCCCAGGGAATCCCAAAGACCCTTCAAACACCCTCCCTCTCAGGAAATCCCAAAGACCCTTTCATCACCCTCCCACCCAGGAAATCCCAAAGACCATTTCATCACCCTCCCACCCAGGAAATCCCAAAGACCTCTTCATCACCATCTCCCCCCACGGAAATCCCAAATTCCCCTTCATCACCCTCCCTCCCAGGAAATCCCAAAGACCCTTTCATCACCGGCCCCCCGCCCCAGGAAATCCCAAAGACACTTTCATCACACGCCCCACACCAGGAAATCCCAAAGACCCTTTCATCACCCTCCCCCCCCTCAGGAAATCCCAAAGACCCTTTCATCACCCTCCCCCACAATAAATTCCAAAGACCCTTTCATCACCCTCCCCCCCAGGAAATCCCAAAGTCCCTTTCATCACTCTCACCTCCAGGAAATCCCAAAGACCCTTCAATCACCATCCCTCTCAGGAAATCCCAAAGACCCTTTCATTACCCTCCCCCCCAGGAAATCCCAAAGACCATTTCATCACCCTCCCCCCACAGGAAATCCAAAAGACCCTTTCATCACTCTCCCCCTCAGGAAATCCCAAAGACCCTTTCATCACCCTCCCACCCAGGAAATCCCAAAGACCCTTTCATCACCCACCCCTCCCACGGAATCCCAAAGACCCTTTCATCAGTCTCCCCCTCAGGAAATCCCAAAGACGCTTTCATGACCCTCCCACCCAGGAAATCCCAAAGACCCTTTCATCACCCACCCCTCCCACGGAATCCCAGAGACCCTTTCATCACCCTCCCACCCAGGAAATCCCAAAGACCTCTTCATCACCCTCCCCCCCCACGGAAATCCCAAATTCCCCTTCATCACCCTCCCACCCAGGAAATCCCAAAGACCCTTTCATCACTCTCCCCTCCAGGAAATCCCAGAGACCCTTTCATCACCCTCCCCCCCTCAGGAAATCCCAGAGACCCTTTCATCACCCTACCCCCCAGGAAATCCCAAAGACCCTTTCATCACTCTCCCCTCCAGGAAATCCCAGAGACCCTTTCATCACCCTCCCCCTCAGGAAATCCCAAAGACTCTTTCATCACCCAACGCCGAAGGAAATCCCGAAGATCCCTTCATCATTCTCCCCCCAGGAAATCCCAAAGACCATTTCATCACCCTCTTCCGACAGGAAATCCAAAAGACACTTTCATCACTCTCCCCCTCAGGAAATCCCAAAGACCCCTTCATCACCCTCCCACCCAGGAAATCCCAAAGACCCCTTCATCACCCTCCCCCCCCCCCCCACAGAAATCCCAAATTCCCCTTCATCACCCTCCCCCCCAGGAAATCCCAAAGAGCCTTTCATCACCCTCCGCCCCCCCCCAGGAAATCCCAAAGACACTTTCATCACACTACCCACCCCAGGAAATCCCAAAGACCATTTCATCACCCTCCCCCCCAATAAATTCCAAAGACCCTTTCATCACCCTCCCCCCCAGGAAATCCCAAAGTCCCTTTCATCACTCTCACCTCCAGGAAATCCCAAAGACCCTTTCATCACCCTCCCCCTCAGGAAATCCCAAAGACTCTTTCATCACCCAACGCCGAAGGAAATCCCTAAGATCCCTTCATCATTCTCCCCCCAGGAAATCCCAAAGACCCTTTTTTCACCCTCCCCTCCAAGGAAATCCCAAAGCGCCTTTCATCACCCTCCCCGCCCAGGAAATCCCAAAGACCCTTCAATCACCCTCCCTCTCAGGAAATCCCAAAGACCCTTTCATTACCCTCCCCCCCAGGAAATCCCAAAGACCATTTCATCACTCTCCCCCCACAGGAAATCCAAAAGACCCTTTCATCACTCTCCCCCTCAGGAAATCCCAAAGACCCTTTCATCGCCCTCCCACCCAGGAAATCCCAAAGACCCTTTCATCACCCACCCCTCCTCAGGAAATCCCAAAGACCCTTTCATCACCCTCCCCCCCAATAAATCCCAAAGACCCTTTCATCACCCTCCCCCCTCAGGAAATCCCAAACACCATTTCATCACCCTCCCCCCCAATAAATTCCAAAGACCCTTTCATCACCCTCCCCACCAGGAAATCCCAAAGTCCCTTTCATCACTCTCCCCTCCAGGAAATCCCAAAGACCCTTTCATCACTCTCCCCCTTAGGAAATCCCAAAGACCCTTTCATCACCCTCCCCACCCAGGAAATCCGAAAGACCCCTTCATCACACACCCCCCAGGAAATCCCAAAGACCTTTTCATCACCCTCCCCCCAGGAAATCCCAAAGACCCTTTCATCATCCTACCCCCAAGAAATCCCAAAGACCCTTTCAACACTCTCCCCCTTAGGAAATCCCAAAGACCCTTTCATTACCCTCCCCACCCAGGAAATCCCAAAGACACTTTCAACAACCTCCCCCCCGCAGGAAATCCGAAAGACCCCTTCATCACACACCCCCCAGGAAATCCCAAAGACCCTTTCATCACCCTCCCCCCAGGAAATCCAAAAGACCCTTTCATCACTCTCCCCCTTAGGAAATTGCAAAGACCCTTTCATCACCCTCCCCTCCCAGGAAATCCCAAAAACCGTTTCAACACCCTCCCCCCCCAGGAAATCCGAAAGACCCCTTCATCACACACCCCCCAGGAAATCCCAAAGACCCTTTCATCACCCTGCCACCAGAAAATCCCAAAGAACCTTTGATCACCCTCCCACCCAGGAAATCCCAAAGACCTCTTCATCACCCTCCACCCCCACGGAAATCCCAAATTCCCCTTCATCACCCTTCCCCCCAGGAAAACCCAAAGACCCTTTCATCACCCTCCCCCCGCCCCAGGAAATCCCAAAGACACTTTCATCACACTCCCCATCCCAGGAAATCCCAAAGACCCTTGCATCACCCTCCCCCCTCAGGATATCCCAAAGACCCTTTCATCACCCTCCCCGCCAATAAATTCCAAAGTCCCTTTCATCACCCTCCCCCCCAGGAAATCCCAAAGTCCCTTCAATCACTCTCTCCTCCAGGAAATCCCAAAGACCCTTTCATCACCCTCCCCCTCAGGAAATCCCAAAGACTATTTCATCACCCAACGCCGAAGGAAATCCCTAAGATCCCTTCATCATTCTCCCCCCAGGAAATCCCAAAGACCCTTTTTTCACCCTCCCCACCAAGGAAATCCCAAAGCGCCTTTCATCACCCTCCAGGCCCAGGGAATACCAAAGACCCTTCAAACACCCTCCCTCTCAGGAAATCCCAAAGACCCTTTCAACAGCCTCCCCCCAGGAAATCCCAAACACCCCTTCATCACCCTCCACCCCTCCCCCCCAGGAAATCCCAAAGACCCCTTCATCACCCTGCCCCCCAGGAAATCCCAAAGACCCCTTCATCACACACCCCCCAGGAAATCCCAAAGACCCTTTCATCACCCTCCCCCCAGGAAATCCCAAAGACCCTTTCATCATCCTACCCCCAAGAAATCCCAAAGACCCTTTCATCACTCTCCCCCTTAGGAAATCCCAAAGACCCTTTCATCACCCTCCCCACCCAGGAAATCCGAAAGACCCCTTCATCACACACCCCCCAGGAAATCCCAAAGACCTTTTCATCACCCTCCCCCCAGGAAATCCCAAAGACCCTTTCATCATCCTACCCCCAAGAAATCCCAAAGACCCTTTCAACACTCTCCCCCTTAGGAAATCCCAAAGACCCTTTCATTACCCTCCCCACCCAGGAAATCCCAAAGACACTTTCAACAACCTCCCCCCCCGCAGGAAATCCGAAAGACCCCTTCATCACACACCCCCCAGGAAATCCCAAAGACCCTTTCATCACCCTCCCCCCAGGAAATCCAAAAGACCCTTTCATCACTCTCCCCCTTAGGAAATTGCAAAGACCCTTTCATCACCCTCCCCTCCCAGGAAATCCCAAAAACCGTTTCAACACCCTCCCCCCCCAGGAAATCCGAAAGACCCCTTCATCACACACCCCCCAGGAAATCCCAAAGACCCTTTCATCACCCTGCCACCAGAAAATCCCAAAGAACCTTTGATCACCCTCCCACCCAGGAAATCCCAAAGACCTCTTCATCACCCTCCACCCCCACGGAAATCCCAAATTCCCCTTCATCACCCTTCCCCCCAGGAAATCCCAAAGACCCTTTCATCACCCTCCCCCCGCCCCAGGAAATCCCAAAGACACTTTCATCACACTCCCCATCCCAGGAAATCCCAAAGACCCTTGCATCACCCTCCCCCCTCAGGATATCCCAAAGACCCTTTCATCACCCTCCCCGCCAATAAATTCCAAAGTCCCTTTCATCACCCTCCCCCCCAGGAAATCCCAAAGTCCCTTTAATCACTCTCTCCTCCAGGAAATCCCAAAGACCCTTTCATCACCCTCCCCCTCAGGAAATCCCAAAGACTCTTTCATCACCCAACGCCGAAGGAAATCCCTAAGATCCCTTCATCATTCTCCCCCCAGGAAATCCCAAAGACCCTTTTTTCACCCTCCCCACCAAGGAAATCCCAAAGCGCCTTTCATCACCCTCCAGGCCCAGGGAATCCCAAAGACCCTTCAAACACCCTCCCTCTCAGAAAATCCCAAAGACCCTTTCATCACCCTCCCACCCAGGAAATCTCAAAGACCATTTCATCACCCTCCCACCCAGGAAATCCCAAAGACCTCTTCATCACCCTCCCCCCCCCCCACAGAAATCCAAAATTCCCCTTCATCACCCTCCCCCCCCAGGAAATCCCAAAGACCCTTTCATCACCCTCCCGCCGCCCCATGAAATCCCAAAGACACTTTCCTCACACGCTCCACACCAGGAAATCCCAAAGACCTTTCATCACCCTCCCCCCCTCAGGAAATCCCAAAGACCCTTTCATCACCCTCCCCCCCAATAAATTCCAAAGACCCTTTCATCGCCCTCCCCCCCAGGAAATCCCAAAGTCCCTTTCATCACTCTCACCTCCAGGAAATCCCAAAGACCCTTCAATCACCCTCCCTCTCAGGAAATTCCGAAGACCCTTTCATCACCCTCCCCCCCAGGAAATCCCAAAGACCCTTTCATCACCCACCCCTCCCACGGAATCCCAAAGACCCTTTCATCACTCTCCCCCTCAGGAAATCCCAAAGACGCTTTCATGACCCTCCAACCCAGGAAATCCCAAAGACCCATTCATCACCCACCCCTCTCACGGAATCCCAAATACCCTTTCATCACACTCCCCACCCCAGGAAATCCCAAAGACCCTTTCATCACCCTCCCCACTCAGGAAATCCCAAAGACCCTTTCATCACCCTCCCCCCCAATAAATTCCAAAGTCCCTTTCATCACCTTCCCCCCCAGGAAATCCCAAAGTCCCTTTCATCACTCTCCCCTCCAGGAAATCCCAAAGACCCTTTCATCACCCTCCCCCTCAGGAAATCCCAAAGACTCTTTCATCACCCAACGCCGAAGGAAATCCCTAAGATCCCTTCATCATTCTCCCCCCAGGAAATCCCAAAGACCCTTTTTCACCCTCCCCACCAAGGAAATCCCAAAGCGCCTTTCATCACCCTCCAGGCCCAGGGAATCCCAAAGACCCTTCAAACACCCTCCCTCTCAGGAAATCCCAAAGACCCTTTCATCACCCTCCCACCCAGGAAATCCCAAAGACCATTTCATCACCCTCCCACCCAGGAAATCCCAAAGACCTCTTCATCACCATCTCCCCCCACGGAAATCCCAAATTCCCCTTCATCACCCTCCCTCCCAGGAAATCCCAAAGACCCTTTCATCACCGGCCCCCCGCCCCAGGAAATCCCAAAGACACTTTCATCACACGCCCCACACCAGGAAATCCCAAAGACCCTTTCATCACCCTCCCCCCCCTCAGGAAATCCCAAAGACCCTTTCATCACCCTCCCCCACAATAAATTCCAAAGACCCTTTCATCACCCTCCCCCCCAGGAAATCCCAAAGTCCCTTTCATCACTCTCACCTCCAGGAAATCCCAAAGACCCTTCAATCACCATCCCTCTCAGGAAATCCCAAAGACCCTTTCATTACCCTCCCCCCCAGGAAATCCCAAAGACCATTTCATCACCCTCCCCCCACAGGAAATCCAAAAGACCCTTTCATCACTCTCCCCCTCAGGAAATCCCAAAGACCCTTTCATCACCCTCCCACCCAGGAAATCCCAAAGACCCTTTCATCACCCACCCCTCCCACGGAATCCCAAAGACCCTTTCATCAGTCTCCCCCTCAGGAAATCCCAAAGACGCTTTCATGACCCTCCCACCCAGGAAATCCCAAAGACCCTTTCATCACCCACCCCTCCCACGGAATCCCAGAGACCCTTTCATCACCCTCCCACCCAGGAAATCCCAAAGACCTCTTCATCACCCTCCCCCCCCACGGAAATCCCAAATTCCCCTTCATCACCCTCCCCCCCAGGAAATCCCAAAGACCCTTTCATCACTCTCCCCTCCAGGAAATCCCAGAGACCCTTTCATCACCCTCCCCCCCTCAGGAAATCCCAGAGACCCTTTCATCACCCTACCCCCCAGGAAATCCCAAAGACCCTTTCATCACTCTCCCCTCCAGGAAATCCCAGAGACCCTTTCATCACCCTCCCCCTCAGGAAATCCCAAAGACTCTTTCATCACCCAACGCCGAAGGAAATCCCGAAGATCCCTTCATCATTCTCCCCCCAGGAAATCCCAAAGACCATTTCATCACCCTCTTCCGACAGGAAATCCAAAAGACACTTTCATCACTCTCCCCCTCAGGAAATCCCAAAGACCCCTTCATCACCCTCCCACCCAGGAAATCCCAAAGACCCCTTCATCACCCTCCCCCCCCCCCACAGAAATCCCAAATTCCCCTTCATCACCCTCCCCCCCAGGAAATCCCAAAGAGCCTTTCATCACCCTCCGCCCCCCACCCCCCCAGGAAATCCCAAAGACACTTTCATCACACTACCCACCCCAGGAAATCCCAAAGACCATTTCATCACCCTCCCCCCCAATAAATTCCAAAGACCCTTTCATCACCCTCCCCCCCAGGAAATCCCAAAGTCCCTTTCATCACTCTCACCTCCAGGAAATCCCAAAGACCCTTTCATCACCCTCCCCCTCAGGAAATCCCAAAGACTCTTTCATCACCCAACGCCGAAGGAAATCCCTAAGATCCCTTCATCATTCTCCCCCCAGGAAATCCCAAAGACCCTTTTTTCACCCTCCCCACCAAGGAAATCCCAAAGCGCCTTTCATCACCCTCCCCGCCCAGGAAATCCCAAAGACCCTTCAATCACCCTCCCTCTCAGGAAATCCCAAAGACCCTTTCATTACCCTCCCCCCCAGGAAATCCCAAAGACCATTTCATCACTCTCCCCCCACAGGAAATCCAAAAGACCCTTTCATCACTCTCCCCCTCAGGAAATCCCAAAGACCCTTTCATCGCCCTCCCACCCAGGAAATCCCAAAGACCCTTTCATCACCCACCCCTCCTCAGGAAATCCCAAAGACCCTTTCATCACCCTCCCCCCCAATAAATCCCAAAGACCCTTTCATCACCCTCCCCCCTCAGGAAATCCCAAACACCATTTCATCACCCTCCCCCCCAATAAATTCCAAAGACCCTTTCATCACCCTCCCCGCCAGGAAATCCCAAAGTCCCTTTCATCACTCTCCCCTCCAGGAAATCCCAAAGACCCTTTCATCACTCTCCCCCTCAGGAAATCCCAAAGACCCCTTCGTCACCCTCCCCCCCAGGAAATCCCATGGACCCTTTCATCACGCTCCCCCCCCGCCAGGAAATCCCAAAGACACTTTCATCACTCTACCCACCCCAGGAAATCCCAAAGACCATTTCATCACCCTCCCCCGCAATAAATTCCAAAGACCCCTTCATCACCCTCCCCCCCAAAAATCCCAAAGACCCTTTCATCACTCTCCCCCCGCCCCAGGAAATCCCAAAGACACTTTCATCACACTCCCCACCCCAGGAAATCCCAAAGACCCTTTCATCACCCTCCCCCCTCAGGAAATCCCAAAGACAATTTCATCACCCTCCCCCCCAATAAATTCCAAAGACCCTTTCATCACCCTCCCCCCCAGGAAATCCCAAAGACCCTTTCATCACTCTCCCCCTCAGGAAATCCCAAAGACTCTTTCATCACCCAACGCCGAAGGAAATCCCTAAGATCCCTTCATCATTCTCCCCCCAGGAAATCCCAAAGACCCTTTTTTCACCCTCCCCACCAAGGAAATCCCAAAGCGCCTTTCATCACCCTCCAATCCCAGGAAATCCCAAAGACCCTTCAAACACCCTCCCTCTCAGGAAATCCCAAAGACCATTTCATCACCTTCCCACCCAGGAAATCCGAAAGACCATTTCATCACCCTCCCACCCAGGGAATCCCAAAGACCTCTTCATCACCCTCCCCCCCCCACGGAAATCCCAAATTCCCCTTCATCACCCTCCCCCCCAGGAAATCCAAAGACCCTTTCATCACCCTCCCCCCGCCCCAGGAAATCCCAAAGACCCTTTCATCACCCTCCACCCAATAAATTCCAAAGACCTTTCATCACCCTCCCCCCCGGGAAATCCCAAAGTCCCTTTCATCACTCTCACCTCCAGGAAATTCCAAAGACCCTTCAATCACCCTCCCTCTCAGGAAATCCCAAAGACCCTTTCATCACCCTCCCCCCCAGGAAATCCCAAAGACCCTTTCATCACCCTCCCCGCACAGGAAATCCAAAAGACCCTTTCATCACTCTTCCCCTCAGGAAATCCCAAAGACCCTTTCATCACCCTCCCACCCAGGAAATCCCAAAGACCCTTTCATCACCCACTCCTCCTCAGGAAATCCCAAAGACCCTTTCATCACCCTCCCCCCCAATAAATCCCAAAGACCATTTCATCACCCTCCCCCCTCAGGAAATCCCAAAGACTCTTTCATCACCCTCCCCCCCAATAAATCCCAAAGACCCTTTCATCACCCTCCCCCCTCAGGAAATCCCAAAGACCCTTTCATCACCCTCCCCCCACAGGAAATCCAAAAGACCCTTTCATCACTCTCCCCCTCAGGAAATCCCAAAGACCCTTTCATCACCCTCCCACCCAGGAAATCCCAAAGACCCTTTCATCACCCACCCCTCCTCAGGAAATCCCAAAGACCCTTTCAGCACCCTCCCCCCCAATAAAACCCAAAGACCCATTCATCACACTCCCCCCAGGAAATCCCAAAGCCCCTTTCATCACCCTCCCCCCCAGGAAATCCCAAAGACCCTTTCATCACCCTCCCCCAACAGGAAATCCAAAAGACCCTTTCATCACGCTCCCCCTCAGGAAATCCCAAAGACCCTTTCATCAACCACCCCTCCCACGGAATCCCAAAGACCCTTTCATCACTCTCCCCCTCAGGAAATCCCAAAGACGCTTTCATGACCCTCCCACCCAGGAAATCCCAAAGACCCTTTCATCACCCACCCCTCCCACGGAATCCCAAAGACCCTTTCATCACCCTCCCACCCAGGAAATCCCAAAGACCTCTTCATCACCCTCCACCCCCACGGAAATCCCAAATTCCGCTTCATCACCCTCCCCCCCAGGAAATCCCAAAGACCCTTTCATCACCCTCCCCCCGTCCCAGGAAATCCCAAAGACACTTTCATCACACTCCCCACCCCAGGAAATCCCAAAGACCCTTTCATCACCCTCCCCCCTCAGGAAATCCCAAAGACCCTTTCATCACCCTCCCCCCCAATAAATTCCAAAGACCCTTTCATCACCCTCCCCCCCAGGAAATCCCAAAGTCCCTTTTATCACTGTCCCCTCCAGGAAATCCCAAAGACCCTTTCATCACCCTCCCCCTCAGGAAATCCCAAAGACCCTTTCATCACCCTGTCCCCAGAAAATCCCAAAGACCCCTTCATCACCCTCCCACCCAGAAAATCCCATAGACCCTTTCATCACTCTCCCCCTCAGGAAATCCCAAAGACCCTTTCATCACCCTCCCCCTCAGGAAATCCCAAAGACTCTTTCATCACCCAACGCCGAAGGAAATCCCTAAGATCCCTTCATCATTCTCCCCCCAGGAAATCCCAAAGATCCTTTTTTCACCCTCCCCCCCAAGGAAATCCCAAAGCGCCTTTCATCACCCTCCAATCCCAGGAAATCCCAAAGACCCTTCAATCACCCTCCCTCTCAGGAAATCCCAAAGACCCTTTCATTGCCCTCCCCCCCAGGAAATCCCAAAGACCATTTCATCACTCTCCCCCCACAGGAAATCCAAAAGACCCTTTCATCACTCTCCCCCTCAGGAAATCCCAAAGACCCTTTCATCGCCCTCCCACCCAGGAAATCCCAAAGACCCTTTCATCACCCACCCCTCCTCAGGAAATCCCAAAGACCCTTTCATCACCCTCCCCCCCAATAAATCCCAAAGACCCTTTCATCACCCTCCCCCCTCAGGAAATCCCAAACACCCTTTCATCACACTCCCCACCAATAAATTCCAAAGACTCTTTCATCACCCTCCCCCCCAGGAAATCCCAAAGTCACTTTCCTCACTCTCCCCTCCAGGAAATCCCAAAGACCCTTTCATCACTCTCCCCCTCAGGAAATCCCAAAGACCCCTTCGTCATCCTCCCCCCCAGGAAATCCCATGGACCCTTTCAACAGCCTCCCCCCAGGAAATCCCAAACACCCCTTCATCACCCTCCACCCCGCCCCCCCAGGAAATCCCAAAGACCCCTTCATCACCCTGCCCCCCAGGAAATCCGAAAGACCCCATCATCACGCACCCCCCAGGAAATCCCAAAGACCCTTTCATCACCCTCCCCCCAGGAAATCCCAATGACCCTTTCATCATCCTACCCCCAGGAAATCCCAAAGACCCTTTCATCACTCTCCCCACCCAGGAAATCCCAAAGACTCTTTCAACACCCTCCCCCTCCAGGGAATCCGAAAGACCCCTTCATCACACACCCCCCAGAAAATCCCAAAGACCCTTTCATCACCCTCCCCCCAGGAAATCCCAAAGACCCTTTCATCACTCTCCCCCTTAGGAAATCCCAAAGACCCTTTCATCACCCTCCCCTCCCAGGAAATCCCAAAGACCGTTTCAACACCCTCCCCCCGCCAGGAAATCCGAAAGACCACTTCATCACACACCCCCCAGGAAATCCCAAAGACCATTTCATCACCCTGCCACCAGAAAATCCCAAAGACCCTTTCATCACCCTCCTACCCAGGAAATCCCAAAGACCTCTTCATCACCCTCCACCCCCACGGAAATCCCAAATTCCCCTTCATCACCCTCCCCCCCATGAAATCCCAAAGACCCTTTCATCACCCTCCCGCCGCCCCAGGAAATCCCAAAGTCACTTTCATCACACTCCCCACCCCAGGAAATCCCAAAGACCTTTTCATCACACTCCCCCCTCTGGAAATCCCAAAGACCCTTTCATCACCCTCCCCCCCAATAAATTCCAAAGACCCTTTCATCACCCTCCCCCCCAGGAAATCCCAAAGACCCTTTCATCACTCTCCCCCTCAGGAAATCCCAAAGACTCTTTCATCACCCAACGCCGAAGGAAATCCCTAAGATCCCTTCATCATTCTCCCCCCAGGAAATCCCAAAGACCCTTTTTTCACCCTCCCACCCAGGAAATCGCGAAGACCTCTTCATCACCCTCCCCCCCCACGGAAATCCCAAATTCCCCTACATCACCCTCCCCCCCAGGAAATCCAAACACCCTTTCATCACCCTCCCCCCGCCCCAGGAAATCCCAAAGACGCTTTCATCACACGCCCCACACCAGGAAATCCCAAAGACCCTTTCATCACCCTCCCCCCCCTCAGGAAATCCCAAAGACCCTTTCATCACCCTCCCCCCCAATAAATTGCAAAGACCCTTTCATCACCCTCCCTTCCCAGGTAATCCCAAAGACCCTTTCATCACCCTCCCCTCCCAGGAAACCCAAAGCCCCTTACATCATCCCTCCCCTCCCAGGAAATCCCAAAGACCCTTTCAACCACCCCCCCCCCAGGAAATCAGAAAGACCCCTTCATCACCCTCCCCCCAGGAAATCCCAAAGACCCTTTCATCACTCTCCCCCTTAGGAAATCCCAAAGACCCTTTCATCACCCTCCCCTCCCAGGAAATCCCAAAGACCGTTTCAACACCCTCCCCCCGCCAGGAAATCCGAAAGACCCCTTCATCACACACCCCCCAGGAAATCCCAAAGACCATTTCATCACCCTGCCACCAGAAAATCCCAAAGACCCTTTCATCACCCTCCTACCCAGGAAATACCAAAGACCTCTTCATCACCCTCCACCCCCACGGAAATCCCAAATTCCCCTTCATCACCCTCCCCCCCAGGAAATCCCAAAGACCCTTTCATCACCCTCCCCCCGCCCCAGGAAATCCCAAAGTCACTTTCATCACACTCCCCACCCCAGGAAATCCCAAAGACCCTTTCATCACACTCCCCCCTCAGGAAATCCCAAAGACCCTTTCATTACCCTCCCCCCCAATAAATTCCAAAGACCCTTTCATCACCCTCCCCCCCAGGAAATCCCAAAGACCCTTTCATCACTCTCCCCCTCAGGAAATCCCAAAGACTCTTTCATCACCCAACGCCGAAGGAAATCCCTAAGATCTCTTCATCATTCTCCCCCCAGGAAATCCCAAATACCCTTTTTTCACCCTCCCACCCAGGAAATCGCAAAGACCTCTTCATCACCCTCCCCCCCCACGGAAATACCAAATTCCCCTTCACCCTCCCCCCCAGGAAATCGAAACACCCTTTCATCACCCTCCCCCCGCCCCAGGAAATCCCAAATACGCTTTCATCACACGCCCCACACCAGGAAATCCCAAAGACCCTTTCATCACCCTCCCCCCCCTCAGGAAATCCCAAAGACCCTTTCATCACCCTCCCCCCCAATAAATTGCAAAGACCCTTTCATCACCCTCCCCCCCGGGAAATCCCAAAGTCCCTTTCATCACTGTCACCTCCAGGAAATCCCAAAGACCCTTCAATCACCCTCCCTCTCAGGAAATCCCAAAGACCCTTTCATCACCCTCCCCCCCAGGAAATCCCAATGACCCTTTCATCACCCTCCCCCCACAGGAAATCCAAAAGACCCTTTCATCACTCTCCCCCTCAGGAAATCCCAAAGACCCTTTCATCACCCTCCCACCCAGGAAATCCCAAAGACCCTTTCATCACCCACTCCTCCTCAGGAAATCCGAAAGACCCTTTCATCACCCTCCCCAACAATAAATCCCAAAGACCCTTTCATCACCCTCCCCCCTCAGGAAATCCCAAAGACTCTTTCATCACCCTCCCCCCCAATAAATCCCAAAGACCCTTTCATCACCCTCCCCCCTCAGGAAATCCCAAAGACCCTTGCATCACCCTCCCCCCACAGGAAATCCAAAAGACCCTTTCATCACTCTCCCCCTCAGGAAATCCCAAAGACCCTTTCATCACCCTCCCACCCAGGAAATCCCAAAGACCCTTTCATCACCCACCCCTCCTCAGGAAATCCCAAAGACCCTTTCATCACCCTCCCCCCCAATAAATCCCAAAGACCCATTCATCAGCCTCCCCCCAGGAAATCCCAAAGCCCCTTTCATCACCCTCCCCCCCTGGAAATCCCAAAGACCCTTTCATCACCCTCCCCCCACAGGAAATCCAAAAGACCCTTTCATCACTCTCCCCCTCAGGAAATCCCAAAGACCCTTTCGTCACCCTCGCACCCAGGAAATGCCAAAGACCCTTTCATCACCCACCCCTCCCACGGAATCCCAAAGACCCTTTCATCCCCCTCCCACCCAGGAAATCCCAAAGACCTCTTCATCACCCGACACCCCCACGGAAATCCCAAATTCCCCTTCATCACTCTCCCCCCCAGGAAATCCCAAAGAACCTTTCATCACCCTCCCCCCGCCCCAGGAAATCCCAAAGACCCTTTCATCACTCTCACCCTTAGGAAATACCAAAAACCCTTTCATCACCCTCCCCTCCCAGGAAATCCCAAAGACCGTTTCAACACCCTCCCCCCCCCAGGAAATCCAAAAGACCCCTTCATCACCCACCCCCCAGGAAATCCCAAAGACCATTTCATCACACTGCCACTAGAAAATCCCAAAGACCCTTTCATCACCCTCCCACCCAGGAAATCCCAAAGACCTCTTCATCACCCTCCACCCCCACGGAAATCCCAAATTCCCCTTCATCACCCTCCCCCCCAGGAAATCCCAAAGACTCTTTCATCACCCTCCCCCCGCCCCTGGAAATCCCAAAGACACTTTCATCACACTCCCCACCCCAGGAAATCCCAAAGACCCTTTCATCACCCTCCCCCCTCAGGAAATCCCAAAGACCCTTTCATCACCCTCCCCCCCAGGAAATCCCAAAGACCCTTGCATCACTCTCCCCCTCAGGAAATCCCAAGGACTCTTTCATCACCCAACGCCGAAGGAAATCCCTAAGATCCCTTCATCATTCTCCCCCCAGGAAATCCCAAAGACCCTTTTTTCACCCTCCCCACCAAGGAAATCCCAAAGCGCCTTTCATCACCCTCCCTCTCAGGAAATCCCAAAGACCCTTTCATCTACCTACCACCCAGGAAATCCCAAAGACCATTTCATCACCCTCCCACCCAGGAAATCCCAAAGACCTCTTCATCACCCTCCCCCCCCACGGAAATCCCAAATTCCCCTTCATCACACTCCCCCCAGGAAATCCAAACACCATTTCATCACCCTCCCCCCGCCCCAGGAAATCCCAAAGACACTTTCATCACACGCCCCACACCAGGAAATCCCAAAGACCCTTTCATCACCCTCCCCCCCTCAGGAAATCCCAAAGACCCTTTCATCACCCTCCCCCCCAGGAAATACCAAAGACCCTTTCATCACCCTCCCCCCACAGGAAATCCAAAAGACCCTTTCATCACTCTCCCCCTCAGGAAATCCCAAAGACCCTTTCATCACCCTCCCACCCAGGAAATCCCAAAGACCATTTCATCACCCTCCCACCCAGGAAATCCCAAAGACCTCTTCATCACCCTCCACCCCCACGGAAATCCCAAATTCCCCTTCATCACCCTCCCCCCCATGAAATCCCAAAGACCCTTTCATCACCCTCCCGCCGCCCCAGGAAATCCCAAAGTCACTTTCATCACACTCCGCACCCCAGGAAATCCCAAAGACCTTTTCATCACACTCCCCCCTCTGGAAATCCCAAAGACCCTTTCATCACCCTCCCCCCCAATAAATTCCAAAGACCCTTTCATCACCCTCCCCCCCAGGAAATCCCAAAGACCCTTTCATCACTCTCCCCCTCAGGAAATCCCAAAGACTCTTTCATCACCCAACGCCGAAGGAAATCCCTAAGATCCCTTCATCATTCTCCCCCCAGGAAATCCCGAAGACCCTTTTTTCACCCTCCCACCCAGGAAATCGCGAAGACCTCTTCATCACCCTCTCCCCCCACGGAAATCCCAAATTCCCCTACATCACCCTCCCCCCCAGGAAATCCAAACACCCTTTCATCACCCTCCCCCCGCCCCAGGAAATCCCAAAGACGCTTTCATCACACGCCCCACACCAGGAAATCCCAAAGACCCTTTCATCACCCTCCCCCCCCTCAGGAAATCCCAAAGACCCTTTCATCACCCTCCCCCCCAATAAATTGCAAAGACCCTTTCATCACCCTCCCTTCCCAGGTAATCCCAAAGACCCTTTCATCACCCTCCCCTCCCAGGAAATCCCAAAGCCCCTTACATCATCCCTCCCCTCCCAGGAAATCCCAAAGACCCTTTCAACCCCCCCCCCCCCCCCAGGAAATCAGAAAGACCCCTTCATCACCCTCCCCCCAGGAAATCCCAAAGACCCTTTCATCACTCTCCCCCTTAGGAAATCCCAAAGACCCTTTCATCACCCTCCCCTCCCAGGAAATCCCAAAGACCGTTTCAACACCCTCCCCCCGCCAGGAAATCCGAAAGACCCCTTCATCACACACCCCCCAGGAAATCCCAAAGACCATTTCATCACCCTGCCACCAGAAAATCCCAAAGACCCTTTCATCACCCTCCTACCCAGGAAATACCAAAGACCTCTTCATCACCCTCCACCCCCACGGAAATCCCAAATTCCCCTTCATCACCCTCCCCCCCAGGAAATCCCAAAGACCCTTTCATCACCCTCCCCCCGCCCCAGGAAATCCCAAAGTCACTTTCATCACACTCCCCACCCCAGGAAATCCCAAAGACCCTTTCATCACACTCCCCCCTCAGGAAATCCCAAAGACCCTTTCATTACCCTCCCCCCCAATAAATTCCAAAGACCCTTTCATCACCCTCCCCCCCAGGAAATCCCAAAGACCCTTTCATCACTCTCCCCCTCAGGAAATCCCAAAGACTCTTTCATCACCCAACGCCGAAGGAAATCCCTAAGATCCCTTCATCATTCTCCCCCCAGGAAATCCCAAATACCCTTTTTTCACCCTCCCACCCAGGAAATCGCAAAGACCTCTTCATCACCCTCCCCCCCCACGGAAATACCAAATTCCCCTTCACCCTCCCCCCCAGGAAATCGAAACACCCTTTTATCACCCTCCCCCCGCCCCAGGAAATCCCAAATACGCTTTTATCACACGCCCCACACCAGGAAATCCCAAAGACCCTTTCATCACCCTCCCCCCCTCAGGAAATCCCAAAGACCCTTTCATCACCCTCCCCTCCAATAAATTTCAAAGACCCTTTCATCACCCTCCCCCCCGGGAAATCCCAAAGTCCCTTTCATCACTCTCACCTCCAGGAAATCCCAAAGACCCTTCAATCACCCTCCCTCTCAGGAAATCCCAAAGACCCTTTCATCACCCTCCCCCCCAGGAAATCCCAATGACCCTTTCATCACCCTCCCCCCACAGGAAATCCAAAAGACCCTTTCATCACTCTCCCCCTCAGGAAATCCCAAAGACCCTTTCATCACCCTCCCACCCAGGAAATCCCAAAGACCCTTTCATCACCCACTCCTCCTCAGGAAATCCGAAAGACCCTTTCATCACCCTCCCCAACAATAAATCCCAAAGACCCTTTCATCACCCTCCCCCCTCAGGAAATCCCAAAGACTCTTTCATCACCCTCCCCCCCAATAAATCCCAAAGACCCTTTCATCACACTCCCCCCTCAGGAAATCCCAAAGACCCTTGCATCACCCTCCCCCCACAGGAAATCCAAAAGACCCTTTCATCACTCTCCCCCTCAGGAAATCCCAACGACCCTTTCATCACCCTCCCACCCAGGAAATCCCAAAGACCCTTTCATCACCCACCCCTCCTCAGGAAATCCCAAAGACCCTTTCATCACCCTCCCCCCCAATAAATCCCAAAGACCCATTCATCAGCCTCCCCCCAGGAAATCCCAAAGCCCCTTTCATCACCCTCCCCCCCTGGAAATCCCAAAGACCCTTTCATCACCCTCCCCCCACAGGAAATCCAAAAGACCCTTTCATCACTCTCCCCCTCAGGAAATCCCAAAGACCCTTTCGTCACCCTCGCACCCAGGAAATGCCAAAGACCCTTTCATCACCCACCCCTCCCACGGAATCCCAAAGACCCTTTCATCCCCCTCCCACCCAGGAAATCCCAAAGACCTCTTCATCACCCGACACCCCCACGGAAATCCCAAATTCCCCTTCATCACCCTCCCCCCCAGGAAATCCCAAAGAACCTTTCATCACCCTCCCCCCGCCCCAGGAAATCCCAAAGACCCTTTCATCATTCTCCCCCTTAGGAAATCCCAAAAACCCTTTCATCACCCTCCCCTCCCAGGAAATCCCAAAGACCGTTTCAACACCCTCCCCCCCCCAGGAAATCCAAAAGACCCCTTCATCACACACCCCCCAGGAAATCCCAAAGACCATTTCATCACACTGCCACTAGAAAATCCCAAAGACCCTTTCATCACCCTCCCACCCAGGAAATCCCAAAGACCTCTTCATCACCCTCCACCCCCACGGAAATCCCAAATTCCCCTTCATCACCCTCCCCCCCAGGAAATCCCAAAGACTCTTTCATCACCCTCCCCCCGCCCCAGGAAATCCCAAAGACACTTTCATCACACTCCCCACCCCAGGAAATCCCAAAGACCCTTTCATCACCCTCCCCCCTCAGGAAATCCCAAAGACCCTTTCATCACCCTCCCCCCCAGGAAATCCCAAAGACCCTTTCATCACTCTCCCCCTCAGGAAATCCCAAGGACTCTTTCATCACCCAACGCCGAAGGAAATCCCTAAGATCCCTTCATCATTCTCCCTCCAGGAAATCCCAAAGACCCTTTTTTCACCCTCCCCACCAAGGAAATCCCAAAGCGCCTTTCATCACCCTCCAATCCCAGGAAATCCCAAAGACCCTTCAAACACCCTCCCTCTCAGGAAATCCCTAAGACCCTTTCATCTACCTACCACCCAGGAAATCCCAAAGACCATTTCATCACCCTCCCACCCAGGAAATCCCAAAGACCTCTTCATCACCCTCCCCCCCCACGGAAATCCCAAATTCCCCTTCATCACACTCCCCCCCAGGAAATCCAAACACCATTTCATCACCCTCCCCCCGCCCCAGGAAATCCCAAAGACACTTTCATCACACGCCCCACACCAGGAAATCCCAAAGACCCTTTCATCACCCTCCCCCCCAGGAAATACCAAAGACCCTTTCATCACCCTCCCCCCACAGGAAATCCAAAAGACCCTTTCATCACTCTCCCCCTCAGGAAATCCCAAAGACCCTTTCATCACCCTCCCACCCAGGAAATCCCAAAGACCCTTTCATCAACCACTGCTCCTCAGGAAATCCCAAAGACCCTTTCATCACGCTCCCCCCCAATAAATCCCAAAGACCCTTTCATCACCCTCCCCCCTCAGGATATCCCAAAGACTCTTTCATCACCCTCCCCCCCAATAAATCCCAAAGACCCTTTCATCACCCTCCCCCCTCAGGAAATGCCAAAGACCCTTTCATCACCCTCCCCCCACAGGAAATCCAAAAGACCCTTTCATCACTCTCCCCCTCAGGAAATCCCAAAGACCCTTTCATCACCCTCCCAACCAGGAAATCCCAAAGACCCTTTCATCACCCACCCCTCCTCAGGAAATCCCAAAGACCCTTTCATCACCCTCCCCCCCAATAAATCCCAAAGACCCCTTCATCACCCTGACCCCAGGAAATCCGAAAGACCCCTTCATCACACCCCCCCCCAGCAAATCCCAAAGACCCTTTCATCACCCACCCCCCAGGAAATCCCAAAGACCCTTTCATCATCCTCCCACCCAGGAAATCCCAAAGACCCTTTCATCAACCACTCCTCCTCAGGAAATCCCAAAGACCCTTTCATCACCCTCCCCCCCAATAAATTCCAAAGACCCATTCATCAGCCTCCCCCCAGGAAATCCAAAAGCCCCTTTCATCACCCTCCCGCCCTGGAAATCCCAAAGACCCTTTCATCACCCTCCCCCCACAGGAAATCCAAAAGACCCTTTCATCACTCTCCCCCTCAGGAAATCCCAAAGACCCTTTCATCACCCTCCCACCCAGGAAATCCCAAAGACCCTTTCATCACCCACCCATCCCACGGAATCCCAAAGACCCTTTCATCCCCCTCCCACCCAGGAAATCCCAAAGACCTCTTCATCACCCGACACCCCCATGGAAATCCCAAATTCCCCTTCATCACCCTCCCCCCCAGGAAATCCCAAAGACCCTTTCATCACCCTCCCCCCGCCCCAGGAAATCCCAAAGACAATTTCATCACTCTCCCCCTTAGGAAATGCCAAAGACCCTTTCATCACCCTCCCCTCCCAGGAAATCCCAAAGACCGTTTCAACACCCTCCCCCCCCCAGGAAATCCGAAAGACCCCTTCATGTCACACCCCCCAGGAAATCCCAAAGACCATTTCATCACACTGCCACCAGAAAATCCCAAAGACACTTTCATCACCCTCCCACCCAGGAAATCCCAAAGACCTCTTCATCACCCTCCACCCCCACGGAAATCCCAAATTCCCCTTCATCACCCTCCCCCCCAATAAATCCCAAAGACCCATTCATCAGCCTCCCCCCAGGAAATCCCAAAGCCCCTTTCATCACCCTCCCCCCCAGGAAATCCCAAAGACCCTTTCATCACACTCCCCCCACAGGAAATCCAAAAGACCCTTTCATCACTCTCCCCCTCAGGAAATCCCAAAGACCCTTTCATCACCCTCCCACCCAGGAAATCCCAAAGACCCTTTAATCACCCACCCCTCCCACAGAATCCCAAAGACCCTTTCATCCCCCTCCCACCCAGGACATCCCAAAGACCTCTTCATCACCCTCCACCCCCACGGAAATCCCAAATTCCCCTTCATCACCCTCCCCCCCAGGAAATCCCAAAGACCCTTTCATCACCCTCCCCCCGCCCCTGGAAATCCCAAAGACACTTTCATCACACTCCCCACCCCAGGAAATCCCAAAGACCCTTTCATCACCCTCCCCCATCAGGAAATCCCAAAGACCATTTCATCACCCTCCCCCCCAATAAATTCCAAAGACCCTTTCATCACCCTCCCCCCCAGGAAATCCCAAAGTCCCTTTCATCACTCTCCCCTCCAGGAAATCCCAAAGACCCTTCAATCACCCTCCCTCTCAGGAAATCCCAAAGACCCTTTCATCACCCTCCCCCCCAGGAAATCCCAAAGACCATTTCATCACCCTCCCCCCGAGGAAATCCAAAAGACCCTTTCATCACTCTCCCCCTCAGGAAATCCCAAAGACCCTTTCATCACCCTCCCACCCAGGAAATCCCAAAGACCCTTTCATCACCCACGCCTCCCACGGAATCCCAAAGACCCTTTCATCACCCACCCCTCCCACGGAATCCCAAAGACCCTTTCATCACCCTCCCCCCCAGGAAATCCCAAAGACCATTTCATCACCCTCCCCCCGAGGAAATCCAAAAGACCCTTTCATCACTCTCCCCCTCAGGAAATCCCAAAGACCCTTTCATCACCCTCCCACCCAGGAAATCCCAAAGACCCTTTCATCACCCACCCCTCCCACGGAATCCCAAAGACCCTTTCATCACCCACCCCTCCCACGGAATCCCAAAGACCCTTTCATCACCCACCCCTCCCACGGAGTCCCAAAGACCCTTTCATCACGCTCCCGCTCAGGAAATCCCAAAGATCCCTTCATCACCCTCCCCCCCAGGAAATCCAATGGACCCTTTCATCACCCTCCCTGCCCCAGGAAATCCCAAAGACCCCTTCATCACCCTGCCCCCCAGGAAATCCGAAAGACCCCTTCATCACACACCCCCCAGCAAATCCCAAACACCCTTTCATCACCCTCCCCCCAGGAAATCCCAAAGACCCTTTCATCATCCTCCCCCCAGGAAATCCCAAACACCCTTTCATCACTCTCCCCCTTAGGAAATCCCAAAGACCCTTTCATCACCCTCCCCTAACAGGAAATCCCAAAGACCGTTTCAACACCTTCGCCCCCAAGGAAATCCGAAAAACCCCTTCATCACCCTGCCCCCAGAAAATCCCAAAGACCCTTTCATCACCCTCCCCCCCAGGAAATCCCAATGACCCTTTCATCACCCACCCCTCCCACGGAATCCCAAAGACCCTTTCATCACCCTCCCCCCCAGGAAATCCCATGGACCCTTTCATCACCCTCCCCGCCCCAGGAAATCCCAAAGACCCTTTCAACAGCCTCCCCCCAGGAAATCCCAAAGACCCTTTCATCAACCTCCCCACGCAGGAAATCCCAAACACCCCTTCATCACCCTCCACCACCCCCCAGGAAATCCCAAAGACCCCTTCATCACCCTGCCCCCCAGGAAATCCCAAAGAACATTTTATCACCCTCCCCCCAGGAAATCCCAAAAACCCTTTCATCACCCTCCCCCCCACCAGGAAATCCCAAAGACCCTTTCATCACACTCACCCCCACCAGGAATTCCCAAATACCCTTTCATCACCCTCCCCAGCAGGAAATCCCAAAAGACCCTTTCATCACCCACCCCGCCACCAGGAAATCCCAAAGTCCCTTTCATCACTCTCCCCCCCACCCCAGGAAATCCCAAAGACCCTTTCATCACCCACCCCCCCTCATGAAATTACAAAGACTCTTTCATCACCCTCCCCCTCACCAGGAAATCCCAAAGACCCATTCATCACCCTCCCACCCAGGAAATCCCAAAGACCCTTTCATCACCCACCCCTCCCACGGAATCCCAAAGACCCTTTCATCCCCCTCCCACCCAGGAAATCCCAAAGACCTCTTCATCACCCTCCACCCTAACGGAAATCCCAAATTCCCCTTCATCACCCTCCCCCCCCAGGAAATCCCAAAGACCCTTTCATCACCCTCCCCCCACCCCTGGAAATCCCAAAGACACTTTCATCACACTCCCCACCCCAGGAAATCCCAAAGACCCTTTCATCACCCTCCCCCCTCAGGAAATCCCAAAGACCATTTCATCACCCTCCCCCCCAATAAATTCCAAAGACCCTTTCATCACCCTCCCCCCCAGGAAATCCCAAAGTCCCTTTCATCACTCACACCTCCAGGAAATCCCAAAGACCCTTCAATCACCCTCCCTCTCAGGAAATCCCAAAGACCCTTTCATCACCCTCCCCCCCAGGAAATCCCAAAGACCATTTCATCACCCTCCCCCCGAGGAAATCCAAAAGACCCTTTCATCACTCTCCCCCTCAGGAAATCCCAAAGACCCTTTCATCACCCTCCCACCCAGGAAATCCCAAAGACCCTTTCATCACCCACCCCTCCCACGGAATCCCAAAGACCCTTTCATCACCCTCCCCCCCCCACGGAAATCCCAAATTCCCCTTCATCACCCTCCCCCCCAGGAAATCCCAAAGACCCTTTCATCACTCTCCCCTCCAGGAAATCCCAGAGACCCTTTCATCACCCTCCCCGCTCAGGAAATCCCAAAGACCCTTTCATCACCCTCCCCCTCAGGAAATCCCAACGACTCTTTCATCACCCAACGCCGAAGGAAATCCCTAAGATCCCTTCATCATTCTCCCCCCAGGAAATCCCAAAGACCCTTTTTTCACCATCCCCCCCCAAGGAAATCCCAAAGACCCTTCAATCACCCTCCCTCTCAGGAAATCCCAAAGACCCTTTCATCACCCTCCCCCCCAGGAAATCCCAAAGACCATTTCATCACCCTCCCCCGCAGGAAATCCTAAAGACCTCTTCATCACCCTCCACCCCCACGGAAATCCCAAATTCCCCTTCATCACCCTCCCCCCCAGGAAATCCCAAAGACCCTTTCATCACCCTCCCCCCGCCCCTGGAAATCCCAAAGACACTTTCATCACACTCCCCACCCCAGGAAATCCCAAAGACCCTTTCATCACCCTCCCCCCTCAGGAAATCCCAAAGACCATTTCATCACCCTCCCCCCCAATAAATTCCAAAGACCCTTTCATCACCCTCCCCCACAGGAAATCCCAAAGTCCCTTTCATCACTCTCCCCTCCAGGAAATCCCAAAGACCCTTTCATCACCCTCCCCCCCAGGAAATCCCAAAGACCATTTCATCACCCTCCCCCCGAGGAAATCCAAAAGACCCTTTCATCACTCTCCCCCTCAGGAAATCCCAAAGACCCTTTCATCACCCTCCCACCCAGGAAATCCCAAAGACCCTTTCATCACCCACCCCTCCCACGGAATCCCAAAGACCCTTTCATCACCCTCCCCCCCCACGGAAATCCCAAATTCCCCTTCATCACACTCCCCTCCAGGAAATCCCAGAGACCCTTTCATCACCCTCCCCCGCAGGAAATCCCAAAGACCATTTCATCACCCTCCCCCCACAGGAAATCCAAAAGACACTTTCATCACTCTCCCCCTCAGGAAATCCCAAAGACCCTTTCATCACCCACCCCTCCCACGGAATCCCAAAGACCCTTTCATCACGCTCCCGCTCAGGAAATCCCAAAGATCCCTTCATCACCCTCCCCCCCAGGAAATCCCATGGACCCTTTCATCACCCTCCCTGCCCCAGGAAATCCCAAAGACCCCTTCATCACCCTGCCCCCCAGGAAATCCGAAAGACCCCTTCATCACACACCCCCCAGCAAATCCCAAACACCCTTTCATCACCCTCCCCCCAGGAAATCCCAAAGACCCTTTCATCATCCTCCCCCCAGGAAATCCCAAACACCCTTTCATCACTCTCCCCCTTAGGAAATCCCAAAGACCCTTTCTTCACCCTCCCCTAACAGGAAATCCCAAAGACCGTTTCAACACCTTCGCCCCCCAGGAAATCCGAAAGACCCCTTCATCACACACCCCCCAGGAAATCCCAAAGACCCTTTCATCACCCTGCCCCCAGGAAATCCCAAAGACCCTTTCATCAACCTCCCCACGCAGGAAATCCCAAAGACCCCTTCATCACCCTCCACCACCCCCCAGGAAATCCCAAAGACCCCTTCATCACCCTCCCCCCAGGAAATCCCAAAAACCCTTTCATCACCCTCCCCCCCACCAGGAAATCCCAAAGACCCTTTCATCACACTCACCCCCACCAGGAATTCCCAAATACCCTTTCATCACCCTCCCCAGCAGGAAATCCCAAAAGACCCTTTCATCACCCACCCCGCCACCAGGAAATCCCAAGGTCCCTTTCATCACTCTCCCCCCCACCCCAGGAAATCCCAAAGACCCTTTCATCACCCACCCCCCCTCATGAAATTCCAAAGACTCTTTCATCACCCTCCCCCTCACCAGGAAATCCCAAAGACCCATTCATCATCCTCCCCCCCAGGAAATCGCAAAGACCCTTTCATCACACTCACCCCCACTAGGAATTCCCAAAGACCCTTTCATCACCCTCCCCACCACCAGCAAATCCCAAAGACCCTTTCATCGCACTCCCGTCCCCTAGAAAATCCCAAAGACCCTTTCATCAGCCCCCCCCCATGAAATTCCAAAGACTCTTTCATAACACTCCCCCAAGGAAATCCCAAAGACCCTTTCATCACCCTCCCCCCCCCGAATTCCCTAAGACCCTTTCATCACCCTCCCCCCCACCAGGAAATCCCAAAGACCCTTTCATCACCCACGCCCCCACCCCTCAGGAAAAATCCAAAGACTCTTTCATCACCCTCCCCTCCCAGGAAATCCAAAAGACGCTTTCATCACTCTCCCCCCCACCCCAGGAAATCCCAAAGACCCATTCATCATCCTCCCCCCCAGGAAATCGCAAAGACCCTTTCATCACACTCACCCCCACTAGGAATTCCCAAAGACCCTCTCATCACTCTCCCCACCACCAGCAAATCCCAAAGACCCTTTCATCGCACTCCCGTCCCCTAGAAAATCCCAAAGACCCTTTCATCACCCTCCCCCCCATGAAATTCCAAAGACTCCTTCATTGCACTCCCCCAAGGAAATCCCAAAGACCCTTTCATCACCCTCCCCCCCAGGAGATCCCAAAGACCCTGTCATCACCCTCCCCCTCCCAGGAATTCCCTAAGACCCTTTCATCACCCTCCCCCCCACCAGGAAATCCCAAAGACACTTTCATCACCCACACCCCCACCCCTCAGGAAAAATCCAAAGACTCTTTCATCACCCTCCCCTCCCAGGAAATCCAAAAGACGCTTTCATCACCCTCCCCTCCCAGGAAATCCGAACGCCCCCTTAATCACCCACCCCCCAGGAAATCCCAAAGACCCTTTCATCACCCTGCCCCCAGGAGATCCCAAAGAAACTTTTATCAAACTCCCCCCCACCTGGAAATCCCAAAGACCCTTTCATCCCCCAACCCCACCCAGGAAATCCAAAATATGCTTTCATCACCCACCCCCCAGGAAATCCCAAAGATCCTTTCATCATGCTCCCACCCAGGAAATCCGGAAGACCCCTTCATCACCCTCCCCCCCACAGAATTCCCAAAGTCCCCTTCATCACCCTCCCCCCCAGGAAATCCCAAAGACCCTTTCATCACCCTCCACACCCCAGGAAATCCCAAAGACCCTTTCATCACCCTCCCCCCTTCAGGAAATCCCATAGACCCTTTCATCACCCTCCCCCCCAGGAAATTCCAAAGACGCTTCCATCACCCGCCCCACCCCCCCACCCCAGGAAATCCAAAAGACCCTTTCATCACTCTCCCCTCCAGGAAATCCCAAAGACCCTTTCATCACTCTCCCACCAGGAAATTCCAAAGACCCTTCCATCACCCTCCCCACCCCCCGCCCCAGGAAATCCCAAAGACCCCTTCATCATTTTCCCCCCAGGAAATCCCAAATACCCTTTTTTCACCCTCCCCCCCAAGGAAATCCCAAAGACCCTTTCATCACTCTCCCCCTTAGGAAATCCCAAAGACCCTTTCATCACCCACCCCTCCCACGGAATCCCAAAGACCCTTTCATCACCCTCCCACCCAGGAAATCCCAAAGACCTCTTCATCACCCTCCCCTTCCAGGAAATCCCAAAGACCCTTTCATCACCCTCCCCCCACAGGAAATCCAAAAGACACTTTCATCACTCTCCCCCTCAGGAAATCCCAAAGACCCTTTCATCACCCTCCCCTCCCACGGAATCCCAAAGACCCTTTCATCATGCTCCCGCTCAGGAAATCCCAAAGATCCCTTCGTCACCCTCCCCACCAGGAAATCCCATGGACCCTTTCATCACCCTCCCTGCCCCAGGAAATCCCAAAGACCCCTTCATCACCCTGCCCCCCAGGAAATCCGAAAGACCCCTTCATCACACACCCCCCAGCAAATCCCAAAGACCCTTTCATCACCCTCCCCCCAGGAAATCCCAAAGACCCTTTCATCATCCTCCCCGCAGGAAATCCCAAACACCCTTTCATCACTCTCCCCCTGAGGAAATTCCAAAGACCCTTTCATCACCCTCCCCTAACAGGAAATCCCAAAGACCGTTTCAACAACTTCGCCCCCCAGGAAATCCGAAACACCCCTTCATCACACACCCCCCAGGAAATCCCAAAGACCCTTTCATCACCCTGCCCCCAGAAAATCCCAAAGACCCTTTCATCACCCTCCCACACAGGAAATCCCAAAGACCCTTTCATCACCCACCCCTCCCACGGAATCCCAAAGACCCTTTCATCACTCTCCCCCTCAGGAAATCCCAAAACCCCTTCATCACCCTCCCCCCCAGGAAATCCCATGGACCCTTTCATCACCCTCCCCGCCCCAGGAAATCCCAAAGACCCTTTCAACAGCCTCCCCCCAGGAAATCCCAAAGACCCTTTCATCAACCTCCCCACCCAGGAAATCGCAAACACCCCTTCATCACCCTCCACCACCCCCCAGGAAATCCCAAAGACCCCTTCATCACCCTGCCCCCCAGGAAACCCCAAGGAACATTTTATCACCCTCCCCCCAGGAAATCCCAAAGACCCTTTCATCACCCTCCCCCCCACCAGGAAATCCCAAAGAACCTTTCATCACACTCACCCCCACCAGGAATTCCCAAATACCCTTTCATCACCCTCCCCAGCAGGAAATCCCAAAAGACCCTTTCATCACCCACCCCGCCACCAGGAAATCCCAAAGTCCCTTTCATCACTCTCCCCCCCACCCCAGGAAATCCCAAAGACCCTTTCATCACCCACCCCCCCTCATGAAATTCCAAAGACTCTTTCATCACCCTCCCCTTCACCAGGAAATCCCAAAGACCCATTCATCATCCTCCCCCCGAGGAAATCGCAAAGACCCTTTCATCACCCTCCCCACCACCAGTAAATCCCAAAGACCCTTTCATCGCACTCCCGTCCCCTAGAAAATCCCAAAGACCCTTTCATCACCCTCCCCCCCCATGAAATTCCAAAGACTCTTTCATTACACTCCCCCAAGGAAATCCCAAAGACCCTTTCATCACCCTCCCTGCCCCAGGAAATCCCAAAGACCCCTTCATCACCCTGCCCCCCAGGAAATCCGAAAGACCCCTTCATCACACAACCCCCAGCAAATCCCAAAGACCCTTTCATCACCCTCCCCCCAGGAAATCCCAAAGACCCTTTCATCATCCTCCCCCCAGGAAATCCCAAAGACCCTTTCATCACCCTCCCCTAACAGGAAATCCCAAAGACCGTTACAACACCTTCGCCCCCCAGGAAATCCGAAACACCCCTTCATCACACACCCCCCAGGAAATCCCAAAGACCCTTTCATCACCCTGCCCCCAGAAAATCCCAAAGACCCTTTCATCACCCTCCCACCCAGGAAATCCCAAACACCCCTTCATCACCCTCCACCACCCCCCAGGAAATCCCAAAGACCCCTTCATCACCCTGCCCCCCAGGAAACCCCAAGGAACATTTTATCACCCTCCCCCCAGGAAATCCCAAAGACCCTTTCATCACCCTCCCCCCCACCAGGAAATCCCAAAGACCCTTGCATCACACTCACCCCCACCAGGAATTCCCAAATACCCTTTCATCACCCTCCCCAGCAGGAAATCCCAAAAGACCCTTTCATCACCCACCCCGCCACCAGGAAATCCCAAAGTCCCTTTCATCACTCTCCCCCCCACCCCAGGAAATCCCAAAGACCCTTTCATCACCCACCCCCCCTCATGAAATTCCAAAGACTCTTTCATCACCCTCCCCTTCACCAGGAAATCCCAAAGACCCATTCATCATCCTCCCCCCGAGGAAATCGCAAAGACCCTTTCATCACCCTCCCCACCACCAGTAAATCCCAAAGACCCTTTCATCGCACTCCCGTCCCCTAGAAAATCCCAAAGACCCTTTCATCACCCTCCCCCCCCATGAAATTCCAAAGACTCTTTCATTACACTCCCCCAAGGAAATCCCAAAGACCCTTTCATCACCCTCCCTGCCCCAGGAAATCCCAAAGACCCCTTCATCACCCTGCCCCCCAGGAAATCCGAAAGACCCCTTCATCACACAACCCCCAGCAAATCCCAAAGACCCTTTCATCACCCTCCCCCCAGGAAATCCCAAAGACCCTTTCATCATCCTCCCCCCAGGAAATCCCAAAGACCCTTTCATCACCCTCCCCTAACAGGAAATCCCAAAGACCGTTTCAACACCTTCGCCCCCCAGGAAATCCGAAACACCCCTTCATCACACACCCCCCAGGAAATCCCAAAGACCCTTTCATCACCCTGCCCCCAGAAAATCCCAAAGACCCTTTCATCACCCTCCCACCCAGGAAATCCCAAACACCCCTTCATCACCCTCCACCACCCCCCAGGAAATCCCAAAGACCCCTTCATCACCCTGCCCCCCAGGAAACCCCAAGGAACATTTTATCACCCTCCCCCCAGGAAATCCCAAAGACCCTTTCATCACCCTCCCCCCCACCAGGAAATCCCAAAGACCCTTTCATCACCCTCCCCTAACAGGAAATCCCAAAGACCGTTTCAACACCTTCGCACCCCAGGAAATCCGAAACACCCCTTCATCACACACCCCCCAGGAAATCCCAAAGACCCTTTCATCACCCTGCCCCCAGAAAATCCCAAAGACCCTTTCATCACCCTCCCACCCAGGAAATCCCAAACACCTTTTCATCACCCACCCCTCCCACGGAATCCCAAAGACCCTTTCATCACTCTCCCCCTCAGGAAATCCCAAAGACCCCTTCATCACCCTCCCCCCCAGGAAATCCCATGGACCCTTTCATCACCGTCCCCGCCCCAGGAAATCCCAAAGACCCTTTCAACAGACTCCCCCCAGGAAATCCCAAAGACCCTTTCATCAACCTCCCCACCCAGGAAATCCCAAACACTCCTTCATCACCCTCCACCACCCCCATAGGAAATCCCAAAGACCCCTTCATCACCCTGCCCCCCAGGAAATCCCAAAGAACATTTTATCACCCTCCCCCCAGGAAATCCCAAAGACCCTTTCATCACCCTCCCCCCCACCAGAAAATCCCAAAGACCCTTTCATCACACTCACCCCCACCAGGAATTCCCAAATACCCTTTCATCACCCTCCCCAGCAGGAAATCCCAAAAGACCCTTTCATCACCCACCCCGCCACCAGGAAATCCCAAAGTCCCTTTCATCACTCTCCCCCCCACCCCAGGAAATCCCAAAGACCCTTTCATCACCCACCCCCCCTCATGAAATTCCAAAGACTCTTTCATCACCCTCCCCCTCACCAGGAAATCCCAAAGACCCTTTCATCACACTCACCCCCACTAGGAATTCCCAAAGACCCTTTCATCACCCTCCCCACCACCAGGAAATCCCAAAGACCCTTTCATCACCCACGCCCCCACCCCTCAGGAAAAATCCAAAGACTCTTTCATCACCCTCCCCACCCAGGAAATCCAAAATACGCTTTCATCACCCTCCCCTCCCAGGAAATCCGAACGCCCCCTTCTCACCCACCCCCCAGGAAATCCCAAAGATCCTTTCATCATGCTCCCACCCAGGAAATCCCAAAGACCCCTTCATCACCCTCCCCCCCACAGAAATCCCAATGTCCCCTTCATCACCCTCCCCCCCAGGAAATCCCAAAGACCATTTCATCACCCTCCACACCCCCAGGAAATCCCAAAGAAACATTCATCACACTCCCCACCCCAGGAAATCCCAAAGACCCTTTCATCACCCTCCCCCCTCAGGAAATCCCATAGACCCTTTCATCACCCTCCCCCCCAGGAAATTCCAAAGACCCTTCCATCACCCGCCCCACCCCCCCACCCCAGGAAATCCCAAAGACCCTTTCAACAGCCTCCCCCCAGGAAATCCCAAAGACCCTTTCATCAACCTCCCCACCCAGGAAATCCCAAACACCCCTTCATCACCCTCCACCACCCCCCAGGAAATCCCAAAGACCCCTTCATCACCCTGCCCCCCAGGAAATCCCAAAGAACATTTTATCACCCTCCCCCCAGGAAATCCCAAAGACCCTTTCATTACCCTCCCCCCACCAGGAACTCCCAAAGACCCTTTCATCACACTCACCCCCACCAGGAATTCCTAAATACCCTTTCATCACCCTCCCCAGCAGGAAATCCCAAAAGACCCTTTCATCACCCACCCCGCCACCAGGAAATCCCAAAGTCCCTTTCATCACTCTCCCCCCCACCCCAGGAAATCCCAAAGACCCTTTCATCACCCACCCCCCCTCATGAAATTCCAAAGACTCTTTCATCACCCTCCCCCTCACCAGGAAATCCCAAAGACCCATTCATCATCCTCCCCCCCAGGAAATCGCAAAGACCCTTTCATCACACTCACCCCCACTAGGAATTCCCAAACACCCTCTCATCACCCTCCCCACCACCAGCAAATCCCAAAGACCCTTTCATCGCACTCCCGTCCCCTAGAAAATCCCAAAGACCCTTTCATCACCCTCCCCCCCATGAAATTCCAAAGACTCTTTCATTACACTCCCCAAGGAAATCCCAAAGACCCTTTCATCACCCTCACCCCCAGGAGATCCCAAAGACCCATTCATCATCCTCCCCCCAAGGAAATCGCAAAGACCCTTTCATCACACTCACCCCCACTAGGAATTCCCAAAGACCCTTTCATCACCCTCCCCACCACCAGGAAATCCCAAAGACCCTTTCATCACCCACGCCCCCACCCCTCAGGAAAAATCCAAAGACTCTTTCATCACCCTCCCCACCCCAGGAAATCCAAAAGACGCTTTCATCACACTCCCCTCCCAGGAAATCCGAACGCCCCCTTCATCACCCACCCCCCAGGAAATCCCAAAGACCCTTTCATCACCCTGCCCCCAGGAGATCCCAAAGAAACTTTTATCAAACTCCCCCCCACCTGGAAATCCCAAAGACCCTTTCATCCCCCACCCCCACCCAGGAAATCCAAAATACGCTTTCATCACCCTCCCCTCCCAGGAAATCCGAACGCCCCCTTCATCACCCACCCCCCAGGAAATCCCAAAGATCCTTTCATCATGCTCCCACCCAGGAAATCCCAAAGACCCCTTCATCACCCTCCCCCCCACAGAAATCCCAAAGTCCCCTTCATCACCCTCCCCCCCAGGAAATCCCAAAGACCATTTCATCACCCTCCACACCCCCAGGAAATCCCAAAGAAACTTTCATCACACTCCCCACCCCAGGAAATCCCAAAGACCCTTTCATCACCCTCCCCCCTCAGGAAATCCCATAGACCCTTTCATCACCCTCCCCCCCAGGAAATTCCAAAGACCCTTCCATCACCCGCCCCACCCCCCCACCCCAGGAAATCCCAAAGACCCTTTCAACAGCCTCCCCCCAGGAAATCCCAAAGACCCTTTCATCAACCTCCCCACCCAGGAAATCCCAAACACCCCTTCATCACCCTGCCCCCCAGAAAATCCCAAAGACCCCTTCATCACCCTGCCCCCCAGGAAATCCCAAAGAACATTTTATCACCCTCCCCCCAGGAAATCCCAAAGACCCTTTCATCACCCTCCCCCCCACCAGGAACTCCCAAAGACCCTTTCATCACACTCACCCCCACCAGGAATTCCCAAATACCCTTTCATCACCCTCCCCAGCAGGAAATCCCAAAAGACCCTTTCATCACCCACCCCGCCACCAGGAAATCCCAAAGTCCCTTTCATCACTCTCCCCCCCACCCCAGGAAATCCCAAAGACCCTTTCATCACCCACCCCCCCTCATGAAATTCCAAAGACCGTCTCATCACCCTCCCCACCACCAGCAAATCCCAAAGACCCTTTCATCGCACTCCCGTCCCCTAGAAAATCCCAAAGACCCTTTCATCACCCTCCCCTCCCAGGAAATCCAAAAGACGCTTTCATCACCCTCCCCTCCCAGGAAATCCGAACGCCCCCTTCATCACCCACCCCCCAGGATATCCCAAAGACCCTTTCATCACCCTGCCCCCAGGAGATCCCAAAGAAACTTTTATCAAACTCCCCCCCACCTGGAAATCCCAAAGACCCTTTCATCCCCCAACCCCACCCAGGAAATCCAAAAGACGCTTTCATCACCCTCCCCTCCCAGGAAATCCGAACGCCCCCTTCATCACCCACCCCCCAGGAAATCCCAGAGACCCTTTCATAACCCTGCCCCCAGCAACTCCCAAAGATCCTTTCATCATGCTCCCACCCAGGAAATCCCAAAGACCCCTTCATCACCCTCCCCCCCACGGAAATCCCAAAGTCCCCTTCATCACCCTCTCCCCCAAAGACCCTTTCATCACCCTCCCCCCTCAGGAAATCCCAAAGACCCTTTCATCACCCTCCCCCCCAGGAAATTCCAAAGACCCTTCCATCACCCTCCCCTCCCCCGCCCCAGGAAATCCCAAAGACCCATTCATCACTCTCCCTCCAGGAAATCCCAAAGACCCTTTCATCACACTCCCACTCAGGAAATCCCAAAGACTCGTTCATCACCCAACGCCCGAGGAAATCCCAAAGACCCCTTCATCAGTCTCGCCCCAGGAAATCCCAAAGACCCTTTATTTACCCTCCCTCTCAGGAAATAACAAAGACCCTTTCATCACCCTACCCCCTAGGAAATCCAAAAGACCATTTCATCACCCTCCCCCCACAGGAACTCCAAAAGACACTTTCATCATTCTCCCCCTCAGGAAATCCCAAAGACCCTTTCATCACCCTCCCGCCCAGGAAATCCCAAAGACCCTTTCATCAACCACCCGCCCAGGAAATCCCAAAGACCATTTCATCACCCTCCCCCCACAGGAAATCCAAAAGACCCTATCATCACTCTCCCCCTCAGGAAACCCCAAAGAACCCTTCGTCACCCTCCCCCACAGGAAATCCCAAAGACCCTTTCATCACCCTCCACCCCCCCCAGGAAATCCCAAAGACCCTTTCAACAGCCTCCCCCCAGGAAATCCCAAAGACCCTTTCATCAACCTCCCCACCCAGGAAATCCCAAACACCCCTTCATCACCCACCTCCGCCCCCCAGGAAATCCCAAAGACCCTTTCATCACCCACCCCTCCCACGGAATGCCAAAGACCCTTTCATCACCCTCCCACCCAGAAAATCCCAAAGACCTCTTCATCACCCTCCCCCCCTCCACGGAAATCCCAAATTCCCCTTCATCACCCTCCCCCTCAGGAAATCCCAAAGACCCTTTCATCACCCTCCCACCCAGGAAATCCCAAAGACCTCTTCATCACCCTCCCCCCCCCACGGAAATCCCAAATTCCCCTTCATCACCCTCCCCCCCAGGAAATCCCAAAGACCCTTTCATCACCCTTCCCCCGCCCCAGGAAATCCCAAAGACACTTTCATCACACTCCCCACCACAGGAAATCCCAAAGACCCTTTCATCACCCTCCCCCCCCAGGAAATCCCAAAGGCCCTTTCATCACCTCACCCCCAATAAATTCCAAAGACCCTTTCATCACCCTCCCCCCCAGGAAATCCCAAAGTCCCTTTCATCACTCTCCCCTCCAGGAAATCCCAAAGACCCTTTCATCACCCTCCCCCTCAGGAAATCCCAAAGACTCTTTCACCACCAAACGCCGAAGGAAATCCCGAAGATCCCTTCATCATTCTCCCCCCAGGAAATCACAAAGACCCTTTTTTCACCCTCCCCCTCAAGGAAATCCCAAAGCGCCTTTCATCACCCTCCCCGCCCAGGAAATCCCAAAGACCCTTCAATCACCCTCCCTCTCATGAAATCCCAAAGACCCTTTCATCACCCTCCCCGCCAGGAAATCCCAAAGACCATTTCATCTCCCTCCCCCCACAGGAAATCCAAAAGACCCTTTCATCACTCTCCCCCTCAGGAAATCCCAAAGACCCTTTCATCACCCTCCCACCCAGAAAATCCCAAAGCGCCTTTCATCACCCTCCCCGCCCAGGAAATCCCAAAGACCCTTCAATCACCCTCCCTCTCATGAAATCCCAAAGACCCTTTCATCACCCTCCCCCCCAGGAAATCCAAAAGACCCTTTCATCACCCTCCCCGCCCCAGGAAATCCCAAAGACCCTTTCAGCAGCCTCCCCCGAGGAAATCCCAAAGACCCTTTCATCAACCTCCTCACCCACGAATTCGCAAACACCCCTTCATCACCCTCCACCACCCCCCAGGAAATCCCAAAGACCCCTTCATTACCCTGCCCCCCAGGAAATCTCAAAGAACATTTTATCACCCTCCCCCCATGAAATCCCAAAGACCCTTTCATCACCCTCCCCCCCACCAGGAAATCCCAAAGACCCTTTCATCACACTCTCCCCCACCAGGTTTTCCCAAATACCCTTTCATCACCCTCCCCAGCAGGAAATCCCAAAAGACCCTTTCATCACCCTCCCCGCTACCAGGAAATCCCAAAGTCCCTTTCATCACTCTCCCCGCCACCCCAGGAAATCCCAAAGACCCTTTCATCACCCACCCCCCCTCATGAAATTCCAAAGACTCTTTCATCACCCTCCCCCTCACCAGGAAATCCCAAAGACCCTTTCATCACCCTCCCCCCGAGGAAATCGCAAAGACCCTTTCATCACACTCACCCCCACTAGGAATTCCCAAAGACCCTTTCATCACCCTCCCCACCACCAGGAAATCCCAAAGACCCTTTCATCGCACTCCCGCCCCCTAGAAAATCCCAAAGACCCTTTCATCACCCTCCCCCCACATGAAATTCCAAAGACTCTTTCATTACACTCACCCAAGGAAATCCTAAAGACCCTTTCATCACCCTCCACCCCAGGAGATCCCAAAGACCCTTTCATCACCCTCCCCCTCCCAGGAATTCCCTAAGACCCTTTCATCACCCTCCCCCCCACCAGGAAATCCCAAAGACCCTTTTATCACCCACACCCCCACCCCTCAGGAAAAATCCAAAGACTCTTTCATCACCCTCCCCTCCCAGGAAATCCAAAAGACGCTTTCATCATCCTCCCCTCCCAGGAAATCCGAACGCCCCCTTCATCACCCACCCCCCAGGAAATCCCAAAGACCCTTTCATCACCCTGTCCCCAGGAGATCCCAAAGAACCTTTTATCAAACTCCCCCCCTCCACCTGGAAATCCCAAAGACCCTTTCATCACCCACCCCCAGCCAGGAAATCCAAAAGACGCTTTCATCACCCTGCCCTCCCAGGAAATCCAAACGCCCCCTTCATCACCCACCGCCCAGGAAATCCCAGAGACCCTTTCATCACCCTGCCCCCAGCAACTCCCAAAGATCCTTTCATCATGCTCCCACCCAGGAAATCCCAAAGACCCCTTCATCACCCTCCCCCCCACGGAAATCCCAAAGTCCCCTTCATCACCCTCTCCCCCAAAGACCCTTTCATCACCCACCCCCCTCAGGAAATCCCAAAGACCCTTTCATCACCCTCCCCCCCAGAAAATTCCAAGACCCTTCCATCACCCTCCCCTCCCCCGCCCCAGGAAATCCCAAAGACCCTTTCATCACTCTCCCCTCCAGGAAATCCCAAAGACCCTTTCATCACACTCCCACTCAGGAAATCCCAAGGACTCGTTCATCACCCAACGCCCGAGGAAATCCCAAAGACCCCTTCATCAGTCTCCCCCCAGGAAATCCCAAAGACCCTTTATTCACCCTCCCTCTCAGGAAATAACAAAGACCATTTCATCACCCTCCCCCCACAGGAACTCCAAAATACACTTTCATCACTCTCCCCCTCAGGAAATCCCAAAGACCCTTTCATCACCCTCCCACCCAGGAAATCCCAAAGACCCTTTCATCAACCACCCGCCCAGGAAATCCCAAAGACCATTTCATCACCCTCCCCCCACAGGAAATCCAAAAGACCCTTTCATCACTCACCCCCTCAGGAAACCCCAAAGAACCCTTCGTCACCCTCCCCCACAGGAAATCCCAAAGACCCTTTCATCACCCTCCCCCCGCCCAGGAAATCCCAAAGACCCTTTCAACAGCCTCCCCCCAGGAAATCCCAAAGACCCTTTTATCAACCTCCCCACCCAGGAAATCCCAAACAGCCCTTCATCACCCACCACCCCCCCCAGGAAATCCCAAAGACCCCTTCATCACCCTGCCCCCCAGGAAATCCCAAAGAACATTTTATCACCCTCCCCCCAGGAAATCCCAAAGACCCATTCATTACACTCACACCCAGCAGGAAATCCCAAAAGACCCTTTTGTCACCATCCCCGCCACCAGGAAATCCCAAAGACCCTTTTATAAAACTCACCCCCCCACCTGGAAATCCCAAAGACCCTTTCATCACCCACGCCCAGCCAGGAAATCCAAAAGACGCTTTCATCACCCTCCCCTCCCAGGAAATCCAAACGCCCCCTTCATCACCCACCCCCCAGGAAATCCCAGAGACCCTTTCATCACCCTGCCCCCAGCAACTCCCAAAGATCCTTTCATCATGCTCCCACCCAGGAAATCCCAAAGACCCCTTCATCACCCTCTCCCCCACGGAAATCCCAAAGTCCCCTTCATCACCCTCTCCCCCAAAGACCCTTTCATCACCCTCCCCCCTCAGGAAATCCCAAAGACTCTTTCATCACCCTCCCCCCAGGAAATTCCAAAGACCCTTCCATCACTCTCCCCTCCAGGAAATCCCAAAGACCCTTTCATCACACTCCCACTCAGGAAATCCCAAAGACTCATTCATCACCCAACGCCTGAGGAAATCCCAAAGACCCCTTCATCAGTCTCCCCCCAGGAATACCCAAAGACCCTTTATTCACCCTCCCTCTCAGGAAATAACAAAGACCATTTCATCACCCTCCCCCCACAGGAACTCCAAAAGACACTTTCATCACTCTCCCCCTCAGGAAATCCCAAAGACCCTTTCATCACCCTCCCACCCAGGAAATCCCAAAGACCCTTTCATCAACCACCCGCCCAGGAAATTCCAAAGACCATTTCATCACCCTCCCCCCACAGGAAATCCAAAAGACCCTTTCATCACTCTCCCCCTCAGGAAACCCCAAAGAACCCTTCGTCACCCTCCCCCACAGGAAATCCCAAAGACCCTTTCATCACCCTCCCCCCGCCCAGGAATCCCAAAGACCCTTTCAACAGCCTCCCCCCAGGAAATCCCAAAGACCCTTTCATCAACCTCCCCACCCAGGAAATCCCAAACACCCCTTCATCACCCACCACCCACCCCCCAGGAAATCCCAAAGACCCCTTCATCACCCTGCCCCCCAGGAAATCCCAAAGAACATTTTATCACCCTCCCCCCAGGAAATCCCAAAGACCCTTTCATTACACTCACACCCAGCAGGAAATCCCAAAAGACCCTTTTGTCACCATCCCCGCCACCAGGAAATCCCAAAGACCCTTTTATAAAACTCACCCCCCCACCAGGAAATCCCAAAGACCCTTTCATCACCCACCCCCACCCAGGAAATCCAAAAGACGCTTTCATCACCCTCCCCTCCCAGGAAATCCCAAAGACCCTTTCAACACCCTCCCCCCACAGGAAATCTGAACGACCCCTTCATCACCCACCCCCCAGGAAATCCCAAAGACCCTTTCATCACCCTCCTCCCAGGAAATCCTAAAGACCCTTTCATCACCCTCCCACACAGGAAATCCCAAAGACCCCTTCATCACTCTTCCACCCCCCACCCCCCCAGGAAGTCCCAAAGACCCTTTCATCACTGTCCCCCCCAGGAGATCCCTAAGACCCTTTCATCACCCTCCCCCCCACCAGGAAATCCCAAAGACCCTTTCATCACCCACACCCCCACCCCTCAGGAAAAATCCAAAGACTCTTTCATCACCCTCCCCTCCCAGGAAATCCAAAAGACGCTTTCATCACCCTCCCCTCCCAGGAAATCCGAACGCCCCCTTCATCACCCACCCCCCAGGAAATCCCAAAGACCCTTTCATCACCCTGTCCCCAGGAGATCCCAAAGAACCTTTTATCAAACTCCCCCGCCCCCTAGAAAATCCCAAAGACCCTTTCATCACCCTCCCCCCCCATGAAATTCCAAAGACTCTTTCATTACACTCCCCCAAGGAAATCCCAAAGACCCTTTCATCACCCTCCACCCCAGGAGATCCCAAAGACCCTTTCATCACCCTCCCCCTCCCAGGAATTCTAAAGACCCTTTCATCATCCTCCCCCCCACCAGGAAATCCCAAAGACCCTTTCATCACCCACACCACCACCCCTCAGGAAAAATCCAAAGACCCTTTCATCACCCTCCCCCCCAGGAAATCCCAAAGACCCTTTCATCACCCTCCTCCCACAGGAAATCCCAAAGACCCTTTTTTCACCCTGCCCCTCAAGGAAATCCCAAAGCGCCTTTCATCACCCTCCCCGCCCAGGAAATCCCAAAGACCCTTCAATCACCCTCCCTCTCATGAAATCCCAAAGACCCTTTCATCACCCTCCCCCCCAGGAAATCCCAAAGACCATTTCATCACCCTCCCCCCACAGGAAATCCAAAAGACCCTTCAATCACCCTCCCTCTCATGAAATCCCAAAGACCCTTTCATCACCCTCCCCGCCCAGGAAATCCCAAAGACCCTTCAATCACCCTCCCTCTCATGAAATCCCAAAGACCCTTTCATCACCCTCCCCCCCAGGAAATCCCAAAGACCATTTCATCACCCTCCCCCCACAGGAAATCCAAAAGACCCTTCAATCACCCTCCCTCTCATGAAATCCCAAAGACCCTTTCATCACCCTCCCCCCCAGGAAATCCAAAAGACCCTTTCATCACCCTCCCCGCCCCAGGAAATCCCAAAGACCCTTTCAGCAGCCTCCCCCGAGGAAATCCCAAAGACCCTTTCATCAACCTCCTCACCCAGGAATTCGCAAACACCCCTTCATCACCCTCCACCACCCCCCTTTCTTTTTTCTTTTTGGGCCTCCTTATCTCGAGAGACAATGGATACGCGCCTGGAGGTGGTCAGTGGTTTGTGAAGCAGCGCCTGGAGTGGCTATAAAGGCCAATTCTGGAGTGACAGGCTCTTCCACAGGTGCTGCAGAGAAATCTGTTCGTTGGGGCCGTTGCACAGTTGGCTCTCCCCTTGCGCCTCTGTCTTTTTTCCTGCCAACTACTAAGTCTCTTCGACTCGCCACAATTCAGCCCCGTCTTCATGGCTGCCCGCCAGCTCTGGCGAATGCGTCTGCCTGCAATGAATTTGGCCTAACCATCAGCCTCAAGAAAACGAACATCATGGGGCAGGATGTCAGAAATGCTCCATCCATCAATATTGGCGACCACGCTCTGGAAGTGGTTCAAGAGTTCACCTACCTAGGCTCAACTATCACCAGTAACCTGTCTCTAGATGCAGAAATCAACAAGCGCATGGGTAAGGCTTCCACTGCTATGTTCAGACTGGCCAAGAGAGTGTGGGAAAATGGCGCACTGACACGGAACACAAAAGTCCGACTGTATCAGGCCTGTGTCCTCAGTACCTTGCTCTACGGCAGCGAGGCCTGGACAACGTATGCCAGCCAAGAGCGACGTCTCAATTCATTCCATCTTCGCTGCCTTCGGAGAATACTTGGCATCAGGTGGCAGGACTATATCTCCAACACAGAAGTCCTTGAAGCGGCCAACATCCCCAGCTTATACACACTACTGAGTCAGCGGCGCTTGAGATGGCTTGGCCATGTGAGCCGCATGGAAGATGGCAGGATCCCCAAAGACACATTGTACAGCGAGCTCGCCACTGGTATCAGACCCACCGGCCGTCCATGTCTCCGTTATAAAGACGTCTGCAAACGCGACATGAAATCGTGTGACCACCCCCCAGGAAATCCCAAAGACCCCTTCATTACCCTGCCCCCCAGGAAATCTCAAAGAACATTTTATCACCCTCCCCCCATGAAATCCCAAAGACCCTTTCATCACCCTCCCCCCCACCAGGAAATCCCAAAGACCCTTTCATCACACTTTCCCCCACCAGGTTTTCCCAAATACCCTTTCATCACCCTCCCCAGCAGGAAATCCCAAAAGACCCTTTCATCACCCTCCCCGCGACCAGGAAATCCCAAAGTCCCTTTCATCACTCTCCCCGCCACCCCAGGAAATCCCAAAGACCCTTTCATCACCCACCCCGCCTCATGAAATTCCAAAGACTCTTTCATCACCCTCCCCCTCACCAGGAAATCCCAAAGACCCTTTCATCACCCTCCCCCCGAGGAAATCGCAAAGACCCTTTCATCACACTCACCCCCACTAGGAATTCCCAAAGACCCTTTCATCACCCTCCCCACCACCAGGAAATCCCAAAGACCCTTTCATCGCACTCCCGCCCCCTAGAAAATCCCAAAGACCCTTTCATCACCCTCCCCCCACATGAAATTCCAAAGACTCTTTCATTACACTCACCCAAGGAAATCCTAAAGACCCTTTCATCACCCTCCACCCCAGGAGATCCCAAAGACCCTTTCATCACCCTCCCCCTCCCAGGAATTCCCTAAGACCCTTTCATCACCCTCCCCCCCACCAGGAAATCCCAAAGACCCTTTTATCACCCACACCCCCACCCCTCAGGAAAAATCCAAAGACTCTTTCATCACCCTCCCCTCCCAGGAAATCCAAAAGACGCTTTCATCATCCTCCCCTCCCAGGAAATCCGAACGCCCCCTTCATCACCCTGTCCCCAGGAGATCCCAAAGAACCTTTTATCAAACTCCCCCCCTCCACCTGGAAATCCCAAAGACCCTTTCATCACCCACCCCCAGCCAGGAAATCCAAAAGACGCTTTCATCACCCTCCCCTCCCAGGAAATCCAAACGCCCCCTTCATCACCCACCGCCCAGGAAATCCCAGAGACCCCTTCATCACCCTCCCCCCCACGGAAATCCCAAAGTCCCCTTCATCACCCTCTCCCCCAAAGACCCTTTCATCACCCACCCCCCTCAGGAAATCCCAAAGACCCTTTCATCACCCTCCCCCCCAGGAAATTCCAAGACCCTTCCATCACCCTCCCCTCCCCCGCCCCAGGAAATCCCAAAGACCCTTTCATCACTCTCCCCTCCAGGAAATCCCAAAGACCCTTTCATCACACTCCCACTCAGGAACTCCAAAAGACACTTTCATCACTCTCCCCCTCAGGAAATCCCAAAGACCCTTTCATCACCCTCCCACCCAGGAAATCCCAAAGACCCTTTCATCAACCACCCGCCCAGGAAATCCCAAAGACCATTTCATCACCCTCCCCCCACAGGAAATCCAAAAGACCCTTTCATCACTCTGCCCCTCAGGAAACCCCAAAGAACCCTTCGTCACCCTCCCCCACAGGAAATCCCAAAGACCCTTTCATCACCCTCCCCCCGCCCAGGAAATCCCAAAGACCCTTTCAACAGCCTCCCCCCAGGAAATCCCAAAGACCCTTTCATCAACCTCCCCACCCAGGAAATCCCAAACACCCCTTCATCACCCACCACCCCCCCCAGGAAATCCCAAAGACCCCTTCATCACCCTGCCCCCCAGGAAATCCCAAAGAACATTTTATCACCCTCCCCCCAGGAAATCCCAAAGACCCATTCATCACCCTCCCACCCACCAGGAAATCCCAAAGACCCTTTCATTACACTCACACCCAGCAGGAAATCCCAAAAGACCCTTTTGTCACCATCCCCGCCACCAGGAAATCCCAAAGACCCTTTTATAAAACTCACCCCCCCACCTGGAAATCCCAAAGACCCTTTTATCACCCACGCCCAGCCAGGAAATCCAAAAGACGCTTTCATCACCCTCCCCTCCCAGGAAATCCAAACGCCCCCTTCATCACCCACCCCCCAGGAAATCCCAGAGACCCTTGCATCGCCCTGCCCCCAGCAACTCCCAAAGATCCTTTCATCATGCTCCCACCCAGGAAATCCCAAAGACCCCTTCATCACCCTCTCCCCCATGGAAATCCCAAAGTCCCCTTCATCACCCTCTCCCCCAAAGACACTTTCATCACCCTCCCCCCTCAGGAAATCCCAAAGACTCTTTCATCACCCTCCCCCCAGGAAATTCCAAAGACCCTTCCATCACT
Source organism: Heterodontus francisci (assembly GCF_036365525.1). NCBI lineage: Eukaryota > Metazoa > Chordata > Chondrichthyes > Heterodontiformes > Heterodontidae > Heterodontus > Heterodontus francisci. The sequence goes on along the minus strand of NC_090411.1, from coordinate 9,051,197 downwards.
CTCCCCTCCAGGAAATCCCAAAGACCCTTTCATCACACTCCCACTCAGGAAATCCCAAAGACTCGTTCATCACCCAACGCCTGAGGAAATCCCAAAGACCCCTTCATCAGTCTCCCCCCAGGAAATCCCAAAGACCCTTTATTCACCCTCCCTCTCAGGAAATAACAAAGACCATTTCATCACCCTCCCCCCACAGGAACTCCAAAAGACACTTTCATCACTCTCCCCCTCAGGAAATCCCAAAGACCCTTTCATCACCCTCCCACCCAGGAAATCCCAAAGACCCTTTCATCAACCACCCGCCCAGGAAATCCCAAAGACCATTTCATCACCCTCCCCCCACAGGAAATCCAAAAGACCCTTTCATCACTCTCCCCCTCAGGAAACCCCAAAGAACCCTTCGTCACCCTCCCCCACAGGAAATCCCAAAGACCCTTTCATCACCCTCCCCCCGCCCAGGAATCCCAAAGACCCTTTCAACAGCCTCCCCCCAGGAAATCCCAAAGACCCTTTCATCAACCTCCCCACCCAGGAAATCCCAAACACCCCTTCATCACCCACCACCCACCCCCCAGGAAATCCCAAAGACCCCTTCATCACCCTGCCCCCCAGGAAATCCCAAAGACCCTTTCATCACACTCCCACTCAGGAAATCCCAAAGACTCGTTCATCACCCAACGCCTGAGGAAATCCCAAAGACCCCTTCATCAGTCTCCCCCCAGGAAATCCCAAAGACCCTTTATTCACCCTCCCTCTCAGGAAATAACAAAGACCATTTCATCACCCTCCCCCCACAGGAACTCCAAAAGACACTTTCATCACTCTCCCCCTCAGGAAATCCCAAAGACCCTTTCATCACCCTCCCACCCAGGAAATCCCAAAGACCCTTTCATCAACCACCCGCCCAGGAAATCCCAAAGACCATTTCATCACCCTCCCCCCACAGGAAATCCAAAAGACCCTTTCATCACTCTCCCCCTCAGGAAACCCCAAAGAACCCTTCGTCACCCTCCCCCACAGGAAATCCCAAAGACCCTTTCATCACCCTCCCCCCGCCCAGGAATCCCAAAGACCCTTTCAACAGCCTCCCCCCAGGAAATCCCAAAGACCCTTTCATCAACCTCCCCACCCAGGAAATCCCAAACACCCCTTCATCACCCACCACCCACCCCCCAGGAAATCCCAAAGACCCCTTCATCACCCTGCCCCCCAGGAAATCCCAAAGACCCTTTCATTACACTCACACCCAGCAGGAAATCCCAAAAGACCCTTTTGTCACCATCCCCGCCACCAGGAAATCCCAAAGACCCTTTTATAAAACTCACCCCCCCACCAGGAAATCCCAAAGACCCTTTCATCACCCACCCCCACCCAGGAAATCCAAAAGACGCTTTCATCACCCTCCCCTCCCAGGAAATCCCAAAGACCCTTTCAACACCCTCCCCCCACAGGAAATCTGAACGACCCCTTCATCACCCACCCCCCAGGAAATCCCAAAGACCCTTTCATCACCCTGCTCCCAGGAAATCCTAAAGACCCTTTCATCACCCTCCCACACAGGAAATCCCAAAGACCCCTTCATCACTCTTCCACCCCCCACCCCCCCAGGAAGTCCCAAAGACCCTTTCATCACTGTCCCCCCCAGGAGATCCCTAAGACCCTTTCATCACCCTCCCCCCCACCAGGAAATCCCAAAGACCCTTTCATCACCCACACCCCCACCCCTCAGGAAAAATCCAAAGACTCTTTCATCACCCTCCCCTCCCAGGAAATCCAAAAGACGCTTTCATCACCCTCCCCTCCCAGGAAATCCGAACGCCCCCTTCATCACCCACCCCCCAGGAAATCCCAAAGACCCTTTCATCACCCTGTCCCCAGGAGATCCCAAAGAACCTTTTATCAAACTCCCCCACCACCAGGAAATCCCAAAGACCCTTTCATCGCACTCCCAACCCCTAGAAAATCCCAAAGACCCTTTCATCACCCTCCCCCCCCATGAAATTCCAAAGACTCTTTCATTACACTCCCCCAAGGAAATCCCAAAGACCCTTTCATCACCCTCCACCCCAGGAGATCCCAAAGACCCTTTCATCACCCTCCCCCTCCCAGGAATTCCCTCAGACCCTTTCATCATCCTCCCCCCCACCAGGAAATCCCAAAGACCCTTTCATCACCCACACCACCACCCCTCAGGAAAAATCCAAAGACCCTTTCATCACCCTCCCCCCCAGGAAATCCCAAAGACCCTTTCATCACCCTCCTCCCACAGGAAATACCAAAGACCCTTTTTTCACCCTCACCCTCAAGGAAATCCCAAAGCGCCTTTCATCACCCTCCCCGCCCAGGAAATCCCAAAGACCCTTCAATCACCCTCCCTCTCATGAAATCCCAAAGACCCTTTCATCACCCTCCCCCCCAGGAAATCCCAAAGACCATTTCATCACCCTCCCCCCACAGGAAATCCAAAAGAACCTTTCATCACTCTCCCCCTCAGGAAATCCCAAAGACCCTTTCATCACCCTCCCACCCAGGAAATCCCAAAGCGCCTTTCATCACCCTCCCCGCCCAGGAAATCCCAAAGACCCTTCAATCACCCTCCCTCTCATGAAATCCCAAAGACCCTTTCATCACCCTCCCCCCCAGGAAATCCAAAAGACCCTTTCATCACCCTCCCCGCCCCAGGAAATCCCAAAGACCCTTTCAGCAGCCTCCCCCGAGGAAATCCCAAAGACCCTTTCATCAATCTCCTCACCCAGGAATTCGCAAACACCCCTTCATCATCCTCCACCACCCCCCAGGAAATCCCAAAGACCCCTTCATTACCCTGCCCCCCAGGAAATCTCAAAGAACATTTTATCACCCTCCCCCCATGAAATCCCAAAGACCCTTTCATCACCCTCCCCCCCACCAGGAAATCCCAAAGACCCTTTCATCACACTCTCCCCCACCAGGTTTTCCCAAATACCCTTTCATCACCCTCCCCAGCAGGAAATCCCAAAAGACCCTTTCATCACCCTCCCCGCTACCAGGAAATCCCAAAGTCCCTTTCATCACTCTCCCCGCCACCCCAGGAAATCCCAAAGACCCTTTCATCACCCACCCCCCCTCATGAAATTCCAAAGACTCTTTCATCACCCTCCCCCTCACCAGGAAATCCCAAAGACCCTTTCATCACCCTCCCCCCGAGGAAATCTCAAAGACCCTTTCATCACACTCACCCCCACTAGGAATTCCCAAAGACCCTTTCATCACCCTCCCCACCACCAGGAAATCCCAAAGACCCTTTCATCGCACTCCCGCCCCCTAGAAAATCCCAAAGACCCTTTCATCACCCTCCCCCCACATGAAATTCCAAAGACTCTTTCATTACACTCCCCCAAGGAAATCCCAAAGACCCTTTCATCACCCTCCACCCCAGGAGATCCCAAAGACCCTTTCATCACCCTCCCCCTCCCAGGAATTCCCTAAGACCCTTTCATCACCCTCCCCCCCACCAGGAAATCCCAAAGACCCTTTTATCACCCACACCCCCACCCCTCAGGAAAAATCCAAAGACTCTTTCATCACCCTCCCCTCCCAGGAAATCCAAAAGACGCTTTCATCATCCTCCCCTCCCAGGAAATCCGAACGCCCCCTTCATCACCCACCCCCCAGGAAATCCCAAAGACCCTTTCATCACCCTGTCTCCAGGAGATCCCAAAGAACCTTTTATCAAACTCCCCCCCTCCACCTGGAAATCCCAAAGACCCTTTCATCACCCACCCCCAGCCAGGAAATCCAAAAGACGCTTTCATCACCCTCCCCTCCCAGGAAATCCAAACGCCCCCTTCATCACCCACCGCCCAGGAAATCCCAGAGACCCTTTCATCACCCTGCCCCCAGCAACTCCCAAAGATCCTTTCATCATGCTCCCACCCAGGAAATCCCAAAGACCCCTTCATCACCCTCCCCACCACGGAAATCCCAAAGTCCCCTTCATCACCCTCTCCCCCAAAGACCCTTTCATCACCCACCCCCCTCAGGAAATCCCAAAGACCCTTTCATCACCCTCCCCCCCAGGAAATTCCAAGACCCTTCCATCACCCTCCCCTCCCCCGCCCCAGGAAATCCCAAAGACCCTTTCATCACTCTCCCCTCCAGGAAATCCCAAAGACCCCTTCATCAGTCTCCCCCCAGGAAATCCCAAAGACCCTTTATTCACCCTCCCTCTCAGGAAATAACAAAGACCATTTCATCACCCTCCCCCCACAGGAACTCCAAAAGACACTTTCATCACTCTCCCCCTCAGGAAATCCCAAAGACCCTTTCATCACCCTCCCACCCAGGAAATCCCAAAGACCCTTTCATCAACCACCCGCCCAGGAAATCCCAAAGACCATTTCATCACCCTCCCCCCACAGGAAATCCAAAAGACCCTTTCATCACTCTCCCCCTCAGGAAACCCCAAAGAACCCTTCGTCACCCTCCCCCACAGGAAATCCCAAAGACCCTTTCATCACCCTCCCCCCGCCCAGGAAATCCCAAAGACCCTTTCAACAGCCTCCCCCCAGGAAATCCCAAAGACCCTTTCATCAACCTCCCCACCCAGGAAATCCCAAACACCCCTTCATCACCCACCACCCCCCCCCAGGAAATCCCAAAGACCCCTTCATCACCCTGCCCCCCAGGAAATCCCAAAGAACATTTTATCACCCTCCCCCCAGGAAATCCCAAAGACCCATTCATCACCCTCCCACCCACCAGGAAATCCCAAAGACCCTTTCATTACACTCACACCCAGCAGGAAATCCCAAAAGACCCTTTTGTCACCATCCCCGCCACCAGGAAATCCCAAAGACCCTTTTATAAAACTCACCCCCCCACCTGGAAATCCCAAAGACCCTTTTATCACCCACGCCCAGCCAGGAAATCCAAAAGACGCTTTCATCACCCTCCCCTCCCAGGAAATCCAAACGCCCCCTTCATCACCCACCCCCCAGGAAATCCCAGAGACCCTTGCATCGCCCTGCCCCCAGCAACTCCCAAAGATCCTTTCATCATGCTCCCACCCAGGAAATCCCAAAGACCCCTTCATCACCCTCTCCCCCATGGAAATCCCAAAGTCCCCTTCATCACCCTCTCCCCCAAAGACACTTTCATCACCCTCCCCCCTCAGGAAATCCCAAAGACTCTTTCATCACCCTCCCCCCAGGAAATTCCAAAGACCCTTCCATCACTCTCCCCTCCAGGAAATCCCAAAGACCCTTTCATCACACTCCCACTCAGGAAATCCCAAAGACTCGTTCATCACCCAACGCCTGAGGAAATCCCAAAGACCCCTTCATCAGTCTCCCCCCAGGAAATCCCAAAGACCCTTTATTCACCCTCCCTCTCAGGAAATAACAAAGACCATTTCATCACCCTCCCCCCACAGGAACTCCAAAAGACACTTTCATCACTCTCCCCCTCAGGAAATCCCAAAGACCCTTTCATCACCCTCCCACCCAGGAAATCCCAAAGACCCTTTCATCAACCACCCGCCCAGGAAATCCCAAAGACCATTTCATCACCCTCCCCCCACAGGAAATCCAAAAGACCCTTTCATCACTCTCCCCCTCAGGAAACCCCAAAGAACCCTTCGTCACCCTCCCCCACAGGAAATCCCAAAGACCCTTTCATCACCCTCCCCCCGCCCAGGAATCCCAAAGACCCTTTCAACAGCCTCCCCCCAGGAAATCCCAAAGACCCTTTCATCAACCTCCCCACCCAGGAAATCCCAAACACCCCTTCATCACCCACCACCCACCCCCCAGGAAATCCCAAAGACCCCTTCATCACCCTGCCCCCCAGGAAATCCCAAAGACCCTTTCATCACACTCCCACTCAGGAAATCCCAAAGACTCGTTCATCACCCAACGCCTGAGGAAATCCCAAAGACCCCTTCATCAGTCTCCCCCCAGGAAATCCCAAAGACCCTTTATTCACCCTCCCTCTCAGGAAATAACAAAGACCATTTCATCACCCTCCCCCCACAGGAACTCCAAAAGACACTTTCATCACTCTCCCCCTCAGGAAATCCCAAAGACCCTTTCATCACCCTCCCACCCAGGAAATCCCAAAGACCCTTTCATCAACCACCCGCCCAGGAAATCCCAAAGACCATTTCATCACCCTCCCCCCACAGGAAATCCAAAAGACCCTTTCATCACTCTCCCCCTCAGGAAACCCCAAAGAACCCTTCGTCACCCTCCCCCACAGGAAATCCCAAAGACCCTTTCATCACCCTCCCCCCGCCCAGGAATCCCAAAGACCCTTTCAACAGCCTCCCCCCAGGAAATCCCAAAGACCCTTTCATCAACCTCCCCACCCAGGAAATCCCAAACACCCCTTCATCACCCACCACCCACCCCCCAGGAAATCCCAAAGACCCCTTCATCACCCTGCCCCCCAGGAAATCCCAAAGACCCTTTCATTACACTCACACCCAGCAGGAAATCCCAAAAGACCCTTTTGTCACCATCCCCGCCACCAGGAAATCCCAAAGACCCTTTTATAAAACTCACCCCCCCACCAGGAAATCCCAAAGACCCTTTCATCACCCACCCCCACCCAGGAAATCCAAAAGACGCTTTCATCACCCTCCCCTCCCAGGAAATCCCAAAGACCCTTTCAACACCCTCCCCCCACAGGAAATCTGAACGACCCCTTCATCACCCACCCCCCAGGAAATCCCAAAGACCCTTTCATCACCCTGCTCCCAGGAAATCCTAAAGACCCTTTCATCACCCTCCCACACAGGAAATCCCAAAGACCCCTTCATCACTCTTCCACCCCCCACCCCCCCAGGAAGTCCCAAAGACCCTTTCATCACTGTCCCCCCCAGGAGATCCCTAAGACCCTTTCATCACCCTCCCCCCCACCAGGAAATCCCAAAGACCCTTTCATCACCCACACCCCCACCCCTCAGGAAAAATCCAAAGACTCTTTCATCACCCTCCCCTCCCAGGAAATCCAAAAGACGCTTTCATCACCCTCCCCTCCCAGGAAATCCGAACGCCCCCTTCATCACCCACCCCCCAGGAAATCCCAAAGACCCTTTCATCACCCTGTCCCCAGGAGATCCCAAAGAACCTTTTATCAAACTCCCCCACCACCAGGAAATCCCAAAGACCCTTTCATCGCACTCCCAACCCCTAGAAAATCCCAAAGACCCTTTCATCACCCTCCCCCCCCATGAAATTCCAAAGACTCTTTCATTACACTCCCCCAAGGAAATCCCAAAGACCCTTTCATCACCCTCCACCCCAGGAGATCCCAAAGACCCTTTCATCACCCTCCCCCTCCCAGGAATTCCCTCAGACCCTTTCATCATCCTCCCCCCCACCAGGAAATCCCAAAGACCCTTTCATCACCCACACCACCACCCCTCAGGAAAAATCCAAAGACCCTTTCATCACCCTCCCCCCCAGGAAATCCCAAAGACCCTTTCATCACCCTCCTCCCACAGGAAATACCAAAGACCCTTTTTTCACCCTCACCCTCAAGGAAATCCCAAAGCGCCTTTCATCACCCTCCCCGCCCAGGAAATCCCAAAGACCCTTCAATCACCCTCCCTCTCATGAAATCCCAAAGACCCTTTCATCACCCTCCCCCCCAGGAAATCCCAAAGACCATTTCATCACCCTCCCCCCACAGGAAATCCAAAAGAACCTTTCATCACTCTCCCCCTCAGGAAATCCCAAAGACCCTTTCATCACCCTCCCACCCAGGAAATCCCAAAGCGCCTTTCATCACCCTCCCCGCCCAGGAAATCCCAAAGACCCTTCAATCACCCTCCCTCTCATGAAATCCCAAAGACCCTTTCATCACCCTCCCCCCCAGGAAATCCAAAAGACCCTTTCATCACCCTCCCCGCCCCAGGAAATCCCAAAGACCCTTTCAGCAGCCTCCCCCGAGGAAATCCCAAAGACCCTTTCATCAATCTCCTCACCCAGGAATTCGCAAACACCCCTTCATCATCCTCCACCACCCCCCAGGAAATCCCAAAGACCCCTTCATTACCCTGCCCCCCAGGAAATCTCAAAGAACATTTTATCACCCTCCCCCCATGAAATCCCAAAGACCCTTTCATCACCCTCCCCCCCACCAGGAAATCCCAAAGACCCTTTCATCACACTCTCCCCCACCAGGTTTTCCCAAATACCCTTTCATCACCCTCCCCAGCAGGAAATCCCAAAAGACCCTTTCATCACCCTCCCCGCTACCAGGAAATCCCAAAGTCCCTTTCATCACTCTCCCCGCCACCCCAGGAAATCCCAAAGACCCTTTCATCACCCACCCCCCCTCATGAAATTCCAAAGACTCTTTCATCACCCTCCCCCTCACCAGGAAATCCCAAAGACCCTTTCATCACCCTCCCCCCGAGGAAATCTCAAAGACCCTTTCATCACACTCACCCCCACTAGGAATTCCCAAAGACCCTTTCATCACCCTCCCCACCACCAGGAAATCCCAAAGACCCTTTCATCGCACTCCCGCCCCCTAGAAAATCCCAAAGACCCTTTCATCACCCTCCCCCCACATGAAATTCCAAAGACTCTTTCATTACACTCCCCCAAGGAAATCCCAAAGACCCTTTCATCACCCTCCACCCCAGGAGATCCCAAAGACCCTTTCATCACCCTCCCCCTCCCAGGAATTCCCTAAGACCCTTTCATCACCCTCCCCCCCACCAGGAAATCCCAAAGACCCTTTTATCACCCACACCCCCACCCCTCAGGAAAAATCCAAAGACTCTTTCATCACCCTCCCCTCCCAGGAAATCCAAAAGACGCTTTCATCATCCTCCCCTCCCAGGAAATCCGAACGCCCCCTTCATCACCCACCCCCCAGGAAATCCCAAAGACCCTTTCATCACCCTGTCTCCAGGAGATCCCAAAGAACCTTTTATCAAACTCCCCCCCTCCACCTGGAAATCCCAAAGACCCTTTCATCACCCACCCCCAGCCAGGAAATCCAAAAGACGCTTTCATCACCCTCCCCTCCCAGGAAATCCAAACGCCCCCTTCATCACCCACCGCCCAGGAAATCCCAGAGACCCTTTCATCACCCTGCCCCCAGCAACTCCCAAAGATCCTTTCATCATGCTCCCACCCAGGAAATCCCAAAGACCCCTTCATCACCCTCCCCACCACGGAAATCCCAAAGTCCCCTTCATCACCCTCTCCCCCAAAGACCCTTTCATCACCCACCCCCCTCAGGAAATCCCAAAGACCCTTTCATCACCCTCCCCCCCAGGAAATTCCAAGACCCTTCCATCACCCTCCCCTCCCCCGCCCCAGGAAATCCCAAAGACCCTTTCATCACTCTCCCCTCCAGGAAATCCCAAAGACCCCTTCATCAGTCTCCCCCCAGGAAATCCCAAAGACCCTTTATTCACCCTCCCTCTCAGGAAATAACAAAGACCATTTCATCACCCTCCCCCCACAGGAACTCCAAAAGACACTTTCATCACTCTCCCCCTCAGGAAATCCCAAAGACCCTTTCATCACCCTCCCACCCAGGAAATCCCAAAGACCCTTTCATCAACCACCCGCCCAGGAAATCCCAAAGACCATTTCATCACCCTCCCCCCACAGGAAATCCAAAAGACCCTTTCATCACTCTCCCCCTCAGGAAACCCCAAAGAACCCTTCGTCACCCTCCCCCACAGGAAATCCCAAAGACCCTTTCATCACCCTCCCCCCGCCCAGGAAATCCCAAAGACCCTTTCAACAGCCTCCCCCCAGGAAATCCCAAAGACCCTTTCATCAACCTCCCCACCCAGGAAATCCCAAACACCCCTTCATCACCCACCACCCCCCCCCAGGAAATCCCAAAGACCCCTTCATCACCCTGCCCCCCAGGAAATCCCAAAGAACATTTTATCACCCTCCCCCCAGGAAATCCCAAAGACCCATTCATCACCCTCCCACCCACCAGGAAATCCCAAAGACCCTTTCATTACACTCACACCCAGCAGGAAATCCCAAAAGACCCTTTTGTCACCATCCCCGCCACCAGGAAATCCCAAAGACCCTTTTATAAAACTCACCCCCCCACCTGGAAATCCCAAAGACCCTTTCATCACCCACGCCCAGCCAGGAAATCCAAAAGACGCTTTCATCACCCTCCCCTCCCAGGAAATCCAAACGCCCCCTTCATCACCCACCCCCCAGGAAATCCCAGAGACCCTTTCATCACCCTGCCCCCAGCAACTCCCAAAGATCCTTTCATCATGCTCCCACCCAGGAAATCCCAAAGACCCCTTCATCACCCTCTCCCCCACGGAAATCCCAAAGTCCCCTTCATCACCCTCTCCCCCAAAGACCCTTTCATCACCCTCCCCCCTCAGGAAATCCCAAAGACTCTTTCATCACCCTCCCCCCAGGAAATTCCAAAGACCCTTCCATCACTCTCCCCTCCAGGAAATCCCAAAGACCCTTTCATCACACTCCCACTCAGGAAATCCCAAAGACTCGTTCATCACCCAACGCCTGAGGAAATCCCAAAGACCCCTTCATCAGTCTCCCCCCAGGAAATCCCAAAGACCCTTTATTCACCCTCCCTCTCAGGAAATAACAAAGACCATTTCATCACCCTCCCCCCACAGGAACTCCAAAAGACACTTTCATCACTCTCCCCCTCAGGAAATCCCAAAGACCCTTTCATCACCCTCCCACCCAGGAAATCCCAAAGACCCTTTCATCAACCACCCGCCCAGGAAATCCCAAAGACCATTTCATCACCCTCCCCCCACAGGAAATCCAAAAGACCCTTTCATCACTCTCCCCCTCAGGAAACCCCAAAGAAACCTTCGTCACCCTCCCCCACAGGAAATCCCAAAGACCCTTTCATCACCCTCCCCCCGCCCAGGAATCCCAAAGACCCTTTCAACAGCCTCCCCCCAGGAAATCCCAAAGACCCTTTCATCAACCTCCCCACCCAGGAAATCCCAAACACCCCTTCATCACCCACCACCCACCCCCCAGGAAATCCCAAAGACCCCTTCATCACCCTGCCCCCCAGGAAATCCCAAAGAACATTTTATCACCCTCCCCCCAGGAAATCCCAAAGACCCTTTCATTACACTCACACCCAGCAGGAAATCCCAAAAGACCCTTTTGTCACCATCCCCGCCACCAGGAAATCCCAAAGACCCTTTTATAACACTCACCCCCCCACCAGGAAATCCCAAAGACCCTTTCATCACCCACCCCCACCCAGGAAATCCAAAAGACGCTTTCATCACCCTCCCCTCCCAGGAAATCCCAAAGACCCTTTCAACACCCTCCCCCCACAGGAAATCTGAACGACCCCTTTATCACCCACCCCCCAGGAAATCCCAAAGACCCTTTCATCACCCTGCTCCCAGGAAATCCTAAAGACCCTTTCATCACCCTCCCACACAGGAAATCCCAAAGACCCCTTCATCACTCTTCCACCCCCCACCCCCCCAGGAAGTCCCAAAGACCCTTTCATCACTGTCCCCCCCAGGAGATCCCTAAGACCCTTTCATCACCCTCCCCCCCACCAGGAAATCCCAAAGACCCTTTCATCACCCACACCCCCACCCCTCAGGAAAAATCCAAAGACTCTTTCATCACCCTCCCCTCCCAGGAAATCCAAAAGACGCTTTCATCACCCTCCCCTCCCAGGAAATCCGAACGCCCCCTTCATCACCCACCCCCCAGGAAATCCCAAAGACCCTTTCATCACCCTGTCCCCAGGAGATCCCAAAGAACCTTTTATCAAACTCCCCCACCACCAGGAAATCCCAAAGACCCTTTCATCGCACTCCCGCCCCCTAGAAAATCCCAAAGACCCTTTCATCACCCTCCCCCCCCATGAAATTCCAAAGACTCTTTCATTACACTCCCCCAAGGAAATCCCAAAGACCCTTTCATCACCCTCCACCCCACCAGGAAATCCCAAAGACCCTTTCATCACCCACCCCCCAGGAAATCCCAGACACCCTTTCATCACCCTGCCCCCAGCAACTCCCAAAGATCCTTTCATCATGCTCCCACCCAGGAAATCCCAAAGACCCTTTCATCACCCTCCCCCCCACGGAAATCCCAAAGTCCCTTCATCACCCTCTCCCCCAAAGACCCTTTCATCACCCTCCCCCCTCAGGAAATCCCAAAGACCCTTTCATCACCCTCCCCCCCAGGAAATTCCAAAGACCCTTCCATCACCCTCCCCTCCCCCGCCCCAGGAAATCCCAAAGACCCTTTCATCACTCTCCCCTCCAGGAAATCCCAAAGACCCTTTATTCACCCTCCCTCTCAGGAAATAACAAAGACCCTTTCATCACCCTCCCCCCCCAGGAAATCCAAAAGACCATTTCATCACCCTCCCCTCACAGGAAATCCAAAAGACACTTTCATCACTCTCCCCCTCAGGAAATCCCAAAGACCCTTTCATCACCCTCCCACCCAGGAAATCCCAAAGACCCTTTCATCAACCACCCCCCCAGGAAATCCCAAAGACCATTTCATCACCCTCCCCCCACAGGAAATCCAAAAGACCCTTTCATCACTCTCCCCCTCAGGAAACCCCAAAGAACCCTTCGTCACCCTCCCCCACAGGAAATCCCAAAGACCCTTTCATCACCCACCCCCCCCCCTCCAGGAAATCCCAAAGACCCTTTCAACAGCCTCCCCCCAGGAAATCCCAAAGACCCTTTCATCAACCTCCCCACCCAGGAAATCCCAAACACCCCTTCATCACCCACCACCCCCCCCCAGGAAATCCCAAAGACCCCTTCATCACCCTGCTCCCTAGGAAATCCCAAAGAACCTTTTATCACCCTCCCCCCAGGAAATCCCAAAGACCCATTCATCACCCTCCCACCCACCAGGAAATCCCAAAGACCCTTTCATTACACTCACACCCACCAGGAATTCCCAAATACCCTTTCATCACCCACCCCAGCAGGAAATCCCAAAAGACCCTTTTGTCACCATCCCCGCCACCAGGAAATCCCAAAGACCCATTCATCACCTTCCCCCTTCATGATATTCCAAAGACTCTTTCATTACCCTCCCCCAAGGAAATCCCAAAGACCCTTTCATCACCCTCCCCACCCCAGGAAATCCCAAAAACCCTTTTATAAAACTCCCCCCCCCACCAGGAAATCCCAAAGACCCTTTCATCACCCACCCCCACCCAGGAAATCCAAAAGACGCTTTCATCACCCTCCCCTCCCAGGAAATCCCAAAGACCCTTTCAACACCCTCCCCCGACAGGAAATCTGAACGACCCCTTCATCACCCACCCCCCAGGAAATCCCAAAGACCCTTTCATCACCCTGCTCCCAGGAAATCCTAAAGACCCTTTCATCACCCTCCCACCCAGGAAATCCCAAAGACCCCTTCATCACCCTTCCACCCCCCACCCCCCCAGGAAATCCAAAAGACCCTTTCATCACTCTCCCCCTCAGGAAACCCCAAAGAACCCTTCGTCACCCTCCCCCACAGGAAATCCCAAAGACCCTTTCATCACCCTCCCCCCGCCCAGGAATCCCAAAGACCCTTTCAACAGCCTCCCCCCAGGAAATCCCAAAGACCCTTTCATCAACCTCCCCACCCAGGAAATCCCAAACACCCCTTCATCACCCACCACCCACCCCCCAGGAAATCCCAAAGACCCCTTCATCACCCTGCCCCCCAGGAAATCCCAAAGAACATTTTATCACCCTCCCCCCAGGAAATCCCAAAGACCCTTTCATTACACTCACACCCAGCAGGAAATCCCAAAAGACCCTTTTGTCACCATCCCCGCCACCAGGAAATCCCAAAGACCCTTTTATAAATCTCACCCCCCCCACCAGGAAATCCCAAAGACCCTTTCATCACCCACCCCCACCCAGGAAATCCAAAAGACGCTTTCATCACCCTCCCCTCCCAGGAAATCCCAAAGACCCTTTCATCACCCTGCTCCCAGGAAATCCTAAAGACCCTTTCATCACCCTCCCACACAGGAAATCCCAAAGACCCCTTCATCACTCTTCCACCCCCCACCCCCCCAGGAAGTCCCAAAGACCCCATCATCACTGTCCCCCCCAGGAGATCCCTAAGACCCTTTCATCACCCTCCCCCCCACCAGGAAATCCCAAAGACCCTTTCATCACCCACACCCCCACCCCTCAGGAAAAATCCAAAGACTCTTTCATCACCCTCCCCTCCCAGGAAATCCAAAAGACGCTTTCATCACCCTCCCCTCCCAGGAAATCCGAACGCCCCCTTCATCACCCTCCCCCCACAGGAAATCCAAAAGACCCTATCATCACTCTCCCCCTCAGGAAACCCCAAAGAACCCTTCGTCACCCTCCCCCACAGGAAATCCCAAAGTCCCTTTTATCACACTCTCCCCCAACCCCAGGAAATCCCAAAGACCCATTCATCACCCACCCCCCCCCATGAAATTCCAAAGACTCTTTCATCACCTTCCCCCTTCATGATATTCCAAAGACTCTTTCATTACCCTCCCCCAAGGAAATCCCAAAGATCCTTTCATCACCCTCCCCCCCAAGGAAATCCCAAAGACCCTTTCATCACCCTCCCCACCCCAGGAAATCCCAAAAACCCTTTCAATAAAACTCCCCCCCCCTCCCAGGAAATCCCAAAGACCCTTTCAGCAACCACCCCCACCCAGGAAATCCAAAAGACGCTTTCATCACCCTCCCCTCCCAGGAAATCCCAAAGACCCTTTCAACACCCTCCCCCCACAGGAAATCTGAACGACCCCTTCATCACCCACCCCCCAGGAAATCCCAAAGACCCTTTCATCACCCTGTTCCCAGGAAATCCTAAAGACCCTTTCATCACCCTCCCACCCAGGAAATCCCAAAGACCCCTTCATCACCCTTCCACCCCCCACCCCCCCAGGAAATCCCAAAGACACTATCATCACTGTCCCCCCCAACCCCCAGGAAATCCCAAAGACCCTTTCATCACCCTCCCCCCCAGGAGATCCCAAAGACCCTTTCATCACCCTCCCCCTCCCAGGAATTCCCTAAGATCCTTTCATCACCCTCCCCCCCACCAGGAAATCCCAAAGACCCTTTCACCACCCACACCCCCACCAGGTAATTCCAAAGACTCTTTCTTCACCTTCCCCCTTCATGATATTCCAAAGACTCTTTCATCACCCTCCCCTCCCAGGAAATCCAAAAGACGCTTTCATCACCCTCCGCTCCCAGGAAATCCCAAAGACCCTTTCATCACCCTGTCCCCAGGAGATCCCAAAGAACCTTTTATCAAACTCCCCCCCCACCTGGAAATCCCAAAGACCCTTTCATCACCCACCCCCACCCAGGAAATCCACAAGACGCTTTCATCACCCTCCCCTCCCAGGAAATCCGAACGCCCCCTTCATCACCCACCCCCCAGGATATCCCAAAGACCCTTTCATCACCCTGCCCCCAGGAAATACCAAAGATCCTTTCATCATGCTCCCACCCAGGAAATCCCAAAAACCCCTTCATCAGCCTCCCCCCCACGGAAATCCCAAAGTCCCCTTCATCACCCTCTCCCCCAAAGACCCTTTCATCACCCTCCACACCCCCAGGAAATCCCAAAGACACTTTCATCACACTCCCCACCCCAGGAAATCCCAAAGACCCTTTCAGCACCCTCCCCCTCAGGAAATCCCAAAGACCTTTTCATCACTCTCCCCTCCAGGAAATCCCAAAGACCCTTTCATCACACTCCCACTCAGGAAATCCCAAAGACTCGTTCATCACCCAACGCCCGAGGAAATCCCAAAGACCCCTTCATCATTCTCCCCCCAGGAAATCCCAAAGACCCTTTATTCACCCTCCCTCTCAGGAAATAACAAAGACCCTTTCATCACCCTCCCCCCCAGGAAATCCCAAAGACCCTTTCTTCACCCTCCCACCCAGGAAATCCCAAAGACCCTTTCATCAACCACCCCCCCAGGAAATCCCAAAGACCATTTCATCACCCTTCCCCGACAGGAAATCCAAAAGACCCTTTCATCACTCTCCCCCTCAGGAAACCCCAAAGAACCCTTCGTCACCCTCCCCCACTGGAAATCCCAAAGACCCTTTCATCACCCTCCCCCCCCAGGAAATCCCAACGACCCTATCAACAGCCTCCCCCCAGGAAATCCCAAATACCCTTTCATCAACCTCCCCACCCAGGAAATCCCAAACACCCCTTCATCACCCACCACCTCCCCCAGGAAATCCCAAAGACCCCTTCATCACCCTGCCCCCCAGGAAATCCCAAAGAACCTTTTATCACCCTCCCCCCAGGAAATCCCAAAGACCCATTCATCACCCTCCCACCCACCAGGAAATCCCAAAGACCCTTTCATTAAACTCACACCCACCAGGAATTCCCAAATACCCTTTCATCACCCACCCCAGCAGGAAATCCCAAAAGACCCTTTTGTCACCATCCCCGCCACCAGGAAATCCCAAAGTCCCTTTCATCACACTCCCCCCCACCCCAGGAAATCCCAAAGACCCATTCATCACCCACCCCAACCCATGAAATTCCAAAGACACTTTCATCACCCTCCCCCTCACCAGGAAATCCCAAAGTCCCTTTCATCACACTCCACCCCCCTCAGAAAATCCCAAAGACTCTTTCATCACCTTCCCACTTCATGAAATTCCAAAGACTCTTTCATTACCCTCCCCCAAGGAAATCCCAAAGACCCTTTCATGACCCTCCCCCGCAGGAAATCCCAAAGACCCTTTCATCACACTCCCCACCCCAGGAAATCCCGAAGACCCTTTCATCACCCTCCCACCCCCTCAGGAAAATCCAAAGACTCTTTCATCAACCCCCCCAGGAAATCCCAAAGACCCTTTTATAAAACTCCCCCCCCCACCAGGAAATCCCAAAGACCCTTTCATCACCCTCCCCCCCAGGAAATCCCAAAGACCCTTTCATCACCCTCCCCACCCCAGGAAATCCCAAAAACCCTTTTATAAAACTCCCCCCCCCAACCAGGAAATCCCAAAGACCCTTTCATCACCCACCCCCACCCAGGAAATCCAAAAGACGCTTTCATCACCCTCCCCTCCCAGGAAATCCCAAAGACCCTTTCAACACCCTCCCCCGACAGGAAATCTGAACGACCCCTTCATCACCCACCCCCCAGGAAATCCCAAAGACCCTTTCATCACCCTGCTCCCAGGAAATCCTAAAGACCCTTTCATCACCCTCCCACCCAGGAAATCCCAAAGACCCCTTCATCACCCTCCACCCCAGGAGATCCCAAAGACCCTTTCATCACCCTCCCCCTCCCAGGAATTCCCTAAGACCCTTTCATCACCCTCCCCCACAGGAAATCCCAAAGACCCCTTCATCACTCTCCCCCTCAGGAAATCCCAAAGACCCTTTCATCACCCTCCCACCCAAGAAATCCCAAAGACACTTTCATCACTCTCCCCCTCAGGAAATCCCAAAGACCCTTTCATCACCCACCCCTCCCACGGAATCCCAAAGACCCTTTCATCACTCTCCCCCTCAGGAAATCCCAAAGACCCCTTCATCACCCTCCCCCCCAGGAAATCCCAAAGACCCTTTCATCACGCTACCACCACCCCCAGGAAATCCGAAAGACCCATTCATCAGCCTACCCCCAGGAAATCCCAAAGACCCTTTCATCAACCTCCCCACCCAGGAAATCCCAAAGACCCTTTCATCACCCTCCCACCGCACCCCCCTGGAAATCCCAAAGACACTTTCATCACCCTCGCCCCCCATGTAATTCCAAAGACTCTTTCATTACCCTCCCCCAAGGAAATCCCAAAGACCGCTTAATCACCCACCCCTCCCACGGAATCCCAAAGACCCTTTCATCACTCTCCCCCTCAGGAAATCCCAAAGACCCTTTCATCACCCTCCCCGCCCAGGAAATCCCAAAGATCATTTCATCATCCTCCCCCCATAGGAAATCCAAAAGACTCTTTCATCACTCTCCCCCTCAGGAAATCCCAAAGACCCTTTCATCACCCTCCCACCCAGGAAATCCCAAAGACCCTTTCATCACTGTCCCACTCAGGAAATCCCAAAGACCCTTTCATCACCCTCCCACCCAGGAAATCCCAAAGACCCTTTCATCACCCACCCCTCCCACAGAATCCCAATGACCCTTTCTTCACCCACCCCTCCCACGGAACCCCAAAGACCCTTTCATCACTCTCCCCCTCAGGAAATCCCAAAGACCCTTTCATCACCCTCCCACCCAGGAAATCCCAAAGACCCTTTCATCACTCTCCCCCTCAGGAAATCCCAAAGACCCTTTCATCATCCTCCCACCCAGGAAATCCCAAAGACCCTTTCATCACGCACCCCTCCCACGGAATCCCAAAGAGCCTTTCATCACTCTCCCACTCAGGAAATCCCAAAGACCCTTTCATCACCCTCCCACCCAGGAAATCCCAAAGACCCTTTCATCACCCACCCCTCCCACAGAATCCCTAAGACCCTTTCATCACCCACCCCTCCCATGGAATCCCAAAGACCCTTTCATCACTCTCCCCCTCAGGAAATCCCAAAGACCCTTTCATCACCCTCCCACCCAGGAAATCCCAAAGACCCTTTCATCCCCCTCCCCCACCACCAGGAAATCCCAAAGACCCTTTCATCACTCTCCCCTCCAGGAAATCCCAATGACCTTTTCATCACCCTCCCCGTCAGGAAATCCCAAAGCCTCTTTCATCACCCAACGCCCGAGGAAATCCCAAAGACCCCTTCATCATTCTCCCCCGAGGAAATCCCAAAGACCCTTTTTTCACCTTCCCCCCCCCCAGGAAATCCCAAAGCCCCTTTCATCACACTCCCCGCCCAGGAAATCCCAAAGACCATTTCATTATCCTCCCCCCATAGGAAATCCAAAATACCCTTTCATCACTCTCCCCCTCAGGAAATCCCAAAGACCCTTTCATCACCCTCCCACCCAGGAAATCCCAAAGACCCTTTCATCACCCACCCCTCCCACGGAATCCCAAAGACCCTTTCATCACTCTCCCCCTCAGGAAATTCCAAAGACGCTTTCATCACCCTCCCACCCAGGAAATCGCAAAGACCCATTCATCAGCCTCCCTCCAGGAAATCCCAAAGTCCCTTTCATCAGCCTCCCCCTCTGGAAATCCCAAGGACCCTTTCATCACCCTCACCTCCCTGGAAATCCCAAAGACACTTTCATAACCCTCCCCACCCCAGGAAATCCCAAAGACCCTTTCATCACCCTCCCCCCCAGGAAATCCCAAGGACCCTTTCATCACGCTACCACCCCCCCCCCCAGGAAATCCGAAAGACCCATTCATCAGCCTACCCCCACGAAATCCCAAAGACCCTTTCATCAACCTCCCCACCCAGGAAATCCCAAAGACCCTTTCATCACCCTCCCCTCCCAGGAAATCCCAAAGACCCTTTCATCACCCTCCCCACTAAGGAAATCCCAAAGACCCTTTCATCACCCTCCCCCCAGGAAATCCCAAAGACCCATTCATCAGCCTACCCCCAGGAAATCCCAAAGACCCTTTCATCAACCTCCCCACCCAGGAAATCCCAAAGACCCTTTCATCACCCTCCCCTCCCAGGAAATCCCAAAGACCCTTTCATCACCCTCCCCCCTAAGGAAATCCCAAACACCCTTTCATCACCCTCCCCCCAGGAAATCGCAAAGACCCTTTCATCACCCTCCCACCCAGGAAATCCCAAAGACCCTTTCATCACCCACCCCTCCCGAGCAATCCCAAAGACCCTTTCATCACTCTCCCCCGCAGGAAATCCCAAAGACCCTTTCATCACCCTCCCACCCAGGAAATCCCAAAAACCCTTTCATCACCCACCCCTCCCACGGAATCCCAAACACCCTTTCATCACTCTCCCCCGCAGGAAATCCCAAAGACCCTTTCATCACCCTCCCACCCAGGAATTCCCAAAGACCCTTTCATCACCCACCCCTCCCGAGGAATCCCAAAGACCCTTTCATCACCCTCCCACCCAGGAAATCCCAAAGACCCTTTCATCACCCTCCCACCCAGGAAATCCCAAAGACCCTTTCATCACCCACCCCTCCCACGGAATCCCAAACACCCTTTCATCACTCTCCCCCTCAGGAAATCCCAAAGACCCTTCCATCACCCTCCCACCCAGGAAATCCCAAAGACCCTTTCATCCCCCTCCCCCACCACCAGGAAATCCCAAAGACCCTTTCATCACTCTCCCCTCCAGGAAATCCCAATGACCTTTTCATCACCCTCCCCGTCAGGAAATCCCAACGACTCTTTCATCACCCAACGCCCGAGGAAATCCCAAAGACCCCTTCATCATTCTCCCCCGAGGAAATCCCAAAGACCCTTTTTTCACCCCCCCCCCCAGGAAATCCCAAAGCCCCTTTCATCACATTCCCCGCCCAGGAAATCCCAAAGACCATTTCATTATCCTCCCCCCATAGGAAATCCAAAAGACCTTTTCATCACTCTCCCCCTCAGGAAATCCCAAAGACCCTTTCATCGCCCTCCCACCCAGGAAATCCCAAAGACCCTATCATCACCCACCCCTCCCACGGAATCCCAAAGAACCTTTCATCACTCTCCCCCTCAGGAAATCCCAAAGACCCTTTCATCACCCTCCCACCCAGGAAATCCCAAAGACCCTTTCATCACCCACCCCTCCCACGGAATCCCAAAAACCCTTTCATCACTCTCCCCCTCAGGAAATCCCAAAGACCCCTTCATCACCCACCACCCCCAGGAAATCCCATGGACCCTTTCATCTCGCTACCACCCCCCCCCCCGCCCCAGCAAATCCGAAAGACCCATTCATCCGCCTACCCCAGGAAATCCCAAAGACCCTTTCATCAACCTCCCCACCCAGGAAATCCCAAAGACCCTTTCATCACCCTCCCCCACCACCAGGAAATCCCAAAAACCCTTTCATCACTCTCCCCTCCAGGAAATCCCAATGACCCTTTCATCACCCTCCCCGTCAGGAAA
The DNA here is from genome assembly GCF_036365525.1 of Heterodontus francisci. Taxonomy (NCBI): domain Eukaryota; kingdom Metazoa; phylum Chordata; class Chondrichthyes; order Heterodontiformes; family Heterodontidae; genus Heterodontus; species Heterodontus francisci. Next base: position 9,030,190 of record NC_090411.1, on the reverse strand, counting down.
TCCCAAAGACTCTTTCATCACCCAACGCCCGAGGAAATCCCAAAGGCCCCTTCATCATTCTCCCCCGAGGAAATCCCAAAGACCCTTTTTTCACCCTCCCCCCCCAGGAAATCCCAAAGCCCCTTTCATCACCCTCCCTGCCCAGGAAATCCCAAAGACCATTTCATCATCCTCCCCCCATAGGAAATCCAAAAGACCCTTTCATCACTCTCCCCCTCAGGAAATCGCAAAGACCCTTTCATCACCCTCCCACCCAGGAAATCCCAAAGACCCTTTCATCACCCACCCCTCCCACGGAATCCCAGAGACCCTTTCATCACTCTCCCCCTCAGGAAATCCCAAAGACCCTTTCATCACACTCCCACCCAGGAAATCCCAAAGACCCTTTCATCACCCACCCCTCCCACGGAATCCCAAATACCCTTTCATCACTCTCCCCCTCAGGAAATGCCAAAGACCCCTTCATCACCCTCCCCCCCAGGAAATCCCAAGGACCCTTTCATCACGCTACCACCCCCCCCAGGAAATCCGAAAGACCCATTCATCAGCCTACCCCCAGGAAATCCCAAAGACCCTTTCATCAACCTCCCCACCCTGGAAATCCCAAAGACCCTTTTATCACCCTCCCCTCCCAGGAAATCCCAAAGACCCTTTCATCACCCTCCCCCCCCAGGAAATCCCAAAGACCCCTTCATCACCCTCCCCCCCCAGGAAATCCCAAGGACCCTTTCAGCACTCTCCCCACCCCCCCCAGGAAATCCCAAAGACTCTTTCATCACCCAATGCCCGAGGAAATCCCAAAGACCCTTTCATCACCCACCCCTCCCACGGAATCCCAAAGACCCTTTCATCACTCTCCCCTCCAGGAAATCCCAAAGACCCTTTCATCACCCTCCCCCCAGGAAATTCCAAAGACCCTTTCATCACTCTCCCCCCCCCCCAGGAAATCCCAAAGACCCCTTCATCACCCTCCCCCCCCAGGAAATCCCAAGGACCCTTTCATCACGCTACCACCCCCCCCAGCAAATCCGAAAGACCCATTCATCCGCCTACCCCCAGGAAATCCCAAAGACCCTTTCATCAACCTCCCCACCCAGGAAATCCCAAAGACCCTTACATCACTCCTGTCCGAAAGCCAATTTTTGATCCAGTCGGGCACTGACCCTCCTCTTCCATGAGCCTCAATTTTATTAACCAGCCTTTTATATGGTACCTGAACAAATACTTTCTTAAAATCCAAAGGAATGACATCCACCACATTTCCTTCATCAACCTTCTCTGTTACTTCATCAAAAAATTCAATTCGTCAAGCATAAACCATGCCTTTTACAAATCTATGCTGGCTTTTCTTAGTTAACTCAAACCTCTCTGTGTCTGTTGATATATTCCCTGACTATTGTTTCCAACATTCTAACATTCAAACACCTCGAGGAATGCCTCTCATGTAAAAAGATGAATCTATTACTCTGCCTGATTGCCTTACATCATGGTAGATTTTACATTTGCAATTACATAATTTAATTAATGCTAACTTGAAGCCTCACCTAACCAGTGCAATTTTAAGCACTAGTTGGGCACAGTATCCAGATTACTGTCAAAATGAAACTACCCCGGCCTGTGTCTGTGCTGACAACTTCGATGCAGGTGGCTGACATAATTTTTACATCAGGTAATGCACTGAAGCATTAAAGAAATCCAAGACATTAGCAAAACAAAGAAGACATGTAACGCTCGGAGGTGAGAAATTGAAAGAGAGATCTTGCAGCTAAAGCCTGAAATTAAAACAGAAAATTCCAAAAGGGTGGGGTCTAAACCCAAGTAGCAAATCAGCTCCCAGCAAACAAACTGTTTGTGAAAAGGGTGTAGAACTGCCCAGAGCTTTAAAGAGACAGTCCATTAAAGTGACCAAAATTATTTTGACTTCTATAAATATAGCTCCAAACTCACATCTTTAGCTTCCGGTTTTCTGTGGTTTAGTTTGTCGCACTTTAGCCTCTTAATCAAGAGGGCAAGGGATCAAATCTCACCCCAGAAACTTGAGCACATAACCCAGCTGACAGTGATGTTAGATGTTAATTCGAGGCTTTCTCAAGCCAATGGAAAAGATCCTCTGGCATTATTCAAGGTAGAGTTCTCCCTGGTTTCCTGGTCAATTTTTATCCCTCAATCAACATTAGTTCAAACATTATTTGTCATTATCTTATTGCTGTATATTGGACTTTGCTGTGCACAAATTGGCTGCCACATTTCCAGCAGCAAAACAAATTTGAGCAGTTCCAAAGCAGTTAATTGTCGAAAGTGCTTTGGGACATCCAGCAATGAGCAGAAACAGGAATGAATGCCTGTTTGTTGACTCAGAGCCCCAGCAGAAACTAAAGTGGTAAAAATGAGGGAAATTCCTCCTTTGCCACAAGACAAACCGATCAAATGATCTAAAACAGGTTCTAAATCTGAATTCATAAATATCACTGTCCGGGAACCATTAACAAAATTTCTCATCAGAAAGAGTGGGATTGATCAGAAACTGTCCAATCCATCTGAACTGGGTAATTTTAAATCCCACTGTTTGATAGAAACTGAACTGGGTTGGGGTGTGCTGGGGTTGAGTTTCTGTTGAGTTTCTGCCCCAAACATGCCAACTGCAGTCTGGCTCCTTGCTATCTAATGCTAATTGTAGGATTGACAGTAAACTATTAAAACAAATGGTTTAATGCTGACCATTCAATCTGAAAAAAATCTCCAAAATACAAAACCTGCAACACAATGCACAGCTCCTGGCCAGTGAATAATGGTGATCATCGAAGTGTGAATACCTGCAATTCATTCCACATTGAGACAAGCACTTATCTTTAAAGTCTTTGCACCATTGTTGTCTGCACAATTACTAGACATGGCATTTCTTTTAAAATGTTTTATTCCCTTCTCAAAGATTATTTTCTTTCAAACTTGAGGAATTTTTCAGCCTTAAACAAACTAACAAAACCACATGGATGCACAGGACAGTACGTCAACCTGCACTGATTTCCTCTCTCCCTTTTCTTTCAATCATCTTTTCAAACTTCAATCAGTCCTGGTGCTGTAGGCTAGGTAATTGGGGAGAGCGAAATGGGAAGAGAAAGAACTAACATACGTATTAACCTCTAGGCAGGGAACTGACTTACCCTACAAAAGTAACTATCCAAACTGTAAAAATGTCTGTCACAAAACTTTGAACTTGAAATGCAAAATAGCATGCTTACCTGAGTGTGTGTCACAGTCTTTTCTGTCTATCTCACCCAGCTGTTAGCTTCTTTTGCCTTTTCAGTCGAATGTCCCGGTTTCTTGTGCTTACTGCAGTTTTGATGTTCCTCCTGGCAATGCACTAGGTTGTCCTTTTCTTGTGAATGCTCCATTATAGATCAGCGCTCTGTATTTCTGTACTCAGTAGAGGCTGCGAAAGGAGAAACATTTGACCCCTGGGCCCTTGCCTTAGTAAAATCCAAGTGGAACATAAAATGCTGCCGTTTCTCTCACTCACAACTGCATTTCTTGTCTTTTCTTCAGGCTGGGTTTGAATAAGCATTGCAGCCTCCAGCCACAAACAGATCCCAGGTACAGGGGCGGGGGCTGGGGAGAGGTCACCCAACATCTTGACTCTGCCCCCTGACTCCTACCCCAGAGACTAATTCTCTCTCCAGCTTATTTGCTAATGATCATTAACTGATTTTTTCCAAAAATATACTTTATTCATAAAGTTTGTAAAAATACATTACATAACAGTTCAAATTTGACATTACATAAAGTACAATACAGATCAGTCTCTGGCAGCACAGTTTGTGGCACTCTGGAGGTGTCTCACTACACCTACAATTGCAGGTTATATTTATAAAGTATATTTCATTTGAAACATACAGCCTGAGGGGTTTTACATGAGTTCCAACCCCTCAGTGGCTGGTGGTAAGAAGGGCCCTCCCTGTCAGATCCTTCCTGCAAGCCTGGAGTCTCACTGCCTCAGCACACTGTCCTCGAGTTGGCTGCGGTGGGGAAAAAACCGTTGCCCACCTCCTTCTGGAATGTGCCTTTGCAAAGCAGGTCTGGAAAGAGATGCAGTGGTTTTTTGTTGAGGTTCATCCAGAGCAGGACTCTGTGCTCTGTGGGCTGTTCCCAGGGATGCACATCGAAGCAAACATCAACTACTGCTGGAGGACCATCAACTCTCTTTGGTCTGCCCGAATCTTGTGGATCTTCTACTGCACAGTTGTCCACGACAGAGTGTTGCACACTGGCACATACCAAATGACTAGAACCCATGTTAAACCCCTTGGACTGTATTCACCAGAGAATGTTTAATATGGAATGTAAATGTACATTGTAAATGTAACCTGTAAAGATAAGTGTAGTGAGGCACCTGTATTGCACTTGATATAATGTCAAGTTTGAACTTTTCTATAGGCATAAAATTTGTAAAAATATATTCAAGTATATTTTTAGAAAAAAACATACTATGACATGAGGGTTTTAGACAGTGCTTTTCCATAGAGTTGTTCATGACCAAGGAAGGAAAAGAATTTCACTCTCTTACAGTGGTCTCCCCTCATTACTTTGAGAAATAAATACTAAGTTGTCAAATTAATCCATTTTTTAAACTTAAAAATATTTTTTAAATATTGCAAATGTTCTGCATTTACTTTTTCAATTTACTCAAATATACATTCTGCTCTGTTCTGACTTGGACATATGTCACTGTTCCTTCAGTGTCACCGACTCATGAATTAAAAGATTTAGATAAGAGCCTGAGGCTTGTTGTCAAACTCCTTTCTGATATTAGACCGCGTCATAAACTTGGCATGAACAGGCGGGAAGGTTGTTTCAGTAAGGGAATTTAAAAGGCTTAGTTTCTGCTTTGTCATTTGAGGCTGCTGGATGTTTTATGGTCTGTTTTCTGACTCTAAAACCTTAATCCTGACCGCTGAGAAGAGGTTTCATTGGTGTTATTGGCTTTATTCACAGCTGTTGTATGGCTCTCATGGGTGCTCTGCAAGGGTTCCCATTGTGGCTGGAGGACAAAGGGGAGCAGCAAACTCAGGAAACAGTAGAAGCAGTTCACCCTGTAGGGAGGTAAATGGCTCCATGCCGCAGTTTATACGAAGATCAGATCTCCTGCTTCAGCTGACAAACACCGTCAGGGCTTCGAGACGAGTAAAACTCCCGGAAGCGATGGCTTACCAGTTGAGTTGTATTCGGCCCTGTGGGACTGAACCTGCTGGAAGTACACAAGAGTATGCTCCTGGCCGGCAGCACGTCAGAATCCATGAGGAAAGGCACCATCACCCTCATCTACAAGCGGAAGGGGGAGAGGGCAGAAATCAGAAATTGGCGGCCCATCTCACTGCTTAATGCCGACTACAAGATTCTGTCCAAAGTCATAGCCAGTCGAGTCAAGTCTGCTCTGGAGTTGGTGATCCATCCCGATCAGACCTGTACTGTACCCGGCAGGAAATTCTCTGATAGTCTCGCGCTACTCAGGGATACGATCGCCTATGTACAGGACAGGAGGGTGGACACCTGCCTCATCAGCCTGGCTTTTGACAGGATATTGCACACCTACATGATGGATGTGCTTTCCAAAATGGGGTTTGGGGAGAGAATCTGCAATTGGATCAAACTGCTCTCCACAAACATCAGTAGCGCAGTCTCAATCAATGGATGGAAATCAGAAAGTTTCCCAATCCAATCTGGAGTCAGACAGGGCTGTCCTCTCTCCCCTGTCTTGTTTGCTTGCTGTATTGAACCCTTTGCTGAGTCTATTGGGAAGGATGTGAGCATAAGAGGGGTGACAATCCCAGGCAGTGGAGGCACTCAAGTTAAAACCTCCCTGTACACGGATGACGTCGACGTCTTCTGCTCGGACCCGCTGTCTGTGCGCAGACTGATGAACATCTACAACCAGTTTGAACTGGCCTCGGGAGCCAAAGTTCAACACGGCAAGAGCGAGGCCATGTTCTTTTGGAACTGGGCTGACGGATCCTTTGTCCCCTTCACCGTTCGGTCAGATTACCTGTAGGTGCTGGGGATATGGTTCGGAAGGGCCGGGGCATGCACCAAAACCTGGGAGGAGCGAGTAGCCAGGGTACAACAGAAGCTGTGCATGTGGGAGCAGCATTCTCTCTCCATTATGGGTAAGAAACTGGTCATCAGGTGCGAGGTGCTCACGTTGTTGCTGTACGTGGCGCAGGTCTGGCCCATACCTACTCCTGCACTGTGGCAGTCACCCAAGCCATTTTCCGCCTCATCTGGGGATCCAAAATGGACCGGGTCTGGAGGAACACGATGTTAAAACCTCTGGATAAGAGCGGAAAAAATGTACCCAACATCGCCCTCATCCTGATGACTGCCTTCGCGTGCGGCTGCATCAAGCTGTGTGTAGACCTCCAGTACGCAAACTCCAAGTGTCACTACGTGCTGAGGTTCTATCTGTCCCCAGTGTTGCGAAGGATGGGCCTGGTCACATTTCCGCGGAATGCGCCATCCATTTGGACTGTGCCATACCACCTATCCTTCGTGGAGCAGTTTCTGCGGGAAAAGGGCGGCACAGTGGCGCAGTGGTTAGCACCGCAGCCTCACAGCTCCAGGGACCCGGGTTCGATTCCGGGTACTGCCTGTGTGGAGTTTGCAAGTTCTCCCTGTGTCTGCGTGGGTTTTCTCCGGGTGCTCCGGTTTCCTCCCACAAGCCAAAAGACTTGCAGGTTGATAGGTAAATTGGCCATTATTAAAAAATTGTCACTAGTATAGGTAGGTGGTAGGGATATATAGGGACAGGTGGGGATGTTTGGTGGGAATATGGGATTAGTGTAGGATTAGTATAAATGGGTGGTTGATGTTCGGCACAGACTCGGTGGGCCGAAGGGCCTGTTTCAGTGCTGTAGCTCTAATCTAATCTAAAACACCTTTGACCACCAATTCATCAGGCAGTGGTTTGCACAGAATGTCCTCAAGGCCCTACGGGAAAAAGAGATGGTGGATCCTGTCAGATGGTTCCCCGAGCAGACCGTCAAAGTCATTTGTCGGAATGCATCATCACCAGAACTTTCAAACAAGCACCAAGATGTTGCTTGGCTGGTGGTGAGAAGAGCCCTCCCCTGTCAGATCCTTCCTGCACGCCTGAAGTCTGACCCCCTCCGCACAATACCCACGAGCTGGTTGTGGTGGGGAAGAGATGGTTGCCCACCTCCTTCTGGAATGTCTTTGCTAAGCACGTGTGGAAAGAGATGCAGTGGTTTTTGTCAAAGTTCATCCCAAGCAGCTCTGCAACACAGGAGTCTGTACTCTACGGGTTGTTACCAGGCACACACACCGAGATAAACATCAACTGCTACTGGAGGACTATCAATTCAGTGAAAGATGCCCTTTGGTCTACCCGACACCTGCTGGTCTTCCAGTGCAAAGAGTTGTCCACGACCGAATGTTGCAGACTGGCACATTCCAAGGTCCAGGACTACGTGCTGAGGGACGCACTAAAGCTTGGGGCAGACGCTGTGAAGGCTCAATGGGGAAAGTCTACTGTGTAAGGTCCTCCCATCAAAGTGAATTGAGGGGCTGGATCCATGGAAAACCCCTCGAACTGTATCCGGAAAATATTTGTTTGCTGTAAAATGTACATGGAATGAAAAATAAAAATGGAAGGGTGGTGAGGCAGCTCACTCCTGTATTGAAGGAAACTGATCTCCTTTGCACTCTTTGTATTTTTTGACTTGGTGCTGTTTGGAACTGTTTTATAATGCATTTTTTACAGATTTTTATGAATAAAGTATATTTTGGAAATTAAAAAAAGTCACGTCTCCTGCTTCAACTTCTTTGTGGAGCAATGTGTGAAGCATCATCTCTTCACAAAGGGGGCTGTCACTGCACTATGTTACCTACTGGTAACATTTCATACTTCTCAGCAATAAATTTTGTATATCATGTCCTCCTGTTACTATTCTCCAAATTGTTTCTACATTTCTGAGCTTGTGTCACCTGCAAACTTTGGGCTGAATTTTATCAGACCCCCGAGGTGAAGGGCAAGGAGGTGGGGAGGGGGCAAACAATACCAAGGAAAGGCGGGGGGTGGAGTGCCCGTTGCCTTCCCAACGCCATTCAGGGGTGGGCCTTCCCATCCAGAGGCAGTTGAGGCCCTTAATTAATGGCCACTTAAGTGCCTCATCCCGCCACCGTTGGCATTTTACCAGCGGCGGGGGAGCCCTCTACTATCCGGGGATGTTGCCCAGTAAAGCCAGATAGCCTCCTTGTGGGCTGGTTTGGGCTGGGGAGGGGTGCATCCTGCTTGGGCAATCTGTGGCCTGCACAGGGCCCCCGGCCGTAAAGGCCACCCCTGTGCCAACACCTAGTCCCCTGCCCTTAACCCACATGGCCCTCACCCGTTGCCTGGGCCGCCTGCCTGACTGCTCCTGGTCTGGGAACCAGCAGTGGCCACTGCTCCCAGTGGCGCTGTTGGGACAGCTGAGCTTCTGGCTCTCTGATTTGCCAGCAGCTCTTGGAGGCGGAATCCCTGTTCGTAAAGGGATAAGGACTCTGTCGCTGGGTGGTTTATTGCCTATGCATTGTAAAAGGCAGCCTGGGGTCCCCAAAACATCCGCAGCAGGGTTCTCCTCGCCTTTTTAGCCTGGCGTCCAGACTCATGCTGGCTGCATAAAATCCAGCCCTGTTTACAAATTTGCAGGTGCAGGTCATTAATATGCATGAAAAAGAGCAGAGCTCCGAGTACTGATCACTGGTGAACAGCATTATAAACTTCTTCCCACTCTGAAAAACAACCATTCATCACTGCTTTCTGTCCCTCAGCCCATTTCATATCCACGCTGCCACTGTCCCTTTAATCCCATGAGATTTAACTTGGCTAACATGTCTACAATGTGGCACTTTTATCAAAAGATGTATATTAACCCTTTAAATAGCACTGCTGAAACATCCTTCCAGTCTGTAAGCTCCACATTGCTGGGTGAGTTTACTATGGGGCGGGTCAGCCACTGGGGCACCCCAATATCAGAAAAGGGTCCGACAAAAAGCATAGGATCCTTATCTAAATATTTTAATTCATGTTTTTCATAGTTCTCGCATGCACCATAAACACCAAAAGATTCCATGGCACTAATCCAAGAGCAGGGGAACGCTCCCTGCTATTCTGGCCAATATTTATCTCCCAGTCAACATCATGAAACAGATTAACTGGCCATTATTACATTGTTGCTAATGGGATCTTGCTGTGCACAAATTTGCTACATAACAGTTGATACACATTGAAAATACTTCATTGGCTGTAAAGTGCTTAGGGACATCCTGAAGTTGTAAAAGATACCGTACACATGCAAATCATTCTTTTCTTTCTTTCAATCATTATTTGCTGCTTCCTTATTTTTCTTCTCTCCATATATGGACCTCTTTGCGTGAGTTTTGGGGTCAAATCAAGTCTCCAAATCCTCTCTTCCATCTAAAATGAAACCACAGATTCTCTTTAGTCAGGGCTTGGCTTATCCATAACTGAATCTGTGGAAATTCACATGGATGGCTGGCTATGCCAAGGAGGAAGATCTGAGGGATGTGTGTCTCAGGGCAGCTCATCATCCAATGCTATCCAGCCACCCCATTCAAAGGACTCGTGCGGAGCAGCTCAACTGGTACCTGCAACTGCAGGGACATCTTCTGATCCTCTTGGAGAAGGTAATGAGCCAGTTATGGCCCAAGTCCTCAGAGAGAGGCAGAGGCCAACCTCTTCATTTAAGAAGCAATATTAATGATTAATGGACTCTCATCAAGCAGCAGAGCAAGAAATCCTAGGCCACACATGAAGCACAAATATTCCACATGAATAAACTGGTACATTCAGTCTGTAATTTGATGTTGGAAGTTCCTTCATGGTGATGGCTCTGACAGCCGACTCCATGCAATCCTGCAAGAAGGTGTTGGATGCATTTTTAGAAAACTGCAAGATTACGTTTGAAGAAATGTAAGAACTTGCATTATGACCACGTAGTTATGGCCCCCGACATTTACCCGAGGGCTTTTCCGCCCTTGGAAAGGAATCTTTGCCAGATTTTTCCTGGATTGGCTGTGGACGCGAGTGCAGTGGGGCGAGTATGTATTAGCCTGATGGACTTTTCTCATCCAGAGTACATGGAAAGATTTTGGCTGGTGACTGCATGTTCCAAATGCACTGGGCAAGAAATTCATCTACTTACTCCAATTCCATGGGGATAGGCAGTGCTGTGGGCCATGGCACACTCGGCATTCGGCATTGATATGGCTGCACACAACTGAATATCCTGCGTGTGCCCAAACACACCTGACTTCACACAGCCCAACCGGCTGCTGTGACGCCAGGATACCAGAATTGGGCAACACCGGTCCTGGCAACACCTGCATTGTTCAGCAAGGAAAAAAGAAATGACAAGTATCAAGATGAGCCCTGGAGTAGTGTTATTCAAAGCATCAGGCACCTTGATTACAGTCAGTCAAATTTATGGAACTTTCAACTGTAAAGTATCTGAAAGTACTCTTGAATGTTTTTGGAGGTGTTTTGTTGTATTTGTCAGAGAGTGTTGCTGCATCCTAAAGGCCTGCTCGGGTATAAAATTAAAACCTGACCCGGGCCCGACCCGACCACAGCCAAACCGAACCCGACTGGAGCCAGAGTCCTTTAATATGTTTTCATGCCTGACCTGACCTGAATATCACTGCAATGTAATAATGCATTTATTTATAAAACACGGAGCCAGAACACTTCAGCCCAACCCAACCCGAACCCGAATGCTGGGCACAGAATATAGACCCCACCCTACCCCAACCTGACACATGTAGTCGAGTTCGGGTCGGGCAGCCAGGTTTTACTGCATCCTCACAGGGACGGCAGAGAAGTAGGTGACCTGCGCATACAAAGGCTGCAACAGCAATGGGGGCTGCAGTGCCTCTGGGTTGGCAGCAGAAAGCTCTGTGCCAATCCCTCTGCCAACTTGGAACCAGTCTCCTCGAAGCTCCTTGCCAGTGACAGAGGCTATCTTGTGAGACAGCCATTGCACCCAGCATCTCGGCATGCATGTCCATTAGCGCTCTCCGTATGCCACCCCATTGAGTTCCTCATCTGAGTCCTCTGCAGCAGAACTCATCGATGACTTTGCCTTCAGAAAGCTGACAAACGGAAACATCCTTTATCCCCAAAATAAAAAAAATGTACTGGAAAAACTCTGCAGGTCTGGCAGCATCTTTGCAAAGAGAAACAAAGTTAACATTTCAGGTTGATGACCCTTCCTCAGGGTCATCGACCTGAACTAATTCTGTTTCGCATTCCACAGATGCTGCCTGACCCGTTGAGTGTTACCAGCGTTTTCTGTTTCTATTTCAGATTTCCATCATCCGCAGTATTTTGCCTTTGTGTTGGAATGATAGATTTTATGTTGGATAAGAGTTTCGGGAATATGGAACAAAGGTGGATAAATAGGCTTGAGGGGTACAGATTAGCTAAGAACTAGTTAAATGGCGAAAGAGGTATTTGAACTGGACAACATAAATGAAAAATAGTTTGCAGAAAGAGAAGTCAGGTAAGATCATTCTGTACCATGGCAACACATTGGTTAAATGTTTACCCTGGAAAGTGATAGAAGGAAAGAAAAGGCTCAATTTTATCCTAACTTTGTTTTCATTTTCTGCAACAGGAGTCAGCTAAACTCAGCAACCTATGTTGAGCAATGTACATTGAGTTTGGCTGCTGGGCAGTGATCCATCAATGATGTCACAGAACAGTGACCATTCCTATGATGACATAGATGTCAGGCAGGGATCAGGAAGAGTTACTGCAATGCAAACAGAGCAGGCTCTAGCTATTAGTCATCCACTAACTCAAAGAAAACTACTGGGAGAACCAAAATCAGGAGGAGCTTCAATTCGAATCGATCCACCTTATTTTCTTTAGCAGTCATGAGATAGTGAGCTGGATAAAAGTCCTGGCTGAGTGTAATTTCTACTGTTTTTCTATTCTTTTATTTCCAAAATATACTTTACTCATAAAAATCTGTAAAAAATACATTAGCAAACAGTTTCAAACAGCACCAAGTCAAAAAATACAAACAGTGCAAAGGTGATCAGTTTCCTTCAATACGATCATGAGTTGCCTCACCAGCCTTCCATTTCATTTCTCATGCCATATACATTTTTACATTGTACAGCAAACGAAAATTTTCCCGATACAGTTCGAGGGGTTTCCCATGGATCCAGCCCCTCCATTCAGCTTGGTGGGGTGACCTTACACAGTGGTGTAACCTTTGCTGCGGCTGCCCCAAGCTTTAGTGGGTCCCTCAGCACGTAGTCCTGGACCTTGGAATGTGCCAGTCTGCAACATTCGGTCGTGGACAACTCATTGCGCTGAAGACCAGCAGGTGTCGGGTAGACCAAAGGGCGTCTTTCACCGAATTGATAGTCCTCCAGCAGCAGTTGATGTTTGTCTCGGTGTGTGTGCCTGGTAACAGCCCGTACAGACTCCTGTGTTACAGAGCTGCTTGGGATGAACCTCAACAAAAACCACTGCATCTCTTTCCACACCCGCTTTGCAAAGACACATTCCAGAAGGAGGTGGGCAACCGTCTCTTCCCCACCACAGCCACCACGAGGGCATTGTGCGGAGGGGGTGAGACTTCGGGTGTGCAGGGAGGATCTGACGAGGAGGGCTCTTCTCACCACCAGCCAAGCTACATCTTGGTGCTTGTTTGAAAGTTCTGATGATGAGGCATTCTGCCAAATGACTTTGGCGGTCTGCTTGGGGAACCATCCGACAGGATCAACATCTCCTTTTCCCGTAGGCCCTTGAGAACATTCTGTGCAGACCACTGCCTGATGGATCGGTGGTCAAAGGTGTTTTTCCGCAGAAATTGCTCCACGAAGGATAGGTGGTACGGCACAGTCCAACTGGATGGAGCGTTCCGCGGCAATGTGACCAGGCCCATCCTTCGCAACACCGGGGACAGATAGAACCTCAACACGTAGTGACACTTGGAGTTTGCGTACTGGAGATCTACACACAGTTTGATGCAGCCGCACACGAAGGTGGTCCTCAGGATGAGGGCCACGTTGGGTACATTTTTCCCGCCCTTATCCAGAAGTTTGAACATCGTGTTCCTTTGGACCCGGTCCATTTTGGATCCCCAAATGAAGCGGAAAATGGCTCAGGTGACCACCACAGCGCAGGAGTGGGGTATGGGCCAGACCTGCGCCACGAACAGCAACAATGTGAGTGCCTCGCACCTGATGACCAGGTTCTTACCCACAATGGAGAGAGATCGCTGCTCCCACATGCTCAGCTTGTGTTGTACCTTGGCTACTCACTCCTCCCATGTTTTGGTGCATGCCCCGGCCCTTCCGAACCATATCCCCAGCAACTTCAGGTAGTCTGACCTGACGGTGAAGGAGACAAAGGATCGGTCAGCCCAGTTCCCAAAGAACATGGCCTCGCTCTTGCCGTGGTCAACTTTGGTTCCCGAGACCAGTTCGAACTGGTCGCAGATGCTCATCAGTCTGCGCACAGACAGCGGATCCGAGCAGAAGACGGCGACGTCCTCCATGTACAGGGAGGTTTTAACCTGAGTGCCTCCAATGCCTGGGATTGTCACCCCTCTTATGCTCGCATCCTTCCTAATAGACTCAGCAAAGGGTTCAATACAGCAAACAAACAAGACCGGGGAGAAAGGACAGCCCTATCTGACTCCAGATTGGATCGGGAAACTTTCCGATTCCCACCCATTGATTGAGACTGCGCTACTGATGTTTGTGTAGAGCAGTTTGATCCAATTGCACATTCCCTCCCCAAACCCCATTTTGGAAAGCACGTCCATCATGTAGGTGTGCGATATCCTGTCAAAAGCCTTCTCCTGGTCCAGGCTGATGAGGCAGGTGTCCACCCTCCTGTCCTGTACATAGGCGATCGTATCCCTGAGTAGCGCAAGGCTATCGGAGACCTTCCTGCTGGGTACAGTACAGGTCTGATCAGGATGGGTCACCAATCCAGGAAATGCAAGGATAATCCAAGAAGTTATAGGCCGGTGAGCCTTACGTCAGTGGTAGGGAATTTATTAGAGAGGATTCTTCGGGACAGGATTTACTCCCATTTGGAAACAAACGAACTTATTAGCGAGAGGCAGCATGGTTTTGTGAAGGGGAGGTCGTGACTCACTAATTTGATCGCGTTTTTTGAGGGAGTGACAAAGATGATTGATGAAGGAAGGGCAGTGGATGTTGTCTATTTGGACTTCAGTAAAGCCTTTGACAAGGTCCCTCATGGCAGACTGGTACAAAAGGTGAGGTCACACGGGATCAGAGGTGAGCTGGCAAGATGGATACAGATCTGGCTCAGTCATAGAAGACAGAGGGTAGCAGTGGAAGGGTGCTTATCTGAATGGAGGGATGTGACTAGTGGTGTTCCGCAGGGATCAGTGCTGGGACATTTGCTGTTTGTAGCATAAAAAATGATTTGGAGGAAAATGTAGCTGGTCTGATTTGTAAGTTTGCGGGCGACACAAAGATTGGTGGAGTTGCGGATAGTGATGAGGATTGTCAGAGGAGACAGGAGGATATAGATCGGTTGGAGACTTGGGCGGAGAAATGGCAGATGGAGTTTAATCTGGACAAATGTGAGGTAATGCATTTTGGAAGGTCTAATGCAGGTGGGAAGTATACAGTAAATGGCAGAACCCTTAGGAGTATTGACAGGCAGAGAGATCTGCACGTACAGGTCCACAGGTCACTGAAAGTGGCAATGCAGGTGGATAAGGTAGTCAAGAAGGCATACGGCATGCTTGCCTTCATCAGTCGGGGCATAGAGTATAAAAATTGGCAAGTCATGCTGCAGCTGTCCAGAGCTTTAGTTAGGCCACACTGAGAATATTGCATGCAATTCTGGTCGCCACACTACCAGAAGGACGTGGAGGCTTTGGAGAGGGTACAGAGGAGGTTTACCAGGATGTTGCCTGGTCTGGAGGGCATTAGCTATGAGGAGAGGTTGGATAGACTCGGATTGTTTTCACTGGAACGCAGAGGTGGAGGGGCGACATGATAGAGGTTTACAAAGTTATGAGCAGCATGGACAGAGTGGATAGTCAGAAGCTTTCTCCCAGGGTGGAAGAGTCAGTTACTAGGGGACATAGGTTTAAGGTGCGAGGGGCAAAGTTTAGAGGGGATGTGCGAGGCAAGTTCTTTACACAGAGGGTGGTGAGTGCCTGGAACTTGCTGCCGGGGGAGGTGGTGGAAGCAGGTACGATAGCGATGTTTAAGAGGCATCTTGACAAATACATGAATAGGATGGGAATAGAGGGATACGGTCCCCGGAAGTGCAGAAGGTTTTAGTTTAGGCAGGCATCAAGATCGGCGCAGGCTTGGAGGGCCGAATGGCCTGTTCCTGTGCTGTACTGTTCTTTGTTCTTTGTTCTATATTTTATTCATAAAATTTGTAAAAATATATTCAATCATTCAAATTTGACAGCACAAAATGCAATACAGATCATTTTCTTTCAATACAAGACATGAGGTGCCTCACTACACTTGCCATTACTGGTTATATTTACAATGTGTATTTACATTACATGTTACCATTGTCCACCTCCTTCTTGAATGTGTCTTTGCAAAGCAGGTCTGGAAAGAGCTGCAGTGCTTTTACAAACATACTAATTAGGAACAGAAGTGGGACATTCAGCCCCTCGAGCCTGCTCCACCATTCAATAAGATCATGGGTGGTCTGATTGTGTCTCAAATTCCACACTCTCATCTACATCTGATAACCTATGATTCTCTTGCCTGACAAGTATCTACCTCCGCCTTAAAAATATTCAATGACCTACCTCCACCACCTTCTGGGGCACAGAGATCCAAAGTCGCACAACCCTCAGAAAAAATTTCTCTTCATCTATGTCCTAAAAGGGCAACCGCTAATTTTAAAACAGTGTCCCCTAGTTCTGGACTCACCCACAAGAGGAAACATCCTTTCCACATCCACCTTGTCAAGACCGTTCAGGATCTTATATACGTCAATCAAATCTCCCCTCACTCTTCTAAACTCCAGTGAATACAAGCCCAGTCTGTCCAACTTTTCCCCATAAGACAACTCGCTCATACCAGGTATCAATCTATTAAACCTCCTCTGAACCGCCTCCAATGCATTTACATCCTTCCTTAAATAAGAAGACCAAAACTGCACACAGTTTCTGCCAAGGGGAGAAAGAGAGAAAAAGAGGGAGAACAGACAAAGCAAGAGGGAGGAAGAAAAAAAGAGAAAGAGAGAGGACATTTGTGAAGTCAACTTTCACAAACTTATGACATCCCAAAGCACTTGACAGATAATGAAATATTTCTGAAATGGAATCACTGTTGTGATGTCGGAAAACATCAGCCAATTTGCACACAGCAAAGCCCCACAAACAACAATGTGATAATAAAATCTGCTTCAGTGATGCTGGTTGAAGAATTAATATTGGCCAAGAAATTTGGAGAACTACCCTTCAAAATAGTAATATGGGATCTTTTACCCCCACCTGAGAGGGCAAATGGGGCCTTTAACATTTCATCCAAAAGAGGATACCTCTGATAGTGGAAGCTCGAGTTCACTGCTTGGTGTAATGTCTTAAAATGTATCAGCTTAATTAGAAGTGATTATGATAGGCAATAATGCTTTAAAATATTGTTAAAGTAACTATAATATGTGTCAGCTCAGTTAAACATGGTACAAGGCTGAGACGCAAAGCATGATGAAGAATTTAAGCCAACTTGATGTTAAAAGTTAAAAAAAATGAGGAATGTAAAGGTATGTTTGAAACTAACAGATAATGAAAGACAGAGCAATTAATTAATTTACAATGAAAACAGAAAGTTTAAGTTTGCGATCTGTTGTCATTGCTTTCACCCAAGTAACAATTGTTTGGATGAAGCTCCTAGCTAAGGAATAACTATGTTGCAAGAAGATGGAGAAAAAGGGTATAAAAGAACATTTAGTGAACATGAGAAGCAGCATGAAAAACCCAGAGGAAGAAAGAAGAGAATCTTCAGTCAACAGAACACAGCAAGAGAAAGAGAGACCCTACCGCAGTCACTCAGAGGGCTACCGCTGAGGTTCTGAGGGTCAGACTGTGACGATTGTTAAGTATTACTTCTTTATACTGGCTGTAAACTATTTAATAAATCTGCTATACTTATAACCAACATATACCTGTACCTAAAGGCCTGCTACCGATGACGTGTCGGGTTCGGGTTGGGTCGGGCCAATCTTCCGGGTCCATCTTTCGGGCTCGGTTCGGGACGGGCAGAGTCCAGGTCGTGCTCGGGTCAGATTGGGCCGGACACACACGGTAAGTACTCTGCCGGTAAGTATTAATAATAATTTTTTTAAATACCTGAGCTGGGAGCCTGGGACGAAACTTGTCTGCGCAGTGAGCAAGTGTCGTCACTATGACATCATCACGGATGCGCTGCGGCTTCATGGAGCTTCTCAGTCGGAAGGGATGGTTGAGTTGGGCTCGGTTCGGGTCGAGTGGAGTCGGGCTCAGGTCGGGTCAGGTTCGTGTCCGCTGTGGATTGGTCGGGTTCGGGTTGGGTTCTTTTTCCTGACCTAAGCAGACCTTTACCTGTACCCATAGTGGCTTGTTGTCATGGACAAGTCATCCTTGTTGTATTAAACTGAATCCTTAAAGCAGCAGGAAAGCTACAGTAGTGCATTGCTCCTTGAGTTCTGCACTCAACTATCAGCCTGGATTATGTGCTCAAGTCTCTGGAGTGGAACTTGAACCCACAGTGTTCTGATTCAGGGCAAGCGTGCTCCCCACTGATCCTGAACTTCTGTGAGACTGAAAAATACTCAGAAACCAGTTTGAGCAAACTGGAGAAAAGTCACCTGGCAGTCAAACTGTGGAATTATAGAGTGATGGGTTCACATACACCAAACTCATTGGAGAAGATTTAGATGTAGCAGGGTCTTCCATTAGACTTGCCCCTTCACCTTTAGCTCAAGGAAATTTGCCCATAAAGTTGCTGGAAATGTGAGCTGCTAACAGTGCACTGAGGGATACAGGGCACCTAGAACCCAAGTGAACAGAGCAACCAATAGGATATCTCCTGAACCAAAGAGAAAAATATCACGACCCTGTGTCAACTAAAACAAAATAAACATTTGAATCACGTACAAGAAATGAAAAGTAGAGGACCAAATTGTATTATTTTCCTGACGCTGACAAACAGATCATCGGGGTTGTTGATGGAGTTGACGTCCACACTGAATGCCGTGCTGGTAACCACATCCATGCTGTATGCTCGGAAGATATCTGTCATGTTGGCAGTTGTCGAGGTTCATCCCGAGCAGCTCTGTAACACAGGAGTCTGTGCTCTGCTGGCTGTGCCCGGGGATGCACACAGAGATAAACACCAACTGCTGCTGGAGGACCATCAACTCGGTGAACGACGCTCTTTGGTCTGCCTGAAACTTGCTGGTATTCCAGTACAAAGAGTTGTCCTCAACAGAGTGTTGCAGACTGGCACATTCCAAGGTCCAGGACTAAGTGCTGAGGGACGCCTAAAGCTTGGGGGCAGCTGTCGGAAAGGCCACTGTGTAAGGTCCTCCCGCCATAGTATACCGAGGGGCTGGAACCCGTGTAAAACTACTTGGGCTGTATGCACTAAAATGTTTTTGCTGTGTAATGCAAATGTTCATTGCATGTAAAATGGAATGGCAGGAGTTGTGAGGAAACTCAAATTCTTTTTCAAAGGAATCTGATTTCTTTTGCACTTTCTGGAATGTCAGATTGTTTTGCAACATAATTTATTGCTGATTTTTATGAATAAAGTCTATTTTGGGAAAAATGGCATTTCTTCTAAAATGTTTTTATTCCCTTCTCAAAGAATATTTTCTTCAAAACTTCAGGAATTTTTCAACCGGAACCAAACTAACAAAACCACATGCTTGCACAGCACAGTATCTGTCAGCCTGCACTGATTACCTCTCTCTTCTTTTAATCATCTTTTCAAACTTCAACCAGTCCTGGTGCTGCAGGCTAGGTAAGTGGGGAAAGTGGGATGGGAAAAGAAAGAAACTAACACCAACATACAGACGTATTAACCTCTAGGCAGGGAAGCTGGACGGCAGCAAGGACTCCTGGGTAGGTATTTTCTTTAAAGGTGCGGAGCAGAGTTAACCCGAGACACTACACATGTAGTGTCTCCCACCCATCCTCCTCCTCTAACCTAATAATAAGACCCTTTTTACCCTCCTCCTCTAACCAAAAAGGACTGAACAGGTAAGCTAATTCACTGTTTTTGTTAATATCTATATTTGTACTTAATTAAGGGGTAATTGAGTAAAAGAAATGGCAGCCAGGGGAGTGCAGTGCTCCTCCTGCAGTATGTTCGAGGTGAGGGGAACCTCCGGTGACCCTGCCGACTTCACCTGCTGGAAGTGCATCCGTCTCCAGCTCCTATCAGACCGTGTTAGGGAACTGGAGCTGGAGCTGGATGAACTGAGGATCATTCGGGAAGCTGAGGGGGTGATAGATAGAAGCTACAGGGATGTCGTTACTCCACAAAACAAAGGCAGCTGGGTAACAGTTAGAGGTGGGAAGAGGTCAGTGCAGGGATCTCCTGTGGTCGTTCCCCTCAGCAACAAGTATACAGTTTTAGATACTGTTGGGGGGGACGGCCTATCGGGGGCAGGCTGCAGTGAACGGGCCTCTGGCACGGGGTCCTGCACTGTGGCTCAGAAGGGAAGGAGGGAGAACGGGAGAGCACTAGTCATCGGGGACTCGATGGTGAGGAGTACCGACAGGCGGTTCTGTGGGCGCAAGCGAGACGCACGGATGATTTGTTGCCTCCCTGGTGCCAGGGTCCGTGATGTTTGTGATCGCGTCTTCAGGATCCTTAAAGGGGAGGGGGAGCAGCCAGAGGTCGTGGTGCACATTGGCACCAACGACGTAGGAAGGAAGGGTGGCACAGATGTTAGAAGTGAGTTTAGGGAGTTAGGCTGGAAGCTGAAAGCTCGGACGGACAGAGTTGTTATCTCTGGTTTGTTGCCGGCGCCACGTGATAGTGAGGCTAGGAATAGGGAGAGAGCACAGCTGAACACGTGGCTGCAGGAATGGTGTAGGAGGGAGGGCTTCCAGTTCTTGGATAATTGGACTGCATTCTGGGGAAGATGGGACCTGTTCAAACAGGACGGGCTGCATCTGAACCAGAGGGGCACCAATATCCTGGGAGGGAGGTTTGCTAGTACTGTTCGGGAGGGTTTAAACTAGTTTGGGAGGGGGATGGGAACCGGACTTGTAGTCCAGGGACCAGTGGGTCCACTCAGAAAGACAAAGAGTGTAGTGAGGTATTGGGGAAGGTAGCACTGTCGCAGAGGACAGATGGGCACGGAGAAGGGTTAAAGTGCGTATACTTCAACGCAAGAAGCATCAGGAATAAGGTGAGTGAATTGAAGGCGTGGATGGGCACTTGGGACTACGATGTTGTGGCCATCACTGAAACGTGGATAGGTGAGGGGGAGGAATGGTTCTTGGAGGTACCTGGTTATAGATGTTTTCATAAGATTAGGAATGGTGGTAAAAGAGGTGGGGGGGTGGCTTTGTTAGTTAGAAATAGTGTAACAACTGCTGAAAGAATTTTCGAGGAGGATCTGCCGACTGAGGCACTGTGGGTTGAGGTCAGGAACAGGAAAGGAGCAGTCACCTTGATGGGAGTTTTCTATCGGCCCCCCAATAGCAGCAGGGAGGTGGAAGAGCAGATTGGGAAACAGATTTTGGAAAGGAGCAGAAGTCACAGGGTAGTAATTATGGGGGATTTCAACTTCCCAAATATTGATTGGCAACTCTTTAGATCGAATAGTTTGGATGGGGTAGTGTTTGTGCAGTATGTCCAGGAAACTTTTCTGACTCAGTATGTAGACTGCCCGACCAGAGGGGAGGCAATATTGGATTTGGTACTAGGTAATGAACCAGGGCAAGTGATAGAGCTGTTGGTGGGCGAGCACTTTGGAGATAGTGATCACAATTCTGTAGCATTCACTGTGGTAATGGAGAGGGATAGGTATGTGCAACAGGGCAAGGTTTACAATTGGGGGAAGGGTAGATATGATGCTGTCAGGCAGGAACTGAGGAGCATAAGTTGGGAGCATATGCTGGCAGGGAAGGGCACGGTCGAAATGTGGAACTTTTTCAAGGAGCAGATAGTAGGGGCCATTGATAAGCATGTCCCTGTCAGACAGGGAAGGGATGGTCATGTGAGGGAACCGTGGTTGACAAGAGAGGTTGAGAGTCTTGTTAGGAAGAAGAAGGATGCGTATATAAGGTTGAGGAAAAAGGGCACAGGCATAGCTCTGGAGGGATACAAGATGGCCAGGAAGGATCTGAAGAAAGGGATTAGGAGAGCTAAGAGAGGGCATGAAAAATGCTTGGCGGGTAGGATAAAAGAAAACCCCAAGGCCTTTTACGCGTATGTCAGAAATATGAGGATGACTAGGGGGACCGTAGGTCCGGTCAAGGACAATAGCGGGAGACTGTGTGTTGAGCCGGAAGAGATAAGTGAGGTTTTGAATGAGTACTTCTCTTCGGTATTTACGAATGAGAAGGGGTGTATTACTGAAGAGGACGGTGTGAAACAGACTGGTAAGCTCGAGGAAGTGCTCGTTAGGAGGGAAGATGTGTTGGGGTTTTTGAATAACTTGAAGATAGACAAGTCTCCCGGGCCTGACGGGGTATATCCAAGGATGTTATGGGAAACAAGGGATGAAATTGCAGAGCCGCTGGCAATGATCTTTTCATCTTCTCTGTTGACGGGGGTGGTACCAGGTGATTGGAGGGTGGCAAATGTTGTGCCCCTGTTCAAGAAAGGGAATAGGAACAACCCTGGGAATTACAGGCCAGTTAGTCTTACTTCGGTGGTAGGCAAGTTGATGGAAAAGGTGCTGAGGGATAGGATTTCTGAGCATCTGGAAAGACACTGCTTGATTCGGGACAGTCAGCACGGTTTTGTGAGGGGTAGGTCTTGCCTCACAAGCCTGATTGAATTCTTTGAGCAGGTGACCAAGCAAGTGGATGAGGGTAAACCAGTGGATGTGGTGTACATGGATTTTAGTAAGGCATTTGATAAGGTCCCCCATGGTAGACTTATGGAGAAAGTCAGGAGGCATGGGATAGTGGGGAATGTGGCCAGTTGGATTAAGAATTGGCTAACTGATAGAAGGCAGAGAGTGGTCTTAGATGGTAAATACTCAGCCTGGAGCCCAGTTACCAGTGGCGTGCCACAGGGATCAGTTCTGGGTCCTCTCCTGTTTGTGATTTTTATTAACGACTTGGATGAGGAAGTCGAAGGGTGGGTCAGTAAATTTGCAGATGATACAAAGGTTGGTGGAGTTGTGGATACCGAGGAGGGCTATTGTCGTCTGCAAAGGGACTTGGATAGGTTGCAGTGCTGGGCTGAAAAGTGGCAGATGGAGTTTAACCCTGAAAAGTGTGAGGTCGTCCATTTTGGAAGGACAAACACGAATGCAAAATACTGGGTTAACGGTAGGGTTCTTGGGCATGTGGAGGAGCAGAGAGACCTTGGGGTCTATGTGCATAGATCGTTGAAAGTTGCAACTCAAGTGGATAGGGCTGTGAAGAAGGCATATGGGGTGTTGGCGTTCATTGGCAGAGGGATTGAATTTAAGAGCCGTGAGGTGATGATGCAGCTGTACAGGACCTTGGTAAGGCCTCATTTGGAGTACTGTGTGCAGTTCTGGTCGCCTCATTTTAGGAAGGATGTGGAAGCCTTGGAGAGGGTGCAGAGGAGATTTACCAGGATGTTGCCTGGAATGGAGAATAAGTCTTACGAGGAAAGGCTGAACATTCTAGGCCTCTTCTCGTTAGAACGGAGAAGGATGAGGGGTGACATGATAGAGGTTTATAAGATGATCAGGGGAATAGATAGGGTAGACAGTCAGAAACTTTTTCCCCGGGTGGAGCAAAGCGTTACAAGGGGTCATAAATTTAAGGTGAAGGGTGGGAGATATAGGGGGGATGTCAGGGGAAGGTTCTTTACCCAGAGAGTGGTCGGGGCATGGAATGCCTTGCCTGGGGAAGTTGTTGAGTCAGAAACTTTAGGGACTTTCAAACGGCTTTTAGATAGGTATATGGATAAAGGAGAATGATGGGGTATAGATTAAATTGTCCTTGACAGAGGACAAAGGATCGGCACAACATCGTGGGCCGAAGGGCCTGTTCTGTGCTGTATTTTCTATGTTCTATGTTCTATGTTAGAAAAGTAAAAACTATCCATACTGTAAAACGTCTATCACAAAACTTTGACCTTGAAATACAAAATAGCATGCTTACCTGAGTGTGTGTCACAGTCTTTTCTGTCTATCTCACCCAGCTGTTAGCTTCTTTTGTCTTTTCAGTCAAATGTCCTGGTTTCTTGTGCTTACTACAGTTTTGATGTTCCTCCTGGCAATGCACTAGGTTGTCCTTTTCTTGTGAATGCTCCGTTATAGATCGGCGCTCTGTATTTCTGTACTCAGTAGAGGCTGCGAAAGGAGAAACATTTGACCCCTGGGCCTTAGCCTTAATAAAATCCAAGTGGAACATAAAATGCTGCCGTTTCTCCCACTCACAACTTCATTTCTTGTCTTTTCTTCAGGTTGGGTTTGAATAAGCATTGCAGCCTCCAGCCACAAACAGATCCCAGGTACAGGAGTGGGGAGAGTCACCCAAGACCTTCACTCTGCCTCTGACTCCCACCCAGCTTCTTATTTGCTAATCATCATTAATTAACTAATTTCTTTTTCCAAAATATACTTTATTATTAATTTGTAAAAATACTTTGCGTAACAGTTCAAATTTGACATAACGTAAAGTACAATACAGATCAGTTTCTGGCAACACAGTATGTGACACTCTGAGGTGCCTCTTACAATTGCACTTACAATTGCAGGTTATATTTATATTTATAAAGTATATTTCATTTGAAACATACAGCCTGAGGGGTTTTACATGGCTTCTCGCCCCTCGGTGGCTGGTGGTGAGAAGGGCCCTCCCTGTCAGATCCTTCCTGTAAGCCTGGAGTCTCAACGCCTCAGCACACTGTCCTCGAGTTGGCTGCGGTGGGGAAAAGACCATTGCCTACCTCCTTCTGGAATGTGCCTTTGCAAAGCAGGTCTGGAAAGAGATGCAGTGGTTTTAGTTGAGGTCAGAGAGAGAAATAAAGTTAACGTTTCAGGTCAATGACCTTTCCTCTGAGACATGAGTCATTGACCTGAACTAATTCTGTTTCTCACTCCACAGATGCTGCCTGACCCGCTGAGTGTTTCCAGAATTTTGTCGAGGTTCATCCCAAGCAGCTCTGTAACACAGGAGTCTGTGCTCTACGGGCTGTTCCCAGGGACGCACACCGAGACAAACATCAGCTGCTGCTGGAGGACTATCAATTCGGTGAAAGACGCCCTTTGGTCTGCCCGAAACTTGCTGGTCTTCCAGCGCAAAGAGTTGTCCACCACCGAATGTTGCAGACTGGCACATTCCAAGGTCCAGGACTACGTGCTGAGGGACGCACTAAAGCTTGGGGCAGCCGCAGCAAAGGCTCAATGGGGAAAGACCACAGTGTAAGGTTCCCCCACCAAGCTGAACTGAGGGGCTGGATCCATGGGAAACACCTCAAACTGTATCGCTAATATTTTCATTTGCTGTAAATGTAAAACTGTAATTGACATGACAATTGTGAAATGGAAGGGTTGGGAAGAAACTCATGATAGTATTGAAGGAAACTGATCTCCCTTGCAATGTTTGGATTTTTTGGTGCTGTTTTGAAACTGTTTGGCAATGTAATTTTTACAGATTTTTATGAATAAAGTATATTTTGGAAATAAAAAAAAACTGGGAGAGCTGAAATCAGGAGGATCTTCAATTCCAAAAGATCAACCATATTTTGCTGAGCAGCCATTAGATAGTGAACTGGATCAGAAGTCCTGGCTGTGCTTTTTTAAAAATTCTTTCATGGGAAATGATTGTAAATTAACTGTATTGACTGCTGCTGAGAAATTGGGTTCAATTCACTCCTGTGCACAGACGTCACATCCATCCCACAAAGTGCATCTTAACGTCAAAGGAAAAGAAAATTAAGCCTGATGAAAAACAGGCTGCTGATTTACCATGAGCCCATTTTGCACAACTGAGTCGGGGAGAATCATTCCCGTTCCTCCAGCTTGGGTTCTCTGCTGCGCGGAGGCAACTTCATCTCCAAAGTTAAGGAGGTGGTGGGCGGTCGCCTCCTTGCAGCAAAGGTAATGTACAAAAATGCTTCGCTCCGGTTAATCCACGCGTACGCCCTGGTTTGAAGCAGCGAGCGACTGACCGTCTTCCAGCAGCTCCCATTGCTGCTGGTGACATCTAGGCTGGTTATTCTCGGCAGTGACTTCAACTGCATCATCGATGCAGCTGGATGATCCAGCAGTGCCGACAGTCAAATGGACGCCACATCCAGACTCCTGATGGAAACAGTAAAAGATGCTAAACTAGCAACCCTGCAAACGGAGCCCAGTGTAGATACACCTGGTCAAGACTGGACGGGTCTGCCCATTCCAGGATTCACTTCCTGTTTGTGCCCCAAGCGTTCACGATCAGATCAACCAACATCAGGCCAATGTTCTTCTCTGACCACTGCCTGTCACCTACAGAATGACCAGAGGGTTGCCAGGCGACATGGAAGCTGAACGTGAAACTGAGAACATTGAGGAATTCAAAATGGATTACAAAGGTTGGAAAACCGTAAAATTCCTGAGTCCCTGACACACTGGTAAGAAGTGATCAAGGTGAACATTAACACACCAACCTGCTACGTTGAATGATATTTTTCTTTTAATCCATTGACTGCAGACCTGAATTTAAAGAAATTAATAAAGTAACAGATAAAAGGTGACTTTGCTTGCAGCTTAAGATGGCAACAGCAAGGCCAGTGAGGTTGGAGAGGAAGAGACTGGTCCATCCCAGCAAAAACCAAGGTCCAGGAATTTCAAGAAAACTGCCTGTTCCCTCAGCGAAACATCAAGACGACCACGCTTGAGTCATTGGGTGACTGTCATATGACAACCCACCACAACCAACACCAACCCCCCTCCTCTCCCCCGCCACCACATCTGTTTTTTATGCTGGCATTTCTCTGCAGCAGGCCGACAAGCATCTGGACTCCGACACGTGCAGTCCCAAGTAGGCGCACCTCCTTTCTCTCTCTCTCCATTCCAGCTTGCAAGTTTCGAACCCTGCCTGCTGACTGACCACCTCTGCATACTCCGGTTATAACCAGAAACCCTTTGGTGGAAATAATCTGCACCGCTGTCTCCATGAGACCCACCGAAACTGCCATCTGTCTCTTCAAGCTGAAAGTCTCAAGACCACTGAATTCAGCTAGAAGCCAGCTGAATCAAAGTCCACAGAATGTCCACCTCTTCCTTTCTATGGACTCGACCAATCTATCCTTTCCACTTGAATCTATTTGTGTGTGAACCGAGAGTGTGAGAGGGGGAAGAGAGTGAGAGAGAAAAAAGTATGTTGGAGCGTAGTTTATTATTTCACTTAGTTCAGTTTAAATACAATAAAGTGAACCTCTTTCTTCGTTAAACTCAAGAAAACCTGTCGGATTATTTACATGTTATAATAAGAACCAAACACCTACAGAATTGGCCAGTACATCCACTTTAAAAAAAGAATTAAACCTGTTCGTCAAACGAGAGGGAAAAGAGGGAAGCCCTTCAACCCCTCCTCATCTGACCGTAACACCTCAAAGATGTTCAGAGGGCGAAAGACAGAGGGAAATGTCCAGAACAGAATTTGCTCCTGCTGCAGTCGATGGGAGTCAAGGTTAAGGAGAATCTCCAATAGGTGAAGAGACAGCAGGCCTCATTGTTTACTGTAGAGGCTTCCAAGATCATCTTCCAGTCCAGAGTCCGCTCCGTTGAGCAGGATGAGACGTGCTTGCGCTTTTTCTTCCGAAAGGTACACAGAGAGAGCTCTGTGATCAGCAGTCTGAAGGAAGAGGACGGCTCGGTAACATCATGGCAGCCTAACATACTGAGGATCAGTAAATCTTTTAATGCTGGGCTGTACAACGTGAAGCCCAAGACAGCACAGCCTCCCAGTCCTTCCTGTTCTCTATCACAGAGGTCATAGATGACAAAAAACGGGAGAGTCTGCACAAACTGCTAACTCTTGACGAACTGACAAAGACCATCAGGTCGAGATGCAGAAAAACTCCTGGAAGTCACAGCTTACTGGCCTACTTGTATTCGACTCTGTGGGACTGGATCGGCCCAGACCTGCTGGAAGTGTATGAGAGTATGCTTCTGGCCAGCAGCATGTCAGAATCCATGAGGAAAGGCATCACCACCCTCATCTACAAGCAAAGAGGGAGAGGGAGGAAATCAGAAATTGGCGGCTCATCTCACTCCTGAATGTGAACGACAAAATTCTGCCCATGGTCATCGCCAATCGGGTCAAATCTGCTCTGGAGTTGGTGATTCACCCCGAACAGACCTGTACTGTACCCGGCAGGAAGATTTCCGATAGCCTCGCACTACTCAAGGATTCGTCACCTATGTCCAGGACAGGGAGGTGGACACCTGCCTCATCAGCTTGGACCAGAAGACGACTTTAGACAGAATATTACACACATACATGATGGACGTGCTCTCCAAAATGGGGTTTGGGAGGAAATCCACAATTGGATCCATCTGCTCCACACAAACATCAGGAACGCATTCTCAATCAATGGATGGGAATCAAAGTTTCCCAATCAAATCTTGAGTCAGACAGGGTGGTCCTCTCTCCCGTCTTATTTGTTTGCTGTATGGAACCTGATTCCATCAGGAAGAATGTTGGCATTAGTAGGTGACAATCCCAGGCAGCGGAGGCACTCCGGTCACAGGCCGATGAGCATCTGCAACCAGTTTGAACTGGCGCTGGGAGCCAAAGTAAGTCACGGCAAGAACGAGGCTATGTTCTTTGGGAACTGGGCCGATCAATCCTTTGTTCTGTTCACCATCAGGTCAGGCTATCTGAAGGTGCTGGAGACATGGGGCTGAATTTTACCGGCCCCTCAACAAAAGAACAAATAACAAAGAAAATTACAGCACAGGAACAGGCCCTTCGGCCCTCCAAGCCTGCACCGATCCAGATCCTCTATCTAAACATGTCGCCTATTTTCTAAGGGTCTGTATCTCTTTGCTTCCTGCCCATTCATGTATCTGTCTAGATACATCTTAAAAGACGCTATCGTGCCCGCATCTACCACCTCCGCTGGCAAGGCGTTCCAGGCACCCACCACCCTCTGCGTAAAGAACTTTCCACGCATATCCCCCCTAAACCTTTCCCCTCTCACTTTGAACTCGTGACCCCTAGTAATTGAATCCCCCACTCTGGGAAAAAGCTTCTTGCTATCCACCCTGTCTATACCTCTCATGATTTTGTACACTTCAATCAGGTCCCCCCTCAACCTCCGTCTTTCTAATGAAAATAATCCTAATCTACTCAACCTCTCTTCATAGCTAGCGCCCTCCATACCAGGCAACATCCTGGTGAACCTCCTCTGCACCCTCTCCAAAGCATCTACATCCTTTTGGTAATGTGGCGACCAGAACTGCACGCAGTATTCCAAATGTGGCCGAACACCGCGGGTTACTGTGCTGGTAAAGTTCCGCCTGGAGAAGCCCGCCTCGACCCACAACGTCGAGAAGGGCCCACCACGTTACCGTCGACCAGGGGGACCTCAGTGCGGGCAACTCCCACCCCTCGGCGGCAGCACCCCAATTACCATATTCAAAACACTACTTACCTCTCCCGATTGCGCAGCCTGCTCCCTCTCGATGTACACTTCAGCATTTTACGGTGAATGGGCGGCAGTCATGTGCCGTCCCATTCACGAATAGAAAAGCCAACGGGACATCGGAGTCAGATGTTTTCGCCAGCGAAGGCAAGTCCAGATCTTCAGGGGTCTCACTGAAGAGGTGTTGGGAGCCATTACGATTCCGCCCTCCGTAAAGGTTGGCAGCTCTGTGCCATTGATTGCCTGTTAATGAAGGAACAATAGCTCTCAAGGTACCCTGTATATGGAGAGAGTGCCAGAGATGGTAAGTGTGTGAAGCTTATATGCCTTGTGGGCCAATCGATGCAACTTGTGCAATCTTTATGTGGTCACGTGGTGCCATTCTTAGTGGGAGCTAAGATGGGCAATGCCATGCCATGCCACATAACTGCTACACGAAAGCACCTGATGTACCACTCAACATCATTCTCTGCCCTGTCAGGAACCTTGGAAGAATTGAAGGAACTGAGTTGAATTGCAACTTGACGATGGGGATGGTTCACCCGATATTAATTGATATGCTTCTTGAGAGGATCCATATGTACCGCAGTTGTAGCCCACACAGAGGCCCGTCTCGGTCACGAACAGCAGCACCCAAGGAGAGCTCGCCACTACAAATCACCGGACATCTACAGATCCCACATGACATACCTGTAGATGTCAGAGTGCCAGTGTCAGAGATGACAGCGGATGTCAAGAGAGGCAGTGACATATCTCTGCACCCTGCTGAATGATGACCTGCAGCCCAGGGGCTTCAGGGGACATCCTGTGCCTGTGGCACTCTCGGTGACAGAGGCTCTCAATTTTTACACCTCTGCATCATTTCAGGGGCTCTCCGGAGACCTTTTTGGGGTCACACAGTCAGCAGTTCACCATTGCATCAGGGAGGTCACCGATGCCCTGTACCAGATGGCTGGTGACTATATCCGTTTCATGACAGACCCTGAAAGCCAAGCCCAGAGGGCCACCGGTGTCATCTCCAATGCTGAATTCCCACAGGTACAAGGGGTTATAGATTGCACCTATGTGGCCATCAAGGCTCCCGACTGGCGACCAGCTGAATATCTAAATCATAAAGGCTTCCACTCAATGTGCAGCTTGCATGTGATCACCAGAAACGATTCATGCAAATCTGTGCCCGCTTTCCAGGCAGCTGCCATGATGCCTTCATCCTGCGCCAGTCCCAGCTGCCATTGCTGTTCAATGAAATGGCTCAGATGGAGGGGTGGCTTCTTGGAGACAAGGGCTCCGCCTTGCATACATGGCCCCTGACACCAATAAAAAACCCCACCACTGCTGCAGAAGAGAGATACAACGCCAGCCACAGAGCCACAAGAGCCATCACTGAGCAGGCGATCGGCATGCTGAAAATGTGATTCCGCTGCCTGGATAGATCGGGTGGTGCCCTGCAGTACAAGCTGGAAAGGTTAGCTCGCATTGTTGCTGTCTGCTGTGCTCTGCACAACTACACACTCAATAGTGGGGAGGGCTTGCAGGATGAGCAGAGACATGAGCAGGACTCATCCTCAGATGATGAGAATGCTAAGGTCTAACAGCAGGAAAGGCACACGGGAGGACAGAGAGCATCCAGGCACCGCATGCAGGGCGAGCAGTGAGCTAGGAATGCACAGCAGGGTTCTTCATGCTATAGGAACCACTGTGGGCTCTGCATGCCACACAGCACCCTCGTTCACCTGTTGTGCAGCAGTCTGCATCTGCAACACTTTTGTGTCCAACATTACTGGCAGCAGACTACTGAGCTATTGTCCATATTACTACATCCATGGAGATGCACATGAGTGATACTGGCATAGCAATGATGTTACTCCATACATTGGCAGTTCTGAAAGGCCAATGATATAATGGAAGGAGCCAAGATCGGTACATGCTGGCACACTTCATTCACACAGTAAAAGCAACGCACGTTAGTGAAGACGATTTTGTTTTCAGCCCTTCAACATTCTTGTATCACCCAGTAGAGATGCAGTGGCAGACTTTTAAGGAGATATTTAATAACTCTCAAAGATTTATCTCAGTGAGAAAGACTGAGAAGGATGCCTTATTGTGGCTAAATAAGGAAGTTAAGGATAGTATCAAGTTGGAAGAAAAACTGCACAATTCTGCAAAGATTAGTGGCAAGTCAGAAGTTTGGACAGATAAGAACCAGCAAAGGATGATTAAAAAAATGGCGAGGGTGAAATTACAATAGAAGCGAAAGCTAGCGAGGAAAACAAAACCAGATACTAAGTTTCTACAAGTATTTATAAAGGAAAGAGTAACTAAAACAAGTGATGGTCCTCTAGAGAGTGAATCTGGGGAATTAATAATGGAAAACAAGGAACTGGCAGAAGCATTAAACAGGTATTTTGCACCGTCATCACTGTAGAAGACTTCCCAAAGATACTTAATAATCAAGAGGTGAAAGGGAGGGAGAAACTTTAAACAAACAATCACCAAGGAAAGGGTACCGGGGAAAACTATTAAACCTAATAAACCAGGACCTGATGGCTTGCATCCTCGGGTCTGACCAGAAGTGACTGCAGAGATAGTAGTGGCATTGGTTATAATCTTTCAAAATTCCTTAGAGTCTAGAAGGGTCCCAGCAAATTGGAAATCACAAATATAATACCTTCATTCAAGAAGGAAGGAGACAGAAAGCAGGAAACTCTAGGCAGTTAGCCCATCATAGGGAAATTGATAGAATCTATTATTGAGGTGGTTATAATGTGATGAAACAAAGGCATAATAGGCTTCATGAGGTAGAATTTGGATATAACTAATACATTCTACCTTTTAGAATTTAAGATTGAATAAAATGGTCAGTTTTCAAGACGCACTGAAATTCCCTTTTAAGGGCAGAGTTAAAAATTCATAAACATCCCTGTTACAATAGAATGTGAACCAGAAACACCTTTTAAGTTTAAAAATCCATTCCAAGGTCTTCCGTTACAATGGAATTCGAAGATGAAATATACCGAAACATGCTATATGAAGTCCATACTGGTAACTATAATTTTAATTAGTTGGTAGTGTTAGTGATATAGACAGACTGACTTCAGAGGATGGGACAAAGTACCATCAATGGACCATCACAGATGATCAGTCACAAAATGGAAAGGTAATTACAAAAACAGATGCCATGTAAACCCAATTACAAACATTTTGACCAGGTAAAAGCTCAACTTCAAGAGAAGGGAATTCTCAGCAATTGTTGACAACGCGATTGTTAGGTGGCGCTGTTTTGGA